>NC_092337.1:117572500-118269166 GCF_046630445.1 Rutidosis leptorrhynchoides
TTATACCCTGTATACCCTTAAAAGAAAAAGCACGCGCACTTACCCACCAAACTACTGACTAAAATATTAGCTAATAAATGTGATTTTTAATTAGGATTAGGATTGCTGCTGATTTGAATGTGGTTCTTTTTCAGGTAGTCAAGGTAATTCATGTAAACATGTAGTTACTGCAATGTCAGCAACTAATGTGATTGTTTTTACTTTAATCAAAGGTTGGTTCTACTTAATATCCTCAACATAGTAAGTTTGGTATTGGATTAGTATTATCATTTTCATATTTAAAGTTGTATGTGTTTGAATGTCATGAACTAATAGGAGTAAATATACAGCAATATGTCAAATCTGAAAATAATCACTCACATGTGCCTGCTGTTTGCAAAAAAAAGTGGATATGTAGCAAAGAAAGGGTGAACTTCCAATTCCAGGTGCTCAGAAAAAAGTGATGATTCTGAAGAGGTAATGTATATTATTTCTCATCTTTGTTTTTTGTCAGCATCAACTAAAAATTGGCTCTATAATTTACTCGGCTAAATTGAATCAAACACAACTATTTTGAAACCATAATACAATTCCTCATTGTTGACATTTGAGGTTTAGTCATTTTAACTGAAAGTGTAACCTTTTTTTTCTTCAGTCAAATGGCTTTTGCTGCATGTATGTATTAATTTCAAGTTGCAATCTGAGAATAATACAGGCATCTGCAAACTATGAGGAATTTTAACTGAAGAGAAAGAAACGTTGCAGCTTTCATATACATATACATTATGTTCAAATTGATGCTACTATACAAACCTTGGAGATGTCGTAAAGTAGACCATAACTAAAAACAACGAAATTTTGCACACCGGATCAAAACAGGCTTCAAATGTTGAAATCAGTTAAGTACTTGCAATGAAAATTCGGTGTTAGAACACATATTCACGAAACAAGTGGTATATTAGCCCTATCATTTTTCAATCTTAAGCTACTATCCAACAAACTTGACCCGCCCATTTTGCAACATTTGTATTTATTTGCTGCAGTGAACACCTAGCATTTCTTGCTATCTAATATGTCGTATACAGGTTCGACTTCTATCCATGGTTGAGATTTATAAAGTATTAAGGCAAGAAAAAGTGCAAGAACGAAAAAGACAAAGGGTATGATAGTACGCTATAATTGTATCGCTTAAAATAAAATTAAAGATGTTATAATTCAGTAGGCTTATAACTACCTTTAGTGGTTTGATTCTTGATATTATAATTCAGTAGGCTTATAACTACCTTTAGTGATTTGATTCTTGATTAAGAATACTAATAATGAAGTGTAAGAACAAAGATGATAATGGAGAGAAAGAAAGAAACACTTTGTAAGTGTGAGAAATGGTGCAAGTTTAATGCTTGCATTCATGGCTATTTATAGCAAAAATATCACAAGTTTAGGTAATACAATAATATTACTTTTGTGTATCAATAATTGACTATCCATTTATATATATATATATATATATATATATATATATATATTATAACACTCCTCCTTGGATAGCAATTTTGTTTGTTGAAGATCAACTGTAAGTTACTGCCTCGTTAAAAACCTTGCTAAAGAAAACCCAGTGGGAAAAACTTTAGCTAAGGGAAAAAGAGTGCAGCATGGAGTTGACTCCCCCTCAAGTAGGCATCGCTTCGGTTGTTACATCTTTTGAACATGTCTCATGCCAATGTTATGAACGTGTGTTCTGAAAATAGCAGTTGGAAGTGCTTTCGTGAAAAGATCAGCAGAGTTTTTGCTGGATTGAACATATCTCATTTCAATCTCGTTGTCCTTAATGAGATTTTGAGTGTATGAGAAGAATCTAGGAGGTATGTGTTTGGTTCGGTAACTTTTGATATACCCTTCTTTCATCTGTGCTATGCAAGCTGCATTATCTTCATAGATAATTGTTGGACTTTTATCGCGTTCTAGTCCACAAGAATCAGTAATGATTTGTGTCATTGATCTCAACCAAAAACATTCCCGAGTAGCTTCATGTAATGAAATCACTTCGGCATGATTTGATGATGTAGCAACAAGTGTTTGTTTTTGAGAACGCCATGATATTGCAGTACCTCCATTTAGGAATACATGTCCAGTTTGAGATTTAGCTTTATGTGGATCAGATAAATAACCTGCATCAGCATAACCAACCAAATCTTGTTTTGATTTGTTAGAATAAAATAATCCTAAATCAGTAGTTCCTCGAAGGTATCGAAATATGTGTTTGATCCCATTCCAGTGTCTTTTGGTAGGAGCAGAGCTGAACCTTGCCAACAAATTAACTGCAAAAGAAATGTCAGGTCTTGTACAATTTGTAAGATACATAAGAGCTCCAATTGCACTAAGATATGGTACTTCTGGTCCAAGAATATCTTCATGATCTTCACATGGACGAAATGGATCAGTTTCAACATTGAGTGATCTAACAACCATAGGAGTACTTAATGGTTTTGCCTTGTCCATATTGAAACGTTTCAAAATCTTTTCAGTATATGTTGTTTGATGTACAAGTAAACCATTAGGCATATGCTCAATTTGTAAACCAAGGCAATACTTGGTTTTTCCGAGATCTTTCATTTCAAATTCTTTCTTTAGAAGTTGAATGGCTTCATAGATCTCTTTATTTGTACCTATGATGTTAAGATCATCAACATAAACAGCTATGATCACATATCCGGATGTTGTTTTCTTAATGAAAACACAAGGGCAAGTAAGGTTATTTGTATACCCTTTGCTTATCAAGTAATCACTTAATCGGTTATACCACATACGTCCCGATTGTTTTAACCCATATAAAGATCTTTGTAATTTAATCGAATACATTTCTTTGGGTTTTGCATTTGATGCTTCTGGTACCTTAAATCCTTCAGGTATCTTCATATATATATCACTATCAAGTGATCCATATAGGTAAGCAGTCACAACATCCATGAGATGCATTTCTAAATTTTTAGAAACTGCCAGGCTGATTAAGTACCTAAAAGTAATTGCATCCATAACAGGGGAATAAGTTTCTTCATAATCAATTCTCGGTCTTTGAGAAAAACCTTGAGCTACAAGTCTAGCTTTATACCTTGTAACTTCATTTTTCTCATTTCTTTTTCGGACAAAAATCCATCTGTATCCTACAGGTTTCACATCTTTAGGAGTGAGAATGATGGATCCGAAAACTTTTCTTTTATTAAGTGATTCTAATTCAGCTCGTATTGCTTCTTTCCATTGAGCCCAATCATGTCTATTTTGACATTCAACCATAGATGGTTCTGGATCATCATCATTATTCATGATGTCATATGCAACATTAAATGAAAATTTCTCATCAAGATTTTTCATTTCATTTCGGTTCCATAATATTTTTGAATATGCATAATTGATTGCAATTTCTGTATTGACATCATCAATCTCCTCTGCAGTAGGAGTACTGATTTGTGGTTCTTCTTGAACACTTTCTTTTACTTCATTATCAGCTGATTTTCTTTTCGAGGATTTTTATCCTTTGAACCAATTGGTCTTCCACGTTTCTGACGTGACAAAGATTCATGAGTGACGTTATTGCCAGCTTTTGGAATTTCAATTCGAGCTGGAGTATTTACTGCTGGTATATATGATTTTGTCACTGTTTTTGTATCTGTAAATGCATCAGGCAATTGATTTGCAAGTTCTTGTATATGCATTATCTTTTGAACTTCTGTCTCGCATTCTTTTGTGCGAGGATCAAGATACTTTAATTGAGGTTCACACCATGAAACATCATTTTCTTTATTTTTCATTTCTCCCCCTAATCTAGAGAACAATGTTTCATTAAAATGACAATCAGCAAAACGTGCTGTAAAAACGTCACCTGTCATAGGTTCAATATACCTTAATATTGAAGATGTTTCATATCCAACATATATTCCCAACCTCATTTGAGGACCCATTTTTGTACGTTGTGGTGTCGCAATTGGAACATACAATGCACAACCAAATGTTCTAAGATGGGAAATATTTGGCTCTTGACCAAAAGCAAGTTGTAGGGGGGAATATTTATGACTTGTACTTGGTCTGATGCGAATCAATGCAGCAGCATGTAAAATTGCATGACCCCATATAGATACAGGGAGTTTTGTTCTCATTATCAATGGTCTAGCGATTAACTGTAAACGTTTAATCAATGACTCGGCTAAACCATTTTGTGTATGCACATGAGCAACAGAATGTTCAACAACAATTCCTATAGACATGCAATAGTCATTAAATGCTTGAGATGTAAATTCACTAGCATTATCAAGTCTCACCCTTTTAATGGTGTAATCAGGAAAATGAGCTCTCAATTTAATAATTTGGGCAAGAAATTTTGCAAATGCCACATTACGGCTTGATAACAGACAAACATAAGACCATCTACTAGATGCGTCTATTAGAACCATGAAATATCTAAATGGTCCACATGGTGGATGAATTGGTCCACATATATCACCTTGAATTCTTTCAAGAAACATTGGTGATTCTTTCTCAACCTTAAGTGGTGAGGGTCTAGTTATCAATTTTCCAAGAGAGCAAGATGTACATGGAACCATTGTATCATGATGGATTTTTCTATCCTTTAGTGGATGTCCATGAGTACATTCAATAATCCTTTTCATCATTGTTGATCCTGGATGGCCTAATCTGTTATGCCATAAACTGAATACACCAGGATCAATATATTTTTCGTTAACTACCATATGTATTTCTGGTACATTTATATGTGTATAATGTAATCCAGAACTAAGTCTTGGCAGTTTTTCAACCACATGACTCTTGTCAGTGATACTTAAATATTTCTCATTTTCTGTTGTCACTGACTGATAATCATACCCGTTAAGGTATATGTCGGAGAAACTCAATAAATTTCTGCTTGACTTGGGAGAAAATAAGGCATCATTTATTAAAAATTTTGTACCATTTGGTAGTATGAAATTTTCCTTTCCTATCCCTTTTATCAAGTTAGCAGGTCCTGATATTGTATGTATAGTTCCTTCCGTTGGTTTTAGATCAATAAAATATTTCTCAGATTTAAGTATAGTGTGTGTAGTTCCACTGTCTGCTATACAGAGATCTCCACCACTTGATTGATGTTGTATTCCAGCAAAATTCATATTGAACTTCATATATAAGAAATAAATAGTGAGTACATTAATATTACACAATATTTTACACGCAAATAGATAGTACTGAAACATTTAGCAAACATAATGACAAAGACAGACGATATTAAATCGTTTATTTTTCGAAAGACACACAACTTAAACATTCAAGAAATCTTCATATAAATCAGATGGTTTCTCAGTGACTGTTGGATCGACGTTATCCACAAAGTTTACTTCCTTTTCTTTATCTTTCAGCGAATCCTGATACATCTTAACAAGATGTTTAGATGTTCGGCAAGTATTAGCCCAGTGGCCCATTCTACCACATCTGTAGCAAGATTCTTCAGAATTTTTAGAAGAATTTTCTTCAACATCTTGTTTAGTGGGCTTGTTTTGTGGCTGATATTTATATTTTCGTGGATTATTATTTCTTTGACCACCACGGCCACGACCACGACCACGTCCTCGCCCATTACCATTACCATAAGGATGGTTTCTACCATAGTTATGGCTTTTGGCATGATGATGGTAATGGTTATTATAACCACGACCTTGCCCGCGTCCTTGTCCCTGTTTATAATTATTTGCAGTATTTGTTTCAGGGATTGCAAGTGTACCAGTAGGACGGGATTGCTGATTTTCATTAATAGCTCATCATTTTGCTCTGCAACTAAGAGATATGAATTAAGTTCAGGATATGTTTTGAACTTTAGCATTCTCAAATTTCTTTGCACTGTGATGTTTGCAGCATTCATTGTGGAGAAAGTTTTCTCCATCATGTCTGCATCACTTATTTCATGTCCACAGAATTTAAGTTGTGAACATGTATTATACAGAGCTGAGCTATATTCATTTACTTTCTTAAAGTCTTGGAACCTTAATGTTCTCAATTGTTCCATAACAGCTGGAAGTAAAATTTCTCTTTGATTATTGAATCTGCTTTTGAGACCTTCCCATAAAACATGGGGATCTTCTATTGTCACATAATTATTTTGTAAGCATTCATCAATATGTTGATGAATAAAGCAACATGCCGTTGCTTGTTCTTTTTCAGAACAAGTGTTGTTTTCATTTATGGCTTCAAGAATGCCCATTGATTTAAGATGCATTTTTACTTTTATAACCCATGGCATGTAGTTGTTTTCAGTTGATTCTAAAGGAGTAAATTTAAGCTTTTCCAGATTCGACATTTTCTATTAAAACAAACAACATGATAAATTATAGTCACTTTATATGCATAAGTATATAAACATTAAACATAAATTTAATATAACATAAATGATAAGTAGGCGACAGTGTCGACCATATGTAAGCAATCATTAATAAATGTTATATAACATAAATATAAATATTAGTAAACATAAATGATAATTAGGCGACAGTGTCGGCCATATAAATGTTAAATAATAGAAATATAAATGTTAGTAACATAAATGATAATTAGGCGACAGTGTCGGCCATATAAATGTTAGATAATTGAAATATAAATGTTAGTAACATAAATGATAATTAGACGACAGTGTCGACCATATATTATTCAGGTGGTATAACCGACCATATATCATTTAGGTGGCAGAGCCAACCATAATTAGTATTAAGATTATCGTGCTGATAACGTGTTATAATTCAGTAGGCTTATAAATACCTTTAGTGGTTTGATTCTTGATGTTATAATTCAGTAGGCTTATAACTACCTTTAGTGATTTGATTCTTGATTAAGAATACTAATAATGAAGTGTAAGAACAAAGATGATAATGGAGAGAAAGAAAGAAACACTTTGTAAGTGTGAGAAATGGTGCAAGTTTAATGCTTGCATTCATGGCTATTTATAGCAAAAATATCACAAGTTTAGGTAATACAATAATATTACTTTTGTGTATCAATAATTGACTATCCATTTATATATATATATATTTATATATTATAACAAAAGATGCATTGCCTTGTGACTGTTCACTGTAGTTGAGTGTGGGTCATATGTGTGTGGGTCATGCTTTCTTTTCTTGTGGGATTTATATGGGTTTTGGTGATATAAGCTGGAGATGGGTAGAGTCAATGTTGTGGTGCTCTTTCTTTTTGAGTCAACTTATTTGCTTATTTATTATTAAAGGTTGAATGTCTCGTCTGGAGTCAAAATCGGTCTTCTTATGACACCACAAGCATAGGGCTGGAAAAATTGGTGTATACGTATGGGAATGGGTCGCATACTCTTTTTAAAGGTGTTATAAGGGGGTCTAAAAAGGGTCTCACTTTTTTCCCTATGAAGACAAATTCTAAATATGATAATGTTTTACCCTACAAAAATATGATAATTGTCAGCCTTTTTGAGCTTTGTGTTTACAAATTAATCTGGAGGTTTCATTGTATGAACAACGATATATGGTTTCGGTTTATGGGTATTGTGTTGAGTGTGCTTAGTCAACAGGCCATGTATTGTTATTGTTATTTTAATATATTTGCCAAGGCAAAAGTAAGATAGTGCAAATGGACTGGGTAGTGCTACTACATGTATATACTTTCTGATGGATTTGTTCAAGGTTTGCACTTTAGTATCATGGGTGGTAATTTGACTATTAAAAGTCAACGGGCGAGACTTTTGAAGTGTGGTTATGATGCTTTGGACTGTGGGGTTACGGTTTGGGTTATGGTTGAAGACACATGGAGTAATGTTGCTGAAAGTATTACGGTTTCCACAAGAGATGCGGATTTATTCAAGTCACATATTTATTTATCATTCTTTGGTGTTTCAAAGTGTAACGTTTATAAGTATAGGTATTATGCACTTGTCATAAGTCATTTAGAATTTGGTGTTTGGAACCGGGATGTCTATTAAGCATCCTTTTTTTTTTTTGGTCATTTGTATTATGGTCATTCACATGTTTGTTTGAAACTGAGATGTCTTAGTGGGTGTTTGGCTTTGCGATTTGAGAGTAATTATTTAATTATCACGTTTTGAAAAAACAAAAAATCAATAAATAGTGTTTGGGCACATTAAATTAAAAATCAATTATTTACGTTTTGGTGGTGCCAAAACGCATAATCCAAGAAGCATGTAGGTTGTTACTGCAGGGAAGTTGCAATTTTCAAATTAATGGTATTATTGCTGAAATTACACATATACCCTTTCATCTCATGTATTCCATTTCACGGACTATCGTTGATCATATAAACATATACGTATTTATACATTGCTATCATTTATTTAAATTATGTATGCAATGCAATTATCATTTCTATTCTTTATTTTTTGTTGAAGATTTACTTTATTAACTTACGAAACTTAATGTTGTATGTTTATGTTTATTATTTGTAATTATAATTATTATTGTTTGTTGTTTATATACGCAGTAGTATATTATTTATTAGGTAAAAGTTACTGGAATTATAACATGATAATAATTTTTTAATGAAATTTTATTTTATGCATAAAAATTATCAATGTCCAATTTTGACATTTTACGTGTTAAGCCATATATTAATTTTAAAATGCCAAACACTTACAAAGGCGACATTAAACAGTATAATCGAATCCAAACACTCAACTCATGAAATGCGTTTTCTCACAGCTGATTATTTGATTTTGATTATGTAAAACGCATAATCTGTTTTCAAAACGCAATCCCAAACACCCGCTAAGTATAGGTATTGTAAGTGTTTTGGGTGTTCACTAAAAACTCCCCCCTCGAGTATGCCCGTTGTAGTTGTACCATCTTTTTCTTTCTAATGGATTTTTCCGGGTGATTGTCCTCTTATCCAAAAATAAAAAATAATAATAGTTTTAGGGAGTGATGTGTAAAGTTAAAGATCGTATACTGATATATTTAGGACCAGAGAAACTCTAGGGGCAATTGATAGTTGAACATGAAGCACTATTTGGATCAAATCGAGCCCAATGGAGTAACAAAGTGCTAAAAAGGGGGAGGGGGAAGGAGACTCTCAATTGGTGGTTCAGGTGCAACCACCAACAGAACACGATGAAGAAAATGTGAGGTTTTTTTTTTTTTTTTGAAATTTCCTAAAGTCATTATATCTTAGAGAAATAAAGTCTTATAAGAAGATGTTTGTTGTATGAACTGATATTAATTAACTCTATGTTAAGTGTATATAACATATATGTTCTTTAATTTTTATGTATGTTGTTAGTAATTTGTAATGATAAGAAGAATCTTACAGTCTTATTTAACACAAAGATAAGATCGAACAGTTTGTGGATTGTATTAACGTTGAGAGTTAATGGTTTAAGGTTTAGGAATTGCTATTTAGGGTTTACGGTTTATGGTTTACAGTTTAGAATTTAAGGTTTAGAGTTAAGATTTTAGAATTTATGCTTTAGGGTTTCGGGTTTAGTGTATAGGGTTTACAGTTTAGTGTTTGGGGTTTAGGGTTTAGAGTTTAGGCTTTAGAGTTTAGTTTTTAGAATTTATGGTATAGAGTTTAAGGTTTAGGATTTTATGGTTTAGTGTTTAGGGTTTAGATATATGGTTTAGGGCTTAAGGTTTAGTATATAGGGTTTAGTGTATAGGGTTTAAGTTTTAGATTTTGGGGTTTAGGGTTTAGATTTTAGAATTTATGGTTTAGGGTATAGGGTTTAGGGTTTAATGTGTATGGTTAAGGATTGGTGGCTTAGGTTTTAAGGTTTAGGATTTTGGGTTTAGGGTTTAGGGTTTAGGGTTTATAGTTTAGTGTATAGGGTTTAGAGTTTGGGGTTTATGGTTTAGACTTTAAGGTTTAAGGTTTAGATTTTTGAATTTATGGTTCAGGGTTTAGGGTTTAGGGCTTAGGGCTTAGGGTTTAGTTTTTACATTTTATGGTTTAGAGTATAGATATAGTGTTTAGAGTTTAGTGTATAGGATTCAGGGTTTAAGGTTTAGAGTTTGAGGTTTAATGTATAGGGTTTAGAGTATATAGTTTAGGGTTTAGGATTTAGAGTTTAGGGTTTATATTTTAGGATTTAAGGTTTAGGGTTTAGGGTATACGGTTCAGGGTTTAGGGTTTAGTGTGTAGGGTAAAGGGTTGGTTGTTTAGGGTTTAGGGTTTGTTTAGGGTTTTAGGTTTAAGGTTTAGATATAGGGTTTATGGTTTAGAGTTTAGTGTATTGGGTTTATGCTTAATGGATAAAAAGGATTAACGTTGAGAGTTAATGCTTTAAGGTTTAGGAATTGCTATTTAGAGTTTACAGTTTATGGTTTAGAGTTTATGATTTAGGGTTTAGGGTTAAGATTTTAGAATTTATGCTTTAGGGTTTGGGGTTTGGGGTTTACGGTTTACGGTTTAGTGTTTAGGGTTTAGGGTTTAGGCTTTAGAGTTTAGGGTTTAGTTTTAGATTTTTATGGTATACAGTTTAGTGTTTAGGGTTTTATGATTTATAGTTTAGGGTTTAGTGTTTATGGTGTAGATATAGGGTTTAGGGTTTAGTGTGTGGGGTTTAGGTTTTAAAGTATAGGGTTTAGGGTTTAGATTTTAGAATTTATGGTTTAAGGTTTGGGGTATAAGGTCTAGGGTTTAAGGTTTAGTGTGTAGGGTTAAGGATTTGTGGTTTAGGGTTTAGGGTTGATTTAGGGTTTAGGGTTTAGTGTTTAGGTTTTAGGGTTTATGGTTTAGACTTTAAGGTTTAAGGATTTTAGAATTTATGGTTTAGGGTATAGGGTTTAGGGCTTAGGGTTTAGTTTATACAATTTATGGTTTAGAGTATAGACATATGATTTAGGGTTTAGGGTTTAGGGATTAGGGTTTAGGGTTTAGGGATTAGGGTTTATGGTTTAGTGTATAGGATTTAGGGTATATGGTTCAGGGTTTAGGGTTTAGAGTTTAGGGTTTAGATTTTAGAATTTAGGGTTTAGGGTATAGTGTTTCGAGTTTAGGGTTTAGGGTTTAGTGTGTAGGGTAAAGGGTTGGTGGTTTAGGGTTTAGGGTTTAGATATAGAGTTTAGAGTTTAGTGTATAGGATTTAGGGTTTAGTGTTTAGGGTTTATGGTTTACAGGTTGGTGTTTAGGGTTTAGATTTTAGAATTTATGGTTTAGGGTTTAGGGTATAAGGTTTAGGTTTTAGAGTTTAGGGTTTATTGTTTTGGATTTAACGTTTAGAGTTTAGGGTTTAGTATGTATAAGGTAGTCGGTGGAAACAACTTTTGGATGATCTTATGGTTGAATCCGGTGACAGTTTAATTTTCTATAAACTTGATGGAAACCAATTATGAAATGATCATGTATGGAGACGACGGTTGTGAGTGGGTTACTCATGACCTGAAATATGTGATTCAAAGATATAAATCTGCAAATGGTCAAAGTGATAACCGTGAAAAAGGAAGCTCCTCAAATGTTGCAATTGGTAATGAGAATATATGGGGTAAAGATGTTGAAATAGTGAATACTGAAGATAGTAATGATGAAAGTGGCTCGAGTTTTAGAAACTTGGGAAGTCCGGGTGATCACACTGGCCAAACCAACATTGATGTCCATAACCAGTATCAGAAGAATCATGTCGCTAATGATGAATATAATGACAATGACAACAGCTCAGGTTTAATTTACGTGGAACATCAAAGTGATGAAGAATTGGATCCTGAATCTGATACAGAGTTAATTAATGAAGAAAACCAACCTGCACATCCCAACAATGATCTCCACGATCGACAAGTTGTCTTTCCTGTACTAGGCGGACATACCTAGGTAGACATCCATCCTGCTATTATTAATTAATATACATTTAAATTATAATAATAAGTTTTATAAATGAATTTTATATAGCTAATTACAATTGAACATATTTAATTTGGAAATGTATTTGTTTTTGGATAGCGTTTCCCTCTGCATTTTATTACAAATATAATGTTTCAACTCATTATAGGCTGACGAATTACGATAGAAAACTTTCTCAGGGATGCACAAAGTACTAACAACCAGATAAAGAGTTATGACATTATTCGCAATTCATGATCATCTAACAAGAATAACTACATTCTCGAATTTGTGAGAAAATAAAACGAAGATCTGAGATAATCATCCACAGTTCTTAATTCAATCGCCTAAAACTACATCACGATATCGGAGATGATTTATTAAATTTGAATCAAAATTTTGTTTTATTTATTTATTCGGTAGTACATTTTGAAACTTTAAAAATTTGAATCCCCTATAAAATATTTGGTTTAATGTTCATCATAGACTTGATAATAGTTCGTTAGTACATTTTGAAACTTAACAAATTTCAACCCTCTTAAAAACATTTGGTTTAATGTTCATCTAGACATAATAATAGTTTTTTAATTTATATATTTAATTTTATAGCTTAAATGATTAGACTCTTAAAAAATCCCGCGAAATCGCGGGTCTTTAACTAGTGTATGTATATATATATATATATATATATATATATATATATATATATATATATATATATATATATATATATATATATATATATATATATATAATCAAGAGGGAAGCACTTTTTTGGAGAGAAGTAATTTTTTTTCGTTTTTTTCAGGCATCAAGATCACATGAAAATATGAACATTTAAAAAAAGACACTTTGTGATGATTGTTATTATTTTTGCGGTAAAACGCTCGAAGAAAAAAATGAAGACATTCAATGCATTGAATATTTTGATTCTGAGTTTTTTTAAGGGGTTAAAAATTAGGGTTTAGAAATTAGGGGGTTAAAAATTAGGGTTTAGCTATTAGGGTTTTAGGTTTAGAAATTAGGGTTTAGGGTTTAGAAATTAGGGTTTAGATTGAATATTTTAACACGAACGGTTTAGAGTATAGGGTTTAGGGTTTTGGGTTGAGGGTTTACAGAGTAAACGCTAAACCCTAAACTCTAAATCGGGCTAAATTCGAAAAAAACACTTCACACAAGATGAAAACAAAACGATGCAAATAAACTCAACAGCAAAACATTCAATGCATTGAATATTTTTATTTTTTTCTTCGAGCGTTTTCCCGCCAAAATAATGACATTCATCACAAAGTGTCTTTTTTAAATGTTCATATTTTCATCAAAACTATAATGTTCGTGAACAAAGTTTTTTCAAAAAACGAAAAAAAAAAAATTGCTTCCCCCTTCCCCCCAAAAAAGTGCTTCCCTCTTGATTATGATTATATATATATATATATATATATATATATATATATATATATATATATATATATATATATATATATATATATATATATATATATATATATATATATATATTGGATTTAACAATCTCCCCCCAGATGTGATTTGTTGTTGATAATCTCTTGTTTGGTAATCTTTAAAATCTTGAAATCTTGGGATCTCTTTGATTTCTTTCTCTCTCCCCCTTGGAATATGCGTAGTTGTTTTGATCACAATGTATGCCATCTTTTGGCATGACATTGTTTCATCCCCTTGACGTGCGTTGTTCAAATATTTCTTAATCGAATTGAGAGAAGTGTGGAAAATGCAAGCTTGATAATTTTCTTCAGCTCCCCTTTTAAAGTTCAATCATCTTGCTCTCCCTTTAATGATGAATCATCTTGCTCCCCCTTAAATGAACATAGGGAGTTAGAAGTGTTGTTGGGAGAAGTTTGTGTCACATACTTGGCGCGGAAGTTTGAGGAGTGGGTTTTTCGGTTTACTTTGTCATTGCTTTTTATGTACATTATGTAGGCATGATCTATTTGATTGATTGAGCTTGAATTCTATCGAGGTTGGATATCGATTTGAAAGGGTTTTGGTTTAGTCTGAATCACGACCCGTGGCTTCAAAGAAAGTAACTCTTTGAATGAGTACTTGAGTGATTTTGAAGTTGTTTTAACAAACATGTTTTGTTCGAGTTGACAAATGATTTTTCTAAATTAGATTGCTTCAGTTTTAGAGGAAACCATCCGTATTAATCATAAAATCCTGTAAGTTCACCATATTTCCCATAAGTAGGTTGCAGAAGCGGTTGATTCTTTTGGTTTAGTGACTAGAATGGATTCATTGTCCGTGGGAAACAAATTTGCGAGGTTTGGAATCCTTAAGAATCTTTGGTGAAGAAACCTTCTTCTTATCCGCAAGAAAAGAACATACTGATTCCAATATTTGTGGCTCGATGTTTTCCAAAATTTTAACTTGAGTACCCATTGACACCATTGCTGATTTTGGAATTGATGTCGAATTAACATCTAAAGCATGCTGTGAATCTGAAATGCGTTTTTCAAAGTCACGGGTTAATGTCTGGTTAAGAGTTTGAACTTGATCAACAACAGTGCGGAGTTGTAGAATGATCTTTGAATCAAGCTCACGTTCAGACTTGAGTTAAGTATTTTCAACTCAAAGATTCTGAATTTTCTGAGCTGAAAGAACGATCCTCTGAGTTGAGCTGGTCATTCTCTCGTTGTTACTTCTTATTTTGTGCTTCAAGAGTCCTAATTTTGACAAATAATGATTCTTCATTGAGTCATTTTACAAACGAATCCCTATATTTAAGAAAAGGTATATCTGCTTCATCAACATCTTTAAACAAATCTGCATTTACATCATCAAAATTTGATTTCGGATGTATAATGGAAGAAATACTCATCATTTAGAATTGTTGTTGCGAGAAATCGAACTTCTTAAAATTTCGTTTGAAACCTTAACGAGAATCGCTCAATCTCTTTGTTCTGCTAGTCCCTTTCGTTAGAAAGTTAACTTTTCAGTCAAACTTTTCAAATCCACTTGCTTGCTTAAAGGGTATGATCTTGTTATTGGGCTTCTGAATCAGGAGTGGGTATGCTTGATAATAGGGTTGAAACAATTGGACTTGAAATTTGATTAAAGGATAAATGGGCCTCTAATCTGTCCTTGTAATCGGTGTAAATTTAAATAAATGTCGAGGCTTAGATTGATTAGGTTAACTATGCAGGTAATCAGTTTCAGGGTAATTCGGGTTATCAGGGAAATGGACCACGGTGTTCTACAACAAAAACTACCAACAACTGTTTAACCAAAATCAATATCAGCAGAACAACCAGTCGCAGGTAAACAATTCGGGTTTGGAGAATTTGATCAGGAGGTACATGGTTAAAACTGAGGAATAAGAAGAGATGATGAAAAAAAATGCAAAATCAGCAGTCAGCTATTCAGATTCTTGAAATGGAGTTGGGTAGAATTTCACAGTTGATATCGGAGAGACCACCAGGTACTCTTCCATCAGATACACAAGTCAACCCAAATCATGTTAATGGGGGTCAGAATGTTGGTACTTCATAGGGTTCTCAAAAGAAGAAGGAGCCTCAAGTTTCTCATTATTCACAGGCCAATGTTATATATAATTATGAGGATTATGACTTTGCTGGGTTAGATCCAATTTATACTTTGGGGTGTGAAGACGATGATGATGAGTTTGAAGATGAGATGGAGGTTCGTACAATTCATACCGACTATGGTGATTTTGCCTTCTCGGATTATTCAGTCATGGAGGATTACGTTCCATACAAGAGTGTTGAGGATTACGTGTAGATGGTGTGAAGAATGTGTCTACTTGTGAAGATGATGTGATTCATATTGGTGATATAATGCCCGAGTGTGGAAATTATTTAATGTCATTAATGACGGGTAAAACTTCAGATGTTTACAAGTTGGAATTGAAGAAGTTGGAGACTACTGAGTCTTCCGGGTTAAAAGTTGAATGAGTGAAATATGTGCCAGAAGTAAAGGAGTACAAGCCACCTGTTCTGTACCCCAAAGCAATCTAATCTAAAAAGCCAAAGGAAGATTTTTGTAAGTCTTAGACAACTAACAACATATTTGTAAATGTTTCTTTAGTTGATGTTCTTGCAGGTATGCCCAATTGTGAAGGAAAAAAAAATTGAAAGATTTGATGGCTAAGAAAGAAGAGCATGAAGTTAGATATTTGATACCAATTGTTAGAAATATCATGTTAAATAACAACCGGTTAATCTATATTAGTTGATCTCTCTAATACTTAATGCTAGTAGTTAATCAGAGCTCAAAGTCTCAAACAATGCATGTGTAATTTATTTACACCCAAAAAATAAACGAATGATAATTACTAATCTAACAATTAAAAGAATGCAACAAGATAAATAAAACATAAACAAAATGAAACACGAATTTAATGCGGTTATAATCGATATTCAATTAAAAGAAAAGTTTAATCCATAGTATCAAAGCAAAATTTTCTACTCCTATTGATTTTGTATATCGTCTATTGATGAAGCTTTACACTATATTGGTTAGCTTGATTAGTTATTATTAATACTTAAATAAGTTATTAGAGTGATTGACTAATATAGTAATATACACATTATTGGTTAATTTGTACAACTTGTGAATAAATCCAGAACACCTCTATTCATGGCGGTGTGTTGACCCCACTACTAGGATTATAGTCCCAACACTTTATTGCGTGAATTAAGTCGAAGATTAGAATCAAATATATCGTTTTGCCATAAAACGAAAATTCCTTTTATGAAATTCGTAACTCTAAAGATTGTCATTAAGAAATAAATGTTTTTAATTACTGAAGAAACCCCCTATGAACGAGTATATTGGCTCTTCCCTAAAAGGTAAATCTCAGGTAATCAAGCCCCTCGAGCGGAGTATTTATCTATACATTATATAAAACACGTGAATATAATCATATGCGTCAACTTCTAGTTAAATTTTGTCACGTGTCAACTCCTCATTTATTCTTGTCAAATGTCAGTCTTTCCATATATTAATTTATTTATTAGATTTTCAAATTTAATTTAATAGACAAATTTTATTACCTAAAGTATTATATTATATTATCATATAACATTATATTTAATATTAATAACGATATATGTATCATTATCATTATATTAATAGTATTATATGTTATATTATTATTGTAAAATTATTTTAGAAGGTATTTGAGTATTCCTTTTCAAACAATAATATTATTATGATAATGAAATGATGTTTAAATTAGTTCTATAAACATAGATAATATTATAATAATTTTAAATTTATATTAAACCGATATATTGATTTTATATAAATACTGATTATATATATATATATATATATATATATATATATATATATATATATATATATATATATATATATATATATATATATATATAGTCATATATTAGATACTATTTAAAGTGTTTTTTATTGTAATAAAAATTATAACATGGATATTTCATTATTAACATTATTATTTATGAATGCTATTTTATAATATAAAATTAATTTACAGTTTGCGCATAAATTTAAAAAATTACATTAATATATTATTTGTAGAATATTATATAAACGCACGGGCTCATGTTTTTCAAGTTAAATCAATTATTTGATAATCCTTATAGATATTTATGTGCATCCTGCTTGATTTAAGATTTTGAAATAATAGAATTATTTGTACTAAAAACGTATATACAATTACAGATGTACATAAAGTATTATTCTTAACGATCTATTTGAAAACAATTTAGAGGCTAATATTTGGTGTTTTATTGATTATATGTCAATTTAAGTTAAAATGATTCCAACGGACGAGATTCACAATCCTCAACTTCTCGTGTCTTAGTCTTCGTGGTTA
Source organism: Rutidosis leptorrhynchoides (assembly GCF_046630445.1). Taxonomy (NCBI): domain Eukaryota; kingdom Viridiplantae; phylum Streptophyta; class Magnoliopsida; order Asterales; family Asteraceae; genus Rutidosis; species Rutidosis leptorrhynchoides. The sequence goes on from NC_092337.1 coordinate 117,590,157, forward strand.
TGTAAGCTCGATGCAAACTCTGCATTAGGCTTGTATGTTCGTTTGATTAGTGATCATGTATATGTTGTTCGTGTTTGGATAGTCTGCTAAACATGCTGCTTTCTATCCCCCCTTGTAATTGGTTTTGTGAGTTCAGTGGCGGATCCAGAAAAAAGTTTCACCGGGGGCAAAAAAAAATTTAAAACGTAAGGATTTTTTTTTTGGACAAAATATAGAGGTTTTGGGGCAAAATATAGAGTTTTTTGAGCAAAATTTAGAGACTTTTGAGCAAAATACGAAGGTTATAGGGCAAAATATGAAGGATTTGGGGGAAAACAAAATTCCACATGGGGCAAAATCGAAAAACCGAAAAAATTTACACTAAAATTTCGAAATCGTCGGGGGCGGCTGACCCCACTTTACCCCCCCTCCCTCCGCCCCTGTGTGAGTTCATAATAAAAATTGTTGCCTTAAAAAAATGTAATAAAAGTTTTTTTATTGTAATTAAATTATACATCTAATAAGTATCAATATTAACATTATCGACAACTAATTTTTACAAATGTCGTGCAACGCACACACTCATAAAACTAATATATCTTATAAAACAAATATCACACAAAATTATGTGGCTCTAGTGAACAGCTTGCGATTTTGACCTCATTTGAAAATTTTGAACGTTTTAATATTCGTTATTAATCAATAAAATAATAAATTAAGGAATTCTATAAATTAATTGTTATTCAAGTATTATACTCCCTCCGTCCCGGATTAATTGTCCAGTATTCCTTTTTGGAACGTCCCAGATTAATTGTCCACTTCCAAATATGGAAAGTAAATTTGATAAAGTTTACAATATTGTCCCTAATGAATTAATTAAATTACAGCTGTGAGAGAGATTTCTAATTAATTAGTTGAGGGTAAGACAGTAAAGTAAGAAAAAAGTACAGAAAAAGTACAGTGTGATAATGACATTTCTTAAACTGTGTGTTTTTTGTCTGGGGACAATTAATCTGGGACGGAGGGAGTATCAAAATAAATCAATTCAATTAATTATTAATTTTAATATCGTATCATATTATAAATTACAGTAAGGAGATGTTTGGATTGGCGATTTAAAGTTGATTTTTTAATTATTGTGTTTAGAAATCGCAATTAATTCTTTTTTAGTGTTTGGAAAACAAAGTAAAAAAAATTAATTATTTACGTTTTTGGGCTGTGAAAACGTGAATTTCCAACAGTAGGTAGTACCCTACTATTTGCAAACGCGAGTTTTCGAAAACTATTCTTTGCAATTATTTGACAAGTATATCCTTGCATACTCCTATAACGAACTCTAAAATAAAAAATAGTATTATAATATTTCTAGACCATTCAACGTAGTACGGAGTAATATACTAGTACTAACTAGAAAAATACCGGCCAGCGCGATGCGGCGAGGCCTTTCGAGTTCCATATTCATATTTAACGTAGCGTTATGTATTTACAGAATTTAAAACGCGTTGCTACGAGTATTTTTGGAAACACTTGGTTAGTACCTAGTATACCTAATCTACCACACGTTTTTACGTCGAAAAAATCTCGTAGAGAAGGGATCAAAACCATCGATATAAGGTGGTTAGTTTGGGTTGTTTATTATACGTGTATGTATATGATAAAAAGTAGCCCGGAATATTTAGCGTTTTTTTAAAAATAATCCATTTCGCTCGTAGCTATTTAGTGTTTGGGGTTTTACATTTTACCCCCTTTTTTTGGTGGTGGTGGGGTGGGGGTGGGGGGGGGGGGGGGGGGGGGGGGGGGGTTTGGAGTTGTAAATGGAGTTAAGTTCGGGGGGTGGGTTTGATATTTATTTTGGCCACGTCGTTTTGGGTTTTTTGGGTTGGGGGCGACAAAAATTCGGACTCCATTTAGTATATCGATAAATTTTTTGCCCGAAATATATAGCGTTTTTTAAAAACAGTCCTTTTCGCGAGTAGCTAGTTGCCTTATGTTCGTAAAGTTATTCCGAGTTGAACAGTGATATCAAAAAAATTTAACTCGCAGCAATCGGGAAGATAGGGACCGTTAAAAAGTTGAGTGTAGTTAGTTATTTTTTCCTTTTTATTTATTTAAATTTTTTTTTTTTTTATAAATTTGGGGTTCTACATTTTACCCCCTTGTTTTTTGGGGGTTGAAGTTCTAAATGGAGTTAAGTTGGGGGGGGGGGGGGGGGGGGGGGGGGGGGGGGGGGGGTGGTTTGTTTGATATTTTTTGGCCACGTCGTTTTGGTTTCTTTGGGGTTGGGAAGGCAAAAATTCGAACTCCATTTAGAATATAGATAGATAAATAAATTAAATAAAATAAATATTTTACTTTTGGTTTTGGTCTGACATTGTCACAATTGTTCTTTATAATAATATTTTTTTTTTATTTATTTATGTTATCTACCACACTTTCATGCCATATAGTACTACTCTCTATGTTTATATTTATATTTTGATACTCCGTCTAACACTGTACTATTGTTTAGTATTTCATTTTGATATGTCTTAAAATTAATTGTTCATTTTCATATATAGGAAGAAGAAAAATAAGGAGATTAAGTTCTATTATGCCCTTAATATATGTGGATATCATTAAAGGAGAAAGAAAAAGTAAGACTAAATTGAAAAGTAAACATAAAGTACAGTATTTTATGATAATTCCTTAAACTATGTATTTTTTGTCTGAAAAAAATTATATAGGAACGGAGGAAGTATATTTTAGTGTTAAAATTGTTAGTTTACATGTATCTGATGTTAATGAAGATCCATTTATGATATATATGATAATTTTTATTTTAATTATTAGTCTAGCAAATCTTAAAAGTAATATGATGGATTCTTTTAAATATATAGATATTTCTTTCTTTTCTTTTTTTTAAAAAAAAAGAGAGAATGTCTTTTTTAGTAATTTACATATTAAGTTATCAAATAATCTGATTTTGCCAAACACTGAAAATACTAATTATCTCATTATCGCGATATTAAACAACGTAATTAAATCCAAACACCATTAAACCAAATCACGTTTTGATACAACTGATTATCTGATTATGATTATTTAAAACGCATAATCAATTTTCATATAGCTAATCCAAACACCCCCTAAATAAGTAAACAATCGATCTATAAATGAATATAATTGACTTTTTTTAGAAACTTATTCTTTAAGCATTGTCAATAGAGTTGTCAAACCTCTAACAAAAAGTTTGCCAATGTTTGGTATCACTGGCACCATCATACCAATCATTAGCCAATATGTACTCGTGAAACAATTCGTCGATTTAAAACATTTTACATCACGGACTATTTGTAAGATGTTATTGTACATTTCGCATTAAAAGTTATACTATGTATTTGTTAATTAATATAATGGGTCAATATTAATTTGAAAAAGTGTGTGATGGTTTGAAGTAAAATATGGTAAGTTAGTGATAGAAGTAAATTGTAACGTGACGTTAATACATTGTGTTGATTATGATTGAGAATAGTCTTGTGAACTTAAAGAACACACTTCGTGTGGAATTTCTAACATAGCACGCTAACCAAACTAATATGACTACCAAGTTACTCTCTCTATTCTAAAAGTCTTTCCAAAATAGCTTTATTATTAGATCCAAGATAAACTTAATATAAGTTCCACCGACCACCGGTGTATTATTTCACCATATATATGAAAATAACCTTCTATATATATTTTATATATATAGATTATTTTATTTATCTCAAGTTTAAATTTTAAAGTAGAAATTAAATTAAAATAGATAAATTTACGTACCAAAAACATATCTTTAATGGCTAGATGATCGAACTCATCTGGTTTCTCTTGACTAATCTTTAAACACTTATCCAACATATCATCTCTTTCAAATGTTCCCATTTTCACCCTCTCTTTAATCAATACCTCAAAAATATCATAAATCATCCCAAAGTATTGGGTCATCCTCTTTCTAATTCCTTGCGGATCAAATTTTCTCAAAACCGGAAAAAAGTCCACCAAATTTGGCTTCCCAGACTCCACCATGATGTTTCTTACTACTTCCTTAAAATCTTTACCCGAATCCTCATACGGGTCGGCTAAATCCTTGGAAAACATAGTATTTGATAAAATATTCATTGATGTTCTAAACGCAGCGCGACCGATATCCACCGAGTCACCCGATTGACTCGCTTTTTGACAGTAGGCTACAAGCGCCTTCACTTTTTGGCTTATTATGTGTTGGTTGGCATCAAGAGAGTTCACTGAAAAGATGGTCAAGTTAAGGATCTTTCGATGGGTCCGCCATCGGTTTCCAACTGGGAGAAAAACGACCGAGTTTTGTGAATGGTTGTGGGCTGTGAGGGCATCAGGTACATGTCGTGATGCGAAATTAACATCTTGGTTTTTGAGTACTTCTTTGGCTGCAGTGGCTGAAGATATGACGAGTGTTGTGATTTGACCGAGTTTTAAGATCATGACGGGGCCATGGATTTTGGCTAGTTTGGCTAAGGACTGATGTGGTTGGTCACCGAGCAAGTGAAGGTTACCGATGATTGGCAACGGGGTTGGGCCGGGTGGCAAGTTGTTGGGTTTGGTGTGTCGAAAAATTGAGAAAATGGTTCGGAGAAATGCGTAGCAAAGGATTAAAGCAAGAAAAATGATCACAAACTCCATTGATAAAATAAGATATTGTGTTTGGGTTGTTTTTTAAGGTGAAGATTGTGAAACAATATATAATGTAGTACAAACCTCGAGCTTAGTACTTTCAAATTAGATATTTATTAGCCTGATTTAGTTGACATTATTACTGTTGAAAACATGAAAATGAAATGAAAAATAACGTTGAAAGATGTGTAAGAAGAGTTTCTTAGAGGGGATGATATATACACAACCAATTTTTATAAATACACAACCAAATATGCTTTACAGTGTTGTGTATTTGTAAAAATTAGTTGTGTATATATCACTACCTTTTCTTAAATAGACGTATCTGGAAATGTTGTTTTCTGGGATTTCAAGCAATCGATAGAACTAGAAAATTCTTGTTCGCACGTTGCGGCGGTTTATTCTAACGTTTTTTACCAACTCATGAACTTACCACTTCGTAACAATCTACTCGTTATAATAAGTTGTTTATATATATATATATATATATATATATATATATATATATATATATATATATATATATGTGATGACCTGGAAATTTCTGATCAAATTTAAACTTAATCTTTGTATTATTAACATTTCCGACACGATAAGCAAAGTCTGTAATATTGATTCTCAAAATTTTTGAACTAATGTTATATATTCAGTTAACCTTTGACTATTGACCAACGATTCATGAACATCTATTTGAAAATATATATATATATATATAAATTGGAATATTAATTATTCATAAATAACTTGCAATGTGTATTTAAAAACTGATTTATGTATATTAAAAAGATATATACATATATATAATTTTAAGTTATTTAGTAACCGATAGTAACATTCGTTTATTGATTCGATTGTTATTTAGATAAGTTAACTAAAGCTTTTAAGATGAACCAGTAAAACACTAATTTGCTACAGTATTTTCAAATTGCTACAGTACCCAAAATGCTATAGTATTTTCGAAAATCACTATTTGCTACAGTGAAATTGACTTTGCTACAGTGAATTGCTACAGTAAAACACTATTTCAAAATGAAAATGTATGTATTATATGTTAACAAATAGCGATACGATGATTTATAGAAGTAAATGACCAAAACACTCAAATATATAAGTTATACCTCGAGTGGTATAGTTTATGGATGATTTAAGACTATATTTTGACAAAGGTACGATTCACGAAACGTAAAGTACAAGTTTTCTCAGTATACGATAGGACGTTCGAAAAACCGGAACCGGGACATAAGTCGAGTGACGACGTACGACTTGTCCGAACGAAAATTACAAGTTAACTATGCATGTGAATTTAATATAATATATAATTAATTATTTAAATTAAATAAATTATATATATTATATTAAAATATGTCGACAAGCTAGAGGCCAAAACATTGTGAGCTGTAAACCCATCCCATGCGATCGCATGGGAAATGGGCTGTAAAGCCATGCGATCGCATGGCAGTCTTTTCCAGGCCACATCTATAAATTCGAGCGATTTCATTTCATTTCAGCACACATATATACTATCTATCTCTGTATTATTATTATTTATATTATTTATTTATTATTATTATTATTATTATTATTATTATTAAGATTAATATTATGATTAATATTATTAATTAGTATTATACATAAAATACTACGACGAGGTTATGAGCGTGTCACTTTCAAAATGGTTTTCAAGCGGGATAGGGCTAAGGAAATTATGGGTTATTGCCAAGGAGGTTATGGGTAATGTTCGGGGGTATATTTGTGAATCAAATCTAGTGTTTATCATCTCCGTTACGTCTACATACTTTCCTACAATATTGAATCTCAATACTGATACGTAAGCACTCATATTTTATCTTTTATATATTAATAGTGTATACATGTCTAGTGCTCGAGTATATATATTTATACATGTTTGTATGCTAAATTTTATCGTTAAACAGTTTATAATGAATCCCGAATTAAATACAAATATTACTGGTAAAAGGTATATAATATACATGTTTTTGGAAAGCTGGCGAAAAATCAGTAACTTTTCATTTAGACACCGAATAGTTTCGATGAACGGATTAAAAGATATGATCAACTGAATTATGATTGAAGTTAATTGAAATTGCTTTTGAATCTACAATTAAGATTTAAACAACTTGTTTACAAGATTGATAAATTGGATTTTTGAATATTACCAACCGAGTAAATGAATCCTTATATAAGGTACGTCTCGTTTTGTTAAACTATTGTCAAAATTGACTTTTTGAAACAACATTGGATAACTTTTGTATGTCAATATCGAGCATTAGGATTGTGATACACTATGACCTGACCTAGCTTGATAGACATTTATTGACCAACATATGTTCTCTAGGTTGAGATCTACGGTTATTTGGTAATCCGTGTTTCGATCACATTTTGGTGAACAACTTTATATGCTGCTAAGGTGAGTTTCATTTGCTCCCTTTTTAATTGCTTTTGCAATATATATTTTTGGGCTGAGAATACATGCACTTTATTTTAAACGCAATGGATACAAGTACATACTAAATTCTACACTGAGTTTGAACCGAAAATCCCTTAGCTTTGGTAACTAGTAACTGCCAGTTATAAGAACTTGTGGGCGCGAGTAGTAGTATATGGATCCATAGGGCTTGATATCCCCGTCCGAGCTAGAGCACTAGCCTTTTAACGGACGTATGCTATTTGAGAAGCGTACACGTTGGTTTGCGTGTATTATTAAGATGATTATACAAAGGGTACAAATTATATATACGTTAAGTTTAGTTACCAGGGTGCTCAATTTCGTAGAATATTTTGATAAACATTTCTGGATGAAACAACTGAAATCTTGTGATCCACTTTTATATACAGATTATGCGAAACACTAAAACTATGAACTCACCAACCTTTGTGTTGACACTTGTTAGAATGTTTATTCTCAGGTTTTCTAGAAGTCTTCCGCTGTTTGCTTAGATGTTAAACAAGCTATGTGCATGGAGTCTTACATGACATATTTTTCAAGGAGACGTTGCATTCACCAAATCATCACCATGTATCTTATTTTGACTGCATTGTCAACAGAAATACTGTTGTAAACTATTATTTATGGTGATTTTCTATATGTAGAAATCATCAGATGTCGAAAACCTTTGATTTAAATATTCATTTATGGTGTGCCTTTTCAAAAGAATGCAATGTTTACAAAACGTATCATATAGAGGTCAAATACCTCGCAATGAAATCAATGAATGACGTGTTCGTCCATATGGATTTGGAGCGATCGTCACAATATATATATATATATATATATATATATATATATATATATATATATATATATATATATATATATATATATATATATAGTGGTAGGATCAAGAGGGAAGTAACCATTCGGGGGGAAGCGGGGGGAAGCAAAAACTTTTTTTTTCTCGTTTTTTGAAAAAACTTTGTTCACAAACATTATAGATGGGATGAAAATATGAACATTTAGTAGAGACACTTTGTGATAAATATTTTTATTTTGGCGGAAAAACGATCCAAGAAGTAATATATAACAATTATCGTGTTTTTCGAGCGTATTTTGAGGTTTTAGCTATTGGGGTTTAGATATTATGGTTTTGATATTAGGGTTTATAGGGTTTAGATATTAGGGTTTAGAAATTTAGGGTTTAGTGTTTAGATTTAGGGTTTAGATTGAGTTTTTAACATGAACGATTTAGAGTTTAGGGTTTAGGGTTTGGTGTTTTGGGTTTATGGAATAAACCCTAAACCCTAAACCCTAAACTCTAAATCGGGCTAAATTTTACTTCACAAAACATGAAGAAAAAAAAACGTTCATATTCTTCACGAACAATATTATTTTGAATGTTATTTTTGTCGATCGTTTTCCCGCCTAAATAATAACATTCATCACGAAGTGTCTCTTCTAAATGTTCATATTTTCGTGTGATCTTGATGCCGGGAAAAAAAATTCAAAAAAAACGTAAAGAAAAAAAAAATTTGCTTCCCCCCGATTGGTTACTTCCACATTGATCCTGCCCCTCTCTCTATATATATATATATATATATATATATATATATATATATATATATATATATATATATATATATATATATATATATGTTTTCCTTACAAAAACTATAAGAAATAACTCCATTTTGACTATAGTTAGTTGCGTTTTGTTCGTAAAATTATTTTGAGTTGAACGGTTATAATGACGAAACCTAACTCGTGGCGGGGAAAAAGATAAATTCTGTTAAAAATAAAAGTTAAAAAAAAATATTGTATATAAGACAAAAAAATAAATAAAATAATATGATAATGTTTTTGAAAATGTAAAGAATTAAATTAACTAATTATATAAATAAATGAAGAATTACATAATGGGCTAATTAGGTTGTGACATTTGGTCCAATTAAAATGTGACTAGAATACACCATTTAGTATAATCTTTAATTTAATTTAATTTGTGACGGAACTAAAGGGTAATTTGGTGAATTTAAATTTTATTTAGTGGAGAAATTGACTATTGTAAGTTAAATTACCGAAAATACAATACATACATACAATCGACTTTTTATCTTCGTTGGTCCCGTATTATACCCCATATTGTTAACGGCGTTCCTCGAAGTTTTTTTTTACCTTTAGAATTCTTTGTTTTTCAAAAATTTGCAATCAACATCCCTACATCAACCTGCCATAAAAAAACTGCTAACCCTTTACACGTGTCTTGCATGCGAGGGTAAATTCGTCATTTTAATCTTTATTCACTAAAAACAAGGGACTACCAGTGCAAAAAAGTCTATTAATTTATATATTTCAATTTATAAATTTATAAATTTATAGACTTATAAAAATAAGAATTGGTAAATATAATTATATTTACTTTTATTTTATTTTAATTTATATTTATATTTATATTTATATTTATATTTATATTTATATTTATATTTATATTTATATTATTTAATTTTACTTTATACTTGTTTAAAGTAATTATTAAATTAAAGCATAACTTGGAAATTTCTAATTTACATCAATTCTTAACCAAAGCACCTACCTGCGATTTCCTATCAGAAGCATAACATGGAAATTTCAAAAAAGCAAAACATAATAGATACGAAGTCCATAACAAATACATATCAGAAACGTCGTCGGAGAGGATGACCGGAAATCCAGAATCTCGCCCACTCCATCTCCAGTTAGTATTCCGGCAAAGAAAACCGCCGCTGCTGCCGCCAACGAAAACCGCCGCCACTGCCGCCAACGTAACGCTAAATCTCTTTCAACTCCTTTGTAATTTTTTTTTCATCTGCTCATCTCTTTCATTTGCTTCTGTTCGTTGGGTGAAATATTGCTGGAGTATTACAGTGAGGCAAAGAAAAGGCAAATGGATCTGACTTTTGGTTTTATGAACCGATGATGTAAGAAGTAGTGATGGCGAATTTTGGTTTTACGTTTTGATTTGTTATATGAGCATGGTTTAACCACAAAATTTTATCTACATTTTTGTTGAAAAGTCAAAGTGTTTGCTAAAATGGGATAAAATGTCTCCACACCCCCTGTCAATTCCATAGCCTGTCAACTTCACTGACATTAGTTTGACTTTTCTTTTTATGAATTACAGTATAAACTTTTTTTTTTTCCTTTTTTTTTAGTATGTTACTCCCGTATATATGTTATGCTAATAAAAACATTTTATCTGTTACTTTAATTAAAGGGTTTTGTTTATATTTGGTAAGTTAATGAATTTTTTTTTACCAATAGATACTTTTTTATTTATAGTGTACTAACGACCAAAAAAAAAAAAAAAAGATAATAATAAAAAAAACTTGAAACCCCCATATTTGACTCGAATTTTTATTTTCTTTAATTTTGTCCATTTCACAACCGCGAGAATAATCTTGCATTCGCGAGGTCCAATTCTATACGATCTCTTTGATTACGATTGGAATGATCGCCTGTTAATAAACCCGCTATCGCGTTTAACTTTCGTTGAGAATAATTTTTACTTGTTTAGTTGCGTAAAATAAATTATAAATTATATATTGTAAAAATATAAAAATTTACATTAAAATGGATAGAAAAAGATGAAATGAAATTATTTAGAACGGTTGACGATACTGTATCGAACAAAAGAAATAGAGGGCAAAAAGCACGAGACGATCTATGTTTAAATGAAAGCATGGGATGAGGGGTGTACTCTTATTATAAAAATGATAAAATATTTAAAAGAATAAAAAGAAAACTAGATTGAAAAGATGAGTCAATCATAGAAGGGAGTCAGGTCTATGTCATAGGGGTGTACTCTTATTAGATCACTCCCAACCATTACGTACTTACTTTTCAGTACACACCGCCACATCAGCATCACATCAGCTTTCTCTCTCCATTTATTTTTCACTTTCTCTCTATCACACACCACTACCAACCATGACATCCTTCCTCCCCATCAAATGGCCCCACATTTTTTTATTAATATTTATTACTATTATTATTATTATTATTATTATTATTATTAATATTATTTTTATTTCAATTTCAATTATATTTTTTGAACAACACATTTTATTATATTAAAAAGTTACGGTTACATTTTTTTGAAATTAAAAAGACATAAATTAAAATACAATACAAGAACATATAATTAAACAAGTAAACACTACTCGTCGTCTTCGTCGTCGGATTGAAACGCGTTTTGATAAATTTTTTGGATCTTATTTTTGGCTCTCATCACCAACGCGTGTTGTTCGAGAGTCATGTCGGGTGCACAAGGTTGTGTAAGAAACGTTAAACTATCCAACATGGTACGCCTCTCGGTTTCAATGTACATTTTTTCCATGGTCAATCTTGTAGCATTTGCGGTTTCGATTAACGTTTGGCGGGCTTCCTCGGACGACAAACGTGAGGCCGCATCGGATGAACCCGAACTCCTATGAGTCTTGGAACTTGCACTACCCGGCGGACGACGTAAAGGTTCTTCATGGAAATTCGGACCCGCGGCTCCACCACTCGGACCACCACTCGGACCCGTGGCTCCACCACCACTCGGACCACTTTCATTCGCGGCTCCATCACTCGGTAACCCCATCGGAGTATTTTTTTTGTTCATGACTCCTTCGTATGTTAAAAATTTCGGACAATCTTTGAGAACTTTCCACGCATCCTCGTATAAGAAGTTACGACCCACTTGATCCTTAAACGCACGTCGAGCATGTGACATGATATCGGCTTCGTTTTCGCCACTTTGCCAAAAATTTTCAAGCTTCGAGTAAATTCCGATATATAACTTGACATCTTTGGCCATTTTGCTCCATTTTCCCGTAATTTGATCCATTCGACGTTGTTCCCGAACTTGCTCATTGTAAACTCTTTGGATCGTCCCCCAAAATGAGTCTTTTGTTTGATTAGTTCCCACTACCATATTTTTCGAAACTTGCATCCACACCGTTGTCAAAAGCCTACTTCGTTGTCCGACCACGGACTTTTTTTGCAAATTACTTTCTTTCCTTTTCCTTTACAGTTTCTTTCAACACGTTCTTCGTTTTGACTAACTTCAAATTCATCGGGTTGAGTTTCTTGAACCTCTTCGATTTGTTCTTCTTCGGATTCATTTTCGGAAGGAATTTGAGTAGGTACTCGAATTTGATTATCTTGAAAAATAGGTTGTCGAATGACATGTTGTTGGATGACTTGTTGTTGAGGAACAAATTGTTGGATGTTAGGAAATTGTTGTTGAGGACAGTAGTTGGAATATTGAGGTGTAGAAACAAAAGCGGGTGAACGTGAAGCATAAGATGCGAACCCCAATCCTTGATTCGGGTTAGAAGACGACCCGGAAGGTGAGTTATACATTTTCGATTCAAGTAACGTTTGGAAAAAATCATTACTTTGTTGTGTGTAGATCGGCTCGGACGTTAAATTTTGATTTTTCTTGGATGATTTGGATATTTTTTAGGCATTTTTTTTTAGTTGGAAATGGGTTTGAGATGTATAATGTTGAAAGAATAAGTGTTTTAGTTGGAAGTAAAAGAGTGTTTGTATGTTTATTTGTTAAAATATAGTGGGTGTTTATATAGTGTTGTTAAAGTAAAAATAAAAAATAAAAAAATAAAATAAATGAATAATGCCGTTGGGGTAGCAACGGCTACTTTTGTTTGAATTGGACCCATTTTCACCGCCCTCAAAATGTTATACGGATTAAATAATCGAGCACGGATCGAAGAGGATTGAGGGCGGCCGACGGCGGCTTGAATGCCATCGGCGCCCTCGAGGGCGGTGGTGATGACACTTTGAGGGCGGAGCCCGTTGGGAGTGCTCTTAGCTTCCGCTGAAATTTCCCCACGTCCCATCACACTTCATGCACATTTATTTATTTTCTTCTATGTGTCACAATTCATGCATGCTGTGTTGTGAGCATGCCTTGCCCACGTTCACTGATATTTTTTTAAAAAATAATAATTTTTGTTAAGATGTTTTCAAAAAATAGAAAAAGTGAATATTTTTTGACAAAAATAGTAAAACTGAATATTTATGTAACGTTTTATTTATTTATGTAGTGTTTTATCTTATTTAACTAAATAAAAACTAATTAAAAAATAAAAAAAGAAAATCAAAAATAAAATGTCACATCATTTTCATCCTTTGACAAAAGTCCTCAATTACAACTTCCCCTTTTCCCTGCCATGGTCCAGTCATCGCCTTGCCCAAAAAGTACACCTTACCCGCTTCACGTCACAATCGCCATTATCCATGGTCTTATAAGAGCACTCTAGTCATGGTTCTTCAAAATAACTGACTGTCACATCAACGTTATATTATCACTTTCTGAAAAAGACTCATACCTACTAACAATATCTTACTTCTTTAGAAATAATGGACCCACTTATCTATAGTATCATATAAATATCTAAAATGATGATATCATAAATAAAGATTATTCAAGCTTAAAAAAAACTTCAAAAATAAATAGAAAAAATCTAAGCCCCATAATGATGTCATTAATATAATTAATTGTATTTAATAAAAATATTAACATGTTAATTGTATAATATATGAAGCATTATGTACAACTTTTTTATAAAACACCTCCATGATAATATGTACAATATTTGAAGCATTATATACAACCTTATGGTAAAACACTCACATAATCATATGTACAATATTTAAAGAATTATGTACAACCTTATAATAAAACACTTCCATGACCATATATACAAACTTTAAAAAATTACAAAGTCTTTTACAAAATACCGCATGAACATATATACAAACTTTGAAGCAGATTGTACAACCTTCATATAATAATTGTATTTTAATTTTTAAAAAAATTTCAAGAGACATTTGTTATTACTAATTTACTAATAATTATTATTATAAATAATTACTCAATTTTAAAGCAAACTTTATTATCATAACTATAATTGTAATTATTATTATATTATTATTCAATTATGGATTCTTTTTACAGGATTAATTACGATACATATGTATGCGAAATGCATGCCTCAATAAAAGGTTGTAACGAAAGTTTTTATAACAAAAAAAATAGTAATTGTGCGAAAATTGGAAGAGGGTGGTGAGAGAATAAATGTCAAGGTTGTAAAAGACGCGAGTCGGGGACGCATCGGCCATGCCTAAAAAATGACTCGTCGGACGCAACGGTGACGCAACGGCGTCGCAACGGGAGTTGACCAACGTTGACTTTTAAAAATAGTTTTATTAAATATATATTTATTTATAATATTATATAGATCAAATCTTTAAATATAAACTATATTTACAATAAACATGAACAATTAACAATTATTAACAATATTAAAAAAAAAAAATTGACCGACTTTGACTGACTTTAACCGACTTTGACCGACCTTTTCCGAATTAGACCGACTTTTTCTGACTTTGACCGACTTTTTACCTTTGACCGACTTTTTAGCAACGACGCGTCGGTCATACCTAAAAAACGACGCGTCTGAAATGTCCCGTTCATATTGATTATAAAAGTTACATATTAATTGAATTCGTTGCGAGGTTTTGACCTCTATATGAGACGTTTTTCAAAGACTGCATTCGATTTTAAAACAAATCATAACCTTTATTTTATCGACAAGGTTAAAAAGACACCACCTAGATTATCCAGAAATGATAATCTAAAAATATCACACTTACACACTACCAATACATATTGGTTTACAATATTAATATGTTACAACAAAATAAATCTCGAATGCAGTTTTAAACAGTATTATACAAGCATGCTGACACCAAATCTTGTCCATATATTAGCATGCAACAGCGGAAGCTCTTAATAATCACCTGAGAATAAACATGCTTTAAACGTCAACAAAAATGTTGGTGAGTTATAGGTTTAACCTATATATTTATCAAATCGTAATAATAGACCACAAGATTTCATATTTCAATATACATCCCATACATAAAGATAAAAATCATTCATATGGTGAACACCTAGTAACCGACATTAACAAGATGCATATAAGAATATCCCCTATCATTCCGGGAAATCCTTCGGACATGATAAAAACGAATTCGAAGTACTAAAGCATCCGGTACTTTGGATGGGGTTCGTTAGGCCCAATAGATCTATCTTTAAGATTCTCGTCAATTAGTAGATCGATTTACTAATTCTTAGGCTTCCAAGCAAAAAGGGGCATATTCGGCTTCGATCATTCACCCATATAATGTAGTTTCATTTATTTGTGTCTATTTCGTAAAACATTTATAAAATTGCATGTATTCTCATCCCAAAATATTAGATTTTAAAAGTGGGACTATAACTCACTTTCACAGATTTTTACTTCGTCGGAAAGTAAGACTTGGCCACTGATTGATTCACGAACCTATAATAAATATGTACATATATATCAAAGTATGTTCAAAATATATTTACAACATTTTTAATACGTTTTAATGTTTTAAGTTTATTAAGTCAGCTGTCCTCATTAGTAACCTACAACTAGTTGTCCACAGTTAGATGTACAAAAATAAATCGATATATATTATCTTGAATCAATCCACGACCCAATGTATACACGTCTCAGGCTAGATCACAACTCAAAGTATATATATTTTTGGAATCAACCTCAACCCTGTATAGCTAACTCAATCATTACTGCATATAGAGTGTCTATGGTTGTTCCAAATAATATATATACATGGGTCGATATGATATGTCAAAACATTTGCATACGTGTCTATGGTATCCCAAGATTACATAATATATTAAAATACATGTATGATACAACATAAGTTAGCTAGGATATGATTAATATAGATTTGTTACCAATTTTCACGTAGCTACATCAAGCAAAATTATCCAATCTTGTTTTACCCATAACTTCTTCGTTTTAAATCCGTTTTGAGTGATTCAAGTTGCTATGGTTTTATATTAAACTTAAGTTTATGAATATAAACAGAAAAAGTATAAGTTTATAGTCGAAAATACAGATTACAAGTCTTTTTTTAAAGGTAGTCATTTCAGTCGAAAGAACGACGTCTTGATGACCATTTTGAAAAACATACTTTCACTTTGAGTTTAACCATGATTTTTGGATATAGTTTCATGTTCATAAGAAAAATCATTTTCCCAGAAGAACAACTTTTAAATCAAAGTTTATCATAGTTTTTAATTAACTAACCCAAAACAGCCCGCGGTGTTACTATGACGGCGTATATCCGATTTTACGGTATTTTTCGTGTTTTCAGGTTTTAAATCATTAAGTTAGTATATCATGTAGATATAGAACATGTGTTTAGTTGATTTTAAAAGTCAAGTTAGAAGGATTAACTTTTTTTTGCGAACAAGTTTAAAATTAACTAATTATGTTCTAGTGATTACAAGCTTAAACCTTCGAATAAGGTAGTTTTATATATATGAATCGAATGATGTTATGAACATCTTTACTACCTCAGGTTTTGTGGATAAACCTACTGGAAATAAAAAAAATAGATCTAGCTTCAAAGGATCCTTGGATGGCTTGAAAGTTCTTGAAGTAGAATCATGACATGAAAACAAGTTCAAGTAAGATTTCCACTCGAAATAAGATTGTTAAAGTTATAGAAATTGAATCAAAGTTTGAATATGAGTATTACCTTGTATTATAAAGATATCTTACTATAAATAAAAAAGATTTCTTGAGGTTGGATGATTACTCAAAGTGGATTTGCAAGATTAGAAGTAAGCTAGCAAACTTGAAAGTGTTGTTGGTGTGTTCTTGAGTAGTTGTTTTATAACTTGGTTTATGTATGGATTTATGAACTAGATTGAGCTAGATTTTGATGAAGATGATGAAGAACACTTAGAACAATGGAAGAACACTTGAGAGAGAGTAGTTTGATTCAAGAAAATTGCAAAGTGAATGTGTTTATGGTACTCCTCATTCACGTGAATGTGTAGTCTCCATATAGGCTCCATTAGTTTGTAATTTTGTGAGATATTTCATGCTAGATGTTAAATGATGGTTCCCAAATGGTTAGGTGACTCACAAGGGCTGCTAAGAGCTGATCATTGAATTGTATATACCACTAGTAAATACATTTAGAAGCTGGGTATTGTACGAGTAAGAATACGGGTGCATACGAGTAGAATTGTTGATGAAAATGAACGAGCATGTAATTGTAAGCATTTTTGTTAAGTATAAGTACTTTGATAAGTGTCTTGAAGTCTTTCAAAAGTGTTTAAATACATTTAAATATACTACATGTATATACATTTTAACAGAGTCGTTAAGTCATCGTTAGTCGTTACATGTAAATGTTGTTTTGAAACCCTTAAGTTAACGATCTTGTTAAATGTTGTTAATTCATTGTTTATTATGTCTAATGAGATGTTAAATTATTACATTATCATGATATTATGATGTATTAATATATCTTAATATGATATATATACATTTAAATGTCGTTACAACGATAATCGTTACATATATGTCTCGTTTTGAAATCCTTAAGTTAGTAGTCTTGTTTTTACATATGTAGTTCATTGTTAATATACTTAATGATATGTTTACTTATCATAATATCATGTTAACTATATATATATCCATATATATGTCATCATATAGTTTTTACAAGTTTTAACGTTCGTGAATCGCCTGTCAACTTGGGTGGTCAATTGTCTATATAAAACCTATTTCAATTAATCAAGTCTTAACAAGTTTGATTGCTTAACATGTTGGAAACACTTAATCATGTAAATATCAATTTCATTTAATATATATAAACACGGAAAAGTTCGGGTCACTACAGTACCTACCCGTTAAATAAATTTCGTTCCGAAATTTTAAGCAGTTGGAGGTGTTGACGTATCTTCTGGAAATAAGTGCGGGTATTTCTTCTTCATCTAATCTTCTCATTCCCAGGTGAACTCAGGTCCTCTACGAGCATTCCATCGAACCTTAACAATTGGTATCTTGTTTTGCTTAAGTCTTTTAACCTCATGATCCATTATTTCGACGGGTTCTTCGATGAATTGAAGTTTTTCATTGATTTGAATTTCGTGTAACGGAATAGTGAGATCTTCTTTAGCAAAACATTTCTTCAAATTCGAGACGTGGAAAGTGTTATGTACAGCCTCGAGTTGTTGAGGTAACTCAAGTCGGTAAGCTACTGGTCCGACACGATCAATAATCTTGAATGGTCCAATATACCTTGGATTTAATTCCCCTCGTTTACCAAATCGAACAACACCTTTCCAAGGTGCAACTTTAAGCATGACCATCTCTCCAATTTCAAATTCTATATCTTTTCTTTTAATGTCAGCGTAGCTCTTTTGTCGACTTTGGACGGTTTTCAACCGTTGTTGAATTTGGATGATCTTCTCGGTAGTTTCTTGTATTATATCTGAACCCGTAATCTGCCTATCCTCCACTTCACTCCAACAAATCGGAGACCTGCACTTTCTACCATAAAGTGCTTCAAACGACGCCATCTCAATGCTTGAATGGTAGCTGTTGTTGTAGGAAAATTCTACTAACGGAAGGTGTCGATCCCAACTGTTTCCAAAATCAATAACACATGCTCGTAGCATGTCTTCAAGCATTTGTATCGTCCTTTCGCTCTGCCCATCAGTTTGTGGATGATAAGCAGTACTTATGTCTAGACGAGTTCCTAATGCTTGCTGTAATATCTGCCAGAATCTTGAAATAAATCTGCCATCCCTATCAGAGATAATAGAGATTGGTATTCCATGTCTGGAGACGACTTCCTTCAAATACAGTCGTGCTAACTTCTCCATCTTGTCATCTTCTTTTATTGGCAGGAAGTGTGCTAATTTGGTGAGACAATCAACTATTACCCAAATAGTATCAAAACCACTTGCAGTCCTTGGTAATTTAGTGATGAAATCCATGGTAATGTTTTCCCATTTCCATTCCGGGATTTCGGGTTGTTGAAGTAGACCTGATAGTTTCTGATGCTCCGCTTTGACCTTAGAACACGTCAAACATTCTCCTACGTATTTAGCAACATCGACTTTCATACCCGGCCACCAAAAATGTTTCTTGAGATCCTTATATGTGATGACCCGGAAAATTTCGACTAATTTAAACCAATTCTCTATACGATTTATTATTTTGACACGTTAAACAAAGTCTGTTAAATTGAGTCTCAAAATTTTAGAACTGTTTCATATATACAATTACCTTTGACTACTCTCGACGATTCATGAACAATTATATGTATGTATATATATATATGTACAAGTAAAAACGACTTTCCTACAGTAAAACCCTATTTGCTACAGTAAAAATTACTTTACTACAGTAAAACACTATTGCTACAGTAAACACTATTTGCTACAGTAACCGTATTTTGCTACAGTGCTACAGTGAAAACGACTTTGCTACAATAAACACTATTTGCTACAGTAAACACTATTTGCTACAGTAACACTATTTGATGTCGACGAACTAGCAAACAAAAACGGAAAAGGCGGCCATGCGATCGCATGGCAAAAACACTGAAAACTCATGCGATCGCATGAGCTACAGTAAATCGAAAAGTAATATAAATACGCAGTTTGTTCGACGAAGTTTATCACACTTAATTATCTCTCAATATTTATATTTATATTATAATTATAATTTTAAATTTAAGTTTAATAATAATAAGGTATATACGAGGGTGTTTTTAATTCGGGTTTCAAACCGCTTTAAGCTAAGGAAATATTGGGTATTGTTTTGGGTATTGTTCTTGAATCCAAGGCCAACCATACAGTCGTCTACCATCATTACGTCTACGCAATTTGCCTACAATATTGAGTCTCAATATTGAACAGTGAGTTTATAGTCTCCCTTTTTAAATACTTTAAATATTTTTGGGCTGAGAATACATGCAATTTATTTTAAACACGATAAGACACAAGTACATACTAAATTCTACACTGAGTTAAACCGAAAATCCCTTAGCTTTGGTAACTAGTAGCTGCCAGTACATAGGATATGGACTGGTGGGCGAGAATAATTGTATATGGATCCATAGGGCTTGACATCCCCGTCCGAGCTAGAGCGCTAGCCTTTTAACGGATGTATGTTATTTGAGTTTAAGACACGTTGGTTTGCGTGTATTAAAACGAATGGGGTAATTATCACTATAGCGTTAAGTTTAGTTACCAGGGTGCTCTGTTACGTAGAATCTATTGATAAACTTTTGATGAAATCTTGTAGTCTATCTTTATATATGTTTATGACTCGAGCAATTAAACCTATAACTCACCAACATTCGTGTTGACTTTTTAGCATGTTTTATTCTCAGGTCCTTAGAATGCTTCCGCTGTGATGTGCTTGTTGCCTGCATGGAGTCTCTCATGCTTTGTACAAAGTTTATTGCATTCAAAATAAAACTGCGTTGTGTAATAAATAATTGGACTGTGATGTCAACCTGTAAATTAAAGACTTATATATTTCGGGGTTTTGCTTATACCTAAACACTCGCCCACATGTTTATAACTTTCTATGTTTAGAAAGTAACTTATTTTAATGAATGCAATATTTTATCAAAACGTATCATATAGAGGTCAAAACCTCACTGTGGAATCAATGATTAACGTGCCGCGTCAATAGCGATTTTGACGGGTCGTTATAGTTGGTATCCGAGCTTGAGGTCATAGGGAACCAGAAATTACATTAGTGTGTTTAACTGGTAATTGTTAGGATGCATTAGTAAGTCTGGACTATGACCATATCTGTTTTTACTGATTTTTGCTTATCATTTGGTCAAAAACATTATATGTGATATATTTATATGCTAACGTAATTGTTGTTTCAATTATGTGATAGATGACTTCTTCTAATCCTATCATTTTGTACGACTCAGAATCGGACACTGAATCTATTCTATCCACAACTGAAAAGGGCGTTCCAATACCTATTAAAGAAGAAATTGTGTTAGCCGGGGAATCTCAACTCCCGGTAAACCCAGAGGAGGTTCCAGCTCCACCCAGCTTTAGTTTTCCGGAGCCACAGTATCGTTGGCATAGACCCATGATCCCTGGAGTAAATGAGGATCGTCCATTTCTAAACAAATATGGACATTGGTCCAGATATACCGCCGACGGGCGGGTTGTGCCGATTACGCCTGGCAGATTTCGGTTCATGACCACCGGTATATATTCTCGCAGTTCGTCATCATATTCTCCTACACATGACTCAGACAGTTCGTCATCAGACGAAATCAGTAAGGAGGAGGATTTCGCTAATGAAATAAAAGAGGTCATTAAGGAGAAATTCCAACTTGCTATAGATAATAAAAACAACCACAATAATAAAAAGTCCTTAATTATTAAAAAGGAACATGACCATTCGATCCGTAACCACCCTTATTGTATTAAACCCACTGAGGCAACGGGTACCTCAAAACCCCAACAAAAAAAAAATACACTGCCAGAATGTCTGTCGGACCATGTGCACACAAACAATTGGCAGAGAGAACCAAATGGGAAGAAGTTTCTGATAGTTCTGAATAAACGACCTCGCAATCATAAATCTTCCATGCGCTATTCTATTGCTTATGTGTGCTACTCTATCTTGTTATGTAAAATAAGCATATGTAAAATATCAGTATTGTATGGTATTGTATTATTTTGGTTTATTAATAATAAATGCATGGAATGATTTTTTGTATTATTACTACTTCTTATTATTATTATTACATAATAATGTAGTAACTCGCTATAATTTTTCATAGTGGAATATTATTAGGATTTTAGTAGTTAATTCCTTGTACTAGCTATTATGTATGAACTTAACGGCTAGGTAATACCCTAGAAATAATTATAAAATGCTAATAAGAAGAAAAGACTTTTATAATAACCGGTTCATATTATTAATATGCTACAATTAACTATTGACAACTCATTTTACCTATAATATTCTATATGATTAAATTATATCTGTTGTGTTTATTGAAGAAACATGTCTCAAATGTCGGATGCTGAGTTTGATCAACTAGTCGAGAAACGTGTGAATGAAAGAATTGCTGCAACCGAGGCAGCAAAAGCAACAGCCGAAGTAGCAGCCAAAGCAGCAGCTGTAAACACAAACTCACGAAACGGATGCTCATACAAAACTTTTCAAGGATGCAAACCACAGACGTTTAGTGGAACCGAGGGACCAGTCGGTCTAACCCGATGGTTTGAAAAGATGGAGTTCGTTTTCAAAATCAGTAATTGTGCAAACGGAGACAAGTCAAAGTATGCTTCGTGCACGTTGCAAGATGGTGCACTTACTTGGTGGAACAATTATGCTAAAGCAGAAGGAATAGATACAGCATATGATATCTCTTGGGAAGAACTGAAAAAGATGCTAATCGAGGAGTACTGTCCTCGAAACGAGATCAGAAAAATGGAATCTGAGTTACGTAATCTGAAGGTTATCGGCGCGAATCTCAATAAATATGAAAAGCGTTTCATGGAACTAGCCTTGTTGTGTCCCGAATTGGTGCCAAACGAGAAACGAAAGATAGAAATGTATATTGACGGTTTATCGATCAATATCAAAGGAAATTTTACATCGTCCAAACCAAATACGATACAGGAAGCCATGCCAATGGCACACCAACTCATGGACCAGATCACAGAGAGTTCGATTAAGGCACCAATTACCGAAGTCAAGACAACTGAAGGAAAGAGGAAATGGGAAGACTATAAGGGCAAAAGTTCTCACCTGAAGAAACAAGAAACTTTTAAAGGTAAACAAGATGGGGCAACTGCAAGTCCAAACTATAAGGGACCCCATCCATTCTGCAAAAGATGTTACACACATCATGCAGGTTATTGCCAAGTGGTCTGTGATAAGTGCAACAAGAAAGGACATGTGGCGAAAGATTGTTATGCCACCGTTTCTGAAGTAAAAACAAAACCGACCGATGTGAAGAAATGTTTTGGATGCGGGAAGTCTGGTCACTTTATAAATCAATGCCCTGATAAGGAGAAGAACAAAGAACCCGCACGTGGGAGGGCATTTAATGTTAGTACCAGTGAAGCACGTGAGGATCCTAATCTTGTCACGGGTACGTTTACCGTTAATAATCAACTAGCTTCTATTATGTTTGATGCGGGTGCTGATAGAAGTTATATGTGTAAAGACTTTAGTTCTAAACTAAAATGTGCATCATTGCCTCTAGACGATAAATATACTATTGAATTAGCTAATGGTAAACTGATAAAAGCCGATAAAAGTTGTCATGGTTACGAAATAAATCTCGCTGGTGAAACCTTCAAAATTGATTTGATACCCGTAGAATTAGGAAGTTTTGACGTAATCGTTGGCATGGACTGGATGTCCAAAACAAGAGCGGAAGTTGTTTGTGATGAGAAAGCAATCTGCATCCCTCGTAAGGATGAAACGTCATTAATGATTTATGGGGAGAAGAGCAACTCAAAGCTGAACTTTATCAGCTGTATGAAGGCCCAGAAACTTATAAGAAAAGGTTGTTATGCTATTCTAGCACACGTAAAGAAGATCAATACTGAAGAAAGAAGCATTGATGACATGCCGGTTGTAAGAGAATATCCCGGAGTATTTCCAGAAGAATTACCGGGGCTACCTCCACACAGATGTGTAGAATTCCAGATTGATCTCATACCAGGAGCTGCACCTGTAGCCCGATCCCCATATAGACTTGCACCTTCAGAAATGCAAGAATTACAAGACCAGTTGCAAGAATTATCAGACCGTGGATTTATTCGTCCCAGTTTTTCACCTTGGGGTGCTCCTATTCTATTCGTCAAGAAGAAGGATGGATCTATGAGAATGTGCATAGATTACCGAGAATTAAACAAATTAACGATTAAGAATCGGTACCCATTACCGAGGATTGATGATTTGTTTGATCAATTGCAAGGATCAAGTGTTTATTCTAAGATTGATCTACGCTCCGGATATCATCAGCTGAGAGTGAAGGAAGAAGATGTTCCTAAAACTGCGTTCAGAACCCGTTACGGTCACTATGAGTTTCTAGTCATGCCTTTTGGATTAACTAATGCTCCAGCAGTATTCATGGATCTAATGAATCGCATCTGTAGACCGTATTTAGAAAAATTTGTCATTGTTTTTATTGACGACATATTGATTTACTCGAAGAACAAGGAAGAACATGAGCAACACTTAAGACTGGTACTAGAGATACTCAAGAAAGAAGAATTGTACGCAAAATTTTCGAAGTGTGATTTCTGGTTGCAAGAAGTACAATTTTTGGGCCATGTTGTCAGTAAACATGGAATTAAAGTTGACCCTGCCAAGATCGAAGCCATTAGTAAATTGGAAACACCGAAGACTCCAACACAAATCCGTCAATTCTTAGGTCTTGCTGGTTACTACCAAAGATTCATTCAAGATTTCTCTAGAATTGCCTAACCCTTAACTGCATTGACTCAAAAGGGAAAGAAGTATGATTGGTCCACGGAAAATGAATCCTTATTCCAGTTATTAAAGAAGAAGTTAACGTCTGCACCCATTTTGTTATTACCAGAAGGAAATGATGATTTGGTGATCTATTGCGACGCTTCGCGCTAAGGTTTAGGATGTGTATTAATGCAACGCACAAAAGTTATTGCATATGCCTCATGACAACTAAAAATTCATGAAAAGAACTATACGACGCACGATTTAGAACTTGGAGCAGTAGTTTTTGCACTCAAAATATGGAGACACTATCTATATGGCACCAAGTGTACAGTGTACACCGACCATAAGAGTCTTCAGCATATTTTTGATCAAAAACAACTCAATATGAGACAACGTCGCTGGGTAGAGTTGTTAAACGATTACGATTGTGAAATCCGTTACCACCCCGGAAAGGCTAATGTTGTAGCTGATGCCCTAAGTCGGAAAGAAAGAGTAAAACCTCTTAGGGTCCGAGCTTTGAATATTACAATTCGTACTGATCTCACAAAGCAAATTCAAGCAGCACAGTTAGAGGCTTTAAAAGAAGAAAATGAAAAAGGCGAAATGAGCAAAGGGTTAGAAAAACAACTTGAAGTAAAAGTCGATGGAACCCTGTATTTTGCTGGTAGGATATGGGTACCAAAACATGGTAACCTAAGGCAACTAGTACTGAATGAAGCACACAAAACGAGGTACTCAATTCACCCAGGAAATGAGAAAATGTACCACGATCTCAAGAAGTTCTATTGGTGGCCTAATATGAAGACAGAAATTGCTACTTATGTAAGCAAATGTTTGACGTGTGCAAAGGTCAAAGCTGAGCACCAAAAGCCGTCAGGATTACTGCAACAACCGGAAATTCCGCAGTGGAAATGGGAAAGAATAACCATGGATTTCATTACGAAATTGCCAAGGACTGCAAGTAGTCATGATACTATTTGGGTGATAGTTGATCGTCTAACTAAATCAGCTCACTTTCTACCAATAAAGGAGACAGACAGTATGGAGAAATTAGCATGCCTATATTTGAAGGAAGTAGTTTCCAGGCATGGTGTACCCATCTCTATCATATCTGATCGCGACACTCGATTCACATCACGTTTTTGGCAGTCATTACAAAAAGCATTGGGAACTCGATTAGATATGAGCACCGCTTATCACCCACAGACAGATGGTCAAAGTGAAAGAAAAATACAAACATTGGAAGACATGTTACGGGCATGCGTGATTGACTTTGGAACCAGTTGGGATCGACACTTACCGTTGGCAGAATTTTCATACAATAACAGCTATCATACGAGCATCAACGCAGCGCCATTTGAAGCACTTTACGGTAGAAAGTGCAGATCTCCTATCTGTTGGAGTGAAGTAGGAGAAAGACAACTTACTGGACCAGAAATTATTCACGAAACCACCGAAAAGATCATTCAAATACAACAGCGATTGAAAACGGCCATGAGTTGCCAAAAGAGTTATGCTGATGTAAGAAGAAAACCGCTAGAATTTCAAGTGGGCGACAAAGTCATGTTGAAAGTGTCACCCTGGAAAGGCGTTATACGATTCGGTAAACGAGGAAAGCTAAGTCCTAGGTACATAGGACCCTTTGAAATCACAGAAAGAATTGGAGCAGTTGTTTATCGATTAAAGCTACCGCAAGAACTTAGTAGTGTTCACGACACATTTCACGTGTCAAATTTGAAGAAATGTTTAGCTAAAGAGGATATCGTAATTCCTCTTGACGAAATACGAATCAATGATAAACTCCATTTTATCGAAGAACCTGTTGAAATCATGGACCGTGAGGTCAAACAATTAAAACAAAGCAAAATACCGATAGTTAGGGTTCGTTGGAACGCTAGACGAGGACCCGAGTTTACTTGGGAATGTGAAGATCAAATGAAGCAAAAGTATCCACATTTATTCACTGATATCGCTCATGAAACAGGTACTACTCAAAATTTCGGGACGAAATTTTCTTTAACGGGGAGGTACTGTGATGACCCGGAAAATTTTGACTAATTTAAACCAATTCTCTATACGATTTATTATTTTGACACGTTAAACAAAGTCTGTTAGATTGAGTCTCAAAATTTTAGAACTGTTTCATATATATAATTACCTTTGACTACTCTCGACGATTCATGAACAATTATATGTATGTATATATATATATGTACAAGTAAAAATGACTTTCCTACAGTAAAACCCTATTTGCTACAGTAAAAATTACTTTGCTACAGTAAAACACTATTTGCTACAGTAAAACACTATTTGCTACAGTAAACCGTATTTTGCTACAATGCTACGACTTTGCTACAGTGATTTGCTACAGTAACACTATTTGCTACAGTAAACACTATTTGATGTCGACGAACTAGCAAACAAAAATGGAAAAGGCGGCCATGCGATCGCATGGCAAAAACACTGAAAACTCATGCGATCGCATGAGCTACAGTAAATCGAAAAGTAATATAAATACGCAGTTTGTTCGACGAAGTTTATCACACTTAATTATCTCTCAATATTTATATTTATATTATAATTATAATTTTAAATTTAAATTTAATAATAATAAGGTATATACGAGGGTGTTTTTAATTCGGGTTTCAAACCGCTTTAAGCTAAGGAAATATTGGGTATTGTTCGGGGTATTGTTCTTGAATCCAAGGCCAACCATACAGTCGTCTATTACGTCTACGCAATTTGCCTACAATATTGAGTCTCAATATTGAACAGTGAGTTTATAGTCTCCCTTTTTAAATACTTTAAATATTTTTGGGCTGAGAATACATGCAATTTATTTTAAACGCGATAAGACACAAGTACATACTAAATTCTACACTGAGTTAAACTGAAAATCCCTTAGCTTTGGTAACTAGTAGCTACCAGTACATAGGATATGGACTGGTGGGTGCGAATAATTGTATATGGATCCATAGGGCTTGACATCCCCGTCCGAGCTAGAGCGCTAGCCTTTTAAGGGACGTATGTTATTTGAGTTTAAGACACGTTGGTTTGCGTGTATTAAAACGAATGGGGTAATTATCACTATAGCGTTAAGTTTAGTTACCAGGGTGCTCTGTTACGTAGAATCTATTGATAAACTTTTGATAAAATCTTGTGGTCTATCTTTATATATGTTTATGACTCGAGCAATTAAACCTATAACTCACCAACATTCGTGTTGACTTTTTAGCATGTTTTATTCTCAGGTCCTTAGAATGCTTCCGCTGTGATGTGCTTGTTGCCTGCATGGAGTCTCTCATGCTTTGTACAAAGTTTATTGCATTCAAAATAAAACTGCGTTGTGTAATAAATAATTGGACTGTGATGTCAACCTGTAAATTAAAGACTTATGTATTTCGGGGTTTTGCTTATACCTAAGCACTCGCCCACATGTTTATAACTTTCTATGTTTAGAAAGTCACTTATTTTAATGAATGCAATATTTTATCAAAACGTATCATATAGAGGTCAAAACCTCACTGTGGAATCAATGATTAACGTGCCGCGTCAATAGCGATTTTGACGGGTCGTTACATTATACATCTTCTCCGTTCCAGGATGTATTGATTATCTGGTTTTATGAGCTTCTCTAAGTACCATTTCTTTCATATCTTCAAATTTTGGTACCCAAATCCTTTCAGCCCTATACCGGGTTCCGTCTTCCCGAATATTAAGATGTTTCTCCGATCCTTTGGGTATTTCATCCTTTAAATTTCCCTCTTTTAAAACTCATTGTTGCGCCTCCTTTATTTGAGTAGTAAGGTTAGTGCGAATCATTATATTCATAGCTTTTACTCGAATGGGTTCTCTGTCCTTTCTGCTCAAGGCGTCGGCTACTACATTTGCCTTCCCCGGGTGGTAACGAATCTCAAAGTCGTAATCATTCAATAATTCAATCCACCTGCGCTGCCTCATGTTCAGTTGTTTCTGATTAAATATGTGTTGAAGACTTTTGTGGTCGGTATATATAATACTTTTGACCCCGTATAAGTAGTGCCTCCAAGTCTTTAATGCAAAAACAACTGCGCCTAATTCCAAATCATGCGTCGTATAATTCTGCTCGTGAGTCTTCAATTGTCTAGATGCATAAGCAATTACTTTCGTTCGTTGCATTAATACACAACCGAGACCTTGCTTTGAGGCGTCACAATATATCACAAAATCATCATTCCCTTATAGGTGCCGTAGTTAACTTTTTCTTCAACAATTGAAATGCTTTCTCTTGTTCATCTTTCCATTCAAATTTCTTCCCTTTATGCGTTAATGCAGTCAAGGGTTTTGCTATTTTGGAAAAATCTTGGATGAATCTTCTGTAGTAACCAGCTAGTCCTAAAAATTGGCGTATATG
This sequence comes from Rutidosis leptorrhynchoides, assembly GCF_046630445.1. Taxonomy (NCBI): domain Eukaryota; kingdom Viridiplantae; phylum Streptophyta; class Magnoliopsida; order Asterales; family Asteraceae; genus Rutidosis; species Rutidosis leptorrhynchoides. The sequence continues at coordinate 117,619,048 of NC_092337.1, forward strand.
TTTTGGAGTTTTCGGGGTTTCCCAATTTTCAACGGTTTCAATCTTTGCTGGATCCACCTGAATACCTTCTTTGTTCACTATATGACCAATGAATTGAACTTCTTCCAACCAAAATGCACACTTTGAAAACTTAGCGTACAATTTTTCTTTCATTAACAACTCTAACACTTTTCTCAAATGTTCTTCGTGCTCTTGGTCATTCTTTGAGTAAATAAGTATGTCATCGATAAAAACAATGACAAACTTATCAAGGTATGGTCCACACACTCGATTCATGAGGTCCATGAACACAGCTGGTGCGTTAGTCAACCCAAACGGCATAACCATAAACTCGTAATGACCGTAACGCGTCTTAAAAGCAGTCTCTGGAATATCATGTGACAACCCGGGAATTTCCGACCAAATTTAAACTTTAATCTTTATATGTTTCCAACACGATAAGCAAAGTTTGTTAAGTTGAATCTCAAGAATTGTAAACCGTGTTTATACATTCATTTAAATCTCGACCAAGTTTCGACGATTCACGAACCATTATATGAACGGATATGATTATGTATGTATATGTATATATATATATATATATATATATATATATATATATATATATATATATATATATATATATTATAGCTTGAAAATTTTAACAAAGTATTGGACGTATAATACTTTACATAAACGTATTTGCTGCAAAAATATATTCAAATAATTATCGATGGAATTAAAAGATAATATTCAAATGATTGAATTATCAGATACCTTGGATTATGATTACGAGTCTCTATTGAGAGGTCCACTTTGATTTAGAAAACCTTTTATTTTTAACGGTATCCGAAATATTTGGTAAAAGTGATTTACAAAAGTGTCATTAGCGAGAGTTAGTCAAAAGTTAATAATCATTTCCGTTTAAAATTCAAAAATGTACTTTACTTGATTAACTCGCGTCCCTCGATAAATCAACTCTTTAGTTTTCATATTAAAAATATATTTTGGTAAAATAACTACCATTATTTAAAACAAGTAAATTATATAAAACAAACTTTGAAATGTAATTGGGTTTGAAAGACTAAATATTATATCATTAGATAAATATTTCAAACATATATATATTGTACAAATTTTCAATTTTAAATAAAAATATATACATATTTTTAACTTAGTCATAAAACGTCCTGATTTAAAATAAAATATTTTGACAAACAGCGAGTCACTGATTTATAAAAGCAAATGACCACAACACTCAACTATATAAGTTACATTTTTTATAAAGTAATTTGTTGATGAGAAAGTCAAATTTTTAATAAGGGTACACGTCGCGTAACGTAAAAGGCTAGTTTTCTAAGCGTACGAAAGTGCGTTCGAAAAATTGAAAGTGGTACATGAGTTGAGTGACAACGTACGAGTCATTTGAACAAAAATTACATTTTTACTACGCACGTAAATATAATATAATATTTAATTAATTCTAAAGATTAAATATATTAAATATTAAATAATATATAAACTTATATGTAATATGTAATACGAGTAGTGTCGGTAGGTTTAATTGGTTAATCATGGTGTGTTAGGTGAGGCCAAGTCTATTTAATCGAGTGTTTTAGTTTTCTGTGATTCATTTTCATCAAACATTACTCCGTATCATTTACTTATTTATTTTATTTATTTATTAATTTTATTATTAAGAGATTATTATGATATTATTATTATTAGTAGTATTAGGAGCGATAATATTATGTATTAAACATAAAATACTACGACGAGGTTCTGCCCGCGTGAGTTCAAATTGAGTTTTTCGAGTAGGATAGGGCTAAGGAAATTATGGGTTATAGCTATGGAGGTGATGTGTATGATTCATGGGTGTTGTTCGTGAGGTCAATCTAGTGTTTATCGTCTCCGTTGCGTCTACGTACTTTTCTGCAATATTGAATCTCAATATTGATACGTAAGCACTCATAATTAAATTTTTACATATTGATAGTGTATCCTTGACTAGTGCTTGAGTATATAGAATTATGCATGCTTGTACTATTGATATTACCATTAGATAGATTATGTTGAATCTTGAATTAGTTACACCTGCGATTGAGATAAGGTATAAGATATGCATGTCCTTGGAAAGCTAGCGAAAAATTAAGAACTTTTCCTTTAGATATCGAATGGTTTCGATGAACGGCTTAGAAGTTATAGTCAACTGAATTTTTGTATTATCATTAAAAATGATTATTATTATCGTCGTTCTAGTTTTTATCAAATTATTATTATTATGATTATTATTATTATTATTATTATTATTGTTATTGTTATTATTATTATTATTATTATTATTATTATTATTGTTATCCATAAAAAGTATTATCAATAAAAATTGTTATTTTTATTATTATTACTTTCGTTATTATCGTTTAAGTTATAATTAGTATTATTATTATTATTATCATTAAAATAGTTATTAGTATTATCCTTATCATAATATTTATTATTATTAGTATTATTATAATTAAAAACTAATATTAGTAACACTTAATTATTATAATTACTATTATTGTTATTTAAATGAACACGATATAAAAGACAATTTAAAAACTATTAACAAAAATTAATTAGGAAATAATGAGTATGAGTATCATGATGAAATTTAAATATCGTAAGATATTGATTTAGATAAAATTATCGTTTTTCATTATTTTTATCACTATTATTATTAAAAGTACTATTAATATTAAAACTATCATTTTTATAAAATTATTATTTTATATCATTGTTAATATAAAATTTCATTATTTTTATTATCATAATATCATTTTTAGTAAATATAAAAATTGATATTTTTATAAAATAGAAAAATAATAATTATTATTACGAAATAATACAACTTTTACTTATTATTACTATTAATGTTATTTTATCAAATAAATATGTAATACAAATAAAATAAATTACCTTAATAAAACCTATCATAATATTTTTATGACATTAAATGAACTTTATAAATTTTATTACTTAAGATATATGAAAGTATATTTTTATTATAATAAATGAATTATATTATTTATTCTAATAAAATCTTTTAAAAAAATATTTAAAAATATAAAACGACGATATTTAAACTATATAATAATCATGTATAAATTTTGGAAATCATTTTGAGTTAAATTGACTTTTGTTGACTTTTGCATATTAGTCTCGAGCATTAGGATTGTGGTACACTATGACCTAACCTAAATTATTAGACAAATATTGACCAACATATAAAAATATATAATTAATATAGGTTCGTGAATTCGAGGCCAACCTTGCACTTGTTCAATGACGTTATATGTATTTTTACTATGAAATACAGTATGGTGAGTTTCATTTGCCTTTTTACCCTTTATATTTTTGGGCTGAGAATACATGCGCAATTTTTATAAATGTTTTACGAAATAGACACAAGTAATTGAAACTACATTATATGGTTGAATGATCGAAGCCGAATATGCCCCCTTTTTGCTTGGTAACCTAAGAATTAGGGAACATCACTAATTTTGAGAATTAGTGCACGCCTAATTGACGCGAATCCTAAAGATAGATCTATTGGGCCCAACGAACCCCATCCAAAGTACCAGATGCTTTAGTACTTCGAATTCATTTTTATCATGTCCGAAGGATTTTCCGAAATGATAGGGGATATTCTTATATGCATCTTGTTAATGTCGGTTACCAGGTGTTCAATCCATATGAATGATATTTTTGTCTCTATGCATGGGACGTATATTTATGAGAACAGAAAATGAAAATCTTGTGGTCTATTAAAATGATGGAAATGATTATTTATGTTAAACTAATGAACTCACCAACCTTTTGGTTGACACTTGAAAGATTGTTTAATCTCAGGTATTAAAGAAATCTTCCGCTGTGCATTAGCTCATTTTAGAGATATTACTTGGAGTCATTCATGACATATTTCAAAAGACATTGCATTCGAGTCATTGAATTCATCAAGATCAATACTAAGTCATTCATAGTTTGGATATATTATGAAAGGATATGCATATCTGTCAATTTTCGATGAAATGGAAGTTTGTCTTTTAAAAACGAATGCAATGTTTGCAAAATGTATCATATAGAGGTCAAGTACCTCGCGATGTAATCAACTATTGTGAATCATTTGTAATCGATATGGACTTCGTCCAGATGGATTAGGACGGGTCGCTTCAGTTGGTATCAGAGCGGTGGTCTTAGTGACCAGGTCTTGCATTAGTGTGTCTAACTGATAGTTGTTTAGATGCATTAGTGAGTCTGGACTTCGACTGTGTCTGCATGTCAAAAGTTTTGCTTATCATTTCTAGTCAGAAATCATCTGCTTATAATCCTTAGGAAATTACCTGCTTATCATTATTAGTCTAGACACGTCTTGCTACATTAATTGCATGAGTAGTGTATAGACCAAAATTCATATCTTAGCGTATCTGCTAAATCATACCTTATCGTATCTGTTACTTTAAACGTTGCCTGATATATTCCGTAAATTCCTCCGAAATTTACGAAATCTTTTGCTCTCTCTATATATATATATATTCTATGTAATTAGAATACCATCCGATAGCCGGAAGATCATTTCATATCAAAAAATTCTTTATTCAATCGTACGAAATGGAATTCGCCATTAGTTCAAGTTCTTCGGATTCTGAAATGGAATCCCATTCAAGCTCCGAAAGCAGTGTGACCGGAATGGATCAACCAATCAGCCATCATCTATTTTGGATGAATTGGGGATGGGTTCGTAGCTTTCTCAATCATTGGAGACAAAAAGAAGGTGATCCCTTCCATTCACCACATTGCCCTCTTGGCGAAGAACCTGAAGCACTTACCGTCGAACCTGTCTGAAACACCATTTTCTCTCTCATTTCCAGAGTATCTCGTCGCGATTATATACTACATCAAATTTTAGATTTTATTTATCCACTCGTCCGAACCGACAATTACCCCGGTGTAATAGAAGAAGTCAACGAGCTTCGTGCTCGGGTAGTGGCTTTGGAGAATATGGTGCAAAGGTTACAAACACCAACAGCAGCACCAGCAGCATAACCAGTACCGCCATCATCAACGCCAACAGTACCATTACCAACCCCAACCAAAACCGCGTCGTAAACCTCAACTTCACAATCTGTCTCACGAGCATCAACGTCATACGCACCATAGATACCAAGGAGTACCAACAACAATAACTGACGAAGTATTAATTCATAACTTCATTGGAGAAACATTCCGCGACGATTATATAATCTCTAAAGTCTTGGAGATTATCTAATCTAGCCCTAACCATAAATCAGTTAAGCGAACCAAAATGATAGAAGGAAGAGTAGAAACCCTGACAAAAATGGTGTGTGATTAACAAGCTAAACTTATTTTACCAACAGCATCAACAGTACCGTCAGCGTCACCAGCATCGTCAGTACAGTCAACATCAGAATCTACAACACCTATAACATCACAAACTCCGTCAGTTCAAGAATCAATGTGGACATGATTACGAATCAATAACGCGTATATTGTATCAACGAGTTATGAAGAATTAACTTATTCCCTATGAAGAAATTATATGTGTATATATATATATATATATATATATATATATATATATATATATATATATATATATATATATTTTGAAATAAAAATAAATCTTTCCGTGCTAAGCTATTGTGTGTGAATCTTAACTACTCGGTTAATTCATATTACAAATATGCAATAATGTACGTCCTTCACCCGCAACTTAACCATCGTTAATTACAATCTCCGTCTCAATTCAACAAATTTCAATTCCTAATAAATCAAGTATATATTTGATTTTACACTTCATCATTGATGTAACCGAAACTTTTCAGATAATATCATTCGTACTTTGCGAAGTTCACAAGAATCCCACAAAAACCAGCATCATGTATCAATAAATAATGAAGTATTGATTCATAATATTATTGAAGAAATACTTATGTAATTTCTAAAGATTTAGGGATTACTCAATTCTAGTATCAACCATAAATCAGATGAGTTTAATTTAATATTAAGTCATTAAATTTATGTTACATCTAAAGAAAATATACACATATATTTTCGTAAAGATTGTAATAAAATTCTTCTGTACAAAATATTAATTGTGAAATTTTTTTTAACGGGTAGGTAATACCCGAGAGATATATAAATTCACAATTAATATGGTACATTCTTCGAATCTGATTCAGCAATCATCAACTATACACACTGTTTTCTCAACAATACACATTCTTTTATAGAAATCAAAACAACCATACTCATTCAAACTCAATTACATATTCTGATTTTGAAACCTCAAAATTCAATTCGAGATATAACCGGAACCATCACTTTTAGATTCCTACATCTTTCAAAGCTATAATTTGACTTCAAAACTGTGTTAGAACATCAAATGTATACTAACGATTACAATCTAGGTTCAAACCCTTCGAAAATCTCTAAAGACACTTCAAATAATGAGCAATCGAGATGATGGTCCAACCACATATTTGTAGTGACCCGAACTTTTCTATGTTTATATATATTAATTGAGATTGATATTTATATGATTAAATGTTTCCAACATGTTAAGCAATCAAACTTGTTAAGACTTGATTAATTGAAATAGGTTTCATATAGACAATTGACCACCCAAGTTGACTGGTGATACACGAACGTTAAAACTTGTAAAAACTATACGATGACATATATATGGTTATATATATAGTTAACATGATTTTATTATAAGTATGTATCTCATTAGGTATTTTAACAATGAGTTATATACATAAAAATGAGACTATTAATTTAAGAAACTCGAAAACGATATATATAACGATTATCGTTATAACAACGCCTTACTAGGTACATATGAATCATATTAAGATATTGATACACTTGGTTAATTATGTTAAATGATAAGTAAATATATTATTAAGTGTATTAACAATGAAATACATATGTAAAAATAAGACTACTAACTTAATGATTTCGAAACGAGACATATATGTAACGATTATCGTTGTAACGGCATTTAACTGTATATATATCATACTAAGATATATTATATATCATAATATCATGATAATATAACAATTTAACATCTCATTTGTTATAATAAATAATGGGTTAACAACATTCAACAAGATCGTTAACCTAAAGGTTTCAAAACAACATTTACATGTAACGACTAACGATGACTTAACGACTCAGTTAAAATGTATATACATGTAATGTTTTAATATGTATTCATACACTTTTGAAAGAATTCAAGACACTTATCAAAATACTTCTACTTAACAAAAATTCTTACAATTACATCCTCGTTCAGTTTCATCAACAATTCTACTCGTATGCACCCGTATTCGTACTCGTACAATACACAGCTTTTAGATGTATGTACTATTGGTATATACACTCCAATGATCAGATCTTAGCAGCCCATGTGAGTCACCTAACACATGTGGGAACCATCATTTGGCAACTAGCATGAAATATCTCATAAAATTACAAAAATATGAGTAATCATTCATGACTTATTTACATGAAAACAAAATTACATATCCTTTATATCTAATCCATACACCAACGACCAAAAACACCTACAAACACTTTAATTATTCAATTTTCTTTATCTAATTTATCTCTCTCAAGTTCTATCTTCAAGTTCTAAGTGTTCTTCATAAATTCTACAAGTTCTAGTTACATAAAATCAAGAATACTTTCAAGTTTGCTAGCTCACTTCCAATCTTGTAAGGTGATCATCCAACCTCAAGAAATCTTTATTTCTTACACTAGGTTATCATTCTAATACAAGGTAATAATCATATTCAAACTTTGGTTCAATTTCTATAACTATAACAATCTTATTTCAAGTGATGATCTTACTTGAACTTGTTTTCGTGTCATGATTCTGCTTCAAGAACTTCGAGTCATCCAAGGATCCGTTGAAGCTAGATCCATTTTTCTCTTTTCCAGTAGGTTTATCCAAGGAACTTAAGGTAGTAATGATGTTCATAACATCATTCGATTCATACATATAAAGCTATCTTATTCGAAGGTTTAAACTTGTAATCACTAGAACATAGTTTAGTTAATTCTAAACTTATTCGCAAATAAAAGTTAATCCTTATAACTTGACTTTTAAAATCAACTAAACACATGTTCTATATCTATATGATATACTAACTTAATGATTTAAAACCTGGAAACACGAAAAACACCGTAAAACCGGATTTACGCCGTCGTAGTAACACCGAGGGCTCTTTTGGGTTAGTTAATTAAAAACTATGATAAACTTTGATTTAAAAGTTGTTATTCTGGGAAAATGATTTTTATTATGAACATGAAACTATATCCAAAAATTATGGTAAAACTCAAAGTGGAATTATGTTTTCTAAAATGGCCATCTAGACGTCGTTCTTTCGACTGAAATGACTACCTTTACAAAAATGACTTGTAACTTATTTTTTTGACTATAAACCTATACTTTTTCCGTTTAGATTCATAAAATAGAGTTAAATATGAAACCATAGCAATTTGATTCACTCAAAACGGATTTAAAATGAAGAAGTTATGGGTAAAACAAGATTGGATAATTTTTCTCATTTTAGCTACGTGAAAATTGGTAACAAATCTATTCCAACCATAACTTAATCAACTTGTATTGTATATTATGTAATCTTGAGATACCATAGACACGTATACAATATTTCGACCTATCATGTCGACACATCTATATATATTTCGGAACAACCATAGACACTCTATATGTGAATGTTGGAGTTAGCTATACAGGGTTGAGGTTGATTCCAAAATATATATAGTTTGAGTTGTGATCAATACTGAGATACGTATACACTGGGTCGTGGATTGATTCAAGATAATATTTATCGATTTATTTCTGTACATCTAACTGTGGACAACTAGTTGTAGGTTACTAACGAGGACAGCTGACTTAATAAACTTAAAACATCAAAATATATTAAAAGTGTTGTAAATATATTTTGAACATACTTTGATATATATGTATATATTGTTATAGGTTCGTGAATCAACCAGTGGCCAAGTCTTATTTCCCGACGAAGTAAAAATCTGTGAAAGTGAGTTATAGTCCCACTTTTAAAATCTAATATTTTTGGGATGAGAATACATGCAGGTTTTATAAATGATTTACAAAATAGACACAAGTACGTGAAACTACATTCTATGGTTGAATTATCGAAATCGAATATGCCCCTTTTTATTAAGTCTGGTAATCTAAGAATTAGGGAACAGACACCCTAATTGACGCGAATCCTAAAGATAGATCTATTGGGCATAACAAACCCCATCCAAAGTACAGGATGCTTTAGTACTTCGAAATTTATATCATATCCGAAGGGTGTCCCGGAATGATGGGGATATTCTTATATATATGCATCTTGTTAATGTCGGTTACCAGGTGTTCACCATATGAATGATTTTTATCTCTATGTATGGGATGTGTATTGAAATATGAAATCTTGTGGTCTATTGTTACGATTTGATATATATAGGTTAAACCTATAACTCACCAACTTTTTTGTTGACGTTTAAAGCATGTTTATTCTCAGGTGAATACTAAGAGCTTCCGCTGTTGCATACTAAAATAAGGACAAGATTTGGAGTCCATGTTTGTATGATATTGTGTAAAAACTGTATTCAAGAAACTGATTTCGATGTAACATATTTGTATTGTAAACCATTATGTAATGGTCGTGTGTAAACAGGATATTTTAGATTATCATTATTTGATAATCTACGTAAAGCTTTTTAAACCTTTATTTATGAAATAAAGGTTATGGTTTGTTTTAAAAATGAATGCAGTCTTTGAAAAACGTCTCATATAGAGGTCAAAACCTCGCAACGAAATCAATTAATATGGAACGTTTTTAATCAATAAGAACGGGACATTTCAGTTGGTATCAGAGCGTTGGTCTTAGAGAACCGGAATTTTGCATTAGTGTGTCTTATCGAGTTTGTTAGGATGCATTAGTGAGTCTGGACTTCGGCCGTGTTTACTTGAAAAATGATTGCTTAATAAATTTTGTTGGAAACTTGATGATGTAGCGTGAGGGTACGAAATAGTATTATTTTTAATACAAAATACTACAAAATATGACACAAGTTTTATTAATTTACGGATGGGATATACCTAAACCTTGCTACAACACTATAGGCAGTGTACCTAATCGTAGAGTAGTGTAGTTTTTAGTAAGTCCGGTTCGTTCCACAGGGAGCTGGTGAAGTTAACGCTATATTATTAAGTTTATTTGTAAAAATATATATATAAATAAGTAGTAGTATTATTATAAAATAGGGGTTTTACCGTTTAATGACCGGTTTGTCGATTTTAAGCGTAAAAATAAATGACAAAAATTAAAGTGCGTAAAATAAATTGCGATAAATAAAATGACAGAAAATAAAATTGCGAGTAATAAAATGACAGTAAATAAAGATACGATGAGAAATATAATAAAAGAATTATGCTTATTTAAACTTCCGTAATCATGATGTTTGACGTGTTGATTTTAATTTATTACCATGGGTTAATTGTCCTTTGTCCTGGTTTATTTGATACGTCTATCTGGTTTTTGTCCATAATAGTCTATCGGTCATAAATATAAAGTGCGAGTATCCTCGTCAAATTACCCTTATACCCGAAGTCAAATATTCCAACTGATTAAGGATTTAAACTATGACGCAGTTATCACTTCTGTCAACAATTACACCAGTTATCACTGTATGTAATCCACCCCTGTTTTAATTAGTTTATGAATATTAATTCATCCACTTGATCAGAATGAATAATCAATTACCCAACCCAATTGATTAATTAAATGATTATAACAGATTTCATATGAACATCACTAAATAGGACAACCATAATCATTATTAATTATTAGGTTAATTAATTTGAAGATAGGTTCGACAGACTCCAATGAGTTGTCACTCAATTAGACAATACCCCCCATCTATTAATAGTCAATAGTTCAATTTCCACAAGTGTCGGTCTTTTGCCCAAACCTTAATTATGGTACAAAGCCCAATTACCCAATTTTAGTAATTAGCCCAACATCATGATTACTTCGTTTTAAATAAGCATAATAATAACTTAGCTACGAGACATTAATGTAAAAAGGTTGAACATAACTTACAATGATTAAAAATAGCGTAGCGTTACACGGACAGAATTTCGACTTACACACTCAAACGATCTCTATCATAAATCTTATTATTATCATAATTTAAAATTAAAATTAAGATTATTGTTATATCTGATTACATTAACATTATGATAGAGAATTATAAATATAGATATTGATATTTGATATAGAAAAATAAGAAAAAGATAGAAAGAAAAAAAAGATCGAAAAAAATCTCTCCCTCTTCATCGAACGTATCGTTCCTTTTATAGGAAAATTAGAATTCAAATTTTCATTTACGACCCCTGAACTATGCTCAATTAACAACTTTTTATTATTTAATATTATTCTTATTATGAATTATTTAAATATTATATTTTATTCTTGTGCATAGTTGACTTGTAATTTTTACACCGTTGCGTCGAGCGTTGAGAGTTGGTTCATGTCCTGGTTCCGGATTTTCGAACGTCCTTTCGTACAATTTTATATCGTGTACTTTGCGTTTTGTAACTTGTACTCTTGTCATTTTTAGACGTTCTTCATCAATAATTTGAACCTTTTGAATTGTATCTTGTACATTTGAGCTTTTTGGACGTTTTGGTCTTTCAAATCTTCGTTTTTGTCTTTAAATCTTCATTTTCGAGCGATTTGCGTCTTTCGTCTTCGCACTTATTTATTTAACTATTACAACTAAAAATAAGGAAATTACATTTAAAAACTTTACATATTGGAACGATATTGCTACTAAATATATGTTCATTTGGAACACTGTCAAATATCCCCACACTTGAGCGTTGCTTGTCCTCAAGCAATACAGAACTTGAAATAAAAACATACATGAATCACTTTTTTATTCATCACATTTTGTACATCAGTGATTTTGATATAGCGGTATAAACAATGATAGTAACGATATGGTTAAAGGTGGGTGTGTCATCCACAGTTGCCTTGGGTTTAGGACAACGACACTTGCAATCAAATAGCCGATTTACTTTCGGTTTCCAAAGCAAAGTGCACATTTGAAAGGCGGTTTACAGTCCCATATGACTATAAAAATTTAGATCCATTAAGGAAATTGGATCTTTATGAAAACATTTGATCTTTTGAAAATTCATTCTAGCTTTTACCCTAGATAAGTTTTCTGATTTGATCCATCATCGGTGTTGCAAAATATATTTGTGGATCAATATTTTGGCTAAAACTTTTAGGTTCGTGTAATCCACTGCTATCCCGGTATCGGAAAGCACACATCCAGTTTACTTGTTCCGTATATTACCTTTTGGTAAACTACCGTCCGGTTGTAAAGGAAAGCGATGAACAAGAAACTGTTAAGGCAATGTCCCGTGACATGCAGATGATTATGGTCTTTTAACATGTCGGATGCTAGAACTATCCTTGGTAGGAGCGATAGTAAAGATCATCCTATGATTTTTCGGTCTGGCACAAGGTCCTGTCTCTGACCATGCTATGCAACCACCGTTCTTACGGTTGACACCCGATTTGGTTCAGGTGACCTAATAAATTCTGATGAATTCTCAGGATTTTACGTTCAATGGTAATGAACGCATTGAAAATGGGTTTTCAGAAAACAAATCGGTTTGTATTTTTGATCAAAATATTTTCTCGTTCAAGCTCGAGTTTAGATATCATTGAATTCCATGAGTTTGAATTCTCAATCTTTAAGTTCAATCTCAAGGATTGAGTAATATCAGTCTTAAAAGCTGATTTTTAATCTTTAAGGAGATTATCCTTTCTGGGGATCTGATTCATTAGTCTTATCAAGCTAATTTGCACGGTGCCTCCCCATTGTACAAGATAAATCCTTCTCATGGTTAGGATAAATCTGACCACTTGGCGACCCTGTTTGATGCTGAGGTCCGTGGATTTCCTGCTGATTTTAGTGATGACTTTTCTAGGTTTTTCGTCAACCTACAGCTGGTCTGGACGACAACTTCATGACCTAAATCAAGAAGCGCGTGTCTTTTTCGGAAGACTTTACTTCCTTTTAATGATGGAATTGATTCATCGTGTAGATCCATCTTTCTTTCAAATGTATTACAGTAAACCGGGTAAAACTGATTAGTATCGTCCAAAGCAAAAGTACCTGCAATAATCTTGTACAAAAATATGTGATATATGTTTTAAATTGAATAACTTGGTACATTCTTCCCACACTTAGTTTCTTTCTTTGCCTTTTTATTTTCTTTTATTTCATTTTAAATGAATTCAAGCGTTTTAGGGTGTTTCTCAATTTATGTCCTTTTCGAGGTAACGATAATTTCGGTATTATCACCTAGTTTTCACCGTTCATAAATATGTATAAACATGATTTTAAATTCATTTAGTTGAAAATTTTTCAAATTTTCACAAAATTTGGCAAATAAACTAAGTGCAAACCCGAGAGAATTTATAACCCTTCCCCACACTTGAGATCATGCAATGCCCTCATTTGCATGAAATCAGACTATAATTATAAATTCATGAGGGTGATTAGTGTAGAAAAGTGATTAAAAATACCTAGTTTGTAAGCATATTATTTTACATCACATTTGATATTTTGCTTCTTGTCGTCAAAATCAGTAGCTATTGCTGAACTTAATGTTAGTCTTTGAAAGTGCGTTGTTCTACCCTGTTTTGTACATAATATAAAATACAAACATATATATACATATTTTTGAAGTTGGGTATATTACCCCACGTTCAAAAATTTATAAAGTCTAATATCTTTTTGGCATACTTTAGATCAATAAAATTAAAAATAATGATAACAAAATTTGCCGTCCCACCCTCGGGTAAAGCAATTTCGGCTTAATGACCTAGTCTTCAACTCACGACGAATTTTAGAAATCATTTTTTCAACTTAATGAATTAAAGTAAATTTTGTTTTTAAATATCACACAAAACTTAAAAGCATATTAATTTCATATAAAACCTAAAAAAAAAAAAACAAAAATTCAGAATGGGGGGAGAAAACTAGTTCTTTAGTGTCTGCTAGCGGAAAAGACCAATCGGATTCCATTCTCGGAACTACACGAGAACAGAACAACTAACTCTAGATAACATTTTCTTAGAACATTTGAATCTCCCCACACTTAGGTAGCTGTGGTGTCGAAATTGTGATTAACTTCATCGTCAATTTCTTTTGGTCCATAATCAACTTGCCTATCTGTGACTTTTTCTTTAAGCCAGTGCCCGGCTTCTTCCGTAATATCCCAAAATTCAACTAGTTTCGCCTTTTCTTTAGGCGACAGATTGGATACTAACCGGTTACATAACTTAAAGTTCCCCTTACTTCTAGCATCGATAACCCGTTTAAAAAGTTTCTTCATTGAACTGTTAATAACGGGGTCATTTAATTTCGTATCAACAACGGGGTTCTTTATTATCAAGTCATCATTAGGTTTTACTTCATTTTCCCCACACTTAGGCGTTTTATTATTGCTAAGCACTACCGTTGGAGTTGGTAAAACAACATGGTTATTACCAATCGTTTTTACTGGTTCAACGGTTTTAGTTGGTGGAGATTTAGACTTTCGAATCATAAAGGTGATTGATTTGTTACCACTTTTAAGTGTCATTCTTCCATTTCCTACATCAAATAACGCCCCGGTGGACGCTAAGAATGGTCGTCCTAAAATTAGAGGAATGTTTGAGTCCTCTTCTATGTCAATGACAATGAATTCGACTAGAAAGGTTAAATTACCTACTTGAATGGGTAGGTTGTCAGCAATTCCAACTGGGTGCTTAATGGTTTGATCAAAGAGTCGAACACTCATATCCGTTGGACTTAACTCACCTACCCCTAATCTCTTATATAATGAAAGAGACATAACACTCACACTTGCACCTAAATCTGCTAGTGCATCATACATGACACAATCACTAAGTAGACAAGGAACAATAAATTCACCCGGATCACCTACCCTAGGTGGAGGTTTTGGTGGAACTGTATTCACCGGGTTTACTTCTACGGATTTTGTTTCTTGCACTTTCTTATTCTTTTTCTTCTTCTTCTTTCCAGAGGTATCACAATCTTTATTACCTATCACTTGCTCATACTCAACTCCTTTTCTTGGAAACGGGATGGGTGGTTTGTATGGTGCCACCACTGGCTTTACATACTCGGGTGGTGGTGGTGTAACTTCTTCATTTTTACTCTCATCTAAAACCTTCCCATCTTCTGATGCTGGTTTTTCAGAATTCGTTGACACCATATTAACATTCTCATTCCGAGGATTTACTTCAGTATTACTCGGTAGCTTTCCTTGTTCCCTCTCACTCATCATGCTAGCAAGAGTACCTACGTGTTTTTCTAGATTCAAAATGGAAGCTTGTTGAGTTCTTAATGACTGATCAAACCTCTCGTTCGTTTGGGTTTGAGATGTAATGAATTGTGTTTGAGATTCAATCAGCTTTGCCATCATTTCTTCTAGATTTGGCTTTTTCTCTTCGGGTTGTTGTGGTGGTTTATACAAGCTAGGTCTTTGTTGATTGAAAGTGTTGTTTTGAGTTGGTTGGTTATTCGGACCTTGTTGGTTATACCAGTTATTTTCGGGTCCTTTTGGATTGTAAAGAATGTTTTGATTTCGATTTAAGTTTAGCCTTGGCGGTTGATAATTATTTTGATAATTATTTCCCGGCCTTTGGTTCATATAGGAAACATTCTCTCGTTGTTCCATCGTTGGTTCAATGTGACAATCTTTCAATAAGTGTGGTCCACCGCATTGCTCACAACTGATTCGTATTGCGTGAATATCTTTATTCATCTTTTCCATTCGTCTTTCGAAAGCATCTATTTTTGCGGAAACGGAATCAAAGTCAGGGCTAGAATCGGCTCTAGCCGCTTTAGATGATCGAAAGATATCTTTTTCTTGGTGCCACTCATGCGAGTGGGAGGCTGTGTTATCAATAATTTTGTAAGCTTCAGTTGCGGTTTTCTTCATAATGGATCCACCAGCGGTTATGTCGATGTCTTTTCGTGTGGCGATGTCTACGCCTTTATAGAAGATTTGTACTATTTGAAAAGTATCTAATCCGTGTTGAGGACATCCTCTCAACATCCTTCCGAATCTTGTCCACGCCTCATATAATGTTTCATTTGGATTTTGCGCGAACGTAACAATTTCTCCTTGAAGTCTCACGGCTTTGGATGCCGGAAAGAATCGTTTAAGAAATTTTTCAACTAAAACATCCCATGTGTCAATCGCCCCTTCAGGTAACGATTCTAACCAATCTTTGGCTTCTCCCTTTAAAGTCCAGGGAAATAACATGAGATAGATTTGTTCGTCTTTCACTTCTCGGATTTTGAATAGTGTACAGATCCTATTAAACGTACGAAGATGTTCGTTTGGGTCTTCATTCGGTGCACCACTGAATTGGCATTGGTTAGTTACCATGTGTAGGATTTGTCCTTTAATTTCATAATCTGGAGCATTAACTTCTGGTTTAATAATGGCGTGACCTTGGCCCGTGCGTGTAACTCTCATTCGGTCTTCCATACTTAGAGGTTCTAGATTTTTCATGATTGGAAGTGTTGTATCTGAATCACTAGAGGTTTCTGATTTAATGGTTTCTTCCTCAACAATCTCTGTTTGAATGATTGGTGGTTCCGGAGGAAAGTTTAATGGTTCGGGATCTACAAACCGTTCCTGAATATTCTCCGGATTCTCAATTGTGAGGTTTGTTTCAAAAACTGGATTATCGGAAATTTGAGTTTGAGGATTTGGTCGACTTGATGACGATTCTAAAGAAAAATCAACGGCGGCGATATTCGTTAAACGATGTCTTGATCGAGTTACAGGTGGTGAACGTACAAAAGGTGGTGAACGTCTTGCTCGGTGCATTCACTGAATATCCTATTAGTTTTAAAAAGGAAAGAAAAATTATAATAAGTTATCCAACCAATAGACTTTTCTGATTTTGCCCACGTTTCGAATAGCCAAAAGATGCAGCAGAGGGGCAGGATTCGTTTGGTCTCAATATAATTGAGGACTGTTTGGCTCCAATAACCCGGTCCACGTACAAATCCAACTATTACTACGAACCAGAAAATTTTGATGTCTATCAATTTAACCACTTAAAATAAATTTTCGTAATTTTAAGAAATTTAGAGAAGAAGTAGAAAAAAATTCTAAGTCCTAAAAACTAGAATGGCGAGAAATAAGAAAGAAATAGATTGCGCGTCGAAAAATGTCGAAAAATAAAAGGTCGAAAAATAGGCGTCGAAAAATAAAAATAAGAAAGTAGTGCGAAATACGGCGTCGTAAAATTCTAAAGCACCTAAAACTTAGTCTAAGGAATAAGCACTTAAGGGATTTTACGGCAAAGCCTAAAAATTCTAGAAGTAAAAATAACTATGGCAAAACTAAACTTAATACTAAAAGTTGCGACTATAGTCTAAAAATCTAAAGGTAATAAAACTAAAAAAAAACATTTTTTTTTTTTTTTATAGACAAAATTTTAAAAATATATATATATTTTTTTTTTTTTTTTTTAATAATTTTTTTTTTTTTTTTTTTTACGTTTTTTTTTTTTTTTTTTTTTTACGTTTTTTTTTTTTTACGTTTTTTTTTTTTAAATTTTTTAAAAAAAAAAACGATTTTTTTTTTTACAAATTTTTTTTTTTTTTTAAAACGATTTTTTTTTTCTTTTAAAAAAAACGATTTTTTTTTTTTTTTTTTTTACACAATTTTTTTTTTTTTTTTTTTTTTTTTTTTTTTAAAAAACGATTTTTTTTTTTTTTAATTCATTTACTATTCATGAATAGTAAATGAAAATAAATTAATTAATTTACTATTCACATGAAAGCGACATGATAGCAATTATTAATTATAAGTTACATAATATACCCCTGAAGTATTTAATAAATACGACTTTTTTTTTAAAATTTACGTAATACTATTAATTAATAATTGCTACATCACCAATCAGACTCGCAATTTTTAACTTGATGTGTAACGATTTTTTCGTCGTATTTATTCGTACAAGGATTTTATATTATTTTTTTTTTTATATTTTTGCAAATATAAATTAAAAATATAGCGTTTTAGTGTTCCCCGGCAGCGGCGCCAAAAACTTGATGATGTAGCGTGAGGGTACGAAATAGTATTATTTTTAATACAAAATACTACAAAATATGACACAAGTTTTATTAATTTACGGATGGGATATACCTAAACCTTGCTACAACACTATAGGCAGTGTACCTAATCGTAGAGTAGTGTAGTTTTTAGTAAGTCCGGTTCGTTCCACAGGGAGCTGGTGAAGTTAACGCTATATTATTAAGTTTATTTGTAAAAATATATATATAAATAAGTAGTAGTATTATTATAAAATAGGGGTTTTACCGTTTAATGACCGGTTTGTCGATTTTAAGCGTAAAAATAAATGACAAAAATTAAAGTGCGTAAAATAAATTGCGATAAATAAAATGACAGAAAATAAAACTGCGAGTAATAAAATGACAGTAAATAAAGATACGATGAGAAATATAATAAAAGAATTATGCTTATTTAAACTTCCGTAATCATGATGTTTGACGTGTTGATTTTAATTTATTACCATGGGTTAATTGTCCTTTGTCCTGGTTTATTTGATACGTCTATCTGGTTTTTGTCCATAATAGTCTATCGGTCATAAATATAAAGTGCGAGTATCCTCGTCAAATTACCCTTATACCCGAAGTCAAATATTCCAACTGATTAAGGATTTAAACTATGACGCAGTTATCACTTCTGTCAACAATTACACCAGTTATCACTGTATGTAATCCACCCCTGTTTTAATTAGTTTATGAATATTAATTCATCCACTTGATCAGAATGAATAATCAATTACCCAACCCAATTGATTAATTAAATGATTATAACAGATTTCATATGAACATCACTAAATAGGACAACCATAATCATTATTAATTATTAGGTTAATTAATTTGAAGATAGGTTCGACAGACTCCAATGAGTTGTCACTCAATTAGACAATACCCCCCATCTATTAATAGTCAATAGTTCAATTTCCACAAGTGTCGGTCTTTTGCCCAAACCTTAATTATGGTACAAAGCCCAATTACCCAATTTTAGTAATTAGCCCAACATCATGATTACTTCGTTTTAAATAAGCATAATAATAACTTAGCTACGAGACATTAATGTAAAAAGGTTGAACATAACTTACAATGATTAAAAATAGCGTAGCGTTACACGGACAGAATTTCGACTTACACACTCAAACGATCTCTATCATAAATCTTATTATTATCATAATTTAAAATTAAAATTAAGATTATTGTTATATCTGATTACATTAACATTATGATAGAGAATTATAAATATAGATATTGATATTTGATATAGAAAAATAAGAAAAAGATAGAAAGAAAAAAAAGATCGAAAAAAATCTCTCCCTCTTCATCGAACGTATCGTTCCTTTTATAGGAAAATTAGAATTCAAATTTTCCTATAAAAGGAACGATACGTTCGATGAAGAGGGAGAGAACACTTTTCGATCTTTTTTTTTTCTTCGATCAATTATCAATATCAATTATCAATATCTATATTCTATATCTCTATCATAATGTTAATGTAATAAGATATAACAATAATCTTAATTTTAAGTTTAAATTATGATAATAATAAGATTTATGATAGAGATCGTTTGAGTGTGTAAGTCGAAATTCTGTCCGTGTAACGCTACGCTATTTTTAATCATTGTAAGTTATGTTCAACCTTTTTATATTAATGTCTCGTAGCTAAGTTATTATTATGCTTATTTAAAACGAAGTAATCATGATGTTGGGCTAATTACTAAAATTGGGTAATTGGGCTTTGTACCATAATTGGGGTTTGGACAAAAGAACGACACTTGTGGAAATTGGACTATTGACTATTAATAGATGGGGGGTATTGTCTAATTGAGTGACAACTCATTGGAGTCTGTCGAACCTATCTTCAAATTAATTATCCTAATAATTAATAATGATTATGGTTGTCCTATTTAGTGACGTTCATATGGAATCTATTATAATCATTTAATTAATCAATTGGGTTGGGTAATTGATTATTCATTCTGATCAAGTGGATGAATTAATATTCATAAACTAATTAAAACAGGGGTAGATTACATACAGTGATAACTGGTGTAATTGTTGACAGAAGTGATAACTGCGTCACAGTTTAAATCCTTAATCAGTTGGAATATTTGACTTCGGGTATAAGGGTAATTTGACGAGGATACTCGCACTTTATATTTATGACCGATGGACTATTATGGACAAAAACCAGATAGACGTATCAAATAAACCAGGACAAAGGACAATTAACCCATGGTAATAAATTAAAATCAACACGTCAAACATCATGATTACGGAAGTTTAAATAAGCATAATTCTTTTATTATATTTCTCATCGTATCTTTATTTACTGTCATTTTATTACTCGCAATTTTATTTACTGTCATTTTATTTATTGTCATTATTTTACGCACTTTAATTATCGTCATTTATCTTTACGCTTAAAATATAGAATCGACAAACCGGTCATTAAACGGTAAAACCCCCCTTTTATAATAATATTACTACTTATATAATTATATATATTTTGTATAAATATAGTTAAAAATATAGTAAGTATCACCAGCTCCCTGTGGAACGAACCGGACTTACTAAAAACTACACTACTCTACGATTAGGTACACTGCCTATAGTGTTGTAGCAAGGTTTAGGTATATCCCATCCGTAAATTAATAAAACTTGTGTCATATTTTGTAGTATTTCCTAGTAAAAATAATACTATTTCGTACCCTCACGCTACATCATCAAGTTTTTGGCGCCGCTGCCGGGGAGCGCTAAAACGCTATATTTTTAATTTATATTTGTAAAAATATAATTATAAAAAAAGTAATTTCGGGGACCGTGTGTCAGATATAGATTTTGTTAAGATTCTAGTAAGTGGTAAATAATATCAAGGTAATAACATTAAGTAGTGTCATAGCTAATACACTTCGTTGTAGTATAGTAGTATAGTGGTAAATATCATCTATCGTTCTAAATATAAAGTAGTGTCATAGCTAATTCTAAGTTTTTAATAAATAAATGAAAGTGGACATATAATAACATCAAGTGGAACTAGGTGTTAATCAAGTATTGAACTTCCTGAATGAAAGTGGACATATTTATTGTCTTGCCAGTTTTATTTTAGCAATAATCAAGTGGACATATTAATAACATCAAATATAATAACATTTAGAATTTGTCCGCTGCCGTAATGTTTAACATCAAATGGACATATTCACTTTCGTAGTTGTAGTAAGTTCTAGGACAAATTAAAAATTATTGTTTTTATAGTGGACAAATTATAGTGGAGGTGGCTAAGAAAGTAAAAAAACATAAGTCAAAAAGTGGGTCCCACGAATGCAATCACATTGATTTTTTTTCTTTGCTGTTCGATATCAGAAATAAACAACCCCAAGTGGGGCACGGCTGTTGACAACCGAAATTTATACGTAAATTAAAAAAAAAAAAAGTCGTATTTATTAAATACTTCAGGGGTATATTATGTAACTTATAATTAATAATTGCTATCATGTCGCTTTCATGTGAATAGTAAATTAATTAATTTATTTTCATTTACTATTTATGAATAGTAAATGAATTAAAAAAAAAAAGTTTTAAAAAAAAATTATAATTATAAAAAAATTATTAATTTGTAAAAAAAAAAAAAATCGTTTTTTAAAAAAAAAAAAAAAAAAAAAAAAATCGTTTTTTTTTTTAAAAAAAAAAAAAAAAAAAAAAAAAAAAAAAACGTAAAAAAACGTAAAAAAAAAAAAAAAAAAAAAATTATTAAAAAAAAAATATATATATATTTTTAAAATTTTGTCTATAAAAAAAAATGTTTTTTTAGTTTTATTACCTTTAGATTTTTAGGCTATAGTCGCAACTTTTAGTATTAAGTTTAGTTTTGCCATAGTTATTTTTACTTCTAGAATTTTTAGGCTTTGCCGTAAAATCCCTTAAGTGCTTATTCCTTAGACTAAGTTTTAGGTGCTTTAGAATTTTACGACGCCGTATTTCGCACTACTTTCTTATTTTTATTTTTCGACGCCTATTTTTCGACCTTTTATTTTTCGACATTTTTCGACGCGCAATCTTTTTCTCTCTTATTTCTCGCCATTCTAGTTTTTAGGACTTAGAATTTTTTCTACTTCTTCTCTAAATTTCTTAAAATTACGAAAATTTATTTTAAGTGGTTAAATTGATAGACATCAAAATTTTCTGGTTCGTAGTAATAGTTGGATTTGTACGTGGACCGGGTTATTGGAGCCAAACAGTACTCAATTATATTGAGACCAAACGAATCCTGCCCCTCTGCTGCATCTTTTGGCTATTCGAAACGTGGGCAAAATCAGAAAAGTCTATTGGTTGGATAACTTATTATAATTTTTCTTTCCTTTTTAAAACTAATAGGATATTCAGTGAATGCACCGAGCAAGACGTTCACCACCTTTTGTACGTTCACCACCTGTAACTCGATCAAGACATCGTTTAACAAATATAGCTGCCGTTGATTTTTCTTTAGACTCGTCATCAAGTCGACCGAGTACTTCAACTCAAATTTCCGATAATCCAGTTTTTGAAACCAATATCACAATTGAGAATCCGGAGAATACTCAGGGACAATTCCGAGACCCTGATCCATTAATTATTCCTCCGGAACCACCAATCATTCAAACAGAGATTGTTGAGGAAGAAACCATTAAATCAGAAACCTCTAGTGATTCAGATACAACACTTCCAATCATGGAAAATCTAGAACCTCTAAGTATGGAAGATCGAATGAGAGCTACACGCACGGGCCAAGGTCATGCCATTATTAAACCAGAAGTTAATGCTCCAGATTATGAAATCAAAGGACAAATTCTACACATGGTGACTAATCAATGCCAATTCAGTGGTGCACCGAATGAAGATCCTAACGAACACCTTCGTACGTTTAAAAGAATTTGTACACTATTCAAAATCCGAGAAGTAGAAGATGAGCAGATCTATCTCATGTTGTTTCCCTGGACTTTAAAGGGAGAAGCCAAAGATTGGTTAGAATCGTTACCTGAAGGGGCGATTGACACATGGGATGTTTTAGTTGAAAAATTTCTTAAACAATTCTTTCCGGCATCTAAAGCCGTGAGACTTCAAGGAGAAATTGTTACGTTCGTGCAAAAGCCAAATGAAACATTATATGAGGCGTGGACAAGATTCGGAAGGATGTTGAGAGGATGTCCTCAACACGGTTTAGACACTTACCAAATAGTACAAATATTCTACCAAGGTGTCAACGTTGCTACACGAAAAGACATCGACATAACAGCTGGTGGTTCCATTATGAAGAAAACCGCAACTGAAGCTTACAAAATTATTGATAACACAGCCTCCCACTCGCATGAGTGGCACCAAGAAAAAGATATCTTTCGTTCATCTAAAGTGGCTAGAGCCGATTCTAGCCATGACTTTGATTCCGTTTCCGCAAAAATAGATGCTTTCGAAAGACGAATGGAAAAGATGAATAAAGATATTCACGCAATACGAATCAGTTGTGAGCAATGCGGTGGACCACACTTATTGAAAGATTGTCACATTGAACCAACGATGGAACAACGAGAGAATGTTTCCTATATGAACCAAAGGCCGGGAAATAATTATCAAAATAATTATCAACCGCCAAGGCTAAACTTAAATCGAAATCAAAACATTCTTTACAATCCAAAAGGACCCGAAAATAACTGGTATAACCAACAAGGTCCGAATAACCAACCAACTCAAAACAACACTTTCAATCAACAAAGACCTAGCTTGTATAAACCACCACAACAAACCGAAGAGAAAAAGCCAAATCTAGAAGAAATGATGGCAAAGCTAGTTGAATCTCAAACACAATTTATTACATCTCAAACCCAAATGAATGAGAGGTTTGATCAGTCATTAAGAACTCAACAAGCTTCCATTTTGAATCTAGAAAAACACGTAGGTACTCTTGCTAGCATGATGAGTGAGAGGGAACAAGGAAAGCTACCGAGTAATACTGAAGTAAATCCTCGGAATGAGAATGTTAATATGGTTTCAACGAATTCTGAAAAACCAGAACACTTTTCGATCTTTTTTTTTTCTTCGATCAATTATCAATATCAATTATCAATATCTATATTCTATATCTCTATCATAATGTTAATGTAATAAGATATAACAATAATCTTAATTTTAAGTTTAAATTATGATAATAATAAGATTTATGATAGAGATCGTTTGAGTGTGTAAGTCGAAATTCTGTCCGTGTAACGCTACGCTATTTTTAATCATTGTAAGTTATGTTCAACCTTTTTATATTAATGTCTCGTAGCTAAGTTATTATTATGCTTATTTAAAAC
The DNA here is from genome assembly GCF_046630445.1 of Rutidosis leptorrhynchoides. Classification (NCBI taxonomy): domain Eukaryota; kingdom Viridiplantae; phylum Streptophyta; class Magnoliopsida; order Asterales; family Asteraceae; genus Rutidosis; species Rutidosis leptorrhynchoides. Next base: position 117,643,638 of record NC_092337.1, read on the forward strand.
GAAGTAATCATGATGTTGGGCTAATTACTAAAATTGGGTAATTGGGCTTTGTACCATAATTGGGGTTTGGACAAAAGAACGACACTTGTGGAAATTGGACTATTGACTATTAATAGATGGGGGGTATTGTCTAATTGAGTGACAACTCATTGGAGTCTGTCGAACCTATCTTCAAATTAATTATCCTAATAATTAATAATGATTATGGTTGTCCTATTTAGTGACGTTCATATGGAATCTATTATAATCATTTAATTAATCAATTGGGTTGGGTAATTGATTATTCATTCTGATCAAGTGGATGAATTAATATTCATAAACTAATTAAAACAGGGGTAGATTACATACAGTGATAACTGGTGTAATTGTTGACAGAAGTGATAACTGCGTCACAGTTTAAATCCTTAATCAGTTGGAATATTTGACTTCGGGTATAAGGGTAATTTGACGAGGATACTCGCACTTTATATTTATGACCGATGGACTATTATGGACAAAAACCAGATAGACGTATCAAATAAACCAGGACAAAGGACAATTAACCCATGGTAATAAATTAAAATCAACACGTCAAACATCATGATTACGGAAGTTTAAATAAGCATAATTCTTTTATTATATTTCTCATCGTATCTTTATTTACTGTCATTTTATTACTCGCAATTTTATTTACTGTCATTTTATTTATTGTCATTATTTTACGCACTTTAATTATCGTCATTTATCTTTACGCTTAAAATATAGAATCGACAAACCGGTCATTAAACGGTAAAACCCCCCTTTTATAATAATATTACTACTTATATAATTATATATATTTTGTATAAATATAGTTAAAAATATAGTAAGTATCACCAGCTCCCTGTGGAACGAACCGGACTTACTAAAAACTACACTACTCTACGATTAGGTACACTGCCTATAGTGTTGTAGCAAGGTTTAGGTATATCCCATCCGTAAATTAATAAAACTTGTGTCATATTTTGTAGTATTTCCTAGTAAAAATAATACTATTTCGTACCCTCACGCTACATCATCAAGTTTTTGATTTACGACCCCTGAACTATGCTCAATTAACAACTTTTTATTATTTAATATTATTCTTATTATGAATTATTTAAATATTATATTTTATTCTTGTGCATAGTTGACTTGTAATTTTTACACCGTTGCGTCGAGCGTTGAGAGTTGGTTCATGTCCTGGTTCCGGATTTTCGAACGTCCTTTCGTACAATTTTATATCGTGTACTTTGCGTTTTGTAACTTGTACTCTTGTCATTTTTAGACGTTCTTCATCAATAATTTGAACCTTTTGAATTGTATCTTGTACATTTGAGCTTTTTGGACGTTTTGGTCTTTCAAATCTTCGTTTTTGTCTTTAAATCTTCATTTTCGAGCGATTTGCGTCTTTCGTCTTCGCACTTATTTATTTAACTATTACAACTAAAAATAAGGAAATTACATTTAAAAACTTTACATATTGGAACGATATTGCTACTAAATATATGTTCATTTGGAACACTATCAAAACTATATATTTTTAACATGTGAATATTATGTGATATATTAATCTCTTAACGTGTTTGATATTATGTGATAGATGTCTACCTCTAGAATAAGTCCCATTGACTCACCTAATAATAATGAAGAGTCAAATGTAAATTGAAATGATTCGTGGACTGATTCACAAGTTCCTGAAGAGGAACCGGAAGAAGAGTCGGAACCGGAAGAAGAATCGGAACCGGAAGAAGAATCGGAACCGGATGAAGAAATAGAACCGGGGGGGGGGGGGGAAATAATAAAACGATTAAGTAAAAGAAAATCCTCAACCAACCGACCAAGGTTAATTATGGTCAATGGTGTTTCCGCCAAGGAAGCAAAATATTGGGAGGATTACCAATTCTCCGATGAATCGGATTCCGACGAGAATTCCGATGATGTTATAGAAATTACCCCAACTGAATTTAAAAAGGCAAAAGAAAATAATAAGGGAAAGGGCATAAAAATAGAGAAATCTAATTCCAACCCCGATGAACTTTATATGTATCGTCAACTCCCGAAGTCCTTAAGTTGTAACAATGACCCGGGAACCTCTAAACCACCAGGTTTTTCTAAACCAATGTGGATAACGACGGCTCGTATTAGGGGAACATCATATATCCCTAGAAACTTGGCAAAACGAACCAAAACCGAAGAAGAAGAAACAAGCGAGTCGGAATAAGATAGTTGTATTCGTGTGGTGTAATATAAGTAATATAGTGTGCTTATGCTTTATGATATATGTAAAAATTGCTTGTATTAATAAGTATTTTTTTTATGAATCTAACTCTTGTCTATTTTACAGTATAAAAACACAAAATGGATAGACAACCCAATATTTTAAGAGACCTACCCGGAGACATGATTGATGAAATCTTGTCTAGAGTCGGTCAGAATTCCTCGGCACAACTATTTAAGGCGAAATCAGTTTGTAAGACATTCGAAGAACGTTCCAAGAATGTCTTGGTTTATAAGAGACTTTCGTTTGAAAGATGGGGGATATCACATTGGGAAACCCATAAGTTACGATGTGTTTACTTTGACGCATATATTGCGGGGAACCCAAATGCTATTTTACGCAACGGGTTAAGAAATTATTTTGACTCAATGTATCCGAATATAGGACTTCACGATTTAGAAAAAGCGACTAACATGCAACATAAAGAAGCATGCTATGCTTACAGGTTAGTAATGTTCGCTTCTCACCAAAGTGGGAACAAGAACATCGGGCTACAACTATTAAACAAAATGTTCCCACAAGTAACGGAGTCGGTAATTGGGGTAAGAAATGAGGTTTTTAGATTGTTACGGGACTGTTGGACATTACGTAACCCTCGCCCCTTTGACGACATTAGAACACGCTGTCTTATCAACGGCCATAACGGTTATGTTCCACAAGACCAAGGATGGGAAGTAATCCTAGTAAAACCAGAATGCATGACTTGTTTCTGGACGTATGAATTACGTGTCTTTATTGTCTTTGCTGAACGACTTGTGTACTAGCTAGAATTATCTTCACAACCATCTTGTATCAAATTTATTGTGTGCTATATTTCATGCTATATGTAAAATAAGTGGTATTGTAAGTTTGTAAAATATTGTGTAAAAGTTTGAACGCGAAATATTATTATAATCAGTTTTTCATATAGAATTGTAGTAGTTGAATTGTATATTAGCTACTAAGTATGAACTTAACGGGTAGGTACTACCCGAATTTAAACTTATAAAATGCTAATATGAAGAAAAAGCTTTTATAAATGAGTTCATATTATGCTACGAAATACTATTAACTACTCTTAATATTCTGTATGATTAACTTGTTCCATTTGACTATTTTGAAGGAAATGGCACCGACTACTCGACACACCGTGAATATGAATGAAGAGGAATTCCGTACTTTTCTAGCTTCAAACATAGCCGCAGTACAGGCTGCACTACATACCAACAATAACCTTGGATCTAGCAGTACAGGAAATCGTGTAGGATGCACCTACAAAGAATTTACTGCCTGCAAACCTTTGGAATTTGATGGAACCGAAGGACCGATCGGATTGAAACGGTGGACCGAGAAGGTTGAATCGGTGTTTGCCATAAGTAAGTGTACTGAAGAGGACAAAGTGAAGTATGCTACGCATACCTTCACAGGTTCTGCGTTAACATGGTGGAATACCTATCTAGAGCAAGTGGGACAAGACGATGCGTACGCACTACCGTGGTCAGCATTCAAGCACTTGATGAACGAGAAGTACCGTCCCAGAACCGAGGTCAATAAGCTCAAGACAGAACTTAGAGGGTTACGAACCCAAGGATTTGATATTACCACGTACGAAAGACGATTCACAGAATTGTGCCTATTGTGTCCGGGAGCATTCGAAGATGAGGAAGAGAAGATCGACTCATTTGTGAAAGGATTACCGGAAAGAATTCAAGAAGATATAAGTTCACACGAGCCCGCCTCCATACAACAGGCATGTAGAATGGCTCACAAACTAGTGAACCAGATTGAAGAAAGAATTAAAGAACAGACTGCTGAAGAGGCCAATGTGAAGCAAGTCAAAAGAAATTGGGAGGAAAACGGTGATAAGAATCACCAATACAACAACAACAGCAATTACAACAATAATCGCAACAATTATCCCAACAATCGCAACATCAATCGCAACTACAACAAACTGCCCAACAACAACAACAACAACAACAACAACAGCAACTACAACAATCATCCCAACAACAATAATAACCGCAACAACAACAACAATCAGAAGCAGCTATGCCAAAGGTGTGAAAAGTATCACTCGGGGTTCTGCACCAAATTTTGCAACAAGTGTAAAAGAAATGGTCATAGCGCGACGAAGTGTGAGGTCTACGGACCAGGGGTTAATAGAACGAAAGGAACAAATGGTGTCGGAACGAGTAATGGCGAAGCAAGTATTGTCGGAGCAAATTATGCCAATGTAGTTTGTTATAAATGTGAAAAACCGGGCCACATTATTAGAAATTGCCCGAACCAGGAGAACACGAATGGACAAGGCCGCGGAAGAGTTTTCAATATTAATGCGGCAGAGGCACAGGAAGACCTGGAGCTGGTTACGGGTACGTTTCTTATTGACAATAAATCTGCTTACGTTTTATTTGATTCGGGTGCGGATAGAAGCTATATGAGTAGAGATTTTTGTGCTAAATTAAGTTGTCCATTGACGCCTTTGGATAGTAAATTTTTACTCGAATTAGCAAATGGTAAATTAATTTCAGCAGATAATATATGTCGGAATCGAGAAATTAAACTGGTTAGCGAAACATTTAAGATTGATTTGATACCAGTAGAGTTAGGGAGTTTTGATGTGATAATCGGTATGGACTGGTTGAAAGAAGTGAAAGCAGAGATCGTTTGTTACAAAAATTCAATTTGCATTATACGAGAAAAAGGAAAACCCTTAATGGTGTACGGAGAAAAGGGCAACACGAAGCTACATCTTATTAGTAATTTGAAGGCACAAAAACTAATAAGAAAAGGTTGCTATGCTGTTCTAGCACACGTTGAGAAAGTACAAACTGAAGAAAAGAGCATCAATGATGTTCCCATTGCAAAAGAATTTCCCGATGTATTTCCGAAAGAATTACCGGGATTACCCCCACATCGATCCGTTGAATTTCAAATAGATCTTGTACCAGGAGCTGCACCAATAGCTCGTGCTCCTTATAGACTCGCACCCAGCGAGATGAAAGAACTACAAAGCCAATTACAAGAACTTTTAGAGCGTGGTTTCATTCGACCAAGCACATCACCGTGGGGAGCTCCTGTTTTGTTTGTCAAGAAGAAAGATGGTACATTCAGGTTGTGTATCGACTACCGAGAGTTGAACAAACTTACCATCAAGAACCGCTACCCACTACCGAGAATCGACGACTTATTTGATCAACTACAAGGCTCGTTTGTTTATTCAAAGATTGACTTACGTTCCGGGTATCATCAAATGCGGGTGAAAGAAGATGATATTCCAAAGACTGCTTTCAGAACACGTTACGGTCATTACGAGTTTATGGTCATGTCGTTTGGTTTAACTAATGTACCAGCTGTGTTCATGGACCTTTTGAACCAAGTGTGTGGACCATACCTTGACAAGTTTGTCATTGTTTTCATTGATGACATACTTATTTACTCAAAGAATGACCAAGAACACGGTGAACATTTGAGAAAGGTGTTAGAAGTATTGAGGAAGGAAGAATTGTACGCTAAGTTTTCAAAGTGTGCATTTTGGTTGGAAGAAGTTCAATTCCTCGGTCACATAGTGAACAAAGAAGGTATTAAGGTGGATCCGGCAAAGATAGAAACTGTTGAAAAGTGGGAAACCCCAAAAACTCCGAAACATATACGCCAGTTTTTAGGACTAGCTGGTTACTACAGAAGGTTCATCCAAGACTTTTCCAGAATAGCAAAACCCTTGACTGCATTAACGCATAAAGGGAAGAAATTTGAATGGAATGATGAACAAGAGAAAGCGTTTCAGTTATTGAAGAAAAAGCTAACTACGGCACCTATATTGTCATTGCCTGAAGGGAATGATGATTTTGTGATTTATTGTAATGCATCAAAGCAAGGTCTCGGTTGTGTATTAATGCAACGAACGAAGGTGATTGCTTATGCGTCTATACAATTGAAGATTCACGAACAAAATTATACGATGCATGATTTGGAATTAGGCGCGGTTGTTTTTGCATTAAAGACTTGGAGGCACTACTTATATGGGGTCAAAAGTATTATATATACCGACCACAAAAGTCTTCAACACATATTTAATCAGAAACAACTGAATATGAGGCAGCGTAGGTGGATTGAATTGTTGAATGATTACGACTTTGAGATTCGTTACCACCCGGGGAAGGCAAATGTGGTAGCCGATGCCTTGAGCAGGAAGGACAGAGAACCCATTCGAGTAAAATCTATGAATATAATGATTCATAATAACCTTACTACTCAAATAAAGGAGGCGCAACAAGGAGTTTTAAAAGAGGGAAATTTAAAGGATAAAATACCCAAAGGATCGGAGAAGCATCTTAATATTCCGGAAGACGGAACCCGGTATAGGGCTGAAAGGATTTGGGTACCAAAATTTGGAGATATGAGAGAAATGGTACTTAGAGAAGCTCATAAAACCAGATACTCAATACATCCTGGAACGGGAAAGATGTACAAGGATCTCAAGAAACATTTTTGGTGGCCGGGTATGAAAGCCGATGTTGCTAAATACGTAGGAGAATGTTTGACGTGTTCTAAGGTCAAAGCTGAGCATTAGAAACCATCAGGTCTACTTCAACAACCCGAAATCCCGGAATGGAAATGGGAAAACATTACCATGGATTTCATCACTAAATTGCCAAGGACTGCAAGTGGTTTTGATACTATTTGGGTAATAGTTGATCGTCTCACCAAATCAGCACACTTCCTGCAATAAGAGAAGATGACAAGATGGAGAAGTTAGCACGACTGTATTTGAAGGAAGTCGTCTCCAGACATGGAATACCAATCTCTATTATCTCTGATAGGGATGGCAGATTTATTTCAAGATTCTGGCAGACATTACAGCAAGCATTAGGAACTCGTCTAGACATGAGTACTGCCTATCATCCACAAACTGATGGGCAGAGCGAAAGGATGATACAAATGCTTGAAGATATGCTACGAGCATGTGTTATTGATTTTGGAAACAGTTGGGATCGACATCTACCGTTAGCAGAATTTTCCTACAACAACAGCTACCATTCAAGCATTGAGATGGCGCCGTTTGAAGCACTTTATGGTAGAAAGTGCAGGTCTCCGATTTGTTGGAGTGAAGTGGGGGATAGACAGATTACGGGTTCGGAGATTATACAAGAAACTACCGAGAAGATCATCCAAATTCAACAACGGTTGAAAACCGCCCAAAGTCGACAAAAGAGCTACGCTGACATTAAAAGAAAAGATATAGAATTTGAAATTGGAGAGATGGTCATGCTTAAAGTTGCACCTTGGAAAGGCGTTGTTCTATTTGGTAAACGAGGGAAATTAAATCCAAGGTATATTGGACCATTCAAGATTATTGATCGTGTCGGACCAGTAGCTTACCGACTTGAGTTACCTCAACAACTCGCGGCTGTACATAACACTTTCCACGTCTCGAATTTGAAGAAATATTTTGCTAAAGAAGATCTCACTATTCCGTTAGATGAAATCCAAATCAATGAAAAACTCCAATTCATCGAAGAACCCGTCGAAATAATGGATCGTGAGGTTAAAAGACTTAAGCAAAACAAGATACCAATTGTTAAGGTTCGATGGAATGCTCGTAGAGGACCCGAGTTCACCTGGGAGCGTGAAGATCAGATGAAGAAGAAATACCCGCATCTATTTCCAGAAGATTCGTCAACACCTTCAACATCTTAAAATTTCGGGACGAAATTTATTTAACGAGTAGGTACTGTAGTGACCCGAACTTTTCCATGTTTATATATATTAATTGAGATTGATATTTACATGATTAAATGTTTCCAACATGTTAAGCAATCAAACTTGTTAAGACTTGATTAATTGAAATAGGTTTCATATAGACAATTGACCACCCAAGTTGACCGGTGATTCACGAACGTTAAAACTTGTAAAAACTATACGATGACATATATATGGTTATATATATAGTTAACATGATTTTATTATAAGTATGTATCTCATTAGGTATTTTAACAATGAGTTATATACATAAAAATGAGACTATTAATTTAAGAAACTCGAAAACGATATATATAACGATTATCGTTATAACAACGCCTTACTAGGTACATATGAATCATATTAAGATATTGATACACTTGGTTAATTATGTTAAATGATAAGTAAATATATTATTAAGTGTATTAACAATGAAATACATATGTAAAAATAAGACTACTAACTTAATGATTTCGAAACGAGACATATATGTAACGATTATTGTTGTAACGGCATTTAACTGTATATATATCATACTAAGATATATTATATATCATAATATCATGATAATATAACAATTTAACATCTCATTTGTTATAATAAACAATGGGTTAACAACATTCAACAAGATCGTTAACCTAAAGGTTTCAAAACAACATTTACATGTAACGACTAACGATGACTTAACGACTCAGTTAAAATGTATATACATGTAATGTTTTAATATGTATTCATACACTTTTGAAAGACTTCAAGACACTTATCAAAATACTTCTACTTAACAAAAATGCTTACAATTACATCCTCGTTCAGTTTCATCAACAATTCTACTCGTATGCACCTGTATTCGTACTCGTACAATACACAGCTTTTAGATGTATGTACTATTGGTATATACACTCCAATGATCAGCTCTTAGCAGCCCATGTGAGTCACCTAACACATGTGGGAACCATAATTTGGCAACTAGCATGAAATATCTCATAAAATTACAAAAATATGAGTAATCATTCATGACTTATTTACATGAAAACAAAATTACATATCCTTTATATCTAATCCATACACCAACGACCAAAAACACCTACAAACACTTTAATTCTTCAATTTTCTTCATCTAATTGATCTCTCTCAAGTTCTATCTTCAAGTTCTAAGTGTTCTTCATAAATTCTACAAGTTCTAGTTACATAAAATCAAGAATACTTTCAAGTTTGCTAGCTCACTTCCAATCTTGTAAGGTGATCATCCAACCTCAAGAAATCTTTATTTCTTACACTAGGTTATCATTCTAATACAAGGTAATAATCATATTCAAACTTTGGTTCAATTTCTATAACTATAACAATCTTATTTCAAGTGATGATCTTACTTGAACTTGTTTTCGTGTCATGATTCTGCTTCAAGAACTTCGAGCCATCCAAGGATCCATTGAAGCTAGATCCATTTTTCCCTTTTCCAGTAGGTTTATCCAAGGAACTTAAGGTAGTAATGATATTCATAACATCATTCCATTCATACATATAAAGCTATCTTATTCGAAGGTTTAAACTTGTAATCACTAGAACATAGTTTAGTTAATTCTAAACTTGTTTGCATATAAAAGTTAATCCTTCTAACTTGACTTTTAAAATCAACTAAACACATGTTCTATATCTATATGATATGCTAACTTAATGATTTAAAACCTGGAAACACGAAAAACACCGTAAAACCGGATTTACGCCGTCGTAGTAACACCGCGGGCTGTTTTGGGTTAGTTAATTAAAAACTATGATAAACTTTGATTTAAAAGTTGTTATTCTGGAAAAATTATTTTTATTATGAACATGAAACTATATCCAAAAATTATGGTTAAACTCAAAGTGAAAGTATGTTTTCTAAAATGGTCATCTAGACGTCGTTCTTTCGACTGAAATGACTACCTTTACAAAAACGACTTGTAACTTATTTTTCCAACTATAAACCTATACTTTTTCTGTTTAGATTCATAAAATATAGTTCAATATGAAACCATAGCAATTTGATTCACTCAAAACGGATTTAAAATGAAGAAGTTATGGGTAAAACAAAATTGGATAATTTTTCTCATTTTAGCTACGTGAAAATTGGTAACAAATTTATTCCAACCATAACTTAATCAACTTGTATTGTGTATTATGTAATCTTGAGATACCATAGACACGTATACAATGTTTCGACCTATCATGTCGACACATCTATATATATTTCGGAACAACCATAGACACTCTATATGTGAATGTTGGAGTTAGCTATACAGGGTTGAGGTTGATTCCAAAATATATATAGTTTGAGTTGTGATCAATACTGAGATACGTATACACTGGATCGTGGATTGATTCAAGATAATATTTATCGATTTATTTCTGTACATCTAACTGTGGACAACTAGTTGTAGGTTACTAACGAGGACAGCTGGCTTAATAAACTTAAAACATCAAAATATATTAAAAGTGTTGTAAATATATTTTGAACATACTTTGATATATATGTATATATTGTTATAGGTTCGTGAATCAACCAGTGGCCAAGTCTTACTTCCCAACGAAGTAAAAATCTGTGAAAGTGAGTTATAGTCCCACTTTTAAAATCTAATATTTTTGGGATGAGAATACATGCAGGTTTTATAAATGATTTACAAAATAGACACAAGTACGTGAAACTACATTCTATGGTTGAATTATCGAAATCGAATATGCCCCTTTTTATTAAGTCTGGTAATCTAAGAATTAGGGAACAGACACCCTAATTGACGCGAATCCTAAAGATAGATCTATTGGGCCTAACAAACCCCATCCAAAGTACCGGATGCTTTAGTACTTCGAAATTTATATCATATCCGAAGGGTGTCCCGGAATGATGGGGATATTCTTATATATATGCATCTTGTTAATGTCGGTTACCAGGTGTTCACCATATGAATGATTTTTATCTCTATGTATGGGATGTGTATTGAAATATGAAATCTTGTGGTCTATTGTTACGATTTGATATATATAGGTTAAACCTATAACTCACCAACTTTTTTGTTGACGTTTAAAGCATGTTTATTCTCAGGTGAATACTAAGAGCTTCCGCTGTTGCATACTAAAATAAGGACAAGATTTGGAGTCCATGTTTGTATGATATTGTGTAAAAACTGCATTCAAGAAACTGATTTCGATGTAACATATTTGTATTGTAAACCATTATGTAATGGTCGTGTGTAAACAGGATATTTTAGATTATCATTATTTGATAATCTACGTAAAGCTTTTTAAACCTTTATTTATGAAATAAAGGTTATGGTTTGTTTTAAAAATGAATGCAGTCTTTGAAAAACGTCTCATATAGAGGTCAAAACCTCGCAACGAAATCAATTAATATGGAACGTTTTTAATCAATAAGAATGGGACATTTCAATATTATCCACAGTTATGTACTTAATAAGCTCTCGAAACCAAAGACATAATTCAACACATATATGTGTCAGATCTTTTGGCATTTATTAGCAAAAATAACTTTGCAATTCCTTTGCAAAGTAGCAAATTATATCACAGCTCCAGCAAGACAACTTCAATTTTTCATTCGGAGTAGTCTTATCATAATCTTGATATATGTGATTACCCTTTTGTTACCGGAGAACCTTTCATATTCCACAACATTAGAAATAAACTTATTCACAACTTCACTGATCTTTGACCATCCGAAGAATCATTATAATTATCGAAACCCCATCATTTACTCATCGGCATCTTGTAACAAGAATTGTCATGCCAATTACTGGGAATCAGCAATCATTATTTTGAAATCTTGCAGCATGTCTCCGCTAACGGTTATAGGTGTATATATAACGTCTATCTCCTAGACTTATATACTTCGAATGTGAAGTTTCTGAAAAACACCCTAAACTGCGAACTAGTTCTCAAAATGCTAATGAAGCAACAAAAACTGTAAACGACCTTAGCAGTAAAAAGTTTGATGATAAAGATTAGTGTATTGGCAAAGCTCAGAAAAAGAGAAGTTTTGGAACTGGAAAACGGATTGAGCAAAGTATGAAGGAGGCTGTGGACAAATCACAAAGACTGAACCTGCGTTCAAAGAATCCAAATGACTCAGTATCTGCTGAAGTCATTAACGAATACCTTTCTCCTGACACTAAACCCTTACAGACAATATTCTCCATCATCCTCTGATATTAGAAATTCTAAGATATCATCGTATCTTTCATTATAAATATCCTCCATATTTCTGAAGATATTTTCATAATTATCCTTATCTGAAATTAGTTATCTTTTCGCGTCATCGGTATTACACCATAAAGGAAACTGTTTAGTTTCTATATTCTGTAAACCTTCAAGTTTAAATTATGAATGATTTTGAAGTAGTGTTGGGAAACTGAAGCATGAGTTAGTATAATATAATGACACTTGATCAACGTGATTATATTACAGTAAGTCATGCTGAGTTTCTAATGAAACATGATGATTCACAGACTCTAACATCATCATGTGCCATGTTACACGACTCTTGCGTTCTGTTTAATCTATAAACATATCAAGAATATATTTTTGATAGTCCTATCTTTTCCTTGAATTATGGTAATTTGACAAGTCATATTGTGCTATTACCGCTTCTTTCTTAAAACATTAGCAATGTTCAAACTGAAACATATATCTGCGAATTCTGGATCATTACAAGAGATGCCCAATCGCAAGAAGAAGAAACGAAGGGACAAAACTTCGAAATAGAAATTGGAGTATAAGTCACAGCAAATAGGAGGGAGTATTAACTGTGGATGACAGTGATTATAGGAGACAGGAATAGGGACATTGAGATATAAGGGAGAATATAAAGCCCGATAACAACACATATATTACAAACCGTGTATATCGCAACATAAAGACACGGGAGAATTATAAGTACTATAACCCCAAGGGCAAAGTAGAAGTAAGCAGATTCCTCTGGTAGAAGTTGGAAAAGGAGAATAATTGTTGCGATAGTAAGGATAAAGACAAGGATTAGAACTGGATTAAGCATTTTCATAATCTTTTGAATTTGGGAATTGAGTATAGGAATGATAAAAGTAATGGAACGAAAGAAGTTAATTTATAGTGAATTATTTGATAGAGAAATCAAGGCAGATCTCAGCATTTAATTGGAGAGATCCAAATTTCCTTATTCGCCGAAGAATCAAATCTTTTAGATTTCGAAGATTTCCTTTAAATCCCTTGAACTCCAGAATTCAACCAAGACAACGTCAAAAATTAAGATGAAACTTTATTTCTCATTTCATTCCTTTTACGATAGCTTCACTCGTACTCTTCAGGTAATCGAATCGTTTTATCTATATTACTCAATAATGATAAAACTCTATATATCAACTCATATTAGTCATAAAAACATTTTTATGATTAGCCATGACGACCACGATCAAATTTCTTGACGAAATTTCTTTAACGGGTAGGTACTGTGACGACCCGGGAATTTCCGACTAAATTTAAACTTTAATCTTTATATGTTTCTAACACGATAAGCAAAGTATGTTAAGTTGAATCTCAAGAATTGTAAACTGTGTTTATACATTCATTTAAACCTCGACCAAGTTTCGACGATTCACGAACCATTATATTAACGGATATGATTATGTATGTATATGTGTATATATATATATATATATATTATAGCTTGAAAACCTTAACAAAGTATTGGACATATAATACTTTACATAAACGTATTTATTGCAAAAATATATTCAAATAATTATCGATGGAATTAAAAGATAATATTCAAATGATTGAATTATCAGATACCTTGAATTATGATTACGAGTCTCTATTGAGAGGTCCACTTTGATTTAGAAAACCTTTCCTTTTTAACGGTATCCGGAATATCTGGTAAAAGTGATTTACAAAAGTGTCATTAGCGAGAGTTAGTCAAAAGTTAGTAATCATTTCCGTTTAAAATTCAAAAATGTACTTTACTTGATTAACTCGCGTCCCTCGATAAATCAACTCTTTAGTTTTCATATTAAAAATATATTTTGGTAAAATAACTACCATTATTTAAAACAAGTAAATTATATAAAACAAACTTTGAAATGTAATTGGGTTTGAAAGACTAAATATTATATCATTAGATAAATATTTCAAACATATATATATTGTACAAATTTTCAATTTTAAATAAAAATATATACATATTTTTAACTTAGTCATAAAACGTCCTGATTTAAAATAAAATATTTTGAAAACAACGAGTCACTGATTTATAAAAGCAAATGACCACAACACTCAAATATATAAGTTACATTTTTTTATAAAGTAATTTGTTGATGAGAAAGTCAAATTTTAAATAAGGGTACACGTCGCGTAACGTAAAAGGCTAGTTTTCTAAGCGTTCGAGAGTGCAATCGAAAAACCGAAAGTGGTACATGAGTTGAGTGACAACGTACGAGTCATTTGAACAAAAATTACATTTTTACTACGCACGTAAATATAATATAATATTTAATTAATTCTAAAGATTAAATATATTAAATATTAAATAATATATAAACTTATATGTAATATGTAATACGAGTAGTGTCGGTAGGTTTAATTGGTTGATCATGGTGTGTTAGGTGAGGCCAAGTCTATTTAATCGAGCGTTTTAGTTTTATGTGATTCATTTTCATCAAACATTACTCCGTATCATTTACTTATTTATTTTATTTATTTATTAATTTTATTATTAAGAGATTATTATGATATTATTATTAGTAGTATTAGGAGCGATAATATTATATATTAAACATAAAATACTACGACGAGGTTCTGCCCGCGTGAGTTCAAATTGAGTTTTTCGAGTAGGATAGGGCTAAGGAAATTATGGGTTATAGCTATGGAGGTGATGGTTATGATTCATGGGTGTTGTTCGTGAGGTCAATCTAGTGTTTGTCGTCTCCGTTGCGTCTACGTACTTTCCTGCAATATTGAATCTCAATATTGATACGTAAGCACTCATAATTAAATTTTTACATATTGATAGTGTATCCCTGACTAGTGCTCGAGTATATAGAATTATGCATGCTTGTACTATTGATATTACCCTTAGATAGATTATGTTGAATCTTGAATTAGTTACACCTTCGGTTGAGATAAGGTATAAGATATGCATGTCCTTGGAAAGCTAGCGAAAAATTAAGAACTTTTCCTTTAGATATCGAATGGTTTCGATGAACGGATTAGAAGTTATAGTCAATTGAATTTTTGTATTATCATTAAAAATGATTATTATTATCGTCGTTATTATCGTCGTTCTAGTTTTTATCAAATTATTATTATTATGATTATTATTATTATTATTATTGTTATTATTATTATTATTGTTATCCATAAAAAGTATTATCAATAAAAATTGTTATTTTTATTATTATTACTATCGTTATTATCGTTAAAGTTATAATTAGTATTATTATTATTATTATCATTAAAATAGTTATTAGTATTATCCTTATCATAATATTTATTATTATTAGTATTATTATAATTAAAAACTAATATTAGTAACACTTAATTATTATAATTACTATTATTGTTATTTAAATGAACACGATATAAAAAAAAATTTAAAAACTATTAAGATAAATTAATTAGGAAATAATGAGTATGAGTATCATGATGAAATTTAAATATCGTAAGATATTGATTTAGATAAAATTATCGTTTTTCATTATTTTTATCACTATTATTATTAAAAGTACTATTAATATTAAAACTATCATTTTTACAAAATTATTATTTTATATCATTGTAATATAAAATTTCATTATTTTTATTATCATAATATCATTTTTAGTAAATATAAAAATTGATATTTTTATCAAATAGAATAATAATTATTATTATTACGAAATAATACAACTTTTACTTATTATTACTATCAATGTTATTTTATCAAATAAATATGTAATACAAATAATATAAATTACCTTAATAAAACCTATCATAATATTTTTATGACATTAAATGAACTTTATAAATTTTATTACTTAAGATATATGAAAGTATATTTTTATTATAATAAATGAATTATATTATTTACTCTAATAAAATCTTTAAAAAAAATATTTAAAAATATAAAACGACGATATTTAAACTATATAATAATCATGTATAAATTTTGGAAATCATTTTGAGTCAAATTGACTTTTGTTGACTTTTGCATATTAGTCTCGAGCATTAGGATTGTGGTACACTATGACCTGACCTAAATTATTAGACAAATATTGACCAACATATAAAAATATATAATTAATATAGGTTCGTGAATTCGAGGCCAACCTTGCACTTGTTCAATGACGTTATATGTATTTTTACTACGAAATACAGTATGATGAGTTTCATTTGCCTTTTTACCCTTTATATTTTTGGGCTGAGAATACATGCGCAATTTTTATAAATGTTTTACGAAATAGACACAAGTAATCGAAACTACATTATATGGTTGAATGATCGAAGCCGAATATGCCCCCTTTTTGCTTGGTAACCTAAGAATTAGGGAACATCACTAATTTTGAGAATTAGTGCAGGCCTAATTGACGCGAATCCTAAAGATAGATCTATTGGGCCCAACGAACCCCATCTAAAGTACCGGATGCTTTAGTACTTCGAATTCGTTTTTATCATGTCCGAAGGATTTCCCGGAATGATAGGGGATATTCTTATATGCATCTTGTTAATGTCGGTTACCAGGTGTTCAATCCATATGAATGATATTTTTGTCTCTATGCATGGGACGTATATTTATGAGAACAGAAAATGAAAATCTTGTGGTCTATTAAAATGATGGAAATGATTATTTTTGTTAAACTAATGAACTCACAAACCTTTTGGTTGACACTTGAAAGCATGTTTATTCTCAGGTATTAAAGGAATCTTCCGCTGTGCTTTAGCTCATTTTAGAGATATTACTTGGAGTCATTCATGACATATTTCAAAAGACGTTGCATTCGAGTCATTGAATTCATCAAGATCAATACTAAGTTATTCATAGTTTGGATATATTATGAAAGGATATGCATATCTGTCAATTTTTGATGAAATGGAAGTTTGTATTTTAAAAACGAATGCAATGTTTGCAAAATGTATCATATAGAGGTTAAGTACCTCGAGATGTAATCAACTATTGTCAATAGTTTGTAATCGATATGGACTTCGTCCAGATGGATTAGGACGGGTCGCTTCAGTTGGTATCATAGCGGTGGTCTTAGTGAACCAGGTCTTGCATTAGTGTGTCTAACTGATAGTTGTTTAGATGCATTAGTGAGTCTGGACTTCGACCGTGTCTGCATGTCAAAAGTTTTGCTTATCATTTCTAGTCGAAAATCATCTGCTTATAATCCTTAGGAAATTACCTGCTTATCATTATTAGTCTAGACACGTCTTGCTACATTAATTGCATGAGTAGTGTATAGACCAAAATTCATATCTTAGCGTATCTGCTAAATCATATCTTATCGTATCTGTTACTTTAAACGTTGCCTGATATATTTTGTAAATTCCTCCGTAATTTACGAAATCTTTTGCTCTATATATATAGATATTCTATGTAATTAGAATACCATCCGATAGCCGGAAGATCATTTCATATCAAAAAATTCTTTATTCAATCGTACGAAATGAAATTCGCTATTAGTTCAAGTTCTTCGGATTCTGAAATGGAATCCCATTCAAGCTCCGAAAGCAGTGTGATCGGAATGGATCAACCAATCAGCCATCATCTATTTTGGATGAATTGGGGATGGGTTCGTAGCCTTCTCAATCATTGGAGATAAGAAGAAGGTGATCCCTTCCATTCACCACATTGCCCTCTTGGTGAAGAACCTGAAGCACTTACCGGCGAACCTGTCTGAAACACCATTTTCTCTCTCATTTCCAGAGTATCTCGTCATGGTTATATACTACATCAAATTTTAGATTTTATTTATCCACTCGTCCGAACCGACAATTACCCCGGTGTAATAGAAGAAGTCAACTAGCTTCGTGCTCGGGTAGTGCCTTTGGAGAATATGGTGCAAAGTCTACAAACACCAACAGCAGCACCAGCAGCATAACCAGTACCACCATCATCAACGCCAACAGTACCATTACCAACCCCAACTAAAACCGTGTCGTAAACCTCAACTTCACAATCTGTCCCACGAGCATCAACGTCATACGCACCATAGATACCAAGGAGTACCAACAACAATAACCGACGAAGTATTAATTCATAACTTCATTGGAGAAACATTCCGCGTCGATTATATAATCTCTAAAGTCTTAGAGATTATCTAATCTAGCCCTAACCATAAATCAGTTAAGCTAACCAAAATGATAGAAGGTAGAGTAGAAACCCTGACAAAAATGGTGTGTGATTAACAAGCTAAACTTGTTTTACCAACAGCATCAACAGTACCGTCAGAGTCACCAGCATCGTCAGTACAGTCAACATCAGAATCAACAACACCTATAACGTCACAAACTCCGTCAGTTCAAGAATCAATGTGGACATCATTACGAATCAATAACGCGTATATTGTATCAACGAGTTATGAAGAATTAACTTATTCCCTATGAAGAAATTATATGTATATTATATATATATATATATATATATATATATATATATATATATATATATATATATATATATATATATATATATATATATATATATATATATATATATATATATATATATATATATATTTTGAAATAAAAATAAATCTTTCCGTGCTAAGCTATTGTGTGTGAATCTTAACTACTCGGTTAATTCATATTACAAATATGCAATAATGTACGTCCTTCACCCGCAACTTAACCATCGTTAACTACAATCTCTGTCTCAATTCAACAAATTTCAATTCCTAATAAATCAAGTATATATTTGATTTTACACTTCATCATTGATGTAACCAAAACTTTTCAGATAACATCATTCGTACTTTGCTAAGTTCACAAGAATCCCACAAAAACCAGCATCATGTATCAACAAATAACGAAGTATTGATTCATAATATTATTGAAGAAATTCTTATGTAATTTCTAAAGATTTAGGGATTACTCAATTCTAGTTTCAACCATAAATCAGATGAGTTTAATTTAATATTAACTCATTAAATTTATGTTACATCTAAAGAAAATATACACATATATTTTCGTAAAGATTGTAATAAAATTCTTTTGTACAAAATATTAATTGTAAAATTTTTTTTAACGGGTAGGTAATACCCGAGAGATATATAAATTCACAATTAATATGGTACATTCTTCGAATCTGATTCAGCAATCATCAACTATACACACTGTTTTTTCAACAATACACATTCTTTTATAGAAATCAAAACAACCATACTCATTCAAACTCAATTACATATTCAGATTTTGAAACCTCAGAATTCAATTCGAGATATAACCAGTACCATCACTTTTAGATTCCTACATCTTTCAAAGCTATACTTTGACTTCAAAACTGTGTTAGAACATCAAATGTATACTAACGATTACAATCTAGGTTCAAACCCTTCGAAAATCTCCGAAGACACTTCAAATAATAAGCAATCGAGATGATGGTCCAACCACATATTACCCACAGTTATGTACTTAATAAGCTCTCGAAACCAAAGACATAATTCAACACATATATGTGTCAGATCTTTTGGCGTTTATTAGCAAAAATAACTTTGCAATTTCTTTGCAAAGTAGCAAATTATATCACAGCTCCAGCAAGACAACTTCGATTTTTCATTCGGAGTAGTCTTATCATAATCTTGATATATGTGATTACCCTTTTGTTACCGGAGAACCTTTCATATTCCACCGCATTAGAAATAAAATTATTCACAACTTCACTGATCTTTGACCATCCGAAGAATCATTATAATTATCGAAACCCCATCATTTACTCATCCGCATCTTGTAACAAGAATTGTCATGCCAATTACTGGAAATCAGCAATCATTATTTTGAAATCTTGCAGCATGTCTCTGCTAACGGTTATAGGTGTATATATAATGTCTATCTCCTAGACTTATATACTTCGAATGTGAAGTTTCTGAAAAACACCCTAAACTGCGAACTATTTCTCGAAATGCTGATGAAGCAACAAAAACTGTAAACGACCTTAGCAGTAAAAAGTTTGATGATAAAGATTAGTGTATTGCCAAAGCTCAGAAAAAGAGAAGTTTTGGAACTGGAAAATGGATTGAGCAAAGTATGAAGGAGGCTGTGGACAAATCACAAAGACTGAACCTGCCTTCAAAGAATCCAAATGACTCAGTATCTGCTGAAGTCATTAACGAATACCTTTCTCCTGACACTAAACCCTTACAGACAATATTCTTCATCATCCTCTAATATTAGAAATTCTAAGATATCATAGTATCTTTCATTATAAATATCCTCCATATTTCTGAAGATATTTTCATAATTATCCTTATCTGAAATCAGTTATCTTTTCGCGTCATCTGTATTACACCATAAAGGAAACTGTTTAGTTTCTATATTCTGTAAACCTTCAAGTTTAAATTATGAATGATTTTGAAGTAGTGTTGGGAAACTGAAGCATGAGTTAGTATAATATAATGACACTTGATCAACGTGATTATATTACAGTAAGTCATGCTGAGTTTCTAATGAAACATGATGATTCACAGACTATAACATCATCATGTGCCATGTTACACGACTCTTGCGTTCTGTTTAATCTATAAACATATCAAGAATATATTTTTGATAGTCCTATCTTTTCCTTGAATTCTGGTAATTTGACAAGTCATATTGTGCTATTACCGCTTCTTTCTTAAAACATTAACAATGTTCAAACTGAAACATATATCTGCGAATTCTGGATCATTACAAGAGATGCCCAATCGCAAGAAGAAGAAACGAAGGGACAAAACTTCGAAATAGAAATTGGAGTATAAGTCACAGCAAATAGGAGGGAGTATTAACTGTGGATGACAGTGATTATAGGAGACAGGAATAGGGACATTGAGATATAAGGGAGAATATAAAGCCCGATAACAACACATATATTACAAACCGTGTATATCGCAACATAAAGACACGGGAGAATTATAAGTACTATAACCCCAAGGGCAAAGTAGAAGTAAGCAGATTCCTCTGGTAGAAGTTGGAAAAGGAGAATAATTGTTGCGATAGTAAGGATAAAGACAAGGATTAGAACTGGATTAAGCATTTTCATAATCTTTTGAATTTGGGAATTGAGTATAGGAATGATAAAAGTAATGGAACGGAAGAAGTTAATTTATAGTGAATTATTTGATAGAGAAATCAAGGCAGATCTCAGCATTTAATTGGAGAGATTCAAATTTCCTTATTCGCCGAAGAATCAAATCTTTTAGATTTCGAAGATTTCCTTTAAATCCCTTGAACTCCGGAATTCAACCAAGACAACGTCAAAAATTAAGATGAAACTTTATTTCTCATTTCATTCCTTTTACGATAGCTTCACTCGTACTCTTCAGGTAATCGAATCGTTTTATCTATATTACTCAATAATGATAAAACTCTATATATCAACTCATATTAGTCATAAAAACATTTTTATGATTAGCCATGACGACCACGATCAAATTTCTTGACGAAATTTCTTTAATGGGTAGGTACTGTGACGACCCGGGAATTTCCGACCAAATTTAAACTTTAATCTTTATATGTTTCTGACACGATAAGCAAAGTTTGTTAAGTTGAATCTCAAGAATTGTAAACTGTGTTTATACATTCATTTAAACCTCGACCAAGTTTCGACGATTCACGAACCATTATATGAACGGATATGATTATGTATGTATATGTGTATATATATATTATAGCTTGAAAACTTTAACAAAGTATTGAACGTATAATACTTTACATAAACGTATTTGCTGCAAAAATATATTCAAATAATTATCGATGGAATTAAAAGATAATATTCAAATGATTGAATTATCAGATACCTTGAATTATGATTACGAGTCTCTATTGAGAGGTCCACTTTGATTTAGAAAATCTTTCCTTTTTAACGGTATCCGGAATATCTGGTAAAAGTGATTTACAAAAGTGTCATTAGCGATTGTTAGTCAAAACTTAGTAATCATTTCCGTTTAAAATTCAAAAATGTACTTTACTTGATTAACTCGCGTCCCTCAATAAATCAACTCTTTACTTTTCATATTAAAAATATATTTTGGTAAAATAACTACCATTATTTAAAACAAGTAAATTATATAAAACAAACTTTGAAATGTAATTGGGTTTGAAAGACTAAATATTGTATCATTAAATAAATATTTCAAACATATATATATTGTACAAATTTTCAATTTTAAATAAAAATATATACATATTTTTAACTTAGTCATAAAACGTCCTGATTTAAAATAAAATATTTTGACAAACAACGAGTCACTGATTTATAAAAGCAAATGACCACAACACTCAACTATATAAGTTACATTTTTTTATAAAGTAATTTGTTGATGAGAAAGTCAAATTTTTAATAAGGGTACACGTCGCGTAACGTAAAAGGCTAGTTTTCTAAACGTACGAAAGTGCGTTCGAAAAACCGAAAGTGGTACATGAGTTGAGTGACAACGTACGAGTCATTTGAACAAAAATTACATTTTTACTACGCACGTAAATATAATATAATATTTGATTAATTTTAAAGATTAAATATATTAAATATTAAATAATATATAAACTTATATGTAATATGTAATACGAGTAGTGTCGGTAGGTTTAATTGGTTGATCATGGTGTGTTAGGTGAGGCCAAGTCTATTTAATCGAGCGTTTTAGTTTTCTGTGATTCATTTTCATCAAACATTACTCCGTATCATTTACTTATTTATTTTATTTATTTATTAATTTTATTATTAAGAGATTATTATGATATTATTATTAGTAGTATTAGGAGCGATAATATTATGTATTAAACATAAAATACTACGACAAAGTTCTGCCCGCGTGAGTTCAAATTGAGTTTTTCGAGTAGGATAGGGCTAAGGAAATTATGGGTTATAGCTATGGAGGTGATGGGTATAATTCATGGGTGTTGTTCGTGAGGTCAATCTAGTGTTTGTCGTCTCCGTTGCGTCTACGTACTTTCCTGCAATATTGAATCTCAATATTGATACGTAAGCACTCATAATTAAATTTTTACATATTGATAGTGTATCCCTGACTAGTGCTCGAGTATATAGAATTATGCATGCTTGTACTATTGATATTACCCTTAGATAGATTATGTTGAATCTTGAATTAGTTACACCTGCGGTTGAGATAAGGTATAAGATATGCATGTCCTTGGAAAGCTAGCGAAAAATTAAGAACATTTCCTTTAGAAATCGAATGGTTTCGATGAACTGATTAGAAGTTATAGTCAATTGAATTTTTGTATTATCATTAAAAATGATTATTATTATCGTCGTTATTATCGTCGTTCTAGTTTTTATCAAATTATTATTATTATTATTATTATTATTATTATTATTATTGTTATTAATATTATTATTATTATTATTATTATTATTATTATTATTATTATTATTATTATTATTATTATTGTTATCCATAAAAAGTATTATCATTAAAAATTGTTATTTTTAATATTATTACTATCGTTATTATCGTTAAATTTATAATTAGTATTATTATTATTATTATCATTAAAATAGTTATTAGTATTATCCTTATCATAATATTTATTATTATTAGTATTATTATAATTAAAAACTAATATTAGTAACACTTAATTATTATAATTACTATTATTGTTATTTAAATAAACACGATATAAAAGACAATTTAAAAACTATTAACAAAAATTAATTAGGAAATAATGAGTATGAGTATCATGATGAAATTTAAATATCGTAAGATATTGATTTAGATAAAATTATCATTTTTATTATTTTTATCACTATTATTATTAAAAGTACTATTAATATTAAAACTATCATTTTTACAAAATTATTATTTTATATCATTGTTAATATAAAATTTCATTATTTTTATTATCATAATATCATTTTTAGTAAATATAAAAATTGATATTTTTATCAAATAGAATAATAATAATTATTATTACGAAATAATACAACTTTTACTTATTATTACTATCAATGTTATTTTATCAAATAAATATGTAATACAAATAATATAAATTACCTTAATAAAACCTATCATAATATTTTTATGACATTAAATGAACTTTATAAATTTTATTACTTAAGATATATGAAAGTATATTTTTATTATAATAAATGAATTATATTATTTACTCTAATAAAATCTTTAAAAAATATTTAAAAATATAAAATGACGATATTTAAACTATATAATAATCATGTATAAATTTTGGAAATCATTTTGAGTCAAATTGACTTTTGTTGACTTTTGCATATTAGTCTCGAGCATTAGGATTGTGGTACACTATGACCTGACCTAAATTATTAGACAAATATTGACCAACATATAAAAATATATAATTTATATAGGTTCGTGAATTCGAGGCCAACCTTGCACTTGTTCAATGACGTTATATGTATTTTTACCACAAAATACAGTATGGTGAGTTTCATTTGCCTTTTTACCCATTATATTTTTGGGCTGAGAATACATGCGCAATTTTTATAAATGTTTTACGAAATAGACACAAGTAATTGAAAATACATTATATGGTTGAATGATCGAAGCCGAATATGCCCCCTTTTTGCTTGTTAACCTAAGAATTAGGGAACATCACTAATTTTGAGAATTAGTGCACGCCTAGTTGACGCAAATCCTAAAGATAGATCTATTGGGCCCAACGAACCCCATCCAAAGTACAAGCACACTACAATACATATAATACACAACATGATTACAACCCTCTAATCTGAATCACTGGTTTCTTCTTCTTCGGACTTGGTTCGTTTTCCTAATTTTCTAGGGATATATGGTGTTCCTCTAATACGAGCCATCGTTTTTCACAATGGTTTAGAAAAACCTGGTGGTTTAGAGGTTCCCAGGTTATTGTTACATTTTAGGAAATACGGATGTTGCCGATACATATAAAGCTCATCGGGGTTGGAATCAGGCTTCTCTATTTTTATACCTTTTCCCTTATTATTTTATTTTGCTTTATTAAATTGGGTCGAGGTAATTTCTATAACATCATCGGAATCCTCATCGGGATCCGATTCATCAGAAAATTGGTAATCTTCCCAATATTTTGCTTCCTCGATGGAAACACCATTGACCATTTTTAACTTTGGTCCGTTGGTTAAGGATTTTCTTTTATTTAATCGATTTACTATAGGTATCAATATTTCTTCCTCCGTAACCTCTTCTTCTTCTGGTTCTTCCTCTTCCGGTTCCTCTTCTTCCGGTTCCTCCTCTTCCGGTTCCTCCTCTTCCGGTTCTTCTTCGAGAATTTGTGAATCTTCCCAAAATATATTCGACTTTTCATTATTATTAGGTGAGTCGATGGGATTTGTACTAGTGGTAGACATCTATCACACAATATCAAACACAATAAGAGGTTAATATATCACATAATATTTACATGTTAATAATATATAGTTTCCAACAAAAGTGTTAAGCAATCGTTTTTAAAGAAAACATGGTCGAAGTCTAGACTCACTAATGTATCCTAACAAACTCGATAAGACACACTAATGCAAATTTCTGGTTCTCTAAGACCAATGCTCTGATACCAACTGAAATGTCCCGTTCATATTGATTATAAACGTTTCATATTAATTGATTTCGTTGCGAGGTTTTGACCTCTATATGAGACATTTTTCAAAGACTGCATTCGTTTTTAAAACAAACCATAACCTTTATTTTATCGACAAGGTTAAAAAGACACCACCTAGATTATCCAGAAATGATAATATAAAAATATCACACTTACACACTACCAATACATATTGGTTTACAATATTAATATGTTACAACAAAATAAATCTCGAATGCAGTTTTAAAAAATATTATACAAGCATGCTGACACCAAATCTTGTCCATATATTAGCATGCAACAGCGGAAGCTCTTAATAATTACCTGAGAATAAACATGCTTTAAATGTCAACAAAAATATATTTATCAAATCGTAATAATAGACCACAAGTTTTCATATTTCAATATACATCCCATACATAGAGATAAAAATCATTCATATGATGAACACCTGGTAACCGACATTAACAAGATGCATATAAGAATATTCCCTATCATTCCGGAAAATTCTTCGAAGATGATAAAAACGAATTCAAAGTACTAAAGCATCCGGTACTTTGGATGGGGTTCGTTAGGCTCAATAGATCTATCTTTAAGATTCGCGTCAATTAGTAGATCGGTTTACTAATTCTTAGGCTAACAAGCAACAAGGGTCATATTCGGCTTCGATCATTCACCCATATAATGTAGTTTCATTTACTTGTGTGTATTTCGTAAAACATTTATCAAATTGCATGTATTCTCATCCCAAAATATTATATTTTAAAAGTGGGACTATAACTCACTTCCATAGTTTTTTACTTCGTCGGGAAGTAAGACTTGGCCACTGGTTGATTCACGAACCTATAACAAATATGTACATATATATCAAAGTATGTTCAAAATATATTTACAACATTTTTAATACGTTTTAATGTTTTAAGTTTATTAAGTCAGATGTCCTCATTAGTAACCTACAACTAGTTGTCCACAGTTAGATGTACAGAAATAAATCGATATATATTATCTTGAATCAATCCACGACCCAGTATATACACGTCTCAGGCTAGATCACAACTCAAAGTATATATATTTTTGGAATCAACCTCAACCCTGTATAGCTAACTCAATCATTACTGCATATAGAGTGTCTATGGTTGTTCCAAATAATATATATACATGGGTCGATATGATATGTCAAAACATTTGCATACGTGTCTGTGATATCTCAAGATTACATAATATATTAGAATACATGTATGATAAAATATAAGTTAGCTAGGATATGATTAATATAGATTTGTTATCAATTTTCACGTAGCTACATCAAGCAAAATTATCCAATCTTGTTTTACCCATAACTTCTTCGTTTTAAATCTGTTTTGAGTGATTCAAGTTGCTATGGTTTCATATTGAACTTAAGTTTATGAATCTAAACAGAAAAAGTATAACTTTATAGTCAGAAATACAGATTACAAGTCATTTTTTTAAAGGTAGTCATTTCAGTCGAAAGAACGACGTCTTGATGACCATTTTGAAAAAACATACTTTCACTTTGAGTTTAACCATGATTTTTGGATATAGTTTCATGTTCATAAGAAAAATCATTTTCCCAGAAGAACAACTTTTAAATCAAAGTTTATCATAGTTTTTAATTAACTAACCCAAAACAGCCCGCGGTGTTACTACGACGGCGTATATCCGGTTTTACGGTATTTTTCGTGTTTTCAGGTTTTAAATCATTAAGTTAGAATATCATATAGATATAGAACATGTGTTTAGTTGATTTTAAAAGTCAATTTAGAAGGATTAACTTTTGTTTGCGAACAAGTTTAGAATTAACTAAACTATGTTCTAGTGATTACAAGCTTAAACCTTCGAATAAGGTAGTTTTATATATATGAATCGAATGATGTTATGAACATCATTACTACCTCAGATTTTGTGGATAAATCTACTGGAAATGAGAAAAATAGATCTAGCTTCAAAGGATCCTTGGATGGCTTGAAAGTTCTTGAAGTAGAATCATGATATGAAAACAAGTTCAAGTAAGATTTCCTCTCGAAATAAGATTGTTAAAGTTATAGAAATTGAATCAAAGTTTGAATATGAGTATTACCTTGTATTAGAAAGATATCTTACTATAACTAAGAAAGATTTCTTGAGGTTGGATGATCACTCAAAGTGGATTTGCAAGATTGGAAGTAAGCTAGCAAACTTGGAAGTGTTGTTGGTGTGTTCTTGAGTAGTTATTTTATAACTTGGTTTATGTATGGATTTATAAGCTAGATTGAGCTACATTTTGATGAAGATGATTAAGAACACTTAGAACAATGGAAGAACACTTGAGAGAGAGTAGTTTGATTCAATAAAATTGCAAAGTGAATGTGTTTATGGTACTCCTCATTCACGTGAATGTGTAGTCTCCATATAGGCTCCATTAGTTTGTAATTTTGTGAGATATTTCATGCTAGATGTTAAATGATGGTTCCCACATGGTTAGGTGACTCACAAGGGCTGCTAAGAGCTGATCATTGAAGTGTATATACCAACAGTAAATACATTTAGAAGCTGGGTATTGTACTTGTTGATGAAAATGAACGAGTATGTAATTGTAAGCATTTTTGTTAAGTAGAAGTACTTTGATAAGTGTCTTGAAGTCTTTCAAAAGTGTTTAAATACATTTAAATATACTACATGTATATACATTTTAACGGAGTCGTTAAGTCATCGTTAGTCGTTACATGTAAATGTTGTTTTGAAACCTTTAAGTTAACGATCTTGTTAAATGTTGTTAATTAATTGTTTATTATGTCTAATGAGATGTTAAATTATTACATTATCATGATATTATGATGTATTAATATATCTTAATATGATATATATACATTTAAATGTCATTACAACGATAATCGTTACATATATGTCTTGTTTCGAAATCCTTAAGTTAGTAGTCTTGTTTTTACATATGTAGTTCATTGTTAATATACTTAATGATATGTTTACTTATCATAATATCATGTTAACTATATATATATATATATATATATCCATATATATGTCATCATATATTTTTTTCCAAGTTTTAACGTTCGTGAATCGCCGGTCAACTTGAGTGGTCAATTGTCTATATAAAACCTATTTCAATCAATCAAGTCTTAACAAGTTTGATTGCTTAACATGTTGGAAACATTTAATCATGTAAATATCAATTTCATTTAATATATATAAACATGGAAAAGTTCGGGTCACTACAGCGTCGGCTGACGCGTCGGCCGACTCGGCTGACTTTTGCAACACTGATAAATGTAGTTCATTTATTCTGATCAAATTAAATATATCAATATGTTTGTAAAAATAACGACAAGTTTCTTAGTCAGAATCCTTGATTCCACAGTTCATTAAACTAAATGACTTTAATATTTACATTTACTTAATATTTAAAACATATCATTAAATTGTTTCGTTCAAACAAATTCGTGATGTCAGGTGTCATTTCACTAGTTATTTAACTAAAGACTAACTTTTTAAATACTTTTATCAAATTAAATATATTGCATGTAAATATAAATATATAAATAAAAACATTGAGTAACATATAGTATTCTTTAATATGTTTGAATTTATGTAATTTTTTAATACAACGCTTTTTTTAAAGGTGTGTACAACGCTTATATTTGTTTTTAGATTGAAGTTATATAAACTGAAATAGCCAACTATTGTTTGAACTTCTGCTTGGATTTTGTCTCACTTTTCCACCGCACAATATTTACAAAAAAATATATTTAATAAACGGCACATGTCTTTTTGTTCTTGCTAAAGACTGAAATTATATTTTACTTCAAACGTTCATGGAAATGTCATATTTTGGGATTTCATGGTAGTCGATAAAATTTATTTTGATGGAACTAAAGGGTGTTTTGGTGAATTTACATTCTATTTAGTGGAGAAATAAAGAGTAAATTACATCGATATTCCAATAATTTACATTACATTATACCAATACTCCTATCTCTTAATAACTACAGCGACTACCCCTAACTTTCACATAATATATGTCGGTAGTCCTTCTACTAACATTCATTAAAAAATTTCGTTAGCTCATAACATAATTATAATTATTATTATTTTTTTTGAAAGGCAAGAAAAAATTTCATTAAAGAAACAACAAGGAACAAAATAACAGGAAAAGCATAGAGAATTATGCTAGTAAACAGCCTAATGAAAACAAATAGGAAAATAACGAAATGAAGACAAAAATTTTACAAGAGCTGGAAAGCTTGTGTCGAAAAAACCAAGACCAGAAGTCAATCATGGTCATCGAATTGTCCAGGATCTAGCAGCCAGTTGTTCCACTCCAAACCCAATTTCTTCGATCGATTCGAGATCCATTGAAAACTTTTCGCTTGAATATCGTTAAACAAAACCGGAATACTCATATGATTCTTTCCAAAAATCTTCGAGTTACGATTTTTCCATAACAAATAAACCACGACCCACTCAATTGCTTGCCAAAGTTTAGAGGTGTCGCCCGAATTTAGATTACCCTGATTGCCATTGACACTTGAAATGCGACCACTTTGATTACCATTGAACATCTCTGAAAGATACGAATAGTGCAGCGAGTTGATTTTCCACCAAGCAGATACTCGAGACCATATAGCCTTTGCAAATGAACAAGAACGCAGCAAGTGGTTGACTGATTCAGGTGCATTGTTACATATCGGACAGAGAACCGAATCCAAATCGATACCCCGTTTATCTAGTTCCAACCTAACCGGAAGTCTACCTATTTTCGCCCTCCAAATGAAAATACCAATCTTATGTGGCAGAAAATTATTTCTCAAAGTAGGACCATATTGGAGAGGAGCAGTTTGTATCACCTTCTCATTTAAGATGCAGTTAAGCGCGGATGTAGAGAAGCAGCCATTTCTTTGAAGCTGCCATGACCACGTGTCTTCAACACTATTATCGAAACAGAATGAGCTTAACAACTCCTCAAGCTGCAGCAGCTCAGCCGCAGTTCTACCTGAAGGGGACCTTGACCAATTCCAGTGAAAAACCCATGATGAACTTGAGCTTGTGACTCTTTCTGATACAAGAGCATCTTCGTCCGAGTCTAACCTGAAAATTCTACCAAACTTTTCGCGCAACAAGGTATTATCTATCCACAAATCCTTCCAAAAAAGCGTGTCATTTCCATTACCAATCTTTTTAACAAATGAGTTACCAAAATCAATACTCAATTTTTGGAAATCTGACTCTATCTTTTGAATTGAACCCCACACAAAACCCTTAACAGAATCACCCATGGAAAGGTTACCCCCAAACCCCCATTCTTCCCGTAAATACTTTTTATAATATTGACCCAAAACGAATTTTTTTCGACTCGAAAACGCCACCACCACTTTCCTAACAATGCTAGGTTTTTTGCCCTAAGCGACCCAATATTTAGCCTGCCTTTTTCATAAGAGGAAATAACTTTATCCCAATTGACCCAACAAATTTTATTGATCTCCCCCGACCCGCCCCAAAAAAATTTACGTCTCATACCTTCGAGCAACTCGATGACGCCCAATGGTGCACGGAATAAGGAGAACACATACAACGGGAGACTACTAAGGACCGATTTTATAAGGGTAACTCGACCACCAAAAGACATCGTTTTTCCTTTCCAATCCGACAACCTCAAACGAAATTTCTCCACATAAGGATCCCAATTTTTAACCCTATTCATCTTCATTCCAATGGGGAGCCCAAGGTACATCATAGGTAATTTCCCATTGTTACACCCCAAAACCGAGACCAACTCTTCAACAGAAGTGCTCGAGACACCAATTCCGTAAAGACAACTATTTGACAAATTAACTTTAAGCCCAAAAACTTTCTCAAAGCACTTAAGAATTTTCATTAGATTCATTGAGTTTTTTCGACTCCATTCCCCAAAGAAAACGGTATCATCTGAATATTGGAGGATGGAAACCTTTATCTTGTCAGCCCCAATTTCAACTCCTTTTAGGAGTCCTATCTCAGCCGCCTTCTTAGTGATACGATTTAGACCTTCAGAGGCTAGAATGAAAAGATATGGAGATAACGGGTCGCCTTGTCTAATGCCTTTCTTTAGCTTGAATTCCTTAGTCAGTGAGCCATTCACAAGAATAGATATGGAGGCGGAAGATAGGCACGACATTATCCATTGATAATGCTAAAAACGAACATATATTTCATCGCATTATCCCTCAAGAAAGACAAGCTTTTAGTTGCAGTTGTCCTGTTTACAAGTAATATTCGTTTAAATAATAAAAGGTGAAGACAAAAGACAGATTCTTTCGGAATTTTAAAAAAATTTTGATTTATACACTTGGTTACCATTAGAAATACTAGTAAAGCAGTAGTTATATTAGAATCTAGTGCTCTCTGATAACAAAGAACAGCCCTAGTCTTATATACTGACTACCCACTTCTAGTAAAATTTTTCAAAATTTTCAATTAAATGAATTCAAAATCATGTTTATACATATTTATGAACGATAAAACTAGGTGTTAACACCGAAATTATTGTTACCTCGGAAAGGACATAAATTGAGAAACAAACCAAAATGTTAGAATTCATTTAAAATGAAATAGAGGAAAATAAAAAGGCAAATAAAAGAAAATAAAAGCCAAGTGTGGGAAAATTTACCAAGTTATTTAAAACATAAGTCACATATTTTTGTACCAAATAATTGAAGATACTTTTGCTTTGGACTAAACTAAACAGTTTTACCCGATTTACTGTAAGAAAGATGGATCTACACGATGAATCAATTCCATCATTAAAAGAAAGTAAAGTCTTCCGAAAAAGAAACGCGCTTCTTGATTTAGGTCATGAAGTTGTCGTCCAGACCAGCTGTAGGTTGACGAAAAATCTAGAAAAGTCATCTCTAAAATCAGCAGGAAATCCACGGACCTCAGCATCAAGCAGGGTCGCCAAGTGGTCAGACTTATCCTAACCATGAGAGGATCTGTCTCGTAAAATGGGGAGGACACCGTGCAAATTAGCTTGATAAGACTAATGAATCAGATCTCCAGAAAAGGATAATCTCCTTAAAGATCAAAAATCAGCTTTTAAGCCTGATATTACTCAATCCTAGAGATTGACCTTAAACATTGAGAATTACAAACTCATGGAATTCAATGATATCTAAACTCGAGCTTGAACAAGAAAATATTTTGATTAAAATTTCAAACCGATTTGTTTTCTGAAAACCCATTTTCAATGCGTTCATTACCATTGAACGTAAAATCCTAGGAATTCACCTGGAATTCATTAGGTCACCTGAACCAAATTGGGTGTCAATCGTAAGAACAGTAGTTGCATAGCATGGTCAAAGACAGGACCTTGTGCCAGACCGGAAAATTATAAGGGTGAGCTTTACTATTGCTCCTACCAAGGATAGTAATTGCATCCGACACGTTATAGACCATAATTAAAAGCATATCAGGGGACATTGCCTTAACAGTTGCTTGTTCAAACACTTTCCTTTATAACCGGATGGTAGTTTACCGAAAGGTAATATACGAAGCAAGTATACTGGACGTGTTGCTTTCCTAATACAAGGTTAGCAAGTGGGTGACACAAAACCGCAAGTTTTGAGCTAAAGTTTTCA
The DNA here is from genome assembly GCF_046630445.1 of Rutidosis leptorrhynchoides. NCBI lineage: Eukaryota > Viridiplantae > Streptophyta > Magnoliopsida > Asterales > Asteraceae > Rutidosis > Rutidosis leptorrhynchoides. The sequence continues at coordinate 117,677,019 of NC_092337.1, forward strand.
AATCTGAAACCCACCAAACCCACAAAAAGAATTTGCAAACACCGGTGAAGGGTTATTCCGAAAAACTTATCTAGGGTAAAAACTAGATTGAATTTTCAAAAAGATCAAATGTTTTCATAAAGATCCAATTTCCTTAAAGGATCTAAATTTTTATAGTCATGTGGGACTATAAACCATAACGTTACTACCATTGTTCATACCACCGTAATGAAATCACTGATGTACAAAGTGTGAAGAATAAAGAAGTGATTCTAGTATAATTCAAGACTATATTGCTTGAGGACAATCAACGCTCAAGTGTGGGAATATTTGATAATGCTAAAAACGAACATATATTTCATCGCATTATCCCTCAAGAAAGACAAGCTTTTAGTTGCAGTTGTCCTATTTACAAGTAATATTCGTTTAAATAATAAAAGGTGAAGACAAAAGACAGATTCGACGAATTGAAGACGCAAACGACCAAAAAGCTCAAAAGTACAAAGTACAATCAAAGTGGTTCAAATTATTGATGAGAAACGTCTAAAAATGACAAGAGTACAAGTTGCAAAACGCAAAGTACAAGATATTAAATTATACGAAAGGACGTTCAAAAATCCGGAACCGAGACATGAACCAGCTTTCAACGTACGACGCAACAGACCAAAAGTTACAAATTAATTATGTATATAAATATAATATAATATATAATTAATTAATTATATAAATTATATATTTATATTATATTTATATAATTAAATCCGTCGGCAGACTAAGATCTAAACTTGTGTGAGCTGGATTCCACAGCTCCGCACTCGCGGAGCTTTGAAGACCAAAAAGGCCGCACTCGCGGAGCACTCTCTGGCTATAAAAGAACATGCATTTCGACGATTTATAGACACCTTTTATATTTTATATATATTTTTCTTTCCCCATTTTTATGTATCAAGTATCACTCCAAATCGTAATCTCAATTTGTAATTTTAATTTTAAGTTAGTGATAATAATAAGGATCAATTAGTCGAATGTTTTAAGGTTTTGTAAGTCGAAACTCTGTCCGTGTACCACTACGCTAATAACACCCACTGTAAGTTATGTTTATGTTATTTTCATTAATGTCTCGTAGCTAAATTATTATTATGCTTATTTAATGCCGAAGTAATCGTGATGTTTGACTAAAAATATTAAAATTGGGTAATTGGGCTTTGTACCATAATTGAGGTTTGGACAAAAGAACGACACTTGTGGAAATTAGACTATGGGCTAGTAATGGGCTTTATATTTGTTTAACTAAATGATAGTTTGTTAATTTTAATATAAAGATTTACAATTGGACGTACCTATAAATAACCATATACACTCAATCGGATACGATGGGCGGGATATTTATATGTACGAATAATCGTTCATTTAACCGGACACGGGAATGGATTAATAGTCACTAGAATTATTAAAACAGGGGTGAAATTATGTACAAGGACACTTGGCATAATTGATAACAAAGTATTAAAACCTTGGGTTACACGCAGTCGATATCCTGGTGTAATTATTAAACAAAGTATTAAGACCTTGTTATAGTTTAAGTCCCCAATTAGTTGGAATATTTGACTTCGGGTATAAGGATAATTTGACGAGGATACTCACACTTTATATTTATGACTGATGGACTGTTATGGACAAAAACCAGACGGACAAATTGAATAATCCAGGACAAAGAACAATTAACCCATGGGCATAAAACTAAAATCAACGCGTCAAACATCATGATTACGGAAGTTTAAATAAGCATAATTCCTTTATTTTCATATTTAATTGCACTTCTAATTATCACATTTTTATTTATTGTCATTGTATTTAATTGCACTTTTAATTATCGCACTTTTTAATTATCGTAATTTTATTTTATCGCACTTTTATTATTCGCAATTTCATTATAGTTATTTACTTTACGCTTTAAATTAGGTCTTTTATTTATTTAATATTTTACATTAGGTTTTAACTACGACTAAAGTTTTAAAAATCGACAAACCGGTCATTAAACGGTAAAAAACCCCTTTATAATAATAATATTACTTATATATATTTGTATTTTTATAAATTAAAACTAATATAGCGTTAAGCTTTGTTTAAAGATTTCCCTGTGGAACGAACCAGAATTACTAAAAACTACACTACTGTATGATTAGGTACACTGCCTATAAGTGTTGTAGCAAGGTTTAGGTATATTCATTCTATAAATAAATAAATATCTTGTGTAAAATTGTATCGTATTTAATAGTTTTTTCTAGTAAAATATACACTATTTAATATACGCCTCGCATAACATCAAGTATTTTTGGCGCCGCTGCCGGGGAACATAAACGCCGAAAGCGCAACGCTAAAAATAAAAAAAAAGTTTTTATAAAAGTTTTTGTTAAGTTCTTTTTATAAATATAAGTTTTAAAAATAATAAAAATGTAAAAATTCAAAAAGAAAGAAAAATACATTTATATTTTTAAGAGTTTATAATATGTATAAGTATTTTTATTTTAGTTTTAAAATTAAATTTTTATTTAAGTTATATTTATATTTTATGTATAATATAAAAAGTAAAAAAATAAAAATATAAAAAAAAACTGAACCTGTAAAAATCGACCCCTTTTGAGCTGAAATTGAACCCTCCGCGACTCGCGGAGCATTTGAACTGGACCATACCGCACTCGCGGAGGTCTTCTGACAGGTCAAACCTAGGACTGCAATTAATACGAAATTAGGGTTTAAAATTTTATTATTATTAATAATTAGGGTTTTAATTAAATAAAATTAGTTTTAGTTTTATTTTAATTTGTATTTTTAAGTTATATTAAGTTTTAATAAATTATAAAATTAATAGTTTTATAAAATAAATAATATAAAAATTATATTTTTATAAAAATTATATTTTCATAAACTTTAGTTTTATTTTTTATATTTCGTACCTTTTTAATCGTTTCTTGAAATATTTTTAAAATTTTTTTCGCTCGTATTTAATTTAAGACATAGTTTTTTGCCGTAGTTATTTTATTTCTAGATTTTTAAGATTTGCCGTAAAATCCCTTAAGTGCTTTTTCTTAGACTAAGATTTAGGTGCTTTAGAATTTTACGACGCTACAAATTTTAGTTTCTTTTTAAGTTTCGACGCGCTACTTTCTTATCTTTTATTCACCGACATTTTTCGACGCGCTCTTTTTCTCTCTTATTTCTCGCCATTCTAGTTTTTAGGACTTAGAATTTTCTCTATTTCTTATCTAATATTTCTTTAAATTTCAAACGAAAAATTGTTTTAAGTGGTTAAATTGATAGACATCAAAATTTTCTGGTTCGTAGTAATAGTTGGATTTGTACGTGGACCGGGTTATTAGAGCCAAACAGTACTCAATTATATTGAGACCAAACGAATCCTGCCCCTCTGCTGCATCTTTTGGCTATTCGAAATGTGAGCAAAATCAGAAAAGTCTATTAATTGGATAACTTATATAATTTTTGTTTCTTTTTAAAAACTAATAGGATATTCAGTGAATGCCCCGAGCAAAACGTTCACCACCTTTTGTACGTTCACCACCTGTAACTCGATCAAGACATCTAGCAAATATTGTCGCCGTTGATTTTTCTTCAGAATTATCATCCAGTCGACCAAGTACTCCAATTCAAATTTCCGATAATCCATTTTTTGAACCCGACCTCACAATTGAGAATCCGGAGAATATTCAAGGACAATTCATAGATCCTGAACCATTAATTATTCCTCCGGAACCACCAATCATTCAAACAGAGATTGTTGAGGAACGAACCATTAAATCAGAATCCTCTAGTGATTCAGATTCAACAAATTCAATCATGGAAAATCTGGAACCTCTAAGTATGGAAGACCGAATGAGAGCTAAACGCACTGGCCAAGGTCACGTAATTACTCAACCTGACATAAATGCACCAGATTATGAAATTAAAGGACAAATTCTACACATGGTGACTAATCAATGCCAATTTAGTGGTGCGCCGAAGGAAGATCCAAATGAACATCTTCGTACCTTTAATAGGATTTGCACTCTATTTAAAATAAGAGAAGTGGAGGATGAACAGATATATCTCATGTTATTTCCCTGGACTTTAAAGGGAGAAGCCAAAGATTGGTTGGAATCGTTACCTGAAGGGGCGATTGATACATGAGACGTTTTAGTTGAAAAATTTCTTAAACAATTCTTTCCGGCATCTAAAGCCGTGAGACTTCAAGGAGAAATTGTTACATTCACACAAAAGCCAAATGGAACTCTATATGAGGCAAGGACAAGATTTGGAAAGTTATTGAGAGGATGTCCGCAACATGGTTTAGACACTTGTCAAATAGTACAAATATTCTACCAAGGATGCGACATCACTACAAGGAAAGACATCGATATAGCAGCTGGTGGTTCCATTATGAATAAAACAGAAACTGATGCTTACAAAATTATTGATAACACTGCTTCCCACTCACATGAGTGGCACCAAGAAAAAGATATCGTTAGATCATCTAAAGCAGCTAGAGCCGATTCTAGCCATGACTTAGATTCCATTTCCGCAAAGATAGATGCTGTCGAGAGAAGAATGGAAAAGATGACTAAAGATATCCACTCAATACGAATTAGTTGTGAGCAGTGTGGAGGACCACATTTAACAAAAGATTGTCTCAGTATTAAACTAACAATGGAACAAAGAGAGAATGTTTCATACATAAACCAAAGGCCTGGAAATAATTTTCAGAATAATTATCAACCGCCAAGACCAATTTACAATCAAAACCAGAATTATAATCGAAATGTTCCATACAACAACCAACAAGGTCCTAGCAATCAACAAGTATCTAATAATACTTACAATCAGCAAAGACCTAATTTTCGAAACAAACCACCACAAACCGATGATAAAAAGCCGAATTTAGAAGATATGACGACGAAGCTAGTTGAATCTCAAACACAGTTTTTCACATCTCAGAAACAAACCAATGAACAAAATGCTCAAGCATTTAGAAATCAACAAGCTTCTATTCAAAATCTGGAACAAGAAGTAAGTAACCTAGCAAGGTTAATAGGTGAAAGAAAACCGGGAAGTCTACCTAGTGATACAAATGCTAACCCCCGGAATGAAACAGCTAAAGCCATTACCACAAGAAGTGGTATTACACTTAAAGCACCTGAAATACCTGTAATTTCTGATGTAGCTATTCCTACTCTACAAGAACCACAACCTGATCAAGATAAGGAAAAAGAACCGGTAGTTGAAAAGGTTAATGAAGATAACACAGTTAAAGCTAAACCTTATGTTAAACCATACCAACCACCACTTCCTTACCCGAGTAAAATGAAAAAAGAGAGACTTGAAGCCGAGCAATCCAAATTCTTGGATATGTTTAAACAGATAAATGTAAATCTTCCTTTCATTGATGTGATTTCAGGAATGCCTAGATATGCTAAATTTCTGAAAGATCTAATCACGAATAGAAAGAAAATGGAAGAACTCTCGGCTGTTACTATGAATGCTAATTGTTCTGCAGTGCTGTTGAATAAGATACCAGAAAAACTATCTGATCCAGGAAGTTTCACAATTTCATGTTTTCTGGGTAGTCTTAGTTCAATAGAAGCATTGGCAGACTTAGGTGCTAGTATAAATCTAATGCCGTATTCACTATACACTAAACTAGACCTTGGAGAATTGAAACCAACACGAATAAGCATACAACTAGCCGATAGATCAGTAAAATATCCTAGAGGGATAATAGAGAACATGCTAGTTAAAGTTGGTACTTTAGTATTTCCAGTAGATTTTGTTGTTCTGGACATGGAAGAAGATTCTCAAGTTCCTCTCATATTAGGAAGACCATTCTTAAACACGGCTAAAGCAATGATAGATGTGTTTGGTAAGAAACTGACCCTAAGTATAGAGGACGAGAGTGTTACTTTTTCAGTTGATAGAGCCATGCAACAACCGCAATCTGCAGATGATACATGTTATTATATTCAAACTATAGAATCACATGTAGAATTGTTAGAAGAATTTCCAGAATTACAAGGAACAGGAGAATGTTCTTTAGGAGAAGGAACTGAACCAATTGATGAAACTGAAATGTTAGCTACACTTATGGCTAATGGATATAAACCAACAACAGAAGAAATTCAAATACTAAAAGAAGAAGACAGATATCGATATAAATCATCGATAGAAGAACCTCCGACATTAGAGTTAAAGCCACTTCCAAACCATTTGGAATACGCTTATTTACATGGTGAATCTGAATTACCTTTAATAATATCGTCTTCTCTTACAGAAAATGAAAAATCTCAACTCATTTCTGTGTTGAAAGCTCATAAACCAGCTATTGCATGGAAGATTCATGATATTAAAGGAATAAGTCCTTCGTATTGCACACATAAAATCCTTATGGAAGAAGGTCATAAAACGTATGTGCAACGCCAACGAAGACTAAATCCTAATATGCAAGATGTTGTTAAGAAAGAAATTATTAAACTGCTTGATGCAGGTTTAATTTATCCAATTTCTGATAGTCCATGGGTAAGCCCAGTTCAATGTGTGCCTAAGAAGGGTGGCATGACTGTCATTACAAATGAGAAAAATGTGCTTATTCCTACTAGGACTGTTACAGGATGGCGTGTTTGTATTGATTATAGAAAATTAAATGACGCCACCAGAAAAGATCACTTTCCCTTACCTTTCATTGATCAAATGTTGGAAAGATTAGCCGGAAACAGTTACTATTGTTTTCTTGATGGTTTTTTTCGGATATTTTCAAATTCCAATAGCACCCGAAGACCAAGAGAAAACCACGTTCACGTGCCCTTATGGTACTTTTGCTTACAAACGCATGCTATTTGGACTTTGCAACGCCCCTGCAACCTTTCAAAGGTGCATGATGGCGATTTTTCACGACATGATAGAAGAATGCATGGAAGTTTTCATGGATGACTTTTCAGTCTTCGGTGATACATTTGAATCATGTTTAGTTAATCTTAAATGAATGCTTATTAGATGTGAACAATCAAATCTAGTTCTTAATTGGGAGAAATGCCATTTCATGGTTAAAGAAGGCATCGTTCTTGGTCATAAAATTTCAAAGGAAGGAATTGAAGTGGATAGAGCTAAAGTAGATGTAATTGCTAAACTTCCACATCCCACCAATGTTAGAGGAGTTAGGAGTTTTCTAGGGCATGCCGGTTTTTACCGACGTTTCATATAAGATTTTTCTAAAATTGCCACTCCTATGAATAAACTCCTAGAAAAGGATGCTCCATTCATCTTTTCAGATGAATGCATCAAATCTTTTAATATTCTTAAAGAAAAACTCACTAATGCACCGATCATGATAACACCAAATTGGAATTTACCGTTTGAACTTATGTGCGATGCAAGTGATTTTGCAATGGGAGCCGTTTTAGGACAAAGGATTGAAAAACGATTTCAACCTATATATTATTCTAGTAAGACGTTACATGGAGCACAAACGAATTATACAACCACTGAAAAAGAACTCCTTGCTATTGTCTTTGCTTTTGACAAATTTCGATCATATCTCGTTCTAGCAAAAACGGTGGTCTATACCGACCATTCTGCTCTTAGATACCTATTTTCGAAACAAGATACCAAACCAAGATTAATCCGTTAGATCTTACTCTTATAAGAGTTCGATATTGAAATCCGAGACAAAAAGGGAGCAGAAAATCTCGCCGCTGATCATCTTTCTCGTCTTGAAAATCCTGAATTAGAAGTTCTAAATGAATCAGCCATATAAGACAACTTTCCTGATGAATATCTATTGAAGATAGATTATAATGAAATTTCATGGTTTGCAGACTATGCAAACTATTTAGTATGTGGATTCCTTGAAAAAATATTGTCGTACCAAAAACGAAAGAAATTCTTTAGTGATATAAAACACTATTTCTGGGAAGATCCACATTTATTTAAAAGTTGTCCCGATGGAATAATACGCCGATGTGTATTCGGAGATGAAGCTAGTAAAATCTTAAACCATTGTCACACAGGACCAACAGGAGGGCATTATGGGCCTCAACTAACAGCAAGAAAAGTTTATGATGCTAGATTCTATTGGCCTACAATTTACAAAGACGCACACCTTCTTTGTAAATCCTGTGATGCATGTCAAAGGGTCGGAAAAATAAGTCAACGTGATGAAATGCCACAAAATGTCATTCAAGTATGTGAAGTATTTGACATTTGGGGTATTGACTTTATGGGTCCATTTCCAAAATCTCATAATAATCTATATATTCTCGTAGCCATTGATTATGTATCTAAATGGGCGGAAGCACAAACTCTTCCAACTAACGATGCACGAGTTGTAGTCAACTTTTTAAAACGTCTTTTTGCAAGGTTTGGAACACCGAAAGCTTTAATAAGTGATCGGGGAACTCATTTCTGTAATAATCAACTTGAGAAAGTTCTTAAAAGATATGGAGTAACTCATAAAATCTCCACTGCTTATCATCCACAGACAAGTGGACAAGTTGAAAATACCAACCGAGCATTAAAACGTATTCTAGAGAAAACCGTAGGATCAAATCCGAAGGAATGGTCCATTAAATTGGAGGATGCACTCTGGGCTTTTAGAACAGCCTACAAAACTCCAATTGGAACCACACCTTTTAAACTCGTTTACAGAAAAGCATGTCATCTTCTAGTAGAAATTGAACACAAAGCATTTTGGGCTTTGAAGACATGTAATCTTGATTTACATGAAGCTGGATGTCTACGGTTAAGTCAATTAAACGAATTAGAAGAATTAAGACATGAAGCATACGAAAATTCGTTAATCTATAAAGAAAGAACGAAGAAATGGCATGATAAAAGAATCAGAAGTTCAAAAGAATTTAAAGAAGGAGACAGAGTTCTTCTTTTCAATTCACGATTCAAGCTATTTCCTGGAAAATTGAAATCAAGATGGTCTGGACCATTCATAGTCAAAAGAGTTTTCCCATACGGAACAGTAGAATTGATAAATTCAAATGGGATTGAATTTAAAGTTAATGGTCACAGAGTTAAAAATTACATAGATAATCCGATGGAAGTTGACAACGAAGTTAATCACAATTTCGACACCACAGCTAACTAAGTGTGGGGAGAATCAAGTCTTTAAAGGATAATATGTATTTCTGTTAGAGTTAGATTTTCTATTTTCGTGTAGTTCTCGAAAATGGAACCCGAATGGTCTTTCCCTAGCAGACCCTAAAGAACTAGTCTTCTCCCCCCATTCTGAATTTTTATTTTTTTTAGTTTTTACGAGATGAAGACTTCCTGTGAATTAAACCATGGTCTAATGCTACACGCTTTGATCACTAAACGTAATAATGACGCCCTTCTAAGTGAAATAGTATCATTAATCAGAAGTAAATTGGACGGAGTAAGAAAAGAATCCAGATGCGAAAATAATAAGTTACAATTTGGTAAAGGAAAATCAAAATCCGCAGCGAAAAGAAGAGCACGACACCTTGAAAGATGTCACAAATGCGGAAAATGGTCACACGAAGGTAAATGTTCAAATAATCAAACCTATTCAAATACTGAATTTGTTACTTTATGCAGAGACGAACTGTTCATATGTTTAGAAGAAAAAACGTTAAATGCTCGAGGTTACGCCTATGTAGCTATGGAAAACCAATTAGTCCGACTATCTTATGAGTGGGCTAGAGCATATCACTAAGAATACTATCTCACAGGTAAGTTTGTACAGTTTTCAATTTTTATTTTTATTTTTATTTTTAACCTTTTGATAATAAACGCTAATTTGTTCGCTATAAAGTATTAAATTGGTATTCGATAAAATTAGGTCTTGCGACCGAAATTATTGATATCATACAAAAATTTATTACATCACTGCGAAATTTAACGTTTATTCTTAAGGTATAAATATCTTTAATCAATCAACCCAAAATATTTCAAAAATTTGTAATGAGTTAAATTAGGTTATGAAACCGAAATTACTTTACCGAAAAGAGGGGCGTATGTTTTTGATAATATTTGATTGATTAAAGTAGGATAAAAGCCAAAAAGATTTTTAATTTTATTTTTACTTTGTTTTTAAAATTAATATTAAAATAATATTGTAAACTTGTTAAAATTAATATATATTTAAAATTATAAATATTTGAAAAATTAATATTTTTAAAACAAAAATATAATTTAAGTTTGGTGTGAATTTTTAATATGAATTTTTAATTTTATGCATTTTAAATTTAAGTTTGGTGTAAATTTAAAAACAAAAATTTACTTATTTTGCTAAGTTAAAAATATGATTTTTAAAATTCGTCGTGAGTTGAAGACTAGGTCGTTGAACCGAAATTGCTTTACCCGAGGGAGGGACGAGAACTTTTATTATCATTATTTTTAATCTTATTGAACTAAAGTAAGCCAAAAACATTAAAAAAAAAACTCAAAAATCTTTGCTTTTAAAACCGCGCTTAAAAATGACAAATTTTAAAAATTTTGTCGAGGGACGGACTAAGACATCAATCCGAAACGCCCTCATCCTAAAAAGAAACAAAATTTTAATTTTTAAATTAATTTTATGTTTTATAAAGTTATAAGGTTTTATAAAAAAAAAATACCGCAACTCGCGGAGGTTTAAATGGCCACACCACCGCACTCGCGGAGGTCAAAAAACCCAGAAAAAAATAAAACTGATCGAACAGACCAGTTTGTACACACACATACCCATTTTCTGCGAAAAACCCACGAAAAAAATCGCCAAAATTCGCAATTTTTCACCATTTTTCATCAAATCTTTCATAAAATCACAATGAGGAGACTATTATCAAGGAATTACTCAAGGAAATCGGTAAATTTCTACACCTAAACACCATTTAATCCGAATTTTTAGTGTTCTTGAACAATTTTATGCCTAATTCGATTTTGATGCTTTCTAGTGTAATAATGCTTCAATTGTTTGTGTATTATGCTTGTATAACCTAGATTGATGCTATTTAACATGATTAGAAGCTTTGAACTTCAATTTTTGAATAATCTAGGGTTTGTGTTCTTGAGCAAAATTAGGGCTTTTTGATATAAACAGGTTATGGCCGAATTTTGTTGTTAGTTTATGCTAAATTGAGTAGTGTAACATGTTTAGGTTGCTAAATGATCAAAACTTTGATCCTAAACATGATTTATGAAGATTAAAGTGGACTTTTTGAACCAAAATTGCATGAACTTGATTTAATTGATATGAATGCCATGAGGAACTTATTTAATTGTTATAATGATTGTTTTTGACATGTTTTAAAAGATAAATGCGAAGGAACTTTGTGTACATTTTTGTAAAAGTATATTTGTAAAAGTGTAGAATTGTTAATATTTTGAAAATGTGTATAGAGTTTAATATGGATTAAACATGTCATTGTAATTGTTTAGCTTTATGATTTTGCTAAAACTAATGCATATTTGGATGCACAAAAATTGTGTTTATTTTACAGACTGAAAGGGGTGAATCTTCATCCCAGGCTCGCAATGCTCCTCCGAAAGATGCAGATCAACAGGAAATTAATAACCAATACCGACAAGATATGCCTCACCCAATTGTTTTATATTCAAACATTCATGAGGCAGATTTACATCCGAATTTGAGATTTGATAGATATTGGATAGACTATCCAAAATATCAAAAGAACCTACACAACCTTGTGTCTAATAATGTTGAGGTACCCAGAGTTATAGATTGGGAACCATTAGAGGTAGTGGAATTGGCCGAGTCAATTAGGGAATTACTTACTCAAAGGTATGGTAATTCTACTTTTAGTGATTGGGTAAGTTTATTCAACATGCGTAGACCTGTGTATAGAGAATGGTGTATAGAGTTATTATGTACTATTAAAATAAATGATCGGGTAGATACTTTAATCGATCGTAGTTTTCTTAGATTTTTATTAGGAGGGGAGATGCACCATATGTCTTTACTAGATATGGCTCGGGCTTTACGTATATATACGCCCGAGGAGCTAGCATCTTATGATTGTCAGAGGTTAATAGTTTATGGTAGGAGGGTGGATGAGAATTTTGATACGAATGACGTATGGAGTAGAATGACTAGCCATCGTCGATTCCAGGGGGGATTATACTCTTATCTTGATATTGATAGAGCTGAATTAAGAGTAATCCATAGGTTTTTAGCCAATTCGATTACACAACGAGGTAAGAATAAGGAAAAGGTAAATGAAAAGGATTTGTTTTACCACATGTGTATTCGAGACCCACAGAGCACTGTAAGTATATCTTTTTGTGTGGGTTATTATTTATTAACTATTGTTAGGGGTATGAGGCGTGGTAGCATAATAGGAGGTGGTATATTTATTACTTTAATTGCTGAATATCTTGGTGTGGATAGAAGTCGGGGGGGGGGGGGGGGGGGGAATATTAATGGCAGAACCAGAACCCCGCGATAGAATAGATTTGCGTGTTTATCATGGTGCTAAGGTCTTAAAGAAACGAAACAACGTGGCATCACGTTATGATGGCAGGCATCCACAGGTTGAGAGAGATCAACAGCAAGGTCAACCGGGAGGGGGTAATCCAATGACGAAAATGCAAATTTTTATGGCTCGACACGAGTATGAAATGGCTAGACAAAAAACATTTCAAGATTGGCAGTATCATCAAAGCCAAATCATAAGTCATTTTACACACGTAGGTAGAGACTACATTCCTACCGTTATGCCCGAATTTGCTCCTTGGACTTTAGGGAGCCGACCACCATATCCTACATATGACCCGGCCCAAGCATTTTACAGCATTTATGGATACGCTTGGTGAAATGTCCCGTTCTTATTGATTAAAAACGTTCCATATTAATTGATTTCGTTGCGAGGTTTTGACCTCTATATGAGACGTTTTTCAAAGACTGCATTCATTTTTAAACAAACCATAACCTTTATTTCATCAATAAAGGTTTAAAAAGCTTTACGTAGATTATCAAATAATGATAATCTAATATATCCTGTTCACACACGACCATTACATAATGGTTTACAATACAAATATGTTACAACAAAATAAGTTTCTTGAATGCAGTTTTTACACAATATCATACAAGCATGGACTCCAAATCTTGTCCTTATTTAAGTATGCGACAGCGGAAGCTCTTAATAATCACCTGAGAATAAACATGCTTAAAACGTCAACAAAAATGTTGGTGAGTTATAGGTTTAACCTATATATATCAAATCGTAACAATAGACCACAAGATTTCATATTTCAACACACATCCCATACATAGAGATAAAAATCATTCATTTGGTGAACACCTGGTAACCGACAATAACAAGATGCATATATAAGAATATCCCCATCATTCCGGGACACCCTTCGGATATGATATAAATTTCGAAGTACTAAAGCATCCGGTACTTTGGATGGGGTTTGTTAGGCCCAATAGATCTATCTTTAGGATTCGCGTCAATTAGGGTGTCTGTTCCCTAATTCTTAGATTACCAGACTTAATAAAAAGGGGCATATTCGATTTCGATAATTCAACCATAGAATGTAGTTTCACGTACTTGTGTCTATTTTGTAAATCATTTATAAAACCTGCATGTATTCTCATCCCAAAAATATTAGATTTTAAAAGTGGGACTATAACTCACTTTCACAGATTTTTACTTCGTCGGGAAGTAAGACTTGGCCACTGGTTGATTCACGAACCTATAACAATATATACATATATATCAAAGTATGTTCAAAATATATTTACAACACTTTTAATATATTTTGATGTTTTAAGTTTATTAAGTCAGCTGTCCTCGTTAGTAACCTACAACTAGTTGTCCACAGTTAGATGTACAGAAATAAATCGATAAATATTATCTTGAATCAATCCACGACCCAGTGTATACGTATCTCAGTATTGATCACAACTCAAACTATATATATTTTGGAATCAACCTCAACCCTGTATAGCTAACTCCAACATTCACATATAGAGTGTCTATGGTTGTTCCGAAATATATATAGATGTGTCGACATGATAGGTCGAAACATTGTATACGTGTCTATGGTATCTCAAGATTACATAATATATAATACAAGTTGATTAAGTTATGGTTGGAATAGATTTGTTACCAATTTTCACGTAGCTAAAATGAGAAAAATTATCCAATCTTGTTTTACCCATAACTTCTTCATTTTAAATCCGTTTTGAGTGAATCAAATTGCTATGGTTTCATATTGAACTCTATTTTATGAATCTAAACAAAAAAAGTATAGGTTTCTAGTCGGAAAAATAAGTTACAAGTCGTTTTTGTAAAGGTAGTCATTTCAGTCGAAAGAACGACGTCTAGATGACCATTTTAGAAAACATACTTCCACTTTGAGTTTAACCATAATTTTTGGATATAGTTTCATGTTCATAATAAAAATCATTTTCTCAGAATAACAACTTTTAAATCAAAGTTTATCATAGTTTTTAATTAACTAACCCAAAACAGCCCGCGGTGTTACTACGACGGCGTAAATCCGGTTTTACGGTGTTTTTCGTGTTTCCAGGTTTTAAATCATTAAGTTAGCATATCATATAGATATAGAACATGTGTTTAGTTGATTTTAAAAGTCAAGTTAGAAGGATTAACTTTTGTTTGCGAACAAGTTTAGAATTAACTAAACTATGTTCTAGTGATTACAAGTTTAAACCTTCGAATAAGATAGCTTTATATGTATGAATCGAATGATGTTATGAACATCATTACTACCTTAAGTTCCTTGGATGAACCTACTGGAAAAGAGAAAAATGGATCTAGCTTCAATGGATCCTTGGATGGCTCAAAGTTCTTGAAGCAAAATCATGACACGAAAACAAGTTCAAGTAAGATCATCACTTGAAATAAGATTGTTATAGTTATAGAAATTGAACCAAAGTTTGAATATGATTATTACCTTGTATTAGAATGATAACCTACTGTAAGAAACAAAGATTTCTTGAGGTTGGATGATCACCTTACAAGATTGGAAGTGAGCTAGCAAACTTGAAAGTATTCTTGATTTTATGAAACTAGAACTTTTGGAATTTATGAAGAACACTTAGAACTTGAAGATAGAACTTGAGAGAGTTCAATTAGATGAAGAAAATTGAAGAATGAAAGTGTTTGTAGGTGTTTTTGGTCGTTGGTGTATGGATTAGATATAAAGGATATGTAATTTTGTTTTCATGTAAATAAGTCATGAATGATTACTCATATTTTTGTAATCTTATGAGATATTTCATGCTAGTTGCCAAATGATGGTTCCCACATGTGTTAGGTGACTCACATGGGCTGCTAAGAGCTGATCATTGGAGTGTATATACCAATAGTACATACATCTAAAAGCTGTGTATTGTACGAGTACGAATACGGGTGCATACGAGTAGAATTGTTGATGAAACTGAACGAGAATGTAATTGTAAGCATTTTTGTTAAGTAGAAGTATTTTGATAAGTGTATTGAAGTCTTTCAAAAGTGTATAAATATATATTAAAACACTACATGTATATACATTTTAACTGAGTCGTTAAGTCATCGTTAGTCGTTACATGTAAGTGTTGTTTTGAAACCTTTAGGTTAACGATCTTGTTAAATGTTGTTAACCCAATGTTTATAATAACAAAAGAGATTTTAAATTATTATATTATCATGATATTATGATGTACGAATATCTCTTAATATGATATATATACATTAAATGTCGTTACAACGATAAACGTTACATATATGTCTCGTTTCAAAATCATTAAGTTAGTAGTCTTGTTTTTACATATGTAGTTCATTGTTAATATAATTAATGATATGTTTACTTATCATAATATCATGTTAACTATATATATAACCATATATATGTCATCATATAGTTTTTTTTTACAAGTTTTAACGTTCGTGAATCACCGGTCAACTTGGGTGGTCAATTGTCTATATGAAACCTATTTCAATTAATCAAGTCTTAACAAGTTTGATTGCTTAACATGTTGGAAACATTTAATCATGTAAACATCAATCTCAATTAATATATATAAACATGGAAAAGTTCGGGTCACTACAGTACCTTCCCGTTAAATAAATTTCGTCCCGAAATTTTAAGCTGTTGAAGGTGTTGACGAATCTTCTGGAAATAGATGTGGGTATTTCTTCTTCATCTGATCTTCACGCTCCCAGGTGAACTCGGGTCCTCTACGAGCATTCCATCGAACCTTAACAATTGGTATCTTGTTTTGCTTAAGTCTTTTAACCTCACGATCCATTATTTCGACGGGTTCTTCGATGAATTGGAGTTTTTCGTTGATTTGGATTTCATCTAACGGAATAGTGAGATCTTCTTTAGAAAAACATTTCTTCAAATTCGAGACGTGGAACGTGTTATGTACAGCCGCGAGTTGTTGAGGTAACTCAAGTCGGTAAGCTACTGGTCCGACACGATCAATAATCTTGAATGGTCCAATATACCTTGGATTTAATTTCCCTCGTTTACCAAATCGAACAACGCCTTTCCAAGGTGAAACTTTAAGCATGACCATCTCTCCAATTTCAAATTCTATATCTTTTCTTTTAATGTCAGCGTAGCTCTTTTGTCGACTTTGGGCGGTTTTCAACCGTTGTTGAATTTGGATGATCTTCTCGGTAGTTTCTTGTATAATCTCTGGACCCGTAATCTGTCTATCCCCCACCTCACTCCAACAAATCGGAGACCTGCACTTTCTACCATAAAGTGCTTCAAACGGCGCCATCTCAATGCTTGAATGGTAGCTGTTGTTGTAGGAAAATTCTGCTAACGGTAGATGTCGATCCCAACTGTTTCCGAAATCAATAACACATGCTCGTAGCATGTCTTCAAGCGTTTGTATCGTCCTTTCGCTCTGCCCATCAGTTTGTGGATGATAGGCAGTACTCATGTCTAGACGAGTTCCTAATGCTTGCTGTAATGTCTGCCAGAATCTTGAAATAAATCTGCCATCCCTATCAGAGATAATAGAGATTGGTATTCCATGTCTGGAGACGACTTCCTTCAAATACAGTCGTGCTAACTTCTCCATCTTGTCATCTTCTCTTATTGGTAGGAAGTGTGCTGATTTGGTGAGACGATCAACTATTACCCAAATAGTATCAAAACCACTTGCAGTCCTTGGCAATTTAGTGATGAAATCCATGGTAATGTTTTCCCATTTCCATTCCGGGATTTCGGGTTGTTGAAGTAGACCTGATGGTTTCTGATGCTCAGCTTTGACCTTAGAACACGTCAAACATTCTCCTACGTATTTAGCAACATCGGCTTTCATACCCGGCCACCAAAAATGTTTCTTGAGATCCTTGTACATCTTCCCCGTTCCAGGATGTATTGAGTATCTGGTTTTATGAGCTTCTCTAAGTACCATTTCTCTCATATCTCCAAATTTTGGTACCCAAATCCTTTCAGCCCTATACCGGGTTCCGTCTTCCCGAATATTAAGATGTTTCTCCGATCCTTTGGGTATTTCATCCTTTAAATTTCCCTCTTTTAAAACTCCTTGTTGCGCCTCCTTTATTTGAGTAGTAATGTTATTATGAATCATTATATTCATAGATTTTACTCGAATGGGTTCTCTATCCTTCCTGCTCAAGGCATCGGCTACCACATTTGCCTTCCCAGGGTGGTAACGAATCTCAAAATCGTAATCATTCAATAATTCAATCCACCTACGCTGCCTCATATTCAGTTGTTTCTGATTAAATATGTGTTGAAGACTTTTGTGGTCGGTATATATAATACTTTTGACCCCATATAAGTAGTGCCTCCAAGTCTTTAATGCAAAAACAACCGCGCCTAATTCCAAATCATGCGTCGTATAATTTTGTTCGTGAATCTTCAATTGTCTAGACGCATAAGCAATCACCTTCGTTCGTTGCATTAATACACAACCGAGACCTTGCTTTGATGCGTCACAATAAATCACAAAATCATCATTCCCTTCAGGCAATGACAATATAGGTGCCGTAGTTAGCTTTTTCTTCAATAACTGAAACGCTTTCTCTTGTTCATCATTCCATTCAAATTTCTTCCCTTTATGCGTTAATGCAGTCAAGGGTTTTGCTATTCTGGAAAAGTCTTGGATGAACCTTCTGTAGTAACCAGCTAGTCCTAAAAACTGGCGTATGTGTTTCGGAGTTTTCGGGGTTTCCCACTTTTCAACAGTTTCTATCTTTGCCGGATCCACCTTAATACCTTCTTTGTTCACTATGTGACCGAGGAATTGAACTTCTTCCAACCAAAATGCACACTTTGAAAACTTAGCGTACAATTCTTCCTTCCTCAATACTTCTAACACTTTTCTCAAATGTTCACCGTGTTCTTGGTCATTCTTTGAGTAAATAAGTATGTCATCAATGAAAACAATGACAAACTTGTCAAGGTATGGTCCACACACTCGGTTCATAAGGTCCATGAACACAGCTGGTGCATTAGTTAAACCAAACGGCATGACCATAAACTCGTAATGACCGTAACGTGTTCTGAAAGCAGTCTTTGGAATATCATCTTCTTTCACCCGCATTTGATGATACCCGGAACGTAAGTCAATCTTTGAGTAAACAGACGAGCCTTGTAGTTGATCAAATAAGCCGTCGATTCTCGGTAGTGGGTAGCGGTTCTTGATGGTAAGTTTGTTCAACTCTCGGTAGTCGATACACAACCTGAATGTACCATCTTTCTTCTTGACAAACAAAACAGGAGCTCCCCACGGTGATGTGCTTGGTCGAATGAAACCACGCTCTAAAAGTTCTTGTAATTGGCTTTGCAGTTCTTTCATCTCGCTGGGTGCGAGTCTGTAAGGAGCACGAGCTATTGGTGCAGCTCCTGGTACAAGATCTATTTGAAATTCAACGGATCGATGTGGGGGTAATCCCGGTAATTCTTTCGGAAATACATCGGGAAATTCTTTTGCAATGGGAACATCATTGATGCTCTTTTCTTCAGTTTGTACTTTCTCGACGTGTGCTAGAACAGCATAGCAACCTTTTCTTATTAGTTTTTGTGCCTTCAAATTACTAATAAGATGTAGCTTCGTGTTGCCCTTTTCTCCGTACACCATTAAGGGTTTTCCTTTTTCTCGTATAATGCGAATTGCATTTTTGTAACAAACGATCTCCGCTTTCACTTCTTTCAACCAGTCCATACCGATTATCACATCAAAACTCCCTAACTCTACTGGTATCAAATCAATCTTAAATGTTTCGCTAACCAGTTTAATTTCTCGATTCCGACATATATTATCTGCTGAAATTAATTTACCATTTGCTAATTCGAGTAAAAATTTACTATCCAAAGGCGTCAATGGACAACTTAATTTAGCACAAAAATCTCTACTCATATAGCTTCTATCCGCACCCGAATCAAATAAAACGTAAGCAGATTTATTGTCAATAAGAAACGTACCCGTAACAAGCTCCGGGTCTTCCTGTGCCTCTACCGCATTAATATTGAAAACTCTTCCACGGCCTTGTCCATTCGTGTTCTCCTGGTTCGGGCAATTTCTAATAATGTGGCCTGGTTTTCCACATTTATAACAAACTACATTGGCATAACTTGCTCCGACACTACTTGCTCCGCCATTACTCGTTCCGACACCATTTGTTCCTTTCGTTCTATTAACCCCTGGTCCGTAGACCTCACACTTCGCCGCGCTATGACCATTTCTTTTACACTTGTTGCAAAATTTGGTGCAGAACCCCGAGTGATTCTTTTCACACCTTTGGCATAGTTGCTTCTGATTGTTGTTGTTGTTGCGGTTATTATTGTTGTTGGGATGATTGTTGTAGTTGCTGTTGTTGTTGTTGTTGTTGTTGTTGTTGTTGTTGGGCCGTTTGTTGTAGTTGCGATTGATGTTGCGATTGTTGGGATAATTGTTGCGATTATTGTTGTAATTGCTGTTGTTGTTGTATTGGTGATTCTTATCACCGTTTTCCTCCCACTTTCTTTTGACTTGCTTCACATTGGCCTCTTCAGCAGTCTGTTCTTTAATTCTTTCTTCAATCTGGTTCACTAGTTTGTGAGCCATTCTACATGCCTGTTGTATGGAGGCGGGCTCGTGTGAACTTATATCTTCTTGGATTCTTTCCGGTAATCCTTTCACAAACGCGTCGATCTTCTCTTCCTCATCTTCGAATGCTCCCGGACACAATAGGCACAATTCTGTGAATCGTCTTTCGTACGTGGTAATATCAAATCCTTGGGTTCGTAACCCTCTAAGTTCTGTCTTGAGCTTATTGACCTCGGTTCTGGGACGGTACTTCTCGTTCATCAAGTGCTTGAATGCTGACCACGGTAGTGCGTACGCATCATCTTGTCCCACTTGCTCTAGATAGGTATTCCACCATGTTAACGCAGAACCTGTGAAGGTATGCGTAGCGTACTTCACTTTGTCCTCTTCAGTACACTTACTTATGGCAAACACCGATTCAACCTTCTCGGTCCACCGTTTCAATCCGATCGGTCCTTCGGTTCCATCAAATTCCAAAGGTTTGCAGGCAGTGAATTCTTTGTAGGTGCATCCTACACGATTTCCTGTACTGCTAGATCCAAGGTTATTGTTGGTATGTAGCGCAGCCTGTACTGCGGCTATGTTTGAAGCTAGAAAAGTACGGAATTCCTCTTCATTCATATTCACGGTGTGTCGAGTAGTCGGTGCCATTTCCTTCAAAATAGTTAAATGGAACAAGTTAATCATACAGAATATTAAGAGTAGTTAATAGTATTTCGTAGCATAATATGAACTCATTTATAAAAGCTTTTTCTTCATATTAGCGTTTTATAAGTTTAAATTCGGGTAGTACCTACCCGTTAAGTTCATACTTAGTAGCTAATATACAATTCAACTACTACAATTCTATATGAAAACTGATTATAATAATATTTCGCGTTCAAACTTTTATACAATATTTTACAAACTTACAATACCGCTTATTTTACATAAAGCATGAAATATAGCACACAATAACTTTGATACAAGATAGTTGTGAAGACAATTCTAGCTAGTACACAAGTCGTTCAGCAAAGGCAATAAATACACGTAATTCATACGTCCAGAAACAAGTCATGCATTCTGGTTTTACTAGGACTACTTCCCATCCTTGGTCTTGTGCAACATAACCGTTATGGCCGTTGATAAGACAGCGTGTTGTAACGTCATCAAAGGGACGAGGGTTACGTAATGTCCAACAGTCCCGTAATAATCTAAAAACCTCATTTCTTACCCCAATTACCGACTCCGTCACGTGTGGAAACGTTTTGTTTAATAGTTGTAGCCCGATGTTCTTGTTCTCACTTTGGTGAGAAGCGAACATTACTAATCCGTAAGCATAACATGCTTCTTTATGTTGCATGTTAGCCGCTTTTTCTAAATCACGAAGTCCAATATTCGGATATATTGAGTCAAAATAATTTCTTAACCCGTTGCGTAAAATAGCATTTGGGTTCCCCGCAATATATGCGTCAAAGTAAACACATCGTAACTTATGGGTTTCCCAATGTGATATCCCCCATCTTTCAAACGAAAGTCTCTTATAAACCAAGACATTCTTGGAACGTTCTTCGAATGTCTTACAAACTGATATCGCCTTAAATAGTTGTGCCGAAGAATTCTGGCCGACTCTAGACAAGATTTCATCAATCATGTCTCCGGGTAGGTCTCTTAAAATATTGGGTTGTCTATCCATTTTGTATTTTTAAACTGTAAAATAGACAAGAGTTAGATTCATAAAAAAAATACTTATTAATACAAGCAATTTTTACATATATCATAAAGCATAAGAACACTATATTCCATATATTACACCACACGAATACAACTATCTTATTCCGACTCGCTCGTTTCTTCTTCTTCAGTTTTGGTTCGTTTTGCCAAGTTTCTAGGGATATATGATGTTCCCCTAATACGAACCGTCGTTGTCCACATTGGTTTAGAAAAACCTGGTGGTTTAGAGGTTCCCGGGTCATTGTTATAACTTAAGGACTTCGGGGGTTGACGATACATATAAAGTTCATCGGGGTTGGAATTAGATTTCTCTATTTTTATGCCCTTTCCCTTATTATTTTCTTTTGCCTTTTTAAATTCAGTTGGGGTAATTTCTATAACATCATCGGAATTCTCGTCGGAATCCGATTCATCGGAGAATTGGTAATCCTCCCAATATTTTGCTTCCTTGGCGGAAACACCATTGACCATAATTAACTTTGGTCGGTTGGTTAAGGATTTTCTTTTACTTAACCGTTTTATTATTTCCCCCACCGGTTCTATTTCTTCATCCGGTTCCGATTCTTCTTCCGGTTCCGATTCTTCTTCCGGTTCCGACTCTTCTTCCGGTTCCTCTTCGGGAACTTGTGAATCAGTCCACAAATTATTCCAATTTACATTTGACTCTTCATTATTATTAGGTGAGTCAATGGGACTTGTTCTAGAGGTAGACATCTATCACATAATATCAAACACGTTAAGAGATTAATATATCACATAATATTCATATGTTAAAAATATATAGTTTCCAACAAAAATGTTAAGCAATCATTTTTAAAGAAAACACGGTCGAAGTCCAGACTCACTAATGCATCCTAACAAACTCGATAAGACACACTAATGCAAATTTTCTGGTTCTCTAAGACCAACGCTCGGATACTTGGTGAAATGTCCCGTTCTTATTGATTAAAAACGTTCCATATTAATTGATTTCGTTGCGAGGTTTTGACCTCTATATGAGACGTTTTTCAAAGACTGCATTCATTTTTAAACAAACCATAACCTTTATTTCATCAATAAAGGTTTAAAAAGCTTTACGTAGATTATCAAATAATGATAATCTAATATATCCTGTTTACACACGACCATTACATAATGGTTTACAATACAAATATGTTACAACAAAATAAGTTTCTTGAATGCAGTTTTTACACAATATCATACAAGCATGGACTCCAAATCTTGTCCTTATTTAAGTATGCGACAGCGGAAGCTCTTAATAATCACCTGAGAATAAACATGCTTAAAACGTCAACAAAAATGTTGGTGAGTTATAGGTTTAACCTATATATATCAAATCGTAACAATAGACCACAAGATTTCATATTTCAACACACATCCCATACATAGAGATAAAAATCATTCATTTGGTGAACACCTGGTAACCGACAATAACAAGATGCATATATAAGAATATCCCCATCATTCCGGGACACCCTTCGGATATGATATAAATTTCGAAGTACTAAAGCATCCGGTACTTTGGATGGGGTTTGTTAGGCCCAATAGATCTATCTTTAGGATTCGCGTCAATTAGGGTGTCTGTTCCCTAATTCTTAGATTACCAGACTTAATAAAAAGGGGCATATTCGATTTCGATAATTCAACCATAGAATGTAGTTTCACGTACTTGTGTCTATTTTGTAAATCATTTATAAAACCTGCATGTATTCTCATCCCAAAAATATTAGATTTTAAAAGTGGGACTATAACTCACTTTCACAGATTTTTACTTCGTCGGGAAG
The DNA here is from genome assembly GCF_046630445.1 of Rutidosis leptorrhynchoides. NCBI lineage: Eukaryota > Viridiplantae > Streptophyta > Magnoliopsida > Asterales > Asteraceae > Rutidosis > Rutidosis leptorrhynchoides. The sequence goes on from NC_092337.1 coordinate 117,700,542, forward strand.
TAAGACTTGGCCACTGGTTGATTCACGAACCTATAACAATATATACATATATATCAAAGTATGTTCAAAATATATTTACAACACTTTTAATATATTTTGATGTTTTAAGTTTATTAAGTCAGCTGTCCTCGTTAGTAACCTACAACTAGTTGTCCACAGTTAGATGTACAGAAATAAATCGATAAATATTATCTTGAATCAATCCACGACCCAGTGTATACGTATCTCAGTATTGATCACAACTCAAACTATATATATTTTGGAATCAACCTCAACCCTGTATAGCTAACTCCAACATTCACATATAGAGTGTCTATGGTTGTTCCGAAATATATATAGATGTGTCGACATGATAGGTCGAAACATTGTATACGTGTCTATGGTATCTCAAGATTACATAATATATAATACAAGTTGATTAAGTTATGGTTGGAATAGATTTGTTACCAATTTTCACGTAGCTAAAATGAGAAAAATTATCCAATCTTGTTTTACCCATAACTTCTTCATTTTAAATCCGTTTTGAGTGAATCAAATTGCTATGGTTTCATATTGAACTCTATTTTATGAATCTAAACAAAAAAAGTATAGGTTTCTAGTCGGAAAAATAAGTTACAAGTCGTTTTTGTAAAGGTAGTCATTTCAGTCGAAAGAACGACGTCTAGATGACCATTTTAGAAAACATACTTCCACTTTGAGTTTAACCATAATTTTTGGATATAGTTTCATGTTCATAATAAAAATCATTTTCTCAGAATAACAACTTTTAAATCAAAGTTTATCATAGTTTTTAATTAACTAACCCAAAACAGCCCGCGGTGTTACTACGACGGCGTAAATCCGGTTTTACGGTGTTTTTCGTGTTTCCAGGTTTTAAATCATTAAGTTAGCATATCATATAGATATAGAACATGTGTTTAGTTGATTTTAAAAGTCAAGTTAGAAGGATTAACTTTTGTTTGCGAACAAGTTTAGAATTAACTAAACTATGTTCTAGTGATTACAAGTTTAAACCTTCGAATAAGATAGCTTTATATGTATGAATCGAATGATGTTATGAACATCATTACTACCTTAAGTTCCTTGGATGAACCTACTGGAAAAGAGAAAAATGGATCTAGCTTCAATGGATCCTTGGATGGCTCAAAGTTCTTGAAGCAAAATCATGACACGAAAACAAGTTCAAGTAAGATCATCACTTGAAATAAGATTGTTATAGTTATAGAAATTGAACCAAAGTTTGAATATGATTATTACCTTGTATTAGAATGATAACCTACTGTAAGAAACAAAGATTTCTTGAGGTTGGATGATCACCTTACAAGATTGGAAGTGAGCTAGCAAACTTGAAAGTATTCTTGATTTTATGAAACTAGAACTTTTGGAATTTATGAAGAACACTTAGAACTTGAAGATAGAACTTGAGAGAGTTCAATTAGATGAAGAAAATTGAAGAATGAAAGTGTTTGTAGGTGTTTTTGGTCGTTGGTGTATGGATTAGATATAAAGGATATGTAATTTTGTTTTCATGTAAATAAGTCATGAATGATTACTCATATTTTTGTAATCTTATGAGATATTTCATGCTAGTTGCCAAATGATGGTTCCCACATGTGTTAGGTGACTCACATGGGCTGCTAAGAGCTGATCATTGGAGTGTATATACCAATAGTACATACATCTAAAAGCTGTGTATTGTACGAGTAATAATACGGGTGCATACGAGTAGAATTGTTGATGAAACTGAACGAGAATGTAATTGTAAGCATTTTTGTTAAGTAGAAGTATTTTGATAAGTGTATTGAAGTCTTTCAAAAGTGTATAAATACATATTAAAACACTACATGTATATACATTTTAACTGAGTCGTTAAGTCATCGTTAGTCGTTACATGTAAGTGTTGTTTTGAAACCTTTAGGTTAACGATCTTGTTAAATGTTGTTAACCCAATGTTTATAATAACAAAAGAGATTTTAAATTATTATATTATCATGATATTATGATGTACGAATATCTCTTAATATGATATATATACATTAAATGTCGTTACAACGATAAACGTTACATATATGTCTCGTTTCAAAATCATTAAGTTAGTAGTCTTGTTTTTACATATGTAGTTCATTGTTAATATAATTAATGATATGTTTACTTATCATAATATCATGTTAACTATATATATAACCATATATATGTCATCATATAGTTTTTTTTTACAAGTTTTAACGTTCGTGAATCACCGGTCAACTTGGGTGGTCAATTGTCTATATGAAACCTATTTCAATTAATCAAGTCTTAACAAGTTTGATTGCTTAACATGTTGGAAACATTTAATCATGTAAACATCAATCTCAATTAATATATATAAACATGGAAAAGTTCGGGTCACTACAGTACCTACCCGTTAAATAAATTTCGTCCCGAAATTTTAAGCTGTTGAAGGTGTTGACGAATCTTCTGGAAATAGATGTGGGTATTTCTTCTTCATCTGATCTTCACGCTCCCAGGTGAACTCGGGTCCTCTACGAGCATTCCATCGAACCTTAACAATTGGTATCTTGTTTTGCTTAAGTCTTTTAACCTCACGATCCATTATTTCGACGGGTTCTTCGATGAATTGGAGTTTTTCGTTGATTTGGATTTCATCTAACGGAATAGTGAGATCTTCTTTAGAAAAACATTTCTTCAAATTCGAGACGTGGAACGTGTTATGTACAGCCGCGAGTTGTTGAGGTAACTCAAGTCGGTAAGCTACTGGTCCGACACGATCAATAATCTTGAATGGTCCAATATACCTTGGATTTAATTTCCCTCGTTTACCAAATCGAACAACGCCTTTCCAAGGTGAAACTTTAAGCATGACCATCTCTCCAATTTCAAATTCTATATCTTTTCTTTTAATGTCAGCGTAGCTCTTTTGTCGACTTTGGGCGGTTTTCAACCGTTGTTGAATTTGGATGATCTTCTCGGTAGTTTCTTGTATAATCTCTGGACCCGTAATCTGTCTATCCCCCACCTCACTCCAACAAATCGGAGACCTGCACTTTCTACCATAAAGTGCTTCAAACGGCGCCATCTCAATGCTTGAATGGTAGCTGTTGTTGTAGGAAAATTCTGCTAACGGTAGATGTCGATCCCAACTGTTTCCGAAATCAATAACACATGCTCGTAGCATGTCTTCAAGCGTTTGTATCGTCCTTTCGCTCTGCCCATCAGTTTGTGGATGATAGGCAGTACTCATGTCTAGACGAGTTCCTAATGCTTGCTGTAATGTCTGCCAGAATCTTGAAATAAATCTGCCATCCCTATCAGAGATAATAGAGATTGGTATTCCATGTCTGGAGACGACTTCCTTCAAATACAGTCGTGCTAACTTCTCCATCTTGTCATCTTCTCTTATTGGTAGGAAGTGTGCTGATTTGGTGAGACGATCAACTATTACCCAAATAGTATCAAAACCACTTGCAGTCCTTGGCAATTTAGTGATGAAATCCATGGTAATGTTTTCCCATTTCCATTCCGGGATTTCGGGTTGTTGAAGTAGACCTGATGGTTTCTGATGCTCAGCTTTGACCTTAGAACACGTCAAACATTCTCCTACGTATTTAGCAACATCGGCTTTCATACCCGGCCACCAAAAATGTTTCTTGAGATCCTTGTACATCTTCCCCGTTCCAGGATGTATTGAGTATCTGGTTTTATGAGCTTCTCTAAGTACCATTTCTCTCATATCTCCAAATTTTGGTACCCAAATCCTTTCAGCCCTATACCGGGTTCCGTCTTCCCGAATATTAAGATGTTTCTCCGATCCTTTGGGTATTTCATCCTTTAAATTTCCCTCTTTTAAAACTCCTTGTTGCGCCTCCTTTATTTGAGTAGTAATGTTATTATGAATCATTATATTCATAGATTTTACTCGAATGGGTTCTCTATCCTTCCTGCTCAAGGCATCGGCTACCACATTTGCCTTCCCAGGGTGGTAACGAATCTCAAAATCGTAATCATTCAATAATTCAATCCACCTACGCTGCCTCATATTCAGTTGTTTCTGATTAAATATGTGTTGAAGACTTTTGTGGTCGGTATATATAATACTTTTGACCCCATATAAGTAGTGCCTCCAAGTCTTTAATGCAAAAACAACCGCGCCTAATTCCAAATCATGCGTCGTATAATTTTGTTCGTGAATCTTCAATTGTCTAGACGCATAAGCAATCACCTTCGTTCGTTGCATTAATACACAACCGAGACCTTGCTTTGATGCGTCACAATAAATCACAAAATCATCATTCCCTTCAGGCAATGACAATATAGGTGTCGTAGTTAGCTTTTTCTTCAATAACTGAAACGCTTTCTCTTGTTCATCATTCCATTCAAATTTCTTCCCTTTATGCGTTAATGCAGTCAAGGGTTTTGCTATTCTGGAAAAGTCTTGGATGAACCTTCTGTAGTAACCAGCTAGTCCTAAAAACTGGCGTATGTGTTTCGGAGTTTTCGGGGTTTCCCACTTTTCAACAGTTTCTATCTTTGCCGGATCCACCTTAATACCTTCTTTGTTCACTATGTGACCGAGGAATTGAACTTCTTCCAACCAAAATGCACACTTTGAAAACTTAGCGTACAATTCTTCCTTCCTCAATACTTCTAACACTTTTCTCAAATGTTCACCGTGTTCTTGGTCATTCTTTGAGTAAATAAGTATGTCATCAATGAAAACAATGACAAACTTGTCAAGGTATGGTCCACACACTCGGTTCATAAGGTCCATGAACACAGCTGGTGCATTAGTTAAACCAAACGGCATGACCATAAACTCGTAATGACCGTAACGTGTTCTGAAAGCAGTCTTTGGAATATCATCTTCTTTCACCCGCATTTGATGATACCCGGAACGTAAGTCAATCTTTGAGTAAACAGACGAGCCTTGTAGTTGATCAAATAAGCCGTCGATTCTCGGTAGTGGGTAGCGGTTCTTGATGGTAAGTTTGTTCAACTCTCGGTAGTCGATACACAACCTGAATGTACCATCTTTCTTCTTGACAAACAAAACAGGAGCTCCCCACGGTGATGTGCTTGGTCGAATGAAACCACGCTCTAAAAGTTCTTGTAATTGGCTTTGCAGTTCTTTCATCTCGCTGGGTGCGAGTCTGTAAGGAGCACGAGCTATTGGTGCAGCTCCTGGTACAAGATCTATTTGAAATTCAACGGATCGATGTGGGGGTAATCCCGGTAATTCTTTCGGAAATACATCGGGAAATTCTTTTGCAATGGGAACATCATTGATGCTCTTTTCTTCAGTTTGTACTTTCTCGACGTGTGCTAGAACAGCATAGCAACCTTTTCTTATTAGTTTTTGTGCCTTCAAATTACTAATAAGATGTAGCTTCGTGTTGCCCTTTTCTCCGTACACCATTAAGGGTTTTCCTTTTTCTCGTATAATGCGAATTGCATTTTTGTAACAAACGATCTCCGCTTTCACTTCTTTCAACCAGTCCATACCGATTATCACATCAAAACTCCCTAACTCTACTGGTATCAAATCAATCTTAAATGTTTCGCTAACCAGTTTAATTTCTCGATTCCGACATATATTATCTGCTGAAATTAATTTACCATTTGCTAATTCGAGTAAAAATTTACTATCCAAAGGCGTCAATGGACAACTTAATTTAGCACAAAAATCTCTACTCATATAGCTTCTATCCGCACCCGAATCAAATAAAACGTAAGCAGATTTATTGTCAATAAGAAACGTACCCGTAACAAGCTCCGGGTCTTCCTGTGCCTCTACCGCATTAATATTGAAAACTCTTCCACGGCCTTGTCCATTCGTGTTCTCCTGGTTCGGGCAATTTCTAATAATGTGGCCTGGTTTTCCACATTTATAACAAACTACATTGGCATAACTTGCTCCGACACTACTTGCTCCGCCATTACTCGTTCCGACACCATTTGTTCCTTTCGTTCTATTAACCCCTGGTCCGTAGACCTCACACTTCGCCGCGCTATGACCATTTCTTTTACACTTGTTGCAAAATTTGGTGCAGAACCCCGAGTGATTCTTTTCACACCTTTGGCATAGTTGCTTCTGATTGTTGTTGTTGTTGCGGTTATTATTGTTGTTGGGATGATTGTTGTAGTTGCTGTTGTTGTTGTTGTTGTTGTTGTTGTTGTTGGGCCGTTTGTTGTAGTTGCGATTGATGTTGCGATTGTTGGGATAATTGTTGCGATTATTGTTGTAATTGCTGTTGTTGTTGTATTGGTGATTCTTATCACCGTTTTCCTCCCACTTTCTTTTGACTTGCTTCACATTGGCCTCTTCAGCAGTCTGTTCTTTAATTCTTTCTTCAATCTGGTTCACTAGTTTGTGAGCCATTCTACATGCCTGTTGTATGGAGGCGGGCTCGTGTGAACTTATATCTTCTTGGATTCTTTCCGGTAATCCTTTCACAAACGCGTCGATCTTCTCTTCCTCATCTTCGAATGCTCCCGGACACAATAGGCACAATTCTGTGAATCGTCTTTCGTACGTGGTAATATCAAATCCTTGGGTTCGTAACCCTCTAAGTTCTGTCTTGAGCTTATTGACCTCGGTTCTGGGACGGTACTTCTCGTTCATCAAGTGCTTGAATGCTGACCACGGTAGTGCGTACGCATCATCTTGTCCCACTTGCTCTAGATAGGTATTCCACCATGTTAACGCAGAACCTGTGAAGGTATGCGTAGCGTACTTCACTTTGTCCTCTTCAGTACACTTACTTATGGCAAACACCGATTCAACCTTCTCGGTCCACCGTTTCAATCCGATCGGTCCTTCGGTTCCATCAAATTCCAAAGGTTTGCAGGCAGTGAATTCTTTGTAGGTGCATCCTACACGATTTCCTGTACTGCTAGATCCAAGGTTATTGTTGGTATGTAGCGCAGCCTGTACTGCGGCTATGTTTGAAGCTAGAAAAGTACGGAATTCCTCTTCATTCATATTCACGGTGTGTCGAGTAGTCGGTGCCATTTCCTTCAAAATAGTTAAATGGAACAAGTTAATCATACAGAATATTAAGAGTAGTTAATAGTATTTCGTAGCATAATATGAACTCATTTATAAAAGCTTTTTCTTCATATTAGCGTTTTATAAGTTTAAATTCGGGTAGTACCTACCCGTTAAGTTCATACTTAGTAGCTAATATACAATTCAACTACTACAATTCTATATGAAAACTGATTATAATAATATTTCGCGTTCAAACTTTTATACAATATTTTACAAACTTACAATACCGCTTATTTTACATAAAGCATGAAATATAGCACACAATAACTTTGATACAAGATAGTTGTGAAGACAATTCTAGCTAGTACACAAGTCGTTCAGCAAAGGCAATAAATACACGTAATTCATACGTCCAGAAACAAGTCATGCATTCTGGTTTTACTAGGACTACTTCCCATCCTTGGTCTTGTGCAACATAACCGTTATGGCCGTTGATAAGACAGCGTGTTGTAACGTCATCAAAGGGACGAGGGTTACGTAATGTCCAACAGTCCCGTAATAATCTAAAAACCTCATTTCTTACCCCAATTACCGACTCCGTCACGTGTGGAAACGTTTTGTTTAATAGTTGTAGCCCGATGTTCTTGTTCTCACTTTGGTGAGAAGCGAACATTACTAATCCGTAAGCATAACATGCTTCTTTATGTTGCATGTTAGCCGCTTTTTCTAAATCACGAAGTCCAATATTCGGATATATTGAGTCAAAATAATTTCTTAACCCGTTGCGTAAAATAGCATTTGGGTTCCCCGCAATATATGCGTCAAAGTAAACACATCGTAACTTATGGGTTTCCCAATGTGATATCCCCCATCTTTCAAACGAAAGTCTCTTATAAACCAAGACATTCTTGGAACGTTCTTCGAATGTCTTACAAACTGATCTCGCCTTAAATAGTTGTGCCGAAGAATTCTGGCCGACTCTAGACAAGATTTCATCAATTATGTCTCCGGGTAGGTCTCTTAAAATATTGGGTTGTCTATCCATTTTGTATTTTTAAACTGTAAAATAGACAAGAGTTAGATTCATAAAAAAAATACTTATTAATACAAGCAATTTTTACATATATCATAAAGCATAAGAACACTATATTCCATATATTACACCACACGAATACAACTATCTTATTCCGACTCGCTCGTTTCTTCTTCTTCAGTTTTGGTTCGTTTTGCCAAGTTTCTAGGGATATATGATGTTCCCCTAATACGAACCGTCGTTGTCCACATTGGTTTAGAAAAACCTGGTGGTTTAGAGGTTCCCGGGTCATTGTTATAACTTAAGGACTTCGGGGGTTGACGATACATATAAAGTTCATCGGGGTTGGAATTAGATTTCTCTATTTTTATGCCCTTTCCCTTATTATTTTCTTTTGCCTTTTTAAATTCAGTTGGGGTAATTTCTATAACATCATCGGAATTCTCGTCGGAATCCGATTCATCGGAGAATTGGTAATCCTCCCAATATTTTGCTTCCTTGGCGGAAACACCATTGACCATAATTAACTTTGGTCGGTTGGTTAAGGATTTTCTTTTACTTAACCGTTTTATTATTTCCCCCACCGGTTCTATTTCTTCATCCGGTTCCGATTCTTCTTCCGGTTCCGATTCTTCTTCCGGTTCCGACTCTTCTTCCGGTTCCTCTTCGGGAACTTGTGAATCAGTCCACAAATTATTCCAATTTACATTTGACTCTTCATTATTATTAGGTGAGTCAATGGGACTTGTTCTAGAGGTAGACATCTATCACATAATATCAAACACGTTAAGAGATTAATATATCACATAATATTCATATGTTAAAAATATATAGTTTCCAACAAAAATGTTAAGCAATCATTTTTAAAGAAAACACGGTCGAAGTCCAGACTCACTAATGCATCCTAACAAACTCGATAAGACACACTAATGCAAATTTTCTGGTTCTCTAAGACCAACGCTCGGATACCAACTGAAATGTCCCGTTCTTATTGATTAAAAACGTTCCATATTAATTGATTTCGTTGCGAGGTTTTGACCTCTATATGAGACGTTTTTCAAAGACTGCATTCATTTTTAAACAAACCATAACCTTTATTTCATCAATAAAGGTTTAAAAAGCTTTACGTAGATTATCAAATAATGATAATCTAATATATCCTGTTTACACACGACCATTACATAATGGTTTACAATACAAATATGTTACAACAAAATAAGTTTCTTGAATGCAGTTTTTACACAATATCATACAAGCATGGACTCCAAATCTTGTCCTTATTTAAGTATGCGACAGCGGAAGCTCTTAATAATCACCTGAGAATAAACATGCTTAAAACGTCAACAAAAATGTTGGTGAGTTATAGGTTTAACCTATATATATCAAATCGTAACAATAGACCACAAGATTTCATATTTCAACACACATCCCATACATAGAGATAAAAATCATTCATTTGGTGAACACCTGGTAACCGACAATAACAAGATGCATATATAAGAATATCCCCATCATTCCGGGACACCCTTCGGATATGATATAAATTTCGAAGTACTAAAGCATCCGGTACTTTGGATGGGGTTTGTTAGGCCCAATAGATCTATCTTTAGGATTCGCGTCAATTAGGGTGTCTGTTCCCTAATTCTTAGATTACCAGACTTAATAAAAAGGGGCATATTCGATTTCGATAATTCAACCATAGAATGTAGTTTCACGTACTTGTGTCTATTTTGTAAATCATTTATAAAACCTGCATGTATTCTCATCCCAAAAATATTAGATTTTAAAAGTGGGACTATAACTCACTTTCACAGATTTTTACTTCGTCGGGAAGTAAGACTTGGCCACTGGTTGATTCACGAACCTATAACAATATATACATATATATCAAAGTATGTTCAAAATATATTTACAACACTTTTAATATATTTTGATGTTTTAAGTTTATTAAGTCAGCTGTCCTCGTTAGTAACCTACAACTAGTTGTCCACAGTTAGATGTACAGAAATAAATCGATAAATATTATCTTGAATCAATCCACGACCCAGTGTATACGTATCTCAGTATTGATCACAACTCAAACTATATATATTTTGGAATCAACCTCAACCCTGTATAGCTAACTCCAACATTCACATATAGAGTGTCTATGGTTGTTCCGAAATATATATAGATGTGTCGACATGATAGGTCGAAACATTGTATACGTGTCTATGGTATCTCAAGATTACATAATATATAATACAAGTTGATTAAGTTATGGTTGGAATAGATTTGTTACCAATTTTCACGTAGCTAAAATGAGAAAAATTATCCAATCTTGTTTTACCCATAACTTCTTCATTTTAAATCCGTTTTGAGTGAATCAAATTGCTATGGTTTCATATTGAACTCTATTTTATGAATCTAAACAAAAAAAGTATAGGTTTCTAGTCGGAAAAATAAGTTACAAGTCGTTTTTGTAAAGGTAGTCATTTCAGTCGAAAGAACGACGTCTAGATGACCATTTTAGAAAACATACTTCCACTTTGAGTTTAACCATAATTTTTGGATATAGTTTCATGTTCATAATAAAAATCATTTTCTCAGAATAACAACTTTTAAATCAAAGTTTATCATAGTTTTTAATTAACTAACCCAAAACAGCCCGCGGTGTTACTACGACGGCGTAAATCCGGTTTTACGGTGTTTTTCGTGTTTCCAGGTTTTAAATCATTAAGTTAGCATATCATATAGATATAGAACATGTGTTTAGTTGATTTTAAAAGTCAAGTTAGAAGGATTAACTTTTGTTTGCGAACAAGTTTAGAATTAACTAAACTATGTTCTAGTGATTACAAGTTTAAACCTTCGAATAAGATAGCTTTATATGTATGAATCGAATGATGTTATGAACATCATTACTACCTTAAGTTCCTTGGATGAACCTACTGGAAAAGAGAAAAATGGATCTAGCTTCAATGGATCCTTGGATGGCTCAAAGTTCTTGAAGCAAAATCATGACACGAAAACAAGTTCAAGTAAGATCATCACTTGAAATAAGATTGTTATAGTTATAGAAATTGAACCAAAGTTTGAATATGATTATTACCTTGTATTAGAATGATAACCTACTGTAAGAAACAAAGATTTCTTGAGGTTGGATGATCACCTTACAAGATTGGAAGTGAGCTAGCAAACTTGAAAGTATTCTTGATTTTATGAAACTAGAACTTTTGGAATTTATGAAGAACACTTAGAACTTGAAGATAGAACTTGAGAGAGTTCAATTAGATGAAGAAAATTGAAGAATGAAAGTGTTTGTAGGTGTTTTTGGTCATTGGTGTATGGATTAGATATAAAGGATATGTAATTTTGTTTTCATGTAAATAAGTCATGAATGATTACTCATATTTTTGTAATCTTATGAGATATTTCATGCTAGTTGCCAAATGATGGTTCCCACATGTGTTAGGTGACTCACATGGGCTGCTAAGAGCTGATCATTGGAGTGTATATACCAATAGTACATACATCTAAAAGCTGTGTATTGTACGAGTACGAATACGGGTGCATACGAGTAGAATTGTTGATGAAACTGAACGAGAATGTAATTGTAAGCATTTTTGTTAAGTAGAAGTATTTTGATAAGTGTATTGAAGTCTTTCAAAAGTGTATAAATACATATTAAAACACTACATGTATATACATTTTAACTGAGTCGTTAAGTCATCGTTAGTCGTTACATGTAAGTGTTGTTTTGAAACCTTTAGGTTAACGATCTTGTTAAATGTTGTTAACCCAATGTTTATAATAACAAAAGAGATTTTAAATTATTATATTATCATGATATTATGATGTACGAATATCTCTTAATATGATATATATACATTAAATGTCGTTACAACGATAAACGTTACATATATGTCTCGTTTCAAAATCATTAAGTTAGTAGTCTTGTTTTTACATATGTAGTTCATTGTTAATATAATTAATGATATGTTTACTTATCATAATATCATGTTAACTATATATATAACCATATATATGTCATCATATAGTTTTTTTTTACAAGTTTTAACGTTCGTGAATCACCGGTCAACTTGGGTGGTCAATTGTCTATATGAAACCTATTTCAATTAATCAAGTCTTAACAAGTTTGATTGCTTAACATGTTGGAAACATTTAATCATGTAAACATCAATCTCAATTAATATATATAAACATGGAAAAGTTCGGGTCACTACACTTGGGACCCATACTGGAACCATCCTCCTTATCCGTAATTTTCTATTTTTGTTTATTTTATTGTAATGTTACTAATTCTTAATTTTCTTATTTCTTATTTCTTATTTTATTATTATAATAGCTTTTATAATTTTCTAACTTTATTAGATTTTAATAATTTTTGAATGTGGTGTGAAAACCCAACTTCAAAAATATGTATATATGTGTTTGTAGTTTATCTCATGTACAAAACAGGGTAAAACAGCGCATTTTCAAAGACTGGCATTAAGTTCAGCAAAAGCTATTAATTTTGACGACGAAACGAAAAAAACAAATGTGATGTACCAACAGACGGAATGAACAAATGATGTGCACCATTTATCATTCAGCAAACAAACGCCAATATGTTTGGAAACTTTGGTAAAATTTAATTATTTTTCTACGCTAATCACCCTCAATAATTTAAATTGTTACTGATTTCTTGCAAATGAGGGCATTGCAAGATCTTAAGTGTGGGAAGGGGTTAAATTCTTTCGGAATTTTAAAAAAATTTTGATTTATACACTTGGTTACCATTAGAAATACTAGTAAAGCAGTAGTTGTATTAGAATCTAGTACTCTCTGATAACAAAGAACAGCCCTAGTCTTATATACTGACTATCCACTTCTAGTAAAAATTTTCAAAATTTTTAATTAAATGAATTCAAAATCATGTTTATACATATTTATGAACGATAAAACTAGTTGTTAACACTGAAATTATTGTTACCTCGGAAAGGACATAAATTGAGAAACAAACCAAAATGTTAGAATTCATTTAAAATGGAATAGAGGAAAATAAAAAGGCAAATAAAAGAAAATAAAAGCCAAGTGTGGGAAAATTTACCAAGTTATTTAAAACATAAGTCACATATTTTTGTACCAAATAATTGAAGATACTTTTGCTTTGGACTAAACTAAACAGTTTTACCCGATTTACTGTAAGAAAGATGGATCTACACGATGAATCAATTCCATCATTAAAAGAAAGTAAAGTCTTCCGAAAAAGAAACGCGCTTCTTGATTTAGGTCATGAAGTTGTCGTCCAGACCAGCTGTAGGTTGACGAAAAATCTAGAAAAGTCATCTCTAAAATCAGCAGGAAATCCACGGACCTCAGCATCAAACAGGGTCGCCAAGTGGTCAGACTTATCCTAACCATGAGAGGATCTGTCTCGTAAAATGGGGAGGACACCGTGCAAATTAGCTTGATAAGACTAATGAATCAGATCCCCAGAAAAGGATAATCTCCTTAAAGATCAAAAATCAGCTTTTAAGCATGATATTACTCAATCCTAGAGATTGACCTTAAAGATTGAGAATTACAAACTCATGGAATTCAATAATATCTAAACTCGAGCTTGAACAAGAAAATATTTTGATCAAAATTTCAAACCGATTTGTTTTCTGAAAACCCATTTTCAATGCGTTCATTACCATTGAACGTAAAATCCTAGGAATTCACCTGGAATTCATTAGGTCACCTGAACCAAATCGGGTGTCAATCGTAAGAACGGTAGTTGCATAGCATGGTCAAAGACAGGACCTTATGCCAGACCGGAAAATTATAAGGGTGAGCTTTACTATTGCTCCTACCAAGGATAGTAATTGCATCCGACACGTTATAGACCATAATTAAAAGCATACCAGGGAACATTGCCTTAACAGTTGCTTGTTCAAACGCTTTCCTTTATAACCGGATGGTAGTTTACCGAAAGGTAATATACGGAGCAAGTATACTGGACGTGTTGCTTTCCTAATACAAGGTTAGCAAGTGGATGACACAAAACCGCAAGTTTTGAGCTAAAGTTTTCAAATCTGAAACCCACCAAACCCACAAAAAGAATTTGCAAACACCGGTGAAGGGTTATTCCGGAAAACTTATCTAGGGTAAAAACTAGATTGAATTTTCAAAAAGATCAAATGTTTTCATAAAGATCCAATTTCCTTAAAGGATCTAAATTTTTATAGTCATGTGGGACTGTAAACCATAACGTTACTACCATTGTTCATACCGCCATAATGAAATCACTGATGTACAAAGCGTGAAGAATAAAGAAGTGATTCTAGTATAATTCAAGACTATATTGCTTGAGGACAAGCAACGCTCAAGTGTGGGAATATTTGATAATGCTAAAAACGAACATATATTTCATCGCATTATCCCTCAAGAAAGACAAGCTTTTAGTTGCAATTGTCCTATTTACAAGTAATATTCGTTTAAATAATAAAAGGTGAAGACAAAAGACAGATTCGACGAATTGAAGATGCAAACGACCAAAAAGCTCAAAAGTACAAAGTACAATCAAAGTGGTTCAAATTATTGATGAGAAACGTCTAAAAATGACAAGAGTACAAGTTGCAAAACGCAAAGTACAAGATATTAAATTATACGAAAGGACGTTCAAAAATCCGGAACCGAGACATGAACCAGCTTTCAACGTACGACGCAACGGACCAAAAGTTACAAATTAATTATGTATATAAATATAATATAATATATAATTAATTATATAAATTATATATTTATATTATATTTATATAATTAAATCCGTCGGCAGACTAAGATCTAAACTTGTGTGAGCTGGATTCCACAGCTCCGCACTCGCGGAGCTTTGAAGACCAAAAAGGCCGCACTCGCGGAGCACTCTCTGGCTATAAAAGAACATGCATTTCGACGATTTATAGACACCTTTTATATTTTATATATATTTTTCTTTCCCTATTTTTATGTATCAAGTATCACTCCAAATCGTAATCTCAATTTGTAATTTTAATTTTAAGTTAGTGATAATAATAAGGATCAATTAGTCGAATGTTTTAAGGTTTTGTAAGTCGAAACTCTGTCCGTGTACCACTACGCTAATAACACCCACTGTAAGTTATGTTTATGTTATTTTCATTAATGTCTCGTAGCTAAATTATTATTATGCTTATTTAATGCCGAAGTAATCGTGATGTTTGACTAAAAATATTAAAATTGGGTAATTGGGCTTTGTACCATAATTGGGGTTTGGACAAAAGAACGACACTTGTGGAAATTAGACTATGGGCTATTAATGGGCTTTATATTTGTTTAACTAAATGATAGTTTGTTAATTTTAATATAAAGATTTACAATTGGACGTACCTATAAATAACCATATACACTCAATCGGACACGATGGGCGGGATATTTATATGTACGAATAATCGTTCATTTAACCGGACACGGGAAAGGATTAATAGTCACTAGAATTATTAAAACAGGGGTGAAATTATGTACAAGGACAATTGGCATAATTGATAACAAAGTATTAAAACCTTGGGTTACACGCAGTCGATATCTTGGTGTAATTATTAAACAAAGTATTAAGACCTTGTTACAGTTTAAGTCCCCAATTAGTTGGAATATTTGACTTCGGGTATAAGGATAATTTGACGAGGATATTCGCACTTTATATTTATGACTGATGGACTGTTATGGACAAAAACCAGACGGACAAATTGAATAATCCAGGACAAAGAACAATTAACCCATGGGCATAAAACTAAAATCAACGCGTCAAACATTATGATTACGGAAGTTTAAATAAGCATAATTCCTTTATTTTCAAATTTAATTGCACTTCTAATTATCACATTTTTATTTATTGTCATTGTATTTAATTGCACTTTTAATTATCGCACTTTTTAATTATCATAATTTTATTTTATCGCACTTTTATTATTCGCAATTTCATTATCGTTATTTACTTTACGCATTAAATTAAGTCTTTTATTTATTTAATATTTTACATTAGGTTTTAACTGCGACTAAAGTTTTAAAAATTGTCAAACCGGTCATTAAACGGTAAAAAACCCCCTTTATAATAATAATATTACTTATATATATATATATATATATATATATATATATATATATATATATATATATATATATATATATATATATATTGTATTTTTATAAATTAAAACTAATATAGCGTTAAGCTTTGTTTAAAGATTTCCCTGTGGAACGAACCGGACTTACTAAAAACTACACTACTGTACGATTAGGTACACTGCCTATAAGTGCTGTAGCAAGGTTTAGGTATATCCATTCTATAAATAAATAAATATCTTGTGTAAAATTGTATCGTATTTAATAGTTTTTCCTAGTAAAATATACACTATTTAATATACGCCTCGCATAACATCATCCATGAAATCCATTTTATTCCAAAACCCATTAAACTCAAAACGCAAGACAAATATTCCCAATTTAAGGAATCGAAAGCCTTTTCAAAATCCGCCTTAAAAAGAAAGCTTTTACATTTATTACGCTTTAGATCATCAACCACCTCATTAGCAATGAGAACACTATCGAGAATAGATCGCCCCTTCATGAAGGCGCTTTGTTCAAATCCAACAAGCTTTGATATAACCTTTTTCAAACGATTAGCAAGTAACTTTGAGATGATTTTATAATAGCTACCAAGTAAACTAATGGGTCTATAATCACCTAAACCCATGGGTGTCTCCTTTTTCGGGATCAAGGTTAGGAAAGATGCATTGCACCCATTTGAGATGATGGTTTTCGAACAAAACCAATCTACCGCCTTTTTGAGGTCGTCTTTCACAAGCCACCAAAACATTATGAAGAACTTTAAGTTAAAACCATCCGGGCCTGGAGCTTTTGACTCGCCACCGCATTCTTTAATGGCATTCCAAATTTCAGCCTCCGAGAACAGGACCTCCAAACTTGCTGCCTCATCAGCATTTAGCGAGCTGAAATTCAGCTCCTGGAGCCTGCTGTAATCAGCTCTCGAGTCGGAGTGCTTCTCGAATAACCTGCAGTAAAAATCGAACACCCCGGCTTTGATAACATTGGGATTTTCTTTCCAGATGCCATTTATATGTAGACCTCGAATCCTCAATTTATTCGATCTATGTTTGATGTAGTTGTGGAAGAATTTTGTATTGTCATCACCTTCCGCGTTCCATTTTACCCTTGATTTTTGTTTCAACATCACCCCTTTTTCTCGATCCAATTGTAACCATTTGTTTCTCATATTCAGCCAACTAGCTCTGTCTTCTTCACTTAAGGGGCCTAATTCGGCTTTTCTCTCCCAATCTAGAGCCTCCTTTTTAGAAAACTCAATCTCCACATCGATATTCCCATACTTAAATCTGCTCCATTTTCTTAGTGCTTCTTTGACATTTTTGAGTTTATCCTAAAACACACAATCCGCTCTAGATCCCACCACTTGCTTATTCCATGCCTCGATAATGATGGGTTCCACTTCCTTAAATTTGAACCAAACGTCGAAGGCCTTAAACGGTTTAGGCCCAAAATCTACATTTTTATCCCGTAAGACAAGGGGACAATGATCCGAAAGTTTTCTTTCGAGAGCCACGACAGACACATCTTCCCACATGTGTAGAAATTTATCTGTCACCAAAAAACGATCCAATTTACTAAATTTCAAGCCATCATCACTAATGCGGGCGAAACATTTTCCGAGCAGGGGCACCTCAATAAGATGTGATTTTTCAATAAAATCATTAAAGAGATTAGCTCTATTAGCCATGAAAACACAGTTTTGTCTCTCTGTAGGATTTCAGACTTCATTAAAATCATCACAGATTACCCATGCTACGTTTAGAAAGGTCATTAAGGACTCCAAAGATTTCCACATTCGTTTTTATCCTCATCATTATGTGGCCCATAAACATTTACGACGACCGTTTCCGTATCTTTCCCGATCCAATTACCCTTTATTGCTAGAAAAAAATCTTGTTCCACCACTTGGTTAACCACAAACACATTCGGGTCCCAAATCAACATCATTCCCCCCGACTTTCCCACTATAGGTTTTTGTACGAAATCAAAATCGGAACTACCCCAAATAAATTCAACCCAACTCTCAGATACTACCTTACATTTAGACTCCTGGATAGCTACTACATCAGGCTGCTCTTTAAGACGAATATTTTTAAACCATCTGAATTTACCTTCGGAAGTGAAATCACATCCGAATCCTCGAATGTTTAAAGATACTATCTTCATAATCAAAACCAATATAGACGACAACCAAAACAGTGGCCTATTGGGATTTTGAATCCCAACAGACACCTAACCTATCTCCAAACTCTTTCAATCCCACACTGTCTTCAGAAACAAAAGATGAGTTCTTTGAGTTCTTACCCGATTTAAAAGATTTGGATTTGGATTTGGATTTAGAACGATTTTTAATGGCCATATCCTTTGGTTGAAGATCCGAATTACCGCTTGCCTTCCTCTTCGCATGTAGGATACGAGAGGATGCCTTCCAGCTTAGAATAGAACTCCAAGCTTGATCCTTTCTGACACTACTGTTCGAATCTTTTCTCCAAACCATCCCTACACTATCAACCTACCCATTTTCTTTAAAAAAATAAAACAAACCCAAACCCAGATTCACAAACATATAGGATGAACTGTTCCTGTTTACTGTAAAACTATTTTTAGTTTTATCAATATTCTTTTTCAAGGATGTACTATACCTTAAATTGTGGTAAGGAAATCAAGGGCGGCTTGTCGGCTTCATAGTGGGGCAGCTGGGTCACATGTCCTCAGTGACTAATTTTCGTTTACTTGTATTTATATATGAGTTTAGAATATACTCCGTAAAATGGTGGATCTATCTAGCCCTAATAGTATGTTCAAGCTTTCTTAATGATGGAATTTTAAGTTGCATAGGTATTTTGAAAAAGAAAATCTATGGACCTCACTTTTATTTTAGAAATTCTATTTAAGCCCCTATATTTTAGATTCAACATTCAATTTTAGTCCAAAATCTTTTAACATATCAATTTTATTTTTAGCTAACTTTGTTTCATGCCATCATTGAAAAGTTAAAATTGAATCTATATAGATAGACAATTGAATTTCGTTTATAAAGTTTGATACAAGAATTTTTTTTTTTTAATATATATTGTTTTAAGTAATTTTGATGTTTATTGATCTAGCTAGTAAATGTTGCTAAAGTTTTAATGATCCTTTTTACTATTTTAATTGAACAAAATTATAAAATCTCGATTTACAGGAATTCAAATCTTCATTAATTAAGTTATCAACAAATACATTACAAAATTTCTCTATAATCCTACAAAAAAAACTCTCTGAATATTATCAACTTAAGAAGATAATGAATACACTAGAACTTTAATGCAGAAACAATAACTAAATCATCAAGAAGATGAAGTTAAACTGGAACTTAGAAACCTTAAAACAAAAGAGAAACTGCTGAATGAAGAGCAGATGACAAAATTGTGTGCTGGATATAATCTCTCCAACTCTGATGAACCATATATATGAAATATTTACACAGCAACATCCTTGAACCTTTCCTTCTTTACAAATCAGCCCCACAACTTCTTTCTTTATAAAACAACCATAAAACTTCTTTTTTTTCTTATAACTACACTTAACTAACTTAAGTTAGAAAAAATAACAAGGATGAGATTGTAAATAAGAATAATATACCTTTTTAACATCCCTCTCAATTTTATCCTTGTAGGGATTAAAAAGTCTTAATAAGTACAAAGTTTAGAATGTTGAGATTTATTAAGACCCTTAGTAATAATGTCCACCACTTGATCATTTGTATCAAGAAATTCAATTTTGATTAAACCAAAATGATTTTTTTTCTCTAAAGACATGAAGATTAATTTTAAAATGTTTTGATCTTTGATGAAAAATAGGATTTACAGAAAGCCAAATGGCAGACTTATTATCATACAGGAGTTTAACATGAATTTATAAGTTTTGGATTCCTATTATTATAACATACATAAATTAATTATTAAAGATAAAGCATTCGATAAACAGCATAATAGCAGACAAATATCACGGCAACATCTTAATCCAACAATAATATTATAATCGTAATTACGATAATAATAATAAAGGTAGACAAAGGAAAGAAATCACCACATATATTAAATACGTCTGACTATTACAATAGTTGACAACTTCTGAATAACACTCATAGCTATTGCAACACTTTTCGACTAATAAATAGCTTCCTAAAGGTTAAAATGCTTTAGACCATAACATGCTAATTAATCCCGATGGATTAAGTGTAAAAAATGATTAAATATGGAAGTAGTGGAATTGTTGGAAGCAAGGTTGCAAAATTCACTATTCGGGGATCAATCGATCTGGATTTTGAAAGGAGTAATCGGCAATTCAGGGATTTGAATATTGTGGGACTTGTTCCAACAAATGGTGTATATCAATTTGGGGTAGTTGACCCGAATCTTGAGTCCAAATATAAGTGTTAATGATTTGAGGTATTGGCTGTGTTGAATAGAAGTAATCTGCATGTTTTGGAGTTGCGAAAACTCGGGGGTCGAAAGGTGTTAAATGGCCTAATTAAATCTGGCTTAGCTACGCTCCCTGCAGAGATATTTACTTCTAGGTCTGGATAAGTAATTTTGAAGGATTGTTGACAGGATACGGGAGATCACAATCCATGTCTAGAAGAGTGTGCTCGACCGGGAGATCAAAAGATAGTTCAGTGGTTGGGGCTCTGAGTTCCTTGCAAGAGGTCTCAGGTTCGAATTATGTCTAGGATGAAATTGTTTGTGGTGGCTAAGGAAAGTTGGAAACATCAGGGAGTAATCTTGTTGAGCTGCATATATCAGAGTTTGGGGTTGGTTTAGTAGCCCTCACGAGTCGCCCGAACAGAAAAAATATTCTACATTTTACCTTTTACCTTTTACCTTTTACCTTTTACCTTTACCTTTTTTTTTTAAAAAAAATAGCCATATTTTCCCGGTTTCATCTTTAGGTCGTTTCGGATGGAGTATCTTAAACACATAAATTACCAATATATAGTTATCAACATGAACAAAAATATGCTATAACTAGTTTTCGAACCCTCGCTTCGCGCGGGGGTTCGATTTTTAATGTATTTTATTGTGTTTAGTTACGGAGCCTGCGAGTTTTCATGACCCGTCCTAATCCATCTGGGCGAATACATTACATTTGGTTACATCGCGAGGTACTTAACCTCTATATGATATATTTTACAAACATTGCATTCGTTTTTAAAAGACAAACTTTCATTGCATCGAAAATTGACAGACATGCATACCATTTCATAATATATCTAAACTATAAATGAATTGATAATAATCTTGATGAACTCAATGACTCGAATGCAACGTCTTTTGAAATATGTCATGAATGACTCCAAGTAATGTCTCTAAAATGGGCAAATGCACAGCGGAAGATTTCTTTCATACCTGAGAATAAACATGCTTTCAAGTGTCAACTAAAAGGTTGGTGAGTTCATTAGTTTATCATAAATAATCATTTCATAATTTTAATAGACCACAAGATTTCATATTTCCATTTCTCATAAACATACGTCCCATGCATAGAGACAAAAATCATTCATATGGATTGAACACCTGGTAACCGACATTAACTAGATGCATATAAGAATATCCCCTATCATTCCGGGAAATCCTTCGGACATGATAAAACAACATCGAAGTACTAAAGCATCCGGTACTTTGGATGGGGTTCGTTAGGCCCAATAGATCTATCTTTAGGATTCGCGTCAATTAGTAGATCGGTTTACTAATTCTTAGGTTACCAAGCAAAAAGGGGAATATTCGGCTTCGATCATTCAACCATATAATGTAGTTTCAATTACTTGTATCTATTTCGTAAAACATTTATAAAAATTTCGCATGTATTCTCAGCCCAAAAATATAAAGGGTAAAAAGGCAAATGAAACTCACCTAATGTATTTTATAGTAAAAATACATAAGACGATATTGAATAATGCAGGGTTGGCCTCGGATTCACGAACCTATATCATTTGTATATATATTAATACATATAATCGTAATCGAGCAAGTTTATATATATTTAGTTATGTATTAAGTTTAATATTTATATATAATTTTGTTAATACTTATTATATATCATAATGTTTATTTGATATATAATTTAGTTGACGTTACATCAATATAAATAATATTATATCTTAATATTAGATAATATTAGTATACTTATGTACTAAGTATATTCTTTATATAAATTTATTTTGTTTGCAAAAATAATATTTAATAATAATAGCATAAGTATAATAATAATAATAAAAATTTTAATACTAATAATATTAATACTAATGATAGTATTAATAATAGTTTCAATAAAAATGATAATAATATTATTAATAATGATATTTATAATAATAATGATATTTATTGTAATAATAATAATTCTACTAGTAATAATAATAATAATATTGATATTAATAATAATAATAAATATAATAACGATCATAACACTAATACTTAGTAATAATAATAATAACGATTAAGGTTTATGACTATAATTTATAGTATCCTTTATATCATGTTTATTTCATAATACCAATATCGTTCTTAATACTTAATATCTTAATCATGTCATTAAGCGCAATAATAATCATATTACTCTTATATAGGTCATAAAAATGTTCATGAGCGTATTAAGTTCATATCTATACTTATCAATACAATGTAATTATATTCCTTTTATCATATTTTATCTAATCATAACCATAATCATAATAATTTTAATTAATAATAATAATAATAATACTCATACCTAATAATAGTAATAATAATAATATTTATAATACTTGTATCAATAATTTTAATATTAATTATAATGCTAGTGACATTAAGAACAATATTAATAATTAATAATAATCATAATAACAATACTAATAATTGAAATAAAATTAGTAAAAATATACCCTTTATAGAAGCTTTTTGTAAAAAGAATTGCCCCGAACCGGACTTGAACCCAAGACCTCCCGCTTATATGCAAACACCCTTAACCATGTATCTATTTAGATTTTTCTGAATAATACTCGATCTAATTATTCTTATACCATTATATTTCTGTTTCTTATTTTCACTCCTTCTTTTTCTAAAAAAAAAAATATCACAGCCGGGGATCGAACCCGCGACCTCTCGGTAACACACAAACAACCCACGTCACTCAGCTATTCACGTTTTCTCTGACTTATATCCCCTGAATAAGTTTATAAACCGTAATTTCTGCTGTCTCTTCTTCATCTTCTTCTTCAAATGCATCGACTCCAAACCAAAACATTACATAAATTGTTATTCGATGTAATTTGAAACAATAACAACAATAATAGTAATATCCATAACAGATACGCAAACAAAAAAAATAAAATAAATCAAAATAAATTATAAAAGAAGATCGTCGCTGTTTAAAAAAATAAAGAACTAACTTTTGATTTTCGAATTTACGAAAGTTTTAGACAAAACTTCCTACATGAAATGGGTTTTAAAACTTTCCTAGAATCGTTCTCCACCTTCAATTTAACTTCAATCATTACCTATAACTTGAATTCGATCAAAGAATGAAGTTTGACTTTTTTAAAATTAAAACTTTGACTTCGAAATTCTCGATTGTTTCTTCGAATTAGCTTTTGTAACTTTGATGAAAGTTTCAAGCAATGAATTAGAATGTTTCTACATTTCCACTTTCCTTCAATTTGTTTCGAATCGAATTATGATTAAATGCCTCCGGTATATTTGACAGAATGGAAAAAAAAGAAATAAAAAATAAAAAGGAATTCGAATGATTGCTGAGAAGGATTACATGGTACGTTTTAAATGTTAACTTCTAAAATATTAAAGATCAAAGTCTTGTGGTAGGGTTAAGGGACATCAAAATTTTTCACAGGTGTAACAGTAAAATACAATTAAGAAAGAAAAAGAAAGAAAACTGCGTCATATGTTGAATATAAAAAAAAATTACGCGAATACTACCTGCACTCTTATATGTATGCAACTATATTTATATATGTATATATTTATGTATATATATCTGTATCTGTAAAAATATATATATATCAATATATTATGTTTAATTGTATGTTAGTTATATAAAGAAACAAAATAATATTAATTATATAAACATTAATATTTAATATTAACTTTATTACTCATAATGAAACTAATAATAATAATATAATAATTTATATCAAATCTCATAATTGTATATCTCTTATATTTATGTATTTACATTTACAGATTTTAATTACTTTTGTTAATAAATATAAATATAATAATAACACTCTTAATACTATAACTAATAGTAATGCAAATATAATAGTAATAATAATAATATTATTACTAATGATAATGATGTTAATTACAATACTATGTATAGCAATAATAATATTAATAATAATAATACGAATAATTTATATATATATCAATTTCTATATTTCTATATTATCTATTGATAATAATAATATATCTAATAATGATGTTAATAATATTAAATAAAATATGATAATAATAATCCTATTAATTATAATCGTATTAATATGATAATATCAATAATAGTAATATAACAACTTATACGTATCAGATTTTATATATAACTTTATATTTTACATTAGAATTTATAATATTGATGATACAAGTATTTATTTTACTAACAATATTAATAATAATATTGAATGTAATAATCATAACATTAATATAACATTTATATATTAACTTATAATTACATATAATATATTAACCTTAATTATGTATTACATATTTTATACAAAATGATATTTGAATATTTATCATATATATATTTTATATATATAACAATACAATAATTATTAATAAAAATCATATATATATATATAAATAAATAAATATATATATATATATATATATATATATATATATATATATATATATATATATATATATATATATATACACAAATTCATTATGCTTACTTATCTTGTATCTTATTTTACATATACATATTTATCTACAAACAATTATTCGTGAATCGTCGAGAATGGTCAATGGTTAAATGAATTCATGTAAACAGTTTCAAAATTTTGTAACTCAATATTACAGACATTGCTTATCTTATCGGAAACATATAAAGATTAAGTTTAAATTTGGTCGGAAATTTCCGGGTCATCACAGTACCTACCCGTTAAAGAAATTTCGTCCCGAAATTTGATCGAGGTGGTCATGGCTAACAATAAAAATGTTTTTATGACGAATATGAGTTGACAAATAGAGTTTTATCATCATTGAGTAATATGAATAGAACAATTCGATTATTTGAAGAGCACGAGTGAAGCTATCACAAAAGAGTAAATTGTAGAAATAAAGTTTCGTCTTAACTTTTGACGTTGTCTTGGTTGAATTCCGGAATTCAGGGGATTTAAAGAAAATCTTCGAAATCTAAAAAATTTGATTCTTCGGCGAATAAGGAATTTAAGATCTCTATAATTAAATACGGTGATCTGCCCCGATTACTCTGTTTGATATTCCCATTATAAATTAAATTCTTCCGTTACATTATTCTCACCACTCCTATACTTTTTTTCTTAGTTCATACATCCAAAAGATTGTGAAAATTCTTAATCCCGTTCTAATCCTTGATATTTTTTCTAATTTTCATTTCTGTCATCCTTCTTTTCAATCTTCCACCAGAAAATCTGTTTACTTCTACTATTACCTTGGGGTGATACTATTCTTAATTATACCGTATCTTTATATTGATATTCGTAATAATATCCATGGTTTGTAACCTCCGTGTTGTTATTGGGTGTTATATCTTCCTTTATATTTTGAAGTCCCTGCTTCTATCTCCTATAATCATTGTCATCCACAGTTAATATTTTCTCCTATTTGATGCGATTTATACCCCCTTTCTATTTCGAAGCTTCATGCTTTTGTTTTTCTTTTCGCAAGTAATGGTCCAGAATTCGTAGGTATGGAGTTTCGAATTATCCTAATATACAAGGTAGAGAGAAAAGGTAGTAGCACGATTTGATTTGTCAAATTACCAGAATCTAAAAGAAAAGGTAGAACTATCAAGAAATTATATTCTTAATATGTTTGGAGATTAGATAGAATGTAAGAGTCGTGTAACATGGTACATGATGACGTTATGATCTGTGAATCATCACGTTTCAATAGAAACTCAGCATGACTTACTGTAATATAATCACGTTGATCAAGTGTCATTATATTATACTAACTCATGCATCAGTTCCTAACACTACTTCAAAAACATTCATAATTCAAACCCTAAGTTTTCAGAGATTTAGAAATTAAAACAGTTTACACAGATAGTGTGGAGAGATAATTAATATCGGACAAGAATCTTTATGAAGGTATCTTCAGAAATATTGAGGATATTAATAATGAAAGATACGATAATATCTTAGAATTTTTGAATCAAATTGTGATGAAGAAATTCATTCACGGTGATTTAGAGCGATTAAGGAGCAAGGTATTCATTAAAGATTTCATCAGAAACAGAATCATCAGGATTCTTTATGTACAAGTTTAGTCCTTGTGATTTGTCCACAGCCTCCTTCAAGATTTGTTCAATCCGTTTTCTTGTTTTAACTTTTCTGAGCTTTGTCCACACACTATTCTTTATCATCAAACTTTCAATTGTCATTTACAGTTTTTGCTGCTTCATCAGCACTTTCTAATATTCAGGGAACTAATTCGTAAACTGGGTGCTTTTCAGACTGTCAAAATGAAAGATCATAATCCTAAGAGATAAATGTTATATGTATACATCTAACTGTTGATGTAGAACGCTGTGAGATTCAAATTACTAATTGCTGATTTTTGATATTTGGTACGGCAATTTTCGTTACAAGATGCGGATGAGTATATGATAAGGTTTTATTGAACAAATATAATGGTTCTTCCGAGATGCTTAAGCCGATGAGTAATGAAGTTGCTGGTGAGTTTCTGCTAATGTGGTGATATATATAACGGTTCTCCGGTAACGTTGACGAAAAACAAACTTATATATCAAGGTTATAATAAGGCTAATCCGAATGAAAAGTCGAAGTTGACTTGCTGGAGCTGTGACAAATTTGGCTATTCTGAAAAGAAATTGCATTGTTATTTCGGAAATAACAATGCCAAAGGAGCTAGCACAGATACATGTTAAACGTTTACTCAGGTTCTGAGTGTTTTCCAGGTGCATAACTATATGCATAAATCTTTCCTTCTGTAGATGAAGTGCGGTTGGTTCATCCTCTCGATTGAGGTGTTTTCAAGAATCATGAAAGGTTTGAACGCAAATTGTAATCGTCAAGATACAAATGAAGTTTAGGATGAAATCAAGTGGCAAACTTGAAGAATTGTTTAGTTTCATATGTTATAATCAATATTTTAATTCATTTTAATTGTCCAATGTTGGTAGTCCTCAGTTGATAGTCCACAGTTAGCAATATATAATATTCGAATTAATTAATACGTGTCGTGACCCGTGTACATGTCTCAGACTCGATCACAACTCAAAGTATATATATTATTATAGAATCAACCTCAACCCTGTATAGCTAACTCCAGCATTACTGCATATAGAGTGTCTATGGTTATTCCAAATAATATATATAGATGCGTCGATATGATATGTCAAAACCTTGTATACATGTCCCGATATTTAAAATGCATAAATTAAATAACAGAAATTAAATGAAAATAAATAAAATTGCGAGAATTAAAATTGCGAGAATTAAAATTGCGATAAATAAATATAATAAGGAATTAACAGTTAGCTAGGAACAGTTAGCTGGAAAACAGTTAGCGTGAATTCTTAACAAAATTTTTCTCATAGTTAATTTGTTTGTTTCTAACAAATTTATTTTGTCCAATATTTTCTTCATTATGCCACTTGTTGGATTCTGATAGGTCAAAATCCAAATATGAAATTGAATGATAATGGTTATTCTGTGGTGAACGGATA
Source organism: Rutidosis leptorrhynchoides (assembly GCF_046630445.1). Taxonomy (NCBI): domain Eukaryota; kingdom Viridiplantae; phylum Streptophyta; class Magnoliopsida; order Asterales; family Asteraceae; genus Rutidosis; species Rutidosis leptorrhynchoides. The sequence goes on from NC_092337.1 coordinate 117,728,600, forward strand.
CGTATAGCTGTGGTTGTAAGTAGGATAGTAAATGACTGTTGAATCAGATTCGAAGAATGTGCAATGTAACTTATTAATGCGAAATCTAAATATTCCTCGGGTATTACCTACCCGTTAAAATATTTTCACCATTAACAGTTTGTACAATAAAAATTTTAATTACAATCTTTATGAAAACATATATACATATATATTTTCTTCAGACGTAATTATGGATTTAATGAGTCAATGTGATATTAAACTCATCAGATTTACAGCTAGAACTAGAGTACATAATCTCTAAAATATTAGAGATTACATAATCGGCATGAAGGACGAAGATAGTTTATGTAGAACGATTCGTAGAACGATGATTATGCTTGAGGTATAGATTGCGAGGTTGAGACGTGTGATTATGTTGTTGTTGGTAGTGGTTATACTGCTGGTGCTGTCGATGTTGGTACAGTTGCGGTTGGTGCTACAAGCGTTGTTGGTGTTGAGGTTGGTGATGATGTTGGTGTAGTAAGTATAGCTTGTAAATCACGCACCATTCTTGTCAGGGTTTCTATCCTACCCTCTATCATTTCTATCCATCCACTCATCTGATTCGATAGATCTTGATTATCAATTCGAAGTTCGCTAACTTCTTCTAATATTCCCCTTCGATTGGTATTCGGAAGTAGAGGTTGAATATTTTCTGAGATTGCAGTAATGCGACCTTCGAGGTGGAAAACTTTAGCAAGAAGGGTGAATACAGTGTTGCGCATAGGTTCACCGGTGAGTACATCGTTTTCTCTGATGTTAGGAGGTAAGTTTAGTTCACGGTAGGGCTCGCCTTCTTCATTTCTCCATCGAGTGAGTAAGTCTCGGACCCACCCCCATTGAAATGTCCCGTTCTTATTGATTAAAAACGTTCCATATTAATTGATTTCGTTGCGAGGTTTTGACCTCTATATGAGACGTTTTTCAAAGACTGCATTCCTTTTTAAAACAAACCATAACCTTTATTTCATAAATAAAGGTTTAAAAAGCTTTACGTAGATTATCAAATAATGATAATCTAAAATATCCTGTTTACACACGACCATTACATAATGGTTTACAATACAAATATGTTACATCGAAATCAGTTTCTTGAATGCAGTTTTTACACAATATCATACAAACATGGACTCCAAATCTTGTCCTTATTTTAGTATGCAACAGCGGAAGCTCTTAATATTCACCTGAGAATAAACATGCTTTAAACGTCAACAAAAATGTTGGTGAGTTATAGGTTTAACCTATATATATCAAATCGTAACAATAGACCACAAGATTTCATATTTCAATACACATCCCATACATAGAGATAAAAATCATTCATATGGTGAACACCTGGTAACCGACAATAACAAGATGCATATATAAGAATATCCCCATCATTCCGGGACACCCTTCGGATATGATATAAATTTCGAAGTACTAAAGCATCCGGTACTTTGGATGGGGTTTGTTAGGCCCAATAGATCTATCTTTAGGATTCGCGTCAATTAGGGTGTCTGTTCCCTAATTCTTAGATTACCAGACTTAATAAAAAGGGGCATATTCGATTTCGATAATTCAACCATAGAATGTAGTTTCACGTACTTGTGTCTATTTTGTAAATCATTTATAAAACCTGCATGTATTCTCATCCCAAAAATATTAGATTTTAAAAGTGGGACTATAACTCACTTTCACAGATTTTTACTTCGTCGGGAAGTAAGACTTGGCCACTGGTTGATTCACGAACCTATAACAATATATACATATATATCAAAGTATGTTCAAAATATATTTACAACACTTTTAATATATTTTGATGTTTTAAGTTTATTAAGTCAGCTGTCCTCGTTAGTAACCTACAACTAGTTGTCCACAGTTAGATGTACAGAAATAAATCGATAAATATTATCTTGAATCAATCCACGACCCAGTGTATACGTATCTCAGTATTGATCACAACTCAAACTAAATATATTTTGGAATCAACCTCAACCCTGTATAGCTAACTCCAACATTCACATATAGAGTGTCTATGGTTGTTCCGAAATATATATAGATGTGTCGACATGATAGGTCGAAACATTGTATACGTGTCTATGGTATCTCAAGATTACATAATATACAATACAAGTTGATTAAGTTATGGTTGGAATAGATTTGTTACCAATTTTCACGTAGCTAAAATGAGAAAAATTATCCAATCTTGTTTTACCCATAACTTCTTCATTTTAAATCCGTTTTGAGTAAATCAAATTGCTATGGTTTCATATTGAACTCTATTTTATGAATCTAAACAGAAAAAGTATAGGTTTATAGTCGGAAAAATAAGTTACAAGTCGTTTTTGTAAAGGTAGTCATTTCAGTCGAAAGAACGACGTCTAGATGACCATTTTAGAAAACATACTTCCACTTTGAGTTTAACCATAATTTTTGGATATAGTTTCATGTTCATAATAAAAATAATTTTCTCAGAATAACAACTTTTAAATCAAAGTTTATCATAGTTTTTAATTAACTAACCCAAAACAGCCCGCGGTGTTACTACGACGGCGTAAATCCGGTTTTACGGTGTTTTTCGTGTTTCCAGGTTTTAAATCATTAAGTTAGCATATCATATAGATATAGAACATGTGTTTAGTTGATTTTAAAAGTCAAGTTAGAAGGATTAACTTTTGTTTGCGAACAAGTTTAGAATTAACTAAACTATGTTCTAGTGATTACAAGTTTAAACCTTCGAATAAGATAGCTTTATATGTATGAATCGAATGATGTTATGAACATCATTACTACCTTAAGTTCCTTGGATAAACCTACTGGAAAAGAGAAAAATGGATCTAGCTTCAATGGATCCTTGGATGGCTCGAAGTTCTTGAAGCAGAATCATGACACGAAAACAAGTTCAAGTAAGATCATCACTTAAAATAAGATTGTTATAGTTATAGAAATTGAACCAAAGTTTGAATATGATTATTACCTTGTATTAAAATGATAACCTACTGTAAGAAACAAAGATTTCTTGAGGTTGGATGATCACCTTACAAGATTGGAAGTGAGCTAGCAAACTTGAAAGTATTCTTGATTTTATGAAACTAGAACTTTTGGAATTTATGAAGAACACTTAGAACTTGAAGATAGAACTTGAGAGAGATCAATTAGATGAAGAAAATTGAAGAATGAAAGTGTTTGTAGGTGTTTTTGGTCGTTGGTGTATGGATTAGATATAAAGGATATGTTATTTTGTTTTCATGTAAATAAGTCATGAATGATTACTCATATTTTTGTAATTTTATGAGATATTTCATGCTAGTTGCCAAATGATGGTTCCCACATGTGTTAGGTGACTCACATGGGCTGCTAAGAGCTGATCATTGGAGTGTATATACCAATAGTACATACATCTAAAAGCTGTGTATTGTACGAGTACGAATACGGGTGCATACGAGTAGAATTGTTGATGAAACTGAACGAGGATGTAATTGTAAGAATTTTTGTTAAGTAGAAGTATTTTGATAAGTGTATTGAAGTCTTTCAAAAGTGTATAAATACATATTAAAACACTACATGTATATACATTTTAACTGAGTCGTTAAGTCATCGTTAGTCGTTACATGTAAGTGTTGTTTTGAAACTTTTAGGTTAACGATCTTGTTAAATGTTGTTAACCCAATGTTTATAATATCAAAAGAGGTTTTAAATTATTATATTATCATGATATTATGATGTACGAATATCTCTTAATAGGATATATATACATTAAATGTCGTTACAACGATAATCGTTACATATATGTCTCGTTTCAAAATCATTAAGTTAGTAGTCTTGTTTTTACATATGTAGTTCATTGTTAATATAATTAATGATATGTTTACTTATCATAATATCATGTTAACTATATATATAACCATATATATGTCATCATATAGTTTTTACAAGTTTTAACGTTCGTGAATCACCGGTCAACTTGGGTGGTCAATTGTCTATATGAAACCTATTTCAATTAATCAAGTCTTAACAATTTTGATTGCTTAACATGTTGGAAACATTTAATCATGTAAATATCAATCTCAATTAATATATATAAACATGGAAAAGTTCGGGTCACTACAGTACCTACCCGTTAAATAAATTTCGTCCCGAAATTTTAAGCTGTTGAAGGTGTTGATGAATCTTCTGGAAATAGATGCGGGTATTTCTTCTTCATCTGATCTTCACGCTCCCAGGTGAACTCGGGTCCTCTACGAGCATTCCATCGAACCTTAACAATTGGTATCTTGTTTTGCTTAAGTCTTTTAACCTCACGATCCATTATTTCGACGGGTTCTTCGATGAATTGAAGTTTTTCGTTGATTTGGATTTCATCTAACGGAATAGTGAGATCTTCTTTAGCAAAACATTTCTTCAAATTCAAGACGTGGAAAGTGTTATGTACAGCCGCGAGTTGTTGAGGTAACTCAAGTCGGTAAGCTACTGGTCCGACACGATCAATAATCTTGAATGGTCCAATATACCTTGGATTTAATTTCCCTCGTTTACCAAATCGAACAACGCCTTTCCAAGGTGCAACTTTAAGCATGACCATCTCTCCAATTTCAAATTCTATATCTTTTCTTTTAATGTCAGCGTAGCTCTTTTGTCGACTTTGGGCGGTTTTCAACCGTTGTTGAATTTGGATGATCTTCTCGGTAGTTTCTTGTATAATCTCCGGACCCGTAATCTGTCTATCCCCCACTTCACTCCAACAAATCGGAGACCTGCACTTTCTACCATAAAGTGCTTCAAACGGCGCCATCTCAATGCTTGAATGGTAGCTGTTGTTGTAGGAAAATTCTGCTAACGGTAGATGTCGATCCCAACTGTTTCCGAAATCAATAACACATGCTCGTAGCATGTCTTCAAGCGTTTGTATCGTCCTTTCGCTCTGCCCATCAGTTTGTGGATGATAGGCAGTACTCATGTCTAGACGAGTTCCTAATGCTTGCTGTAATGTCTGCCAGAATCTTGAAATAAATCTGCCATCCCTATCAGAGATAATAGAGATTGGTATTCCATGTCTGGAGATGACTTCCTTCAAATACAGTCGTGCTAACTTCTCCATCTTGTCATCTTCTCTTATTGGCAGGAAGTGTGCTGATTTGGTGAGACGATCAACTATTACCCAAATAGTATCAAAACCACTTGCAGTCCTTGGTAATTTAGTGATGAAATCCATGGTAATGTTTTCCCATTTCCATTCCGGGATTTCGGGTTGTTGAAGTAGACCTGATGGTTTCTGATGCTCAGCTTTGACCTTAGAACACGTCAAACATTCTCCTACGTATTTAGCAACATCGGCTTTCATACCCGGCCACCAAAAATGTTTCTTGAGATCCTTGTACATCTTCCCCGTTCCAGGATGTATTGAGTATCTGGATTTATGAGCTTCTCTAAGTACCATTTCTCTCATATCTCCAAATTTTGGTACCCAAATCCTTTCAGCCCTATACCGGGTTCCGTCTTCCCGAATATTAAGATGCTTCTCCGATCCTTTGGGTATTTCATCCTTTAAATTTCCCTCTTTTAAAACTCCTTGTTGCGCCTCCTTTATTTGAGTAGTAATGTTATTATGAATCATTATATTCATAGATTTTACTCGAATGGGTTCTCTGTCCTTCCTGCTCAAGGCATCGGCTACCACATTTGCCTTCCCCGGGTGGTAACGAATCTCAAAGTCGTAATCATTCAACAATTCAATCCACCTACGCTGCCTCATATTCAGTTGTTTCTGATTAAATATGTGTTGAAGACTTTTGTGGTCGGTATATATAATACTTTTGACCCCATATAAGTAGTGCCTCCAAGTCTTTAATGCAAAAACAACCGCGCCTAATTCCAAATCATGCGTCGTATAATTTTGTTCGTGAATCTTCAATTGTCTAGACGCATAAGCAATCACCTTCGTTCGTTGCATTAATACACAACCGAGACCTTGCTTTGATGCGTCACAATAAATCACAAAATCATCATTCCCTTCAGGCAATGACAATATAGGTGCCGTAGTTAGCTTTTTCTTCAATAACTGAAACGCTTTCTCTTGTTCATCATTCCATTCAAATTTCTTCCCTTTATGCGTTAATGCAGTCAAGGGTTTTGCTATTCTGGAAAAGTCTTGGATGAACCTTCTGTAGTAACCAGCTAGTCCTAAAAACTGGCGTATGTGTTTCGGAGTTTTCGGGGTTTCCCACTTTTCAACAGTTTCTATCTTTGCCGGATCCACCTTAATACCTTCTTTGTTCACTATGTGACCGAGGAATTGAACTTCTTCCAACCAAAATGCACACTTTGAAAACTTAGCGTACAATTCTTCTTTCCTCAATACTTCTAACACCTTTCTCAAATGTTCACCGTGTTCTTGGTCATTCTTTGAGTAAATAAGTATGTCATCAATGAAAACAATGACAAACTTGTCAAGGTATGGTCCACACACTCGGTTCATAAGGTCCATGAACACAGCTGGTGCATTAGTTAAACCAAACGGCATGACCATAAACTCGTAATGACCGTAACGTGTTCTGAAAGCAGTCTTTGGAATATCATCTTCTTTCACCCGCATTTGATGGTACCCGGAACGTAAGTCAATCTTTGAATAAACAGACGAGCCTTGTAGTTGATCAAATAAGTCGTCGATTCTCGGTAGTGGGTAGCGGTTCTTGATGGTAAGTTTGTTCAACTCTCGGTAGTCGATACACAACCTGAATGTACCATCTTTCTTCTTGACAAACAAAACAGGAGCTCCCCACGGTGATGTGCTTGGTCGAATGAAACCACGCTCTAAAAGTTCTTGTAATTGGCTTTGCAGTTCTTTCATCTCGCTGGGTGCGAGTCTGTAAGGAGCACGAGCTATTGGTGCAGCTCCTGGTATAAGATCTATTTGAAATTCAACGGATCGATGTGGGGGTAATCCCGGTAATTCTTTCGGAAATACATCGGGAAATTCTTTTGCAATGGGAACATCATTGATGCTCTTTTCTTCAGTTTGTACTTTCTCGACGTGTGCTAGAACAGCATAGCAACCTTTTCTTATTAGTTTTTGTGCCTTCAAATTACTAATAAGATGTAGCTTTGTGTTGCCCTTTTCTCCGTACACCATTAAGGGTTTTCCTTTTTCTCGTATAATGCGAATTGCATTTTTGTAACAAACGATCTCTGCTTTCACTTCTTTCAACCAGTCCATACCGATTATCACATCAAAACTCCCTAACTCTACTGGTATCAAATCAATCTTAAATGTTTCGCTAACCAGTTTAATTTCTCGATTCCGACATATATTATCTGCTGAAATTAATTTACCATTTGCTAATTCGAGTAAAAATTTACTATCCAAAGGCGTCAATGGACAACTTAATTTATCACAAAAATCTCTACTCATATAGCTTCTATCCGCACCCGAATCAAATAAAACGTAAGCAGATTTATTGTCAATAAGAAACGTACCCGTAACAAGCTCCGGGTCTTCCTGTGCCTCTGCCGCATTAATATTGAAAACTCTTCCGCGGCCTTGTCCATTCGTGTTCTCCTGGTTCGGGCAATTTCTAATAATGTGGCCCGGTTTTCCACATTTATAACAAACTACATTGGCATAACTGGCTCCGACACTACTTGCTCCGCCATTACTCGTTCCGACACCATTTGTTCCTTTCGTTCTATTAATCCCTGGTCCGTAGACCTCACACTTCGCCGCGCTATGACCATTTCTTTTACACTTGTTGCAAAATTTGGTGCAGAACCCCGAGTGATACTTTTCACACCTTTGGCATAGCTGTTTCTGATTGTTGTTGTTGTTGCGGTTATTATTGTTGTTGGGATGGTTGTTGTAGTTGCTGTTGTTGTTGTTGTTGTTGTTGTTGTTGAGCCGTTTGTTGTAGTTGCGATTGATGTTGCGATTGTTGTTGTTGTTGTATTGGTGATTCTTATCACCATTTTCCTCCCACTTTCTTTTGACTTGCTTCACATTGGCCTCTTCAGCAGTCTGTTCTTTAATTCTTTCTTCAATCTGGTTCACTAGTTTGTGAGCCATTCTACATGCCTGTTGTATGGAGGCGGGCTCGTGTGAACTTATATCTTCTTGGATTCTTTCCGGTAATCCTTTCACAAACGCGTCGATCTTCTCTTCCTCATCTTCGAATGCTCCCGGACACAATAGGCACAATTCTGTGAATCGTCTTTCGTACGTGGTAATATCAAATCCTTGGGTTCGTAACCCTCTAAGTTCTGTCTTGAGCTTATTGACCTCGGTTCTGGGACGGTACTTCTCGTTCATCAAGTGCTTGAATGCTGACCACGGTAGTGCGTACGCATCGTCTTGTCCCACTTGCTCTAGATAGGTATTCCACCATGTTAACGCAGAACCTGTGAAGGTATGCGTAGCGTACTTCACTTTGTCTTCTTCAGTACACTTACTTATGGCAAACACCGATTCGACCTTCTCGGTCCACCGTTTCAATCCGATCGGTCCTTCGGTTCCATCAAATTCCAAAGGTTTGCAGGCAGTGAATTCTTTGTAGGTGCATCCTACACGATTTCCTGTACTGCTAGATCCAAGGTTATTGTTGGTATGTAGCGCAGCCTGTACTGCGGCTATGTTTGAAGCTAGAAAAGTACGGAATTCCTCTTCATTCATATTCACGGTGTGTCGAGTAGTCGGTGCCATTTCCTTCAAAATAGTTAAATGGAACAAGTTAATCATACAGAATATTAAGAGTAGTTAATAGTATTTCGTAGCATAATATGAACTCATTTATAAAAGCTTTTTCTTCATATTAGCGTTTTATAAGTTTAAATTCGGGTAGTACCTACCCGTTAAGTTCATACTTAGTAGCTAATATACAATTCAACTACTACAATTCTATATGAAAAACTGATTATAATAATATTTCGCGTTCAAACTTTTATACAATATTTTACAAACTTACAATACCGCTTATTTTACATAAAGCATGAAATATAGCACACAATAACTTTGATACAAGATAGTTGTGAAGATAATTCTAGCTAATACACAAGTCGTTCAGCAAAGGCAATAAAGACACGTAATTCATACGTCCAGAAACAAGTCATGCATTCTGGTTTTACTAGGACTACTTCCCATCCTTGGTCTTGTGCAACATAACCGTTATGGCCGTTGATAAGACAGCGTGTTGTAACGTCATCAAAGGGACGAGGGTTACGTAATGTCCAACAGTCCCGTAACAATCTAAAAACCTCATTTCTTACCCCAATTACCGACTCCGTCACTTGTGGAAATGTTTTGTTTAATAGTTGTAGCCCGATGTTCTTGTTCTCACTTTGGTGAGAAGCGAACATTACTAATCCGTAAGCATAACATGCTTCTTTATGTTGCATGTTAGCCGCTTTTTCTAAATCACGAAGTCCAATATTCGGATATATTGAGTCAAAATAATTTCGTAACCCGTTGCGTAAAATAGCATTTGGGTTCCCCGCAATATATGCGTCAAAGTAAACACATCGTAACTTATGGGTTTCCCAATGTGATATCCCCCATCTTTCAAACGAAAGTCTCTTATAAACCAAGACATTCTTGGAACGTTCTTCGAATGTCTTACAAACTGATCTCGCCTTAAATAGTTGTGCCGAGGAATTCTGGCCGACTCTAGACAAGATTTCATCAATCATGTCTCCGGGTAGGTCTCTTAAAATATTGGGTTGTCTATCCATTTTGTGTTTTTAAACTGTAAAATAGACAAGAGTTAGATTCATAAAAAAATACTTATTAATACAAGCAATTTTTTACATATATCATAAAGCATAAGAACACTATATTACATATATTACACCACACGAATACAACTATCTTATTCCGACTCGGTCGTTTCTTCTTCTTCGGTTTTGGTTCGTTTTGCCAAGTTTCTAGGGATATATGACGTTCCCCTAATACGAGCCGTCGTTGTCCACATTGGTTTAGAAAAACCTGGTGGTTTAGAGGTTCCCAGGTCATTGTTACAACTTAAGAACTTCGGGGGTTGACGATACATATAAAGTTCATCGGGGTTGGAATTAGATTTCTCTATTTTTATGCCCTTTCCCTTATTATTTTCTTTTGCCTTTTTAAATTCAGTTGGGGTAATTTCTATAACATCATTGGAATTCTCGTCGGAATCCGATTCATCGGAGAATTGGTAATCCTCCCAATATTTTGCTTCTTTGGCGGAAACACCATTGACCATAATTAACCTTGGTCGGTTGGTTGAGGATTCTCTTTTACTTAACCGTTTTATTATTTCCCCCACCGGTTCCGATTCTTCTTCCGGTTCCGATTCTTCGTCCGGTTCCGATTCTTCTTCCGGTTCCGACTCTTCTTCCGGTTCCTCTTCGGGAACTTGTGAATCAGTCCACGAATAATTCCAATTTACATTTGACTCTTCATTATTATTAGGTGAGTCAATGGGACTTGTTCTAGAGGTAGACATCTATCACATAATATCAAACACGTTAAGAGATTAATATATCACATAATATTCATATGTTAAAAATATATAGTTTCCAACAAAAATGTTAAGCAATCATTTTTAAAGAAAACACGGTCGAAGTCCAGAATCACTAATGCATCCTAACAAACTCGATAAGACACACTAATGCAAATTTTCTGGTTCTCTAAGACCAACGCTCGGATACCAACTGAAATGTCCCGTTCTTATTGATTAAAAACGTTCCATATTAATTGATTTCGTTGCGAGGTTTTGACCTCTATATGAGACGTTTTTCAAAGACTGCATTCCTTTTTAAAACAAACCATAACCTTTATTTCATAAATAAAGGTTTAAAAAGCTTTACGTAGATTATCAAATAATGATAATCTAAAATATCCTGTTTACACACGACCATTACATAATGGTTTACAATACAAATATGTTACATCGAAATCAGTTTCTTGAATGCAGTTTTTACACAATATCATACAAACATGGACTCCAAATCTTGTCCTTATTTTAGTATGCAACAGCGGAAGCTCTTAATATTCACCTGAGAATAAACATGCTTTAAACGTCAACAAAAATGTTGGTGAGTTATAGGTTTAACCTATATATATCAAATCGTAACAATAGACCACAAGATTTCATATTTCAATACACATCCCATACATAGAGATAAAAATCATTCATATGGTGAACACCTGGTAACCGACAATAACAAGATGCATATATAAGAATATCCCCATCATTCCGGGACACCCTTCGGATATGATATAAATTTCGAAGTACTAAAGCATCCGGTACTTTGGATGGGGTTTGTTAGGCCCAATAGATCTATCTTTAGGATTCGCGTCAATTAGGGTGTCTGTTCCCTAATTCTTAGATTACCAGACTTAATAAAAAGGGGCATATTCGATTTCGATAATTCAACCATAGAATGTAGTTTCACGTACTTGTGTCTATTTTGTAAATCATTTATAAAACCTGCATGTATTCTCATCCCAAAAATATTAGATTTTAAAAGTGGGACTATAACTCACTTTCACAGATTTTTACTTCGTCGGGAAGTAAGACTTGGCCACTGGTTGATTCACGAACCTATAACAATATATACATATATATCAAAGTATGTTCAAAATATATTTACAACACTTTTAATATATTTTGATGTTTTAAGTTTATTAAGTCAGCTGTCCTCGTTAGTAACCTACAACTAGTTGTCCACAGTTAGATGTACAGAAATAAATCGATAAATATTATCTTGAATCAATCCACGACCCAGTGTATACGTATCTCAGTATTGATCACAACTCAAACTAAATATATTTTGGAATCAACCTCAACCCTGTATAGCTAACTCCAACATTCACATATAGAGTGTCTATGGTTGTTCCGAAATATATATAGATGTGTCGACATGATAGGTCGAAACATTGTATACGTGTCTATGGTATCTCAAGATTACATAATATACAATACAAGTTGATTAAGTTATGGTTGGAATAGATTTGTTACCAATTTTCACGTAGCTAAAATGAGAAAAATTATCCAATCTTGTTTTACCCATAACTTCTTCATTTTAAATCCGTTTTGAGTAAATCAAATTGCTATGGTTTCATATTGAACTCTATTTTATGAATCTAAACAGAAAAAGTATAGGTTTATAGTCGGAAAAATAAGTTACAAGTCGTTTTTGTAAAGGTAGTCATTTCAGTCGAAAGAACGACGTCTAGATGACCATTTTAGAAAACATACTTCCACTTTGAGTTTAACCATAATTTTTGGATATAGTTTCATGTTCATAATAAAAATAATTTTCTCAGAATAACAACTTTTAAATCAAAGTTTATCATAGTTTTTAATTAACTAACCCAAAACAGCCCGCGGTGTTACTACGACGGCGTAAATCCGGTTTTACGGTGTTTTTCGTGTTTCCAGGTTTTAAATCATTAAGTTAGCATATCATATAGATATAGAACATGTGTTTAGTTGATTTTAAAAGTCAAGTTAGAAGGATTAACTTTTGTTTGCGAACAAGTTTAGAATTAACTAAACTATGTTCTAGTGATTACAAGTTTAAACCTTCGAATAAGATAGCTTTATATGTATGAATCGAATGATGTTATGAACATCATTACTACCTTAAGTTCCTTGGATAAACCTACTGGAAAAGAGAAAAATGGATCTAGCTTCAATGGATCCTTGGATGGCTCGAAGTTCTTGAAGCAGAATCATGACACGAAAACAAGTTCAAGTAAGATCATCACTTAAAATAAGATTGTTATAGTTATAGAAATTGAACCAAAGTTTGAATATGATTATTACCTTGTATTAAAATGATAACCTACTGTAAGAAACAAAGATTTCTTGAGGTTGGATGATCACCTTACAAGATTGGAAGTGAGCTAGCAAACTTGAAAGTATTCTTGATTTTATGAAACTAGAACTTTTGGAATTTATGAAGAACACTTAGAACTTGAAGATAGAACTTGAGAGAGATCAATTAGATGAAGAAAATTGAAGAATGAAAGTGTTTGTAGGTGTTTTTGGTCGTTGGTGTATGGATTAGATATAAAGGATATGTTATTTTGTTTTCATGTAAATAAGTCATGAATGATTACTCATATTTTTGTAATTTTATGAGATATTTCATGCTAGTTGCCAAATGATGGTTCCCACATGTGTTAGGTGACTCACATGGGCTGCTAAGAGCTGATCATTGGAGTGTATATACCAATAGTACATACATCTAAAAGCTGTGTATTGTACGAGTACGAATACGGGTGCATACGAGTAGAATTGTTGATGAAACTGAACGAGGATGTAATTGTAAGCATTTTTGTTAAGTAGAAGTATTTTGATAAGTGTATTGAAGTCTTTCAAAAGTGTATAAATACATATTAAAACACTACATGTATATACATTTTAACTGAGTCGTTAAGTCATCGTTAGTCGTTACATGTAAGTGTTGTTTTGAAACTTTTAGGTTAACGATCTTGTTAAATGTTGTTAACCCAATGTTTATAATATCAAAAGAGGTTTTAAATTATTATATTATCATGATATTATGATGTACGAATATCTCTTAATAGGATATATATACATTAAATGTCGTTACAACGATAATCGTTACATATATGTCTCGTTTCAAAATCATTAAGTTAGTAGTCTTGTTTTTACATATGTAGTTCATTGTTAATATAATTAATGATATGTTTACTTATCATAATATCATGTTAACTATATATATAACCATATATATGTCATCATATAGTTTTTACAAGTTTTAACGTTCGTGAATCACCGGTCAACTTGGGTGGTCAATTGTCTATATGAAACCTATTTCAATTAATCAAGTCTTAACAATTTTGATTGCTTAACATGTTGGAAACATTTAATCATGTAAATATCAATCTCAATTAATATATATAAACATGGAAAAGTTCGGGTCACTACACCCATCTCCTATAGAAAGAAAAATAGTTAAACGGTGGAGACACTTCGGGTTCATTGACTTCGGAGTCTACTTCAATACGCATCTCGAAATTGCTTCCGGAACTAATGGAATCCAAGCTAGGTGTAGGATCCATCTCTTATGATTAGTTAGAGGATTTTTGATATGAAATGATTTTTGGTTATCGGATAATATTCTAATTATATAGAATATCTAATATAGTACAGAAGATCCCGTAGATTACGGAGGAAATTAAGGAAACGTGTCAGATAAAGTCTACAGTAACAGATACGCTAAGATATGGATTTGTCTATACACTATTCATGCAATCAATGCAGTAAGATGTGTCTAAACTAGGAATGATAAGCAGGTAATTTCCTAAGGATGATAAGTAGATGATTTTCGACATGAAATGATAAGCAAAACTTTTGACATGCAGACACGGTCGAAGTCCAGACTCACTAATGTATCTAAACAACTATCAGTTAGACACACTAATGCAAGACCTGGTTCACTAAGACCACCGCTCTGATACCAACTTTCATGACCAGTCCTAATCCATCTGGACGAATACATTATATTTGGTTACATCGCGAGGTACTTGACCTCTATATGATACATTTTACAAACATTGCATTCGTTTTTAAAAGACAAACTTTCATTGCATCGAAAATTGACAGACATGCATACCATTTCATAATATATCTAAACTATAAATGACTTTATAATAATCTTGATGAACTCAATGACTCGAATGCAACGTCTTTTGAAATATGTCATGAATGACTCCAAGTAATGTCTCTAAAATGGGCAAATGCACAGCGGAAGATTTCTTTCATACCTGAGAATAAACATGCTTTCAAGTGTCAACCAAAAAGTTGGTGAGTTCATTAGTTTATCATAAATAATCATTTCATAATTTTAATATACCACAAGATTTCATATTTCCATTTCTCATAAACATACGTCCCATGCATAGAGACAAAAATCATTCATATGGATTGAACACCTGGTAACCGGCATTAACTAGATGCATATAAGAATATCCCCTATCATTCCGAGAAATCCTTCGGATATGATAAAACAACATCGAAGTACTAAAGCATTCGGTACTTTGGATGGGGTTCGTTAGGCCCAATAGATCTATCTTTAGGATTTGCGTCAATTAGTAGATCGGTTTACTAATTCTTAGGTTATCAAGCAAAAAAGGGCATATTCTGCTTCGATCATTCAACCATATAATGTAGTTTCGATTACTTGTGTCTATTTCGTAAAACATTTATAAAAATTTCGCATGTATTCTCAACCCAAAAATATAAAGGGTAAAAAGGCAAATGAAACTCACCTAATGTATTTTGTAGTAAAAATACATTAGACGATATTGAATAATGCAGGGTTGGCCTCGGATTCACGAACCTATATCATTTGTATATATATTAATACATATAATCGTAATCGAGCAAGTTTATATATATTTAGTTATGTATTAAGGTTAATATTTATATATAATTTTGTTAATAATTATTATATATCATAATGTTTATTTGATATATAATTTAGTTGACGTTACATCAATATAAATAATATTATATCTTAATATTAGATAATATTAGTATACTTATGTACTAAGTATATTCTTTATATAAATTTCTTTTGTTTGCAAAAATAATATTTAATAATACTAGCATAAGTATAATAATAATAACAAAATTTTTAATACTAATAATATTAATACTAATGATAGTAATAATAATAGTTTCAATAAAAATGATAATAATATTATTAATAATGATATTTATAATAATAATGATATTTATTGTAATAATAATAATTCTACTAGTAATAATAATAATAATATTGATATTAATAATAATAATAAATATAATAACGATCATAACACTAATACTTAGTAATAATAATAATAACGATTAAGGTTTATGACTATAATTTATAGTATCCTTTATATCATGTTTATTTCATAATACCAATATCGTTCTTAATACTTAATATCTTAATCATGTCATTAAGCGCAATAATAATCATATTACTCTTATATAGATCATAAAAATGTTCATGAGCGTATTAAGTTCATATCTATACTTATCAATACAATGTAATTATATTCCTTTTATCATATTTTATCTAATCATAACCATAATCATAATAATTTTAATCAATAATAATAATAATACTCATACCTAATAATAGTAATAATAATAATATTTATAATACTTGTATCAATAATTTTAATATTAATTATAATGCTAGTGACATTAAGAACAATATTAATAATAATCATAATAACAACAATAATAATTGAAATAAAATTAGTAAAAATATACCCTTTATAGAAGCTTTTTGTAAAAAGAATTGCCCCGAACCGGACTTGAACCCATGACCTCCCGCTTATATGCAAACACCCTTAACCATGTATCTGTTTAGATTTTTCTGAATAATACTCGATCTAATTATTCTTATACCATTATATTTCTGTTTCTTATTTTCACTCCTTCTTTTTCTAAAAAAAAAATATCACAGCCGGGGATCGAACCCGCGACCTCTCGGTAACACACAAACAACCCACGCCACTCAGCTATTCACATTTTCTCTGACTTATATCCCCTGAATAAGTTTATAAACCGTAATTTTTGATGTCTCTTCTTCATCATCTTCTTCAAATGCATCGACTCCAAATCAAAACATTACATAAATTGTTATTCGATGTAATTTGAAACAATAACAACAATAATAGTAATATCCATAACAGATATGCAAACAAAAAAATAAAAATAAAATAAATCAAAATAAATTATAAAAGAAGATCGTCGCTGTTAGTGACATTGTGTTCATAAAATTATTTCGAGTTTAAGGATGGTGTCGGAAAAATTTAACGTGTTGCGAGCGAGAAGATATGACCTGTTGAATATTTGAGTGGAGTTTATTTAAGATATTTTATGAAAATTTTGATTTGACGCTTTAACCCCCTGTGTTAGGGGTCGATTTTAATTTTTGAACAAAGTTTGGGGGGCTTTTGTGGTGTTACTTGAAAGAAAGAAGGGGGAAAATAGGTGAAAAGACGAAAATACCACTGGTACTATTCATAAATTTTGTCTAATAGTTAATATGTTAATGTTAATTAATATCATATCAAAGGTCACCTCAGTTCATCATAATGCAGCGACGGAGCTTATGTAGGGCAGGGGTGCCATGATCCCCCCAAAAAAATATGTCCTTAATAGCAAATTCTATAGTTTTAAGGATTAGACAGTGGCGAATCTAGGAATTTTAGTTACTGGTGTCACTAGTTAAAAGCTCAAAAATTTTTACAACTATCTAGTGGTAAGTGGCGGATCTAAAAAAAAAATTCCCTGCGGAGGCGAAAAAAACAACAAAAATCTAAAATTTACGGAGTACATTTTATAAATATGAGAGTACATGACAATGAAGACTCCATCCTCCGAGGCCATGAAATGAGTTGGTAACTACAAGGAAAATGTATTCAAGTAATGTCACCACAATTGCATCGAACACTTTGCAGTTTTGATTGTTATTTTATATATTCAAGTGAAATTATTTATTTGTCAAAATGTAAAATAAAATGATAAAAATTAAAAAAAAAAGTAGTATACTTTTTTTAAATTTATAACTAGTATATTAATTAATATAATTAATAAATTAAAAATGAATGTCACAAAAAGATAAAATGAAAGGTTTAATTTATCTATCTATTTCATTAATAATAAGTACTACAATAAAATAATATTAATAAAAAAAATAGGGCAAATTACATAATGGATGGAATAGCCCATGGGGTAGTGTGTACCGGTGTGTAGCACCTTTTCATTTTATGGTAATTTTAAAATCCAACTAAAGATTTGTATAACAAGCTGTAACACAAGTACTCCGTACTATAAAGCTAATTTAATATTGTACCCAATATTCATTTTTCCTCTCTCTACTTTTACTGATACTTCTTCTTCTTCATCTACTTACCTCCCATGAATTCTTCTCTATAACTTAAATGAAAAAAACCCAAATTCTGCAAGTGATGCACTTTAAATATGGATACCCTTTGCGTCGACCTTGTGCCCCACCTCTAGTGCCGGCACTGGTGGCAGTGGTGGCACTCAACCAAATTTAAACTACCCAATAGTATAACTAAGTAAAAGCTTAAAAAAATTTCTACTACATTCTACATCTCAGTGGTGGCACGTGCTACCACTACTTGGTATATAGATCCGCCCCTGAGACTAGACATGGTAAATTTAAATATTGGCTCCACCAGCCTTACTAGCATACTTCATACGATTTTGATTTAATTATTATGGTCCTCTCATTGTTAATGTTCAAGCTTCGTCGCTGTCATAATCTCATTGTTTGGAAGAATATTAGATAGCTAGACGTAAATAATCAAGATAAGGTTCATCTTTTATTTTGAGCTACATAAAGTTCATAATTTATTTTTAATTTTTTTTTGTTGGTACTATATGATAAAAATAAGAACATATCATTGGTTGACAATTTGAATGTTCTGTTTTCATTTAGCGTTGGGATGAATATCATATCAATCAATGGTTGACAATTTCTTGCAAAAGGATAGAAACCTCATTAGGTTGTGCTAACATGACCATATGATCAGCTCTCTCCATCACCTTCACTTGTTTGGAAGGACTATTCGCGATCATCCACAGTTGAAACTCTTCTGTTATTGCTCGATCATCCTTACAAACCACATAAACCCGATTAACTGACCCAAATCCTTCTTCCGTTAACATGGACTCGCTGGTAAAGTCTTCCATGAATAATCCATTTTCCCTCACCAACATTCTTGCTAACTCGATATCCTAAAAAAAAAAAAATTATCGGCGTAACTTTTTTAAAATGTACTATGATTTGTATGTTGAAAAAGCGATAAAGTAACACTCACCTGTTTCGTGCAATTTTGATATAAATGAGTTTCCAAGTAATTTGGACCGAATTTGAATGAGGTTGGCGGGTTTGTTGGTCCATTTCCGAATAGAAACTTACAGTCGCCCAGATTTTCGATAGGAGCTACTTTCATCGACTACATTTTTGTCCAAAAATTATCAAACATTAGGTATTTTTCATAGCAAGAAACGATAGTACATAGAGCATTGTTAAAAATGATAAGTTAAAGAAGCTTTACTTGTGCTAATACAGAAACCGGCGGGTGTATATGATTTGGCATGAATGCGGCCAAGTAAATTGCAACTTCAATCTTCTCTGAAAATTTTTCAAGAGCAAGAGAGATCACAAAACCACCAAAACTATGACCAACTAAAACCACCTTCTCGTTCGAATGCAGAGAAGCCATAAACTCGATCAACGGTTGTGAGTATTCCTCGAAACTAGTGACATCGTTGACCTGCTTAGGGTTGATCCCGCAACTGTTGAGGTCGAAGGTGGTTACTCGATGTCCCGACAACTTGAGAAGGGGAATGAGCTTGTACCAACACCAAGCTCCGTGACCTGACCCATGGACCAAAACAAAGTGCTTTTTGTTCTCCATTTCCATAATTAGATTACTATGAATCAAAAAGTTTAAATAACCATTTGTAATATGGTAAAACGCAACTTGTATGTTCGCCTGCATATTTTATATATCAAATATATCAAACGAACACATAAAAATATAAAATAAAAGTTGACTTAATAAATTATTGAAATAATTTAATATAAAAACGAATCACATTAGATTGCTACTCCTTATTACTATAACAAGTATGGTGGTCAACCGCTTCGCAGCTGGCGCAGAGCAGTTGGCCATTAAATATTGCAGTTAGCTATACGCAGACGATAAAGAGCATGATATATTATTCAAAGTATATTTTACAGTCCAAATGTCATGCTCAAGGGGTTCCTAATATATGATAATATATAAAACGAAGGTTTGTTTAATTAACGAGATTGTCTTTCTTATTAATTCATTACTTTTAGAAACTATAATCTATATTGTTGGTACAAAATACGCTTTTGATTCCAAATTTTGAACTGATATTTTCAATAAGAATATTTCGATAAGTATGCCGAACCTAGTTGCTGTAATTTACCCAACAACAAAACGAATGCACCGAAGAAAATTTGTCATGAACATCAATAGGCAGAAAAAAAATCGAGGCAGGTAGAGAAATATAGAACATGATTGATTATTAACTCTAATGATTTGAGAAACTGACCTTTAGCAAGTTGTATTAGCACTCTTTGATGATGAACACTCTAGGTGTATTTAAAATGCATAAAGCTGCACAACGGTGAAATCTTTAGAATGTTAGTGTTAAAATGTTAATGTATTTATAGAGTATTCTAGAATTAATTAGTAGAAGAAGATATTTATAAAACAAAAATATTTAGATATTATTAACCAAAAATATCTAGATATAATCACAAAATATCTAGATATTATTAACAAAAAATATCTAGATATTATTTATTAGAAATGTAAATATTTCTATTAAAATATCTAAGACTCACTCATGAGGCCTATAAATAGGCATAAGGCCTCACCATTTTGATGTAACCAAACACATAAGACATTTCAAGTAATAAACACTCAAATCTTTCTAAATCACAAATCTTCTCCACATCCCCTCTTTCAATACAAATCAACTAAACACTACAAACTTACTACATCTAAATCAAAACTAATCATCTTCTAACTAATCTAAAAACACAACAATTCTAACAAGTGGTATCAGAGCTATTTGGGCGTTCGTTCGAGTACACCATGACTACCGTTGGTGCATACAATATTCATGTCCCCATCTTCGATGGCGACAACTATAATTTTTGGAGTATCCGAATGAAGACATATTTTCAAGCACAAAGCTTGTGGGATATTGTCGAAGTCGGGTTTACAACTCCAAAAGACGACGAAACTCTGTCCGCAGAAGATCAAGAAAAATACAACAAAAATGTAGTCAGAAATGCTGCTGCTCTAGGCTACATTCAACAAGCCTTGACACCGTCTATCTTTCCACGAATCATGGGAGCTACGACAGCCAAGGAGGCATGGAAGATCCTTCAGGAAGAATTTCAAGGAAATGTCAAGGTGAGATCCGTCAAACTTCTAACTCTCAGAAGAGATTTTGAAAATTTAAATATGAAAGACACTGAGACCGTAAAAGATTACTATTCTAGAATTAAAGAAATAGTAAATCAAATGAGAGCCTATGGAGATAACATAAATGATAAGAGGATCGTAGAAAAAATACTTATCAGCATGACTGAAAAATACGATCATGTCATTACCGCTATTGAAGAGTCAAAAGATTTTGAGACTCTGTCAGTAACGGAATTAATTGGCTCTCTTGAAGCATATGAGGCTAGACTGAGTCGGCGTAGTGAAAACTCACCTGAAAGTGCCTTTCAGTCTAAACTCAAATTAAGGTCTCAAAAATCTAAAAATGAGGGGAGAAGAATTTTTGAAGAAAAATCGAGAGGAGGAGAAAAACCCAGAACCGGGTTCGATCAATCAAGAAAAAGCTATCCTCCATGTGGTATTTGCAAAAAGACAAACCATTTGGAGAAAGATTGCTTTCATAAAGGCAAGCCACAGTGCAATAATTGCAGAAGATTTGGACATCTCGAAAAAGATTGTCGTTTAAAACAAAATCATCGGGCTAATTACACCGAAGAAAAAGAAGATATGCACGAGAACAACAATCAGCTATTCTATGCTTGCCATGCTGCAAATGAACTAAAAGACGACACTTGGTTCATCGACAGTGGGTGCAGCAATCACATGACAGGAGATGAGACGCTATTTCATAGTATCAACACCTCCGTCAAGTCCCGCGTCAAACTAGGGAATGGAGCGCTTGTTGACACTAAAGGTAAAGGTACGATAACTATTCAAACTAATAACGTCACTCGATCTGTTAATGACGTTCTTTTAGTACCAAGCCTTGCAAGTAACTTGCTAAGTGTTGGACAAATGATGGAGCACGGATACTCTTTACTCTTCGAAGACAAATCATGCGTTATTCGTGACAAGAAAAATAACTATAAATTAATAGCCGAAGTTCCAATGGAGAACCGCAATTTTGCGCTTCGTTGGCAGTATATCAGAGACACAACCATGAAAGCTCAAGTTGAAGAATCATGGTTATGGCATCGAAGATTTGGCCACTTTAACTTTCACGCACTAAAAATCTTCCAACAGAAGAATATGATGAGAGACTTGCCGAACATAGAAGAGATCACTGACACGTGTGAAAGCTGTATGATGGGCAAGCAACATCGAAAACTTTTTCCTCGTGATAAAGCTTGGAGAGCGAAAGATATACTAGAGTTGGTGCACACTGACGTATGTGGACCAATGAGGACCCCGTCTCTTAACCAAAATAGGTACTTTATTCTCTTCATCGATGACTATTCTAGAATGACGTGGGTTTATTTCATGCATGAAAAATCAGAAGTCTTCACGATATTCAAGAAATTCAAGAATTACGTAGAAAAAACTAGTGGCCATTATATTAAAAAACTAAGGAGTGATAGAGGGAAAGAATACACCTCTACACAATTTAATAAATTTTGCGAAGATGAAGGAGTTAAACGCCAACTCACTGTTGGTTATGCCCCTGAGCAAAATGGCATCTCTGAACGCAAAAATAGAACTGTAATGGAAATGGCCAAAACAATGATACATGAAAAAGGCCTTCCAAATAGTTTTTGGGCTGAAGCTTTATACACAGCTGTATATATACTAAATCGATGTCCCATGAAAGCCGTAGAAAACAAGACTCCGATAGAGGCATGAAGTGGAAGGAAACCGTCTACGAAACATCTACGAGTATTTGGATCTATCTGCTACATCCATGTTCCTAAGGAG
The DNA here is from genome assembly GCF_046630445.1 of Rutidosis leptorrhynchoides. Taxonomy (NCBI): domain Eukaryota; kingdom Viridiplantae; phylum Streptophyta; class Magnoliopsida; order Asterales; family Asteraceae; genus Rutidosis; species Rutidosis leptorrhynchoides. Next base: position 117,751,377 of record NC_092337.1, read on the forward strand.
AAACGTCACAAGCTCCAAAAAAAATCAGAGAAGGGAATATTCTTGGGCTATAGTACACAATCAAAAGGTTACCGGGTCTATAACCTGAAGACCAATAACATCGTGATCAGCAGAGACGTGGAGTTTAATGAAGATGCTTCTTGAAACTGGGAGAAGGACAAAGTTGAAAAACAAACATATCTGCCACGGATATCTATAGAAACTCCAGATCAACAACCACTACAAATGGAGCAGTCTGAATAAGATGAAAGTACCGGATAAACGAGCCATACTACGCCAACTTCTCCGTCGGTAACAATACCATTAGCACAAGACGATTCAAGTCCAGAGTCAACACCTGGAAGAGTCAAAAAGTTAACAGAGGTATACGAGACTTGCAACTTCACAACTATAGAACCTGAAAGCTATGAAGTTGCATCCAAAGATGAAAAGTGGGTGGCTGCTATGAACGAAGAAATCAGAATGATCAAGAAAAACAACACATGGGAGTTAGTTGATCATCCCACAGATAAAGAAATCATTGGAGTTAAGTGGGTTTACAAAACGAAGCTCAACCCCGATGGTTCTATACAAAAACATAAAGCAAGACTAGTAGCTAAAGGTTACTCACAACAACCAGGAGTCGACTACAACGAAACTTTCACACCCGTAGCACGACTGGATACTATACGAGCACTTGTGGCATTAGCAGCTCAACGTAGATGGAAGATTCACCAACTAGATGTGAAATCAGCCATTCTAAATGGGTTTCTAGAAGAAGAAATATACGTCGAGCAACCACAAGGGTTCATTAAGAAAGGAAAAGAAAATCAAGTTCTAAAACTAAAGAAAGCCTTATATGGACTTAAACAAGCACCACGCGCATGGTATAGCCGCATTGACAGCTATTTCACAAGTTCAGGATTCAGGAGGAGTCAAAGTGAGCCCACACTCTATATCAAAACCCAAGGTAACTCCGACACTCTCATTATTTCCTTGTATGTTGATGATCTTATATATACGGGAAACAATGATAGAATGATACAAGAGTTTAAAGAAGACATGATGAAAACGTTCGAGATGAGCGACCTTGGATTGATTCATTATTTTCTTGGCATCGAAATTAGTCAAGAAAATGAAGGCATCTTCATATGACAAAAGAAATACACGAAAAATCTCCTGAAAAAGTTTAAACTTTACGGTTGTAAAACCGTAGCCAAACCATTAGTTGCCAATGAGAAGATGAGACAAGAAGACGGATCTGAGAAAGCAGACACTTCAAGATTCAGAAGTCTCATTGGAAGCCTACTTTACCTGACAGCAACAAGGCCAGATATTATGTACGCAACCAGTCTACTATCCAGGTACATGCAAAACCCTACTCAAATACATTACGGAGCTTCTAAAAGAATTTTAAGATATTTGCAAGGTACCATGAACTATGGAATATGGTACAAGCCCACTATAGACTAGAAGCTTCAGGGATACACAGATAGTGATTGGGCCAGATCGGTGGATGACATGAGAAGTACTTCCGGATACGCATTCACACTTGGATCTGGTGTATTCTCATGGACATCAAAGAAATAAGAAACGGTGGCACAATCGTCAGCCGAAGCCGAGTACGTCGCATCCGCAAACTCAGCTAATCAAGCTATATGGCTAAGGAGAATTCTAGAAGACATGGGTGAAAAACAAGACGACGCTACACAAATATTCTGCGACAACAAGTCTGCAATCGCGATGGCAAAGAATCCAGTGTTCCATGGTAGAACAAAACACATTGATATCAAATATTACTTTTTGCGAGAAGTCTCCGTCAAGAAAGATGTTGAATTAAAATACTGCAAGACCGAAGAGCAGATTGCAGACATATTCACCAAAGCACTACCAAGACCAAAGTTCGAGTTCTTACGCAACATGCTCGGAGTAACATCAAAATACATTAAGGAGGAGTGTTAAAATGTTAATGTATTTCTAGAGTATTCTAGAATTAATTAGTAGAAGAAGATATTTATAAAACAAAAATATCTATATATTATTAACCAAAAATATCTAGATATAATCACAAAATATCTAGATATTATTAACAAAAAATATCTAGATATTATTTATTAGAAATCTAGATATTTCTATTAAAATATCTAAGACTCACTCATGAGGTCTATAAATAGGCATAAGGCCTCACCATTTTGATGTAACCAAACACATAAGACATTTCAAGTAATAAATACTCAAATCTTTCTAAATCACAAATCTTCTCCACATCCCCTCTTTCAATACAAATCAACTAAACACTACAAACTTACTACATCTAAATCAAAACTAATCATCTTCTAACTAATCTAAAAACATAACAATTCTAACAGTTAGTAATCCGTATTTGGAGCATTAGTTTCTTTTGAAATCTTTTAGGCTACCTTTTTTTTAATCAAAATTCGATACTACAACAATCCGAAAGGATACAGTGGCGAATACGGATTAGCCACTAAATAACAGCCTGCATCGAGTTTCGTAGATGTGGCAGCACCTGCCAAAACTACTAACAACAACAGTGAACCACAACATCACCAACAATCAAAAGAAGATAGTATTAGACATACCTTTTTCCAATCAATGGTCGTATGCAATATGAAGATCCGATGCAAGATCTAATGGTGGTACATAAACAGCCCAAGAAACCTCAGAATCAGCCCGTGTTAATATATTTTCACATCTATATAAACTAGAACCTGTCCGAAAGCAAGGGAGTGCTTACCAAGCACGACCGATAAAGCAGGCAGAGTGAGTGCGGAACGTGGAGTGGAGCCACGAGCGAATATAGACGTGTAGCTAATATCTATTTGTCCGGAAGCAAGGGAGTGCTTCCCAAGCACGACCGATAGGTGCAGGAGATTGAATAGCAATACTATCTGTCAGGCCGGAACGTCTAATTAGAAAAAAAGCCGAACACCTCTAATTAACATATTATCTAGACGTGTTGACACGTCTAATTGACATATTTAGACGTGTTGTTGATAAAAATGGAGGAACACCTTTAATTAACATATTATATATACGTGTTGACTGCAAAGACGTGTTGTTGATAAATTAAAAAAAAAAAAAAGAGGAACACCTCTAATTAACATATTATTTAGACGTCTTGATCTCTAATTAAACACCTAATTCTTATCGTGGTTCCTCTATTAACCTAATTCTTCACCTGACCTACATTCGTAATAAACTCATACCCCATTGTGACGATCGCTCCAAATCCATATGGACGAACACGTCATTCATCGATTTCATTGCGAGGTATTTGACCTCTATATGATACGTTTTGTAAACATTGCATTCTTTTGAAAAGGCACACCATAAATGAATATTTAAATCAAAGGTTTTCGACATCTGATGATTTCTACATATAGACAATCACCGTAAATAATAGTTTACAATAGTACTTCCATTGACAATGCAGTCAAAATAAGATACATGGTGATGATTTGGTGAATGCAACGTTTCCTTGATAAATATGCCATGTAAGATTCCATGCACATAGCTTGTCTAACATATAAGCAAACAGCGGAAGACTTCTAGGAACCCGAGAATAAACATGCTAACAAGTGTCAACACAAAGGTTGGTGAGTTCATAGTTTTAGTGTTTCGCATAATTTGTATATAAAGGTGGATCACAAGATTTCAGTTGTTTCATCCGAAACGTTTATCAAAATATTCTACGAAATTGAGCACCCTGGTAACTAAACTTAACGTATATATAATTTATACCCTTTGTATAATCATCTTAATAATACACGCAAACCAACGTGTACGCTTCTCAAATAGCATACGTCCGTTAAAAGGCTAGTGCTCTAGTTCGGACGGGGATATCAAGCCCTATGGATCCATATACTACTACTCGCGCCCACCAGTTCTTATAACCGGCAGTTACTAGTTACCAAAGCTAAGGGATTTTCGGTTCAAACTCGGTGTAGAATTTAGTATGTACTTGTATCCATTGCGTTTAAAAATAAAGTGCATGTATTCTCAGCCCAAAAATATAGATTGCAAAAGCAATTAAAAAGGGAGCAAATGAAACTCACCTTAGCCGCATATAAAGTCGTTCACCAAAATGTGACCGAAACTCGGATTACCAAATAACCGTAGATCTCAACCTAGAGAACATATGTTGGTCAATAATTGTTTATCAAGCTAGGTCAGGTCATAGTGTATCACAATCCTAATGCTCGAGATCGACATACAATAGTTATCAAAAGTTATTTCAAAAAGTCAATCTGACTCCATACAATAGTTGAATGATCATGGCAATCGAATCATTTTAATATTTCACATAGTTTTCCAATTCTTGTAAAATTAAACTATAGTTTTTATAAGGCTTTAAAATATGATAAAACAATCAGTTTTGACAATTGTTCAACAAAACGAGACGTGCCTTATATAAGATTTCAGTTACTCGGCTGGTAATATTTAAAAATCCATTTTATCAATCTCGTAAACAAGTTGTTTATATCTTAATTGCAGATTCAAAAGCAATTTCAATTAACGTAAATCATAATTCAGTTGATCATATCTTTTAATCCATTTATCGAAACTATTCGATATCTAAATGAAAAGTTATTGATTTTTCGCCAGCTTTCCAAAAACATATGTATCATATACCTTTTACCAGTAATATATGTATTTAATTCGTAATTCATTATAACTGTTTAACGACGAAATTTAGCATACAAGCATGTATAAATATATATACTCGAGCACTGGACATGGATACACAATTAATATATAAAAGATAAAATATGAGTGCTTACGTATCAATATTGAGATTCAATATTGTAGGAAAGTACGTAAACGTAACGGAGATGATAAACACTAGGTTTGACTTTACCAGCATAATCCCCAAATCATACACATAACCTCCATAACTATAACCCATAATTTCCTTAGCTCTATCCCGCTCGAAAAACCATTTTGAAAGTGACACGCTCATGACCTCGTCGTAGTATTTTATGTATAATACTACTAATAATAATAATAATAATAATAATAATAATAATAATAATAATAATAATAATAATAATAATACTAATACTAATATTAATAAGATTAATAATAATCTTTAATTTAATAATATTAGTAAATAAATAAAATAAATAAAATAAATAATACGGAGTAATATCTATAGATAGATAGATAAGAAACAAATGAATCAGAAATCAAAAAACAGACCGAGTTTAAATAGATGTGGCCTGTCCAGACTTCCCATGCGATCGCATGGGTCTGAGGCACAATGGCCATGCGATCGCATGGCCTCTTTTTCCATCTCACAATCGTTTTATATTTTAGTTTGTCGACATATTTAAATATAATATATATATTATATTTAATTTATATAATTATTTATATATTATATTATATTTACGTGCATAGTTAACTTGTAACTTTTGTTCCGATAAGTCGTACGTCATCACTCGACTTATGTCCAGGTTCCGGTTTCTCGAACGCATTTTCGTACGCTTAGAAAACTAATACTTTTCGTTACGCGACGTGTACCTTTATCAAAAATTAAACTTAATCATTGATAAACTATGTCACTCGAAGTGTAGCTTTAATCAATTAAGTGTTTTGGTTATTTGCTTCTATAAATCATCGTCTCGTAGTATATATATATATATATATATATATATATATATATATATATATATATATATTCATTTTAAAATAGTGTTTTACTGTAGCAAAGTTAATTTGGCAAAGTTTTTTTTACTGTAGCAAATAGTGATTTTCGAAAACACTGTAGCTTTTCGGGTACTGTAGAAATTCGAAAATACTGTAGCAAATTAGTGTTTTACTGGTTCATCTTAAACGTTTTAGTTAACTTATCTAAATAACAATCGAATCAAACCAATAACGTCAATGCACAGTATCATTTTCATAACACATTGTTACGTTTTCAAGTTATAGCATATGTATCTATTTACATATAATTGTTCGCGAATCGTTGAGAACAATCGAAGGGTAATTGAATAGTTCAAAATTTTGAGATTTAACTTCATAGACTTTGCTTATCGTGTCGAAAACGTTAAAGATTAAGTTTAAATTTGGTCAAAAAATTTCGGGTCATCACACCCATAATCTTAATTAATTCGTGGTTACAAACACGTATCTCTCTATATTGATATAAACTCCTGCCTAGCCTGTTGGGACGAATCATAAGTTGGCGTCACCATCAACTACATTGGCTCGCTCATTCTTTTCAAAATACTTAAATTTGACTGAGCTTTCTATAATGCTGATTCCTAGGTGCCAATAAATTCTCATCGAACCATTCAGGTTATCAAATTTTTTTTTTTTTTTTTTTCAGAAGCAACATAATTTTTAATATTACCACTAATATCACATATTACATTTACATTTGTACATTGCAACTCACTGATTACATGAAACACAAAGAATGATGCTAAGGTAGCATCAAAGGAAATTAACTCACGAATCTAAGCTAAGAAAGTCGATAAGGCCAATCGATTGTTTTCTTTTTATATCTCTTCGCGATCCATTCGTAACTTTTGATTTGGATTTCACTTAACACCACGGGAGCGTTCCAACACTTATTCTTGAAGACTACTTGATTCATATTCTTCCATATGAGGTAACAACTTGTCCACACGACCGTTTGTAGAATAGACTCAGTCAAACCCGAAACCGAACCCGCACCTTGATTTAGATTGCCTAAAAGAAGCTCGTCTAAATTAACATTTGAGAACCCATTCAAACCCCACCAATTTTCACCAGCTCACATGCTTAAGTAGTTGATGATTCACCACCACTGTCATATTACTCTGAAATGAGGATGCTTGATGCTTGTGGTGGGGGTTCAAATACAACTAAAGCACTTTATTTTAAACGTTCATCAAAATCAAATGCAACATAACCATTTTATTTTAAGCATTCATCAAACACCATAGTGTAAGAAGGAAAAAAAAAAAAAGTAAACACATCCATTGCACTTAATCATCTGATAAGTAAAATACTAGAAGCAAGCAAGCAATTGATTTACTTCTTCTCCTGGTTCAAGAAGCGTAAACCTACTCATCATCTCTGTTGAATTATTGATGAATACGGTTTGAATGCCCGGATAAACCTTTGAATCGTGTAGTCACTTTCGCGATAAAGTATTTCGACCCTATACATGATTGCCTTAGGGTTACACGAAATCTTTATTCGGGATAAGACAAAGGCACAACTCCAATATAGGCAATTAAAATTGGAAGTCAAGAACATAGGTAATTTGTATATTGTGAATGCTCAAAGATTCATCATCCTGAAATGTGAGACAAATACTCTTATTTATAGAGTATGAAAGGTTACACCTTTTGGCTAAAGGGTACCATGAATGGTCACACCTTTTGGCTAAAAGGTGTCCATGAATAGTTATAACTTTTAATGAAGAGGTGCCATGAATGGTTACACCATTCCATGAATCCTTGCACCATTTCATTAAATTTTCCACCATTTCATGATTAGTTGTGTCTTTTGGCCAAAAAGACATCAACTAACAAACACAACCTTTCAATTAGATGACTTTAGTTATCTTAAACAAGCGTGTACTCCACACTCTCCTAACTTGTTATAAAGCTTAACTAGAAATCCACTTGTCTCAAGTAAATCACCTTATCACACAAAATGATCGATGACACTAAAATCACCAACAATCCCCCCCATTTTAGTGTAATCATTAGATTTACTTAATAGCTTGAACAAACACACAAACTAATGCGTAAAAGGAAATGTTCGTGAAGAATTGAATTTCCACTTAGTATATTATTTACGAGAATTCGAAAATCAGGGTGTTCGTGAAGAATTGAACCCTTCAATTCATTTGAAAACTATAAAATAATATACACATCAGTTTCTTACATTTCTCTAATGTTCGTCTTGACGCTTTTATAAGCCATGCGTCCATATCCTTTCATGAGTATATAGGAAGCCAAGTCCAAGCTTCTTTGAAGCGGCAAAACTTCATACTCACATAGGTAACTCTTTTCCGTCTTGCACCCGCATATGCAATTTTTCAAAAGAGGCATTAAGAAGTTAAACTTCAACCTACTCCACTTACGGGTCTAAACACATATTTTGGGATCAGAATATTAATGTGTTTCAATCTTCAGAAAGTAAGCTTACCTCATTGAATTCAGCTCCTAGCGTTGTACTAGAAGGGAATTGGGCGTCTCACTTTGGAAGATTTAATGGACTTCAATCCCATAACATTAGCCAACTTTTGCGCGCTTCCGGCTAATGCTTTTGTCAAGTGACTTTACCAAACTTTGTTGTGACCCAACAAAATCTACATGCATCACTTCATTCGTGATTAACCCACGAAAAGCAAGTATGTCTAAGGCATAAGTGTCTAGACTTTACTAATAAAATACATGCCTTAGTCATGTTACATCCCATAACTAGGGATCACCATGAATTTAATCTTTATTCATTATGACTTTAGTCAATTTCCTTTTGCAATCCTTTAACCAAGGATTTACAAAATTCTTATTTTACCATAAGAAACTCGCGTATCAAATTGATTGATTGATCAGTAAGTGCTTATGTCCACGTTTTCAGGACTCACCAATGTAAACGTATAATTTGTACACCCTTGATAATGGTACCTTTTTATCATTGTGTACACAAACCATTACATTAGATAGTTAGATTATAATTATAACCACTTCTAAAAACAAAACAAGAAGTAAAGACATCAAGGCATAGTGTCAATAGTTCAACGATGAATTCTTTATCCAAAATACATCATCTATACCAAGTTAAATATCTCAAGAACTTGTAGATGCAACACCTTTCATCTATACCAAGTCTAATATTCTAACCACTTGTAGATGATTATCTTCTTGATAAAAGTTTAATCAATACATCCTTAAAATACTCAAGGATCCCCGTTGTAAATTAAACCACAAGAATTCTACAAGTAATACTTAGATCTCATCACATAAGCATTTGTTGCCTTATTGGATCATACTTCCAATTTTCAAAACATAAGTTTGATTCAATAAAAGTTTGATTCAATAACGTAACTGTATTGACAGACAATTAAAATTTAATCAATATTAATGCTATCAACGTTTAGAGATCATATGATATTAACATGTGTACTGTCCAAACATGCCGTTTCAATTCTTTGAAACTACTTTGTGAATACCATTAATCGTAAATTTAATACAATGATACTCGGTGTATCATTCACCCGATTAATTTCCACACGCATGAATCAAACATTCAGAGACACTATATATTAATAAGTACACATCGTATAAATGTTTTATTATCCATGTCAAGAAGGATAAATACTCCGTATATAACCGTCACAACCGTCATAACAATTTACTTTTCTTTTGAAAACATAAATATTACTCCCTTTTCATTTGAAAACACGAAATGAAACGTTTTCAACTTTCAACAAATACCCATTAATAAAACACAAAATTCAATGAAAATAAAAGAATATTTTCATTAATTAAAAAATGGAGTTTAATACCCCAAACCAAATTTATATTAATATGTCGGTATGATCAATTACTAATGTCGGTAACACATGTCAGAACCAAACCGTTCGTTGTTGTAACGGTGCCATATGTCCCAAAAGTCAAACGTTGTTATTCATTTCATACATGTTGATTTAATTAATTCATACCTGTAATTCATGTTAATTCAGTGTATGAAAATTCATGGTATCATTCATATGTCGTTTCAAACTTAGATTAATTAATTTACTTTCATACCATCAATCCATCATCCGTTCATAAATTCTAAGAATAATGACCATTCTATCATCATTACTATCATGCAGTTCATACTTATTTATATCATGATTATAGAAAATGAATAGAAAATGTGTACTCGTTATTATGATTGAACCATTGTATTGATCCACTATTTGAATCTTCAATCCATCTCCATAAACGTGACTATCAACGGCGGTTTTATCGAATTGCCAACCGTGCGAGACCTTCGACATTATCAGTAGTAAACGTTGTATTCCATAAACCACCAACAACAAATGATTGCTTTTATTGTCTCTTGCCCATAATGTTGCCTTTTAACAATCACGTATCCCGAATCATAAATGCGAAGCGCATATCCACTTTGTCACAAATATTGACAATTTGGCACATAATCATCAAAGGTTTATCATCATATTATTATTACAAAATACTTTATCGCTTTGTTGAAATATTGATGAATACGGTTTGAATGCCCGGATAAACCTTTGAATCGTGTAGTCACTTTCGCGATAAAGTATTTCGACCCTATACATGATTGCCTTAGGGTTACACGAAATCTTTATTCGGGATAAGACAAAGGCACAACTCCAATATAGGCAATTAAAATTGGAAGTCAAGAACATAGGTAATTTGTATATTGTGAATGCTCAAAGATTCATCATCCTGAAATGTGAGACAAATACTCTTATTTATAGAGTATGAAAGGTTACACCTTTTGGCTAAAGGGTACCATGAATGGTCACACCTTTTGGCTAAAAGGTGTCCATGAATAGTTATAACTTTTAATGAAGAGGTGCCATGAATGGTTACACCATTCCATGAATCCTTGCACCATTTCATTAAATTTTCCACCATTTCATGATTAGTTGTGTCTTTTGGCCAAAAAGACATCAACTAACAAACACAACCTTTCAATTAGATGACTTTAGTTATCTTAAACAAGCGTGTACTCCACACTCTCCTAACTTGTTATAAAGCTTAACTAGAAATCCACTTGTCTCAAGTAAATCACCTTATCACACAAAATGATCGATGACACTAAAATCACCAACAATCTCGGTATATTGAAGATAGTTTTCAACTAAAGGAGCATGTGTACTACAATGAAATCGCCATGGTTATCAATAAACAAAAAAGTAAGTATGATCGAGGACATATAAGAAACTGATGGAAAAAGAATACTCAGCGTTTTATTAAAAGGAGATGTGATGTTAGCAATTTTCGTCTACAATATATTAAATTAGGATGAATAACACAATTAGGCAGACAGGTGTTATTATAAGTATATTTAACGTAATTTAAAATTGTAACATCATCAAAAAGTATCAAAATAGTAGAGTAATATTATATTATACAGTAGTAAATCACCTTTGTTCCTAGAGTAGGGTTTTATACTCATCTAATGACACTTTCAATAACTTATAGAATGACACTTTCAATAACTCAGGAACCCAATTAATGCTTTCCTTGGCTATAATCAATCAAACAAACAAACAAGTTGTTATTGTTATTGTTATTATTATTAATATGAAAAAATTTAACAATTGGGATCAATTGGCTTATTTATTTACTAACTGAAAGGAGGGAGAAAAGTAACCTTTCAAGTCTATGTGAATCAGCATCAAAAGCCCAACTGCAATGTTGGAGAACCGTTTTCCCCATGCATTCATATTTACAAAGTGAATAGTCCACTCAAATTCACGAATAAGATTTTGTAAGATTCATCATCACTACTTATTTTGTTGAACATGTCATTAGTGTCTTCCATCATTAGGTCGATTAGCCATTGTATCCTAAAATCGAAAACAGCCTGAAATCTAAAACAGATGATTAACAAACAAAATAGTTGAAAATTGATCAAGAATCAAGAATACAATAGAAAATAAAATGACTAAAGTGTTATATATATATATATATATATATATATATATATATATATATATATATATATATATATATAGGGGGAGAAATCAAGGGATAAGGAGCAAAATGGGGATAAGGAGATAACCAGATACTAGCCATAGATCTCATCAACTTTAAAAAGAACGCGGAGGGGCAAATCAGTCATTTGGTAAATCATCAGATAAAACATTTAATGGAAAAGAAAAAAATAAGCATCTGATCGCTATTTTCACTTCTTCAGTACAATTAGGGTTGCTGTTCTTCAAAACAATTAGGGTTTCTAATCCAAAATTGAACCGCAAACATCTTCAAAATCATCGTTTAGATGCTGAATATTCATCGTTCTTTGAGATTCATCACACGTTGTTAAAGTTTCAACTGAAAAGACCAACGAAGATTCATCTTTCAAACAAATTGACAAACAATACGCAATCATCGTTCATTCATCGACTTTGTTTACTCCAGGTACCACCCTTCTTAAAATTTATGATATATTGATTGATACTATACTATAATCTTGTTTATTTAGATTGCTTGACGATTCGATTGTCTGTACTTTCATGTTTGTTTCACTGTGAATTTTTGGATTAGGTGATATAGGTTCAGTTCATATTTTAATTTTGTATGAATATTAGTGAGATTAATATGAATATTATTAAAAAATTTGTACTTACATATCCAAATCAATATTCATTATATGTATGGGAATTCAGACTACACAGCCACAAGGCTTATAAATCTATCAAGTTAATTGCAAAAGGGCAGTCATTTGTAACAACCTAAATTTATATAAGGAGTAGAAATTTTCAACGATCATTAAGCATTTCCTTCCAAAATCACACCGAAATTACATATGAATCTCCCAATAATTGATAAACTACTACACACAAATCGTTCGAATGAATGCATATTGATTAAGGATGAAATCAAATGATTGAATTGTTTCAAATGAAAACGACACGACTGAATCCTGCTTGAACTCAGGATCATTTACGAATCTTCAAGATCAAACTAATCGAAATGCAACAGAAGAAATTTGGGGGAGAACTAAGCATAGATGAAGAAATCTGACGTGCTATAACTAAGAGAGATTGATGAATCGCTGATTGTTCGGCAACATTCAGGTATAAATTAGCAATTGATTTTGTATTTAAAGTTTCTAACTAGTTACATAACTTGTTCATCCATTTTTCTGGAGCAGATTGTTGGTGATGATCTCTTTGTGACAAACCTAATGGTGACGGATACAAATCCGAAGAAGCATGACGAATTATGGAACTAATGAGTTGATGATTATTTAGAAACATTCAGGTATAATTTAATCACTGATTTTTTTGTTTAAAGTTTGTACTTGTTACCTTGTTCATCTTTTTTTGTTCGTCTTCCAAGTTTGATAATTAGTGAAACTGGTGTATAAATTAAATGTGTTCGATGAATGTTAACTACACATTCCACTCTGAATACGAATTTCTTAATTAATATATTTATCTTCTTCACATTCAGTGATGCTAACATATAAATAAGTTGAAGAATTAAATTTAAATTTAAAATATGAAAGAACACAATGAGGTGTAGATGTTGAACGAGGTTTCTAAGTAGTTATTTCTTGATAACAATTTTTTTTTCTTCCTAACTTGTTTATATAATTTTGCTAATCAGCACCTGTGGCATCACCTCCAAGCACATTTCCAAGAGATGCACCACCAAGTCCTACATTGACCATGTCTTAACCAAATTCACCAGGTGAACAAAATTTTCTTTATCGTTAAATTAGTATCAGGGATGACGATTTTCACCCAATTGATAAAATGGGTTGGTGTAGGTTGCTGTTCAAATTGATAAAGTTTGCAAAAATGAAAACAAGGTCAACCCATTGAAAATTCACTCTAAGTGTATTCAAAAAACCTCCTAAATTATAAATTTGTTGATGTATGTTTAAATACTTATCATAAATTTTTTGAAACATATCAAAAGGGTGTGATTGTACTCTAGTGCAGGGCAGATTCACTTGCTGGGGACTACTTGGGCTGCTTTAACCTCTCTATAGATAGTGCTAATCTTATTGTCATTAAAACACACTTTGCTATATTGTATTGTTATCTATTGAAAATCCTTAGCATGTGCAAATTAAAATGATTCATGGTAATATACTCACCTCTTGTTAGTTTCAAATTGATTCCTTCAGGACGTGCTGAATGTGTTAGGTTTGTAAAAAACCTTTTTTGGCCTGTGCTGGTACAATTTTTTTTTTTCTTTTTCATTTTACTTTTTATTTATCAATCTTCTCAGGAGGTTCTCATTTAAGGCTTATATGTTACACATAGAGCACATTTTTTTTTATACGAACATTTTGTTTAGTTATAATAATTTAAATGTGAACCACAGGTTGGGAACTCTGTAATGCAGTCAGTTTTCAAACAACATTAGCCACACAAGCAGGTGGAAGCTCCATAGCAGTGACGCATCAAACGCTACGTGTTCAGGAAACCAACCGGGATGCAATTATTACAATACCCTCTGCATTACATCCTAGATGCATCATATTTTTATCTATTATACATACCAACTCCTGCCATTTATCAGTTTTTGAGCAACGATGCGTATCCCAACAACCTCAAGGTAGTTATCCATCTCCACAAGTGGAAACTCAAAAAGATCCACTTGCACAATACAAGCTTGGAAGTAATACTCGTAAATTGGGTCACATTGGAGTCCTAGGGTTCCTATGGCATGTCTCCAGTAGCAGGTTATAATCTGAACCCAACTTCAACAGCTGCTAATATAAACTCAAGTGAAGATCTTGGTGGGTCTCGGTTCAAGGAAAACAATGCTTATGGCGTCCAGCATGGCCAGAATTAGGAATATTACGAAATTTACTATGATGCAATTTTATGTAATTTTAGTAACAACTCATAACGTTAACATTCATCAAATGTATGATAATAATCTCTAAGCATGTTAACATTCATTAGATGCATGATAACATAGAACACCCAGAACGTTAATATTCATTTGATGAATAGTAACTTTATGTAAATTTAGTAACGATCAACACCCCATAACATTAACATTCATCAAATGTATGATAATAATCTCTAAGCATGTTAACATTCATTAGATCTATGATAACATAGAACACCCAGAATATTAATATTCATTTGATGAACAGTAACTTTATGTAATTTTAGTAACAATCAACACCTTATAACATTAACATTTATCAGATGTATGATAATAATCTCTAAGCATGTTAACATTTGTTAGATATATGATAGCATAGAACACCCAGAACGTTAATATTCATTTGATGAAAATAGTATCTTTATGTAAATTTAGTAACAATCAACACCCCATAACGTTAACATTCATCAAAATGTATGATAATAATCTTTAAGCATGTTCACATTTATTAGATGTATGATAACATAGAACACTCATCAGATGTATAATAATAATAATAATAATAATAATAATAATAATAATAATAATAATAATAATAAATCTCGTTAACATTCATTATATGCATGATAAGATATTAAATAATAAATATAAAAAAATCACAAATAATTAATGTTTATCATTGTTAATATTAATAATTTGGGAAAAAAATAAAAAGAAATTAATAATTAATATAAATTATTGTTCATATGATAATCTTTGACCAAAAAAAGTTTCAACTCATTAACATTCAATCATATGTATGATAATAACGTGAAACCACACATCAGATATCAGATGTATAATAACATATTAAGTGATAAATTAAAGAAAAATCACTTATAATTACTAATGTTTATCATCATGGATACATTCACTTTGAAGCATTTAAAATTAAGTAACATCTAAATTAATATAAATTTATTATTCATATGATAATCTCTAACAAAAGGATTCATCAAATGTATAATAATAATCTCTAAACCCAATAACAGTCATTAGATGTATGATAACATATTAAGTGATAAATATAAAAAAAAAAAATGAATCTAATAAATTGTAATATATTTTACATTGTGTGCAATATGACACCCATTTGACCCACAACACATTTTGACACATGTACAATCCAATTTGACTGTTTTTAACTTCCATCTTGAATTTGATATTTTAAGGTGCTGCTTCGGCATTTGATTTGTTGTTCTTAAGAGCGTCTCTTAGTTGTTTCTCGGTCACGACGTGTTCATTAGACCGTTTGGCATCAAGTAAACCAATGAATGTTGCCTTTGTACGGTGCAGGGGCATGACATTTTCAAAAATAATCCAGTAGAACAACAAATGAACAGACCTAAAATATATAAAAAAGATCACAATATGAATATGAATATGAATATGAATATGAATATGAATATGAATATGAATATGAATATGAATATGAATATGAGTACTATATGATAAGTGATACCCAATGACCACATAATATGTGAATCTCTTAAAGATCATAATTTAAAGAAAAGGAATTATGTCAAACAAAATACCCTGGACTTCCAACTGAGTACAATGTGGTGATGAAGTAAGGAATGTAAATGGCACCCCAAATAGGAACCTCAACCTTAGGGACCAAGATCGTGACATATCTGCATAAACCAAATGAATTCATCAATTTTAGTTTGATAAAATAATAGATAGTAGATCAAAGCACAAAACCTTATGGGATTGTGATATTAAATCACCATATGATATCTGGTGCACTACCATACTCCGTAAAAAACAAAACACGCATCCTCACTTGCATATTTTGCTACCTATATTGGGATCATGAACTGCCACATGTTGACATGAGTTTGACCCAAATGTGTATAAAGTTTTGTCGATTTTCAGTTTCTGCAGAGACCTAAAAACCCAAGAAGCTTCCTTTTGATTGCCACTTACAATAGATTTCATTGACTCAGAATCACCTTCAGACCCACTCAAATAGTTCTCAATGTGGTTTTTAATCAGTAAAAAAAAATATATGCGTTTAAACGGGCTGTGTGTGCTTTTATGGCAGCAAAAGAAACACCACACAACTATGACTACAAGTCTATAATAAAATAAACACATACAATAAACACCACACAACTATGACTACACCAATCATATATATAACTGTGAATATACATCAATTTTGTAAGCAAATAAGAAACAAGTATTCATTAGATTCAAATTTTAATAGAATCATATAACTAGATGCAACAAACCAATTACTATAAAAATCACGAAGACTCGATTTCGTTCATGACTTCTCATAACCATTGTATTTGGCTTTATATTGCAGTAAAACCATTTATCTTTCCGAAGCAGAAAAACAAACACCAAACTTCCCATGAAAGTCATTCAGGACAAAGCAAGTAAGAGTACAATGGACTTTTCACAAGAATTTGACACAAAGAAGGTAATTCAAAAGAATTTCTTGACCATATTCAATGCACATTGCTATACATATGCTAAGTCAATTTGCTTATAAATAGAGTGATTCGGATTGTGTGTAATCTCAAATTCACATGGGTGTTAGCCAGAAAGTTAAACTATTTCCTTTTTAAAAATAAAGTTAACTAGTCATAAAAATAATGAAAAAAACATAGTAAAAACGAACACGAAAAAAAAGAAAAGATACATACTAAAAACGAACACGAAGACAAAAAAAAAATAACATTCAACATCAAATACCTCTTAGCTTCTGAGGTTCTCAAATCGTTGTTGCACCTGTCCTACAAAAGAAAAAAAGAACACATAAGAAAATGAGCTTCAAATACATAGTTCAATGTGTTCATAAAATTGAACTTTTTAAAATGTTATTATCTCACTGATTAATGTGATAATTTTTGTCCTTATTGTTAAAATACAATGCAAATTTAGATAATATGAAATTAGTAATGTATATAAATATCTAGATATTAAAATGTAAAAGAAATATCTAGATATTAATATATATATATGAAGAAAAATCTAGATGTTTTTATGTGGTAAAAATATCTAGATATTTATCCATGAAAAAATCTAGTGTGTAGAAGTTTCCATGGAGTAGTATAAATATGGGTGTTGATTTCATTTGTGTGTAAGGTGTGAGTAAGTGAAGTAAGTTGTGAGAGTGAAATAAGAAGTGAGTAGTGAAGAAGAGAAGAAGAGTGTGCGTTAGCGAAAGTAGAGAAGAGAAAGCTTGTAAGTAATATTGTAATTGTAATTTAATATAAGTGTTTTTGTTAAGTTTCCCGATCAAGCCTTAGTTTATGTTTAAGTTCTTAGTGCACTTTTGTTGTTCTTATTATATGGTCGGCTCTGCCGCCTAAGTGATACATGGTCGGTTATACCGCCTAAATGATATATGGTCGACACTGTCGCCTAAATATTATTGTGCACTAAGGATTTATAAAATTAAATGCTAACCAACGTCAAAGTGTTGGTCTAGTGAGTGAGTATAACCTAGGTCCTCTATAGTGGGTGTGTTGGGCTCGTCGAAGCTTCCAACAATTGGTATCAGAGCGGGTCGTTCGGGACCATTTCTAGTGGAGGAAATCGGTAAACGTTGGACGTTTACATCGACTTGTTTTCACCAAGGCTCTAAGGGAGATTCTGTCGGAGCACAGTTAGGAACTGTGAAAGCTCATCGGTCAGGGACCAAGCTTATTGGACGTTGGACGTCATGATGACAGATCTTGCAAGTACGAGCAGTGGAATCAAGAGTCTCAATAACCACAACTATGGTTATTGGCGGACTTGTATAGAATCCTACCTACAAGGACAGGATTTATGGGAAATAGTTGTTGGTAGTGACACAATGCCTCCACCGAAAGAAAATGCCGAAGCCTTGAGAAAATGGAACATTAAGGCCGGAAAGGCTTTATTTATACTGAAGACTACAATCGAGGAGGATCTATTGGAGCACATCCGTGACGAGAAAACACCGAAGGCAGCTTGGGAAACTTTTGACAAGTTATTTTCAAAGAAGAATGAAGCACGACTCCAGCTCTTGGAAAATGAGCTCGCAGGTATCTCACAAGGAAGTTTGTCTATTTCCCAGTATTTCACCAAGGTGAAATCTATTTGCCGTGAGATATCTCAGTTTGCTCCTGAAGAGAAAGTGAGTGATGCAAGGATGAAGAGAATTATCATCCATGGCTTAAGATCCGAGTATAATGGATTTATAGCCACTGTGAGAGGATGGCCTACTCAACCATCATTAATAGAGCTGGAGAATTTATTGGCTAACCAAGAGGCATTAGCCAAGCAGATGAATGAAGTGAGCATAAAAGGAGAAGAAGAAGCACTCTTCACCAATAAGAAGAAAGCTATGTCTCGAAGACAAGAGTTGTCTTCGAAAGAAAGTAAGACATATGGGTGGAAGGGTCACCCAAAATCAAAAGGCAACGCTTCAGGGGGAGCTCAACAAGGAAGAAGAGATCATCGCCAACAATACGGGGAAAATGATAAGAGAAAGAATGGTGAATGCTTCAATTGTGGCAAGAAGGGTCATTTTGCTCGAGATTGTAGATTCCCCAGAAGGTGAACTTTCGAAGGAAATGTGTCCGCCGCAAGAGATGAGAAGAAAGAGGTCACATTCGAAGCAACTATTAATGGGGAAACAAGTATTCATTAGATTCAAATTTTAATAGAATCATATAACTAGATGCAACAAACCAATTACTATAAAAATCACGAAGACTCGATTTCGTTCATGACTTCTCATAACCATTGTAATTGGCTTTATATTGCAGTAAAACCATTTATCTTTCCGAAGCAGAAAAACAAACACCAAACTTCCCATGAAAGTGATTCAGGACAAAGCAAGTAAGAGTACAATGGACTTTTCACAAGAATTTGACACAAAAAAGGTAATTCAAAATAATTTCTTGACCATATTCAATGCACATTGCTATACATATGCTAAGTCAATTTGCTTATAAATAGAGTGATTCGGATTGTGTGTAATCTCAAATTCACATGGGTGTTAGTCAGAAAGTTAAACTATTTCCTTTTTAAAAATAAAGTTAACTAGTCATAAAAATAATGAAAAAAACGTAGTAAAAACGAACACGAAAAAAAAAAAAAAAAAAAATACATACTAAAAACGAACACAAAGACAAAAAAATAAAAAAAAATAAAAAATAACATTCAACATCAAATACCTCTTAGCTTCTTGAGGTTCTCAAATCGCTGTTGCACCTGTCCTACAAAAGAAAAAAAGAACACATAAGAAAATGAGCTTCAAATACAGAGTTCAATGTGTTCATAAAATTGAACTTTTTAAAATGTTATTATCTCACTGATTAATGTGATAATTTTTGTCCTTATCACCCATAAGTTTAACATTCATCAGTTAGATACATTATAAGAATATCTATCTTATTGCAACCGAATATACAAGACTTAACATAAAGGAATTTACCATAATGAGTATATAATAGACATAGAAAAACATTCACAACAGTATGCAAACTAAGCGAAGCTTCAGCAAATTTTCCATAACAGTGAGGTAATACGAATTATCATATAATTGAAGTAGAGATTGTATAACTGCATCTAGTTGGTAAAAAGTCAGCCAATATATAATCTACTATAAAGCTTTAAACTTATCTATGCAAATAAGCATAGTTTTATGGTAGGGAAATGACATGATAACATCCACTAGAAGTGATTTAATTTGCAGTTGGGACTGGAGATGTAAGATGTGGTTTTAGAATGAGTAACTAACCATGCGTGATAATATCATAAGTAGTAAATATAAAAAAATTCATCAGATGTAGATGTATGTTAACATTCACCGGATGTATGTATGTTAACATTCACCGGGTGTACAATAAATGTTAACATCCATTAGATGTACAATAATAATATATATCATATGTACAATAAAAATTTCTCAGCACATTAACATTCATCATATGTATCATAACATATTAAGCAATAAATATAAAAACTTCATCAAATGTATGTTAACATTCACTAGATGTACAATAATTATTAACATTCATCATATGTATGTTAACATTCACAGATGTATAATAGAAAAATTTCAGCACGTTAACATTCATCAACTGTATGATAACATATTAAGTTATAAATTTAAAAAATTAATGAAACATTAATATTTATCATCATAAACTAGATTAATGACCCGTGAATTTACGGGTTTGACGAAGAAATCGACATTATTTATAATATTACACCATTTTAGTGATTAAATGTCTTGAAGTAATGCATAGAAAGTCATATAGAAGCAACTAATTTTTTTTCCTTTGTTTTGTTTAGATGAAGACAAAATAACAACTAAAAGATGTATCATTTTTGTCCCCATGTCAGTAGCTTTCTATGCCCATTTCCAGCCTCACATTGTTATTTATAGGGAAGTGATGGAAGTGATATGTACACAACCACTTTTTACACATACACAACCAAACATGCTTTACAGTGTTGTACTGTACGACACTATAAAGCATATTTGGTTGTGTATGTGTAAAAAGTGGTTGTGTACATATCATCACCCTTATTTATATGACTTCCACCTTTCATTTTGACCCAACTTTTACACCAGTGTATTTTAGGGTGGTAAGTCCATTATATTCATCACTACAAGATAGATAATAAATTAAAAATCACCGGGAAATGTGGGTTACACATGTGGAGAATGGCTTAACCTCAACCTACAATTCCTTTGTATAACTTGCAAATACATATGTATATTCACATATATTATATATAAAATTCATAGCCAAATACAAGAGCGCGGAAGAAAAATTCGTTACCTTCTCAGGAGGCTTATGATTTGCGATAACTCTATAAGGTATTACAGAAACTTCCTCCTTGTGAAAAAAGAGTTTTCCTCAATTTGCATAGGATCAGAATGTAAAGAATATTTATTAGAGGAGGAGCGATATGGTAACAACCTCACCAAATCGGGGTGCAAAGTTCCATAAGTGTACACATATATATCTTTTCCTTGACCTACAAAGTCAGCTAACAGATGTCAGTTTCATGTCAGGTTCTTCGGGCTTTTTAAATTTAGGCATCTCACCTGCACTTTTAAGTCTCCGAGCAATTCCTCTTCTTGTATTCGCAGAAAATTTGGAGTCCAATACGATGCCATGGTTCAACTTTATTTCAGGCTTAATCTTTTGTTTGCTCTTGGACCACCCACGGATAAAAGCGAGAACGGAATTTATTATATAACTACTATGTTCAGTTAGTTGCCCGACCAAAATAAGAACTGATATGCACTGAATGTGGCAAGAAAGGCAGAGTAAATGAGTTGGTGGCTAATATAAGAACTTATATGCACCGAAGGTGGCCAAAATGACAGGGTAATTGGGTTGGTTAGCAGCTCAGCATAATGATCAAAACATGATACGAAAATTTAAAGACATTCCCATGAACCTCTTGTTGGAGTATGATACAAATTCAAAGCGAGCGGAAGCATTTTTAAAACTTTACAAAATCATACTCTTCCACGGATCATTGTACAAAACTTTAGCAAACAAAACAAAATTAACGAAATTAAACAAAAGAAGATTAAAATACAACCTTTGTAGCCTTTTGAAGATCGAATCTGAAAAACCCAAAGAAGAGTTCCTCTAAACGGTAGACACCCAAAGTTCCAACCTTGTTTCAATCTATACCTTCTACTTAACGGATCTTTTCTTTTTTCTTATTTCCACCAAAACCGAACCCAATTATAGATCTCAAGTATTTTGGTTACTTGAAAAAGAGAAAGAGAAATATCATTTTGTATGTGTGTTTTTGTATCTCAAGTTTCTATATCTTTTCAATACCAAGATTTGGTATTATATAGAATTAAAATTGATACAATAATACATATAATACAAATATAAAGATTTTAAAAGATTTTGAAAAATTTGCAAAATCAAATCTTTATATAAAATAAGATTTACAACTCAAATCAAATCTTATTTATATCAAATCAAATCTTATATATTATATAAAATATGATTATAGTACAAATCTTTATATAAAATAAAATTTATAAATCAAATCAAATCTTATTTATATCAAATCAAATCTTATATATTATATAAAATATGATTTGCAAAATCTAATCAAATCTCTACATATTTAGATTTGTAAGTATATGTACACACATAAAAAAAAAACTTAATTTATTAAACCATTAACTAATGATTAATAAATTAATTTCCGATTAGAAGGTATATCAAACAATTTACGATTGGCCTTTGTGTGTGACCGAATAGGATAAATGAACTTTTATTATTTAATGTCATGGGCATATCTTCGGAATATATGTACCACGGTCAAACCACGGTCGAACCATAGCCAACCCGAGAACATATTTCCAACAAACTCCCACTTGCACTGACATTAATAATATTGGCTAGTCTTAAAGACACACCATGTGTAACAACTAGTCTGCTACGTTACACTCCTATATTTTTATTTATATCAATCATCCTTTTGTTCTAGATATCTTTATGAACGTGTGACATGGTTAAGTGTCAATCATCATCGTTCAAGATTATATTTCCCGATAGAGATTTGTGGTGATCAAATAGACTGCTATTGCATCAATTCAGTCGTAGCATGGCCATGCATTTAATGCAGCACAAATCAACGAGGGGCCCAGAGATATCGCTTCAACTTGCTATGAGAAGAAGGAACAAATTGCTTCAACTGTATAGACATCCACCACATCCCATATTGTACCTGATCTGCACCCTTATGACTGGCATTTACGCACATCGTTAAATACAGGTCAAAGTAGAATATAGTTTGTGTCAGGATTCCTCATACATATCCACTCTAGGATAAATGATATTGCCATCTTAGAGCTTACTTGTGACTTAAAACCATGAAGTAGCATCTAAGTGTGGTCATTCCAGAACCTTGAATCAACTATCAAGTTCCTCATGAATGTAGTTTCATATAAGCCTATATTACTACACTTCATAGCAGCCTTAATTCAATTCTCTCTTCCTTAGAGAATGACCGACTGTGGAAGTTTATGAAATAGTATTCATTGGAAGTTAAAACATGCAAAATGAAACATGGCAATATACAATGAAATGATCGCATCGTGCGTATAATATAATCTCAATATATTAATCATCAGATCAATTGCAACATATATTATTGCCCAATGTTTAAAGTTTCAAACTTAACATAATAAATACAATCAAACTTTATCATCAATGACACGAATGCCAATAGACATGCTATGAGCATCATGCTTAGTCTGTGGCAAAGGCTTGGTGAAAGGATCAGCCAAGTTCTTAGTCGTGTCTACTCTACTTAATAATATGTCATTTTCTGCTACAAGTTGACGGATGTAATGGTACTTTCTGAGTATATGCCGTGTGCGCTTTTGTGACCTCGGTTCTTGAGCCAAGACAACCGCACTCACATTGTCGCAGAAAATCTCAACAGGATCATGGATTGTAGGAACCACTCCTAGATCCCCGATGAATTTCTTTATCCACATGGCCTCTTTAGCAGCTTCATTTACCGCTATATACTCGACTTCTGTCGTAGAATCAGCAATAGTACTTTGCTTGCCACTTCTCCATGTGACGGCTCCAACGTTCAACATAAATACAAATCCTGATTGTGAAGAGCAATCATCTCTATCTGATTGGAAACTAGCGTCTGAGTATCCATTGACGCTCAGCTCGTCATTCCCACCATAGACCAAGAACATCTCTTTGGTCCTCCTAAGATACTTTAGAATGTTCTTGACTGCTATCCAATGAGCTTCACCAGGATTGGCCTGATAACGACTAGTCATGCTTAGTGCATACGACACGTCAGGCCTAGTGCATATCATCGCATACATGATCGATCCTATAGCTGAATCATATGGAGTACGACTCATGGTAGCTGACTCCAAGTCAGAATTAGGACATTGAGACTTGCTCAATATCATTCCAGGGTTCATAGGAACGCACCCTTTCTTAGAGTTATGCATACCGAATTTCTTCAGTATCTTATCTATATATGCACTTTGGTTTAGCCCAATTAATCTCCTTGACCTATCTCAATAGATCTTTATTCCCAAAATATATGATGCATCTCCTATGTCTTTCATGGAGAAACATTTCCCTAGCCAAGCTTTGACATCTTTCAGTGTCGGGATATCGTTTCCCATGAGTAATATGTCATCGACATATAGTACAAGGAAGACTACAACACTCCCACTAGACCTAACATAGACACATGGCTCATCTTCGCCTCTAATAAAACCAAATTCTTTGATCTTCTCATTAAAGTAAAGATTCCAGGTACGAGAAGCTTGTTTAAGTCCATAAATGGACCTTTGAAGCTTGCACACACTATTAGGATACTTAGGATGTACATAACCCTCAGGTTGTGTCATAAACACATCCTCTGTTAGTTTACCATTAAGGAAAGCTGTTTTTACATCCATTTGCCATATCGCATAGTCATAAAATGCAGCTATGGCAAGAAGTATTCTAATGGATTTCAACATAGCTACTGGTGAAAAAGTTTCATCATAGTCTACACCATATTGTTGCGTGTAACCCTTAGCCACCAGTCTGGCTTTGAATGTGTGTACATTTCCATCCATATCGGTCTTCTTCTTGAAGACCCACTTACACCCAATAGTTTTAATACCTGGTATATGATCAATCAAGACCAGACTTGATTATCATGCATGGATTGGATCTCGTTGTCCATAGCCTCCTTCCATTTGGCAGACTCGGGGCCTGTCATCGCTTCCTGATAGGTAATAGGTTCATCAGAATCTATATTTTTGTCATCACCCTCAAATATGTGTAAACTATATTTCTTTGGTGTTCGACGCACTCTATCAGATCTACGTATGGGTGGTGGCTGTAGGCCAGTTTCTCTTTCAATTGCAGGCTCGTCGACCTCTTGAGGAGAATCGGTTCCAATATCGGTTTCCATGTCGGTTGATTCTTGAATTTCTTCAAGGTCAATTTTGCTCCCACTGGTTCCTTTCGATATGAGATCCTTTTCAAGGAAGACTCCCCTTCGAGACACAAAGACTTTGTTCTCAGTAGGGTTGTAAAACAAATATCCAAAAGAATCAGTCGGGTAACCAACAAATAAACACTTTTCAGATCTGGGTTCAAGTTTATCTTGAGCTTCACGACGAACGTAAGCCTCACAACCCCAGATTCTTAGATATGAGAGAGACACAGTTTTACCATGCCATATCTCATAAGGTGTTTTGGAAACTTTCTTGGTTGGGATGAGGTTAAGGATCCTTGCGGCAGTTTGTAGGGCGTAACCCCAAAAACTGATTGGAAGCATTGTGCGGCTCATCATGGATCGAACCATATCAAGTAATGTTCGATTCCTCCTTTCAGTCACACCATTATGTTGTGGTGTTCTAGGAGGAGCTAATTGTGAGATTATCCCACAACCCCGTAGATGATCACGAAATTCATCATTAAGATATTCACCACCTCTATCAGATCGGAGAATCTTAATTCTTTTGTTCAGTTGATTTTCTACTTCGTTTTGGTATGCCTTGAACACTCCAAAAGTTTCAGACTTTTGTTTAATTAAATAAACATAGCCATATCTACTGAAGTCATCAGTAAATGTAACGAAGTATCGTTCCTTGTGTCTAGTAGGCGATCTGAACGGACCGCACACATCAGTGTGTACCAACCCCAACAGATCCTTTGCCCGTTCACAGCTTCCTGTGAAAGGTGCCTTTGTCATTTTTCCTGATAAGCAAGATTCGCATTCATCATACGATATTATATCAAATGATTCTAGAATTCCATCTGACTGGAGTTTGGCTATGCGTTTCTTGTTTATGTGGCCTAAACGACAATGCCATGGATACGTTTTATCCAAAACATCTTTGGATGAATCAACATTGTAGATTGAACTATCATTTAGCTTTGCTGTGGTTTCTAAGATGCCTTTACAAGGACTAGCCTTGAAATAAAACATCCCATTTTTGTGAACAAGTATTGATCCATTATCAAAACTAAAATTAAAACCATCATTAAATAAAGTATCAAAAGATATAATGTTTCTTGCCATTTCGGCACTGTAGCAAACATTAGATAAAACAATACATAAACCAGAATCAAAAGAAAGCTTGTATTCTCCAATCATGTCAACAGAGGCAACATTCTTATTCCCCATGATTAGATTAAGCTCCCCGGTCTTCAACTTCCTACTTCTTGTGAGTCCCTGCACATTTGTACAAATGTGAGTACCACATCCCGTGTCCAATACCCAGGAATTAGAAATAGTAGTATTGTTTAGTTCAATCATGAACAAACCTGAAGGTACGGCGACTCCCTTAGCCCGTAGTTCATTAAGTTCCTTCAAGTACTTAGTACAATTGCGCCTCCAATGTCCTTTATCCCCACAATGAAAGCATATTGCTTCTTCAGGAGACTTGGTTTGCGGGATCTTTGAAGTAGAAGAGTTAGCAATGCCCTTAGGTTTAGGTTTGAAGTTGGACGTGCCAACCTTACCCTTGCCCTTGTTCTTGCCCTTTGCTTTGTTTTTCTTCTTCTTAATCCCACCTTCACGAATGGCTAGAACGGTAGTTGCGGGTTTAGCTTTGGCCATGTTAGCCTCAGCGGTTTTTAACATGCCATGGAGCTCCATGATTGTTTTCTCCATATTGTTCATATTATAGTTCATAATGAATCCTTCATATGCACTAGTCAGCGAGTTCAGGATAAAATCCGTTGCAAGCTCCTGACTTATGGAAAAACCAAGGCGCTCCAACCGGTCTATGTACCCTTTCATTTGTAGTACATGGACACTAACACTACTTCCCGTTGCCATTTTGCAAGATACGAGAGCTTTCACGGTGTCAAACCTTTCTTGCTTTACTTGTTGTTGGAACATGTCCTTGAGTTGGTTAAGCATGTCATATGACCCTAAGCTCTCCATGCCCTTTTGGAGCTCTGGAGACATGGTCGCCAACATCAAGCATGCTACCTCATTAGACTCGGAACGCCGTTTTTCAAACTCGTCCCTAGCCGCTTGAGTAGCTCTCGATCCGGGTTCTGCCGGTAAGGGTTCCTCAATAGCCCTGATCTTTCCTTCCATCCTAAGAGCAATTTTTAGGTTGCGAAGCCAGTCCATGTAGTTCAAACCCGTAAGCTTGTCCTTTTCAAGGAGCCCTTTAAGGCAGAAATTAGTGATTGATGACGGAGTAGGATTTGTGTTTGTTGCAGACATCTGTCATATTTTTATTTTTAAAGTAAGTTGTATTAGTTAGTTTGATATGTTTAAACCTTGTTAAGATAATTACCCAAGTGTGTTTAATATTCAAACAATTATAATTAACAAGGCTAAGATCCATATTTCACTTATGTTAACGACGGGTTCGCCGCGGATCGCCAACCATAAGCTATTTAGGTAGGTAACTATATTACCAATTTCATCCATTATGAAATTCTTAGGTTCTGCGGGATTTAGTGATAATCAATTATTTCACTTGGCATGTTTAATCCCTTCTACGCTAATCCTTCCTCGTGGCGGGTTTGCCGCAAACAACGATTTCAGATTGTAAACCGTCCGTGATAGATACACGTGAAATCCGGCCCAAGACTCTCGGGTATCGTGAAATTCACCTCACCCTTCCCAACACCCAATTAAAGTCCGGCCCAAGACTCTCGGGTATCGCGAACTCTAACAGGTAGAAGGTTCGGATGTGTGTACTACTCATGGATAGCGTAAAGTTTACATTTAAAACGGGTTTTTGTTTTCTTTTAGCAAAAGTAGTTTACACCATTTTAAAACATTTGCTAATTATGTATTGCGTGTTGCGTTTGTTAAACTAATTTTAACCAAACCGTTTTATATGATTATTGTCCCTTTTGTTTTGTTTTTTTTTTTTTTTAAACATTTTCTAGCTAGCATGGCATAGACAAATAATAAAACAATAATAATCATGACACGCAATTATCGGTAGTATGCCTCGAGTCCTATGCGTTTTTCCGGTGAGCCAACACACGGAAAAACATGGTCAACTAGGGACATAACCTTGTGTGAGAATTGGCTCCCACTAAAACCGCCATCTCCATTATATGCTCGGATGGGCCGCCTTGTGAACATCGTCTTCTTGATTTCAATCTTGGTTGCATTATCTTACAAAATAACTATTCTATTTTCTATACTATTACAAATACAATATAAATAGAAAGACGACATGCAAGTCGTTTAATAAATTATTACATTCATCCCGAATAAATAATAAATTAAATCATACAACCAAACATCCACACAAGGGTCTTGTTGAGGCAAATACTACCGATTTCATACAACAATCACATACATAACAAATAGAGTGCCAACCGTCCATTTTCATATAACATGTTTCGATAAGGATTGATTTAAACAACACTTAATGGCACTTATAATATTCAATCCTTGTTTACATAACATATGTATGTAAACCCACTTCATATTTTGTAAGTATGGTTTTAATGCCAAAACCATCCAAATAAACATATTAAGTGAATCAAAACATGTTGGAGATTTATTCACCTTACCAAAGCATAAAGTCTAAAATTAATAATTTTAATTTTCTCATTTCATGTAAAACATGAAAAGAATTCATGTACTTTATTTTCCTAAACATTGAATCTTTAATAGTCAACATGCAAGTTACCATTAAAATTTTCGGATTTTGGCAGATTCATACATGTAACTTTAAATGGTCATATCTTACTCATTTCTAATCCGTTTTCGATGAATTTTTTTTTCAAATTTAAGTTCTTTCAGTTAGCTTTCAAATGCAATTGGTCTCATACAATAATATTGAGTTTAAAGCCCCGAAACAGTCCATCAAATACGGACTGTCCAGGCTGGAAAAAATTTCTTAAATGAAAAAAATGAATTTAACCCATTTTACATTTTGTCAAAATCCAAGATTCAAATTAGTATTTAGGAAACATAAAACATAAATTATGATACTTGTTTTGCATGTTTGTTATGCATGATCATCTCAAAGAATCATGCATAACGCATCCATCAAAACTAAATATCATAAGAAAAGTTTGTTAAAACTTGTACAAGATGGCTCGGATACCACTGTTGGAGTATGATACAAATTCAAAGCGAGCGGAAGCATTTTTAAAACTTTACAAAATCATACTCTTCCACGGATCATTGTACAAAACTTTAGCAAACAAAACAAAATTAACGAAATTAAACAAGAGAAGATTAAAATACAACCTTTGTAGCCTTTTGAAGATCGAATCTGAAAAACCCAAAGAAGAGTTCCTCTAAACGGTAGACACCCAAAGTTCCAACCTTGTTTCAATCTATACCTTCTACTTAACGGATCTTTTCTTTTTCCTTATTTCCACCAAAACCGAACCCAATTATAGATCTCAAATATTTTGGTTACTTGAAAAAGAGAAAGAGAAATATCATTTTGTATGTGTGTTTTTGTATCTCAAGTTTCTATATCTTTTCAATAACAAGATTTGGTATTATATAGAATTAAAATTGATACAATAATACATATAATACAAATATAAAAATTTTGAAAGATTTTGAAAGATTTGCAAAATCAAATCTTTATATTAAATAAGATTTACAACTCAAATCAAATCTTATTTATATCAAATCAAATCTTATATATTATATAAAATATGATTATAGTACAAATCTTTATATAAAATAAGATTTATAAATCAAATCAAATCTTATTTATATCAAATCAAATCTTATATATTATATAAAATATGATTTGCAAAATCTAATCAAATCTCTACATATTTAGATTTGTAAGTATATGTACACACATAAAAAAAAACTTACTTAATTTATTAAACCATTAACTAATGATTAATAAATTAATTTCCGATTAGAAGGTATATCAAACAATTTACGATTGGCCTTTGTGTGTGACCGAATAGGATAAATGGACTTTTATTATTTAATGCCATGGGCATATCTTCGGAATATATGTACCACGGTCAAACCACGGTCGAACCATAGCCAACCCGAGAACATATTTCCAACACCTCTTCAATCTCATAAGCAATCCCAGTAATCAATCTTAT
Source organism: Rutidosis leptorrhynchoides (assembly GCF_046630445.1). Classification (NCBI taxonomy): domain Eukaryota; kingdom Viridiplantae; phylum Streptophyta; class Magnoliopsida; order Asterales; family Asteraceae; genus Rutidosis; species Rutidosis leptorrhynchoides. The sequence continues at coordinate 117,782,026 of NC_092337.1, forward strand.
GTAACCATAAACATCCATCTTAGAGATGAGATCTTTAGTTACAAAATCTTCATTACCCTATAATCGATCTTATATTTAAGATACAGTAATATGTTTCCAATAATCATTTATGTATATGTTTCAATTGTTGTTTCTAATATATAATTGTCTGGTGTAAAATCTGGATGAATCTCTATGAGTTTCTGAAATAAAGTCATAACGTACTTAAAGATACAATTTGCTCGCATTTTTAACAAGATCGACTAACTTTTTTTTATTTTTGACACAAAAAAACGTAAGAGGTGCTATCTTTCTTCATTAACAAAGCTACAAGAAACGTATAACTTAAAAAATAGAATCTTTGGTGAGTATTTGAGTTATCAGTAAAAATAGAATCCAAACAAGCTAAGGCAATAACTACAGAATTCAACATTTAGAAAAACATTGACTCATTAACTTGACTATCATAATATGACAATTCATATATTCATATATAATTCAATTCGTTGTGTTCTTACTTGTTTTTTAAGACCGTATAGCTTTTAGTGTGCATTGGTGGCTGAGACAAGAAGCTATTTGATGGAGGTAGTAGTTAATCAGCAGAGCAACATCTTAAAGTACATTCATAATACATATTAGCAATTGCAAAGGTAATAAAGCCATTTTTCAATATAAATATCAGAAAAAAAACATTACCAGATCAACGTAAACACATCGATGTAATCAGAACAAGCAACTATTGAAATAAAAATCGGAATCAGTAAAATTTAGGAAAAAATATTAGCGAATTAGGTGTTCTTAAATTACCTTTCGAGGAAGCAGAAACCATTACAGAAAATGAAATTAGAGTTTCTTCCTATTCAATCTCTCGTCAATTACAACAAGGCATGTAATTAGACTGAGATTTAGGTGATGAATTGATGGGAGCAAAACAAGAAAGATGAAGATTAAAAGAGGCGATCGACGATGATGAACTAATTGAAGCAGAACAAAGAGAAAGAAGATTGAAAGAGGTAATTGACAATTGACCTGGATGCCTTAAAAATTTAGGTAATGAATCGGTATGTAACAGGAGGGATGTTAATTACCAAATTAACCTTCTCACTATAATCTGAATAAAACGCGGGAGCAGAGAAATTAGGGTACACCTTGAAGAAGAAACGATGATAGACGGTAGGATCTTCACTTATTCCCTTATTCCAGATTTACCTACTTACCGCTTGATCTTTACCCTCTATATATATATATATATATATATATATATATTGTTATAAAATATCTAGATTGTGTTATAAAATATCTAGATTGGATGTTAATTTTATTATTATTATATTTCTTGCATAGTAATATTTTATACTATAAATAGACATGTATGGTAACCATTTAAGGTGTACCATTTCTCTTGAAATATCAATATTTCTTCTCTCTTTCTTCTCTCTTTTCTCTCTCTTTGTTCTTATAACCATTAAAGGTAGTTATAAGCCTACCAAATTATAACACGTTATCAGCACGAAGAGCTTAGTGTAATCAAAGGATATCTCAAACGATCACGAGTCACTAATCAAGGTATGAAATTATTAATAATTTTCAGACTCGGACATATCAAATTTTGGACTACTAACATTTTGAACTACTAATTTTTATTAAGTTCTTAGTGCATTTGTATTGTTCTTATTATATGGTTGGCTCTGCCACCTAAATTATATATGGTCGACACTGTCGCCTAACTATCATTTATGTTTACTAACTTTTATTAACTTCACTAACATTTATATTTATGTTATTTAAGTTATATATGGTCGGTTATACCACCTGAATTATATTTATGTAATCTAACTTTTATTAACTTCACTAACATTTATATTTATGTTATTTAAGTTATATATGGTCGGTTATACCACCTGAATTATATTTCTGTAATCTAACTATTATTAACTTCACTAACATTTATATTTATGTTATATATGGTCGGTTATACCGTCTGAATTATATATTCTGTAATCTAACTCTTATTAACTTCACTAACATTTATATTTATGTTAATAAGACCTTATGATTGTACGCAACACGTCATTTGACAACACGGTACTTTATGTACGCAACACGTCATTTGACAACACGGTACCATGGGTCGAGATTAATTCCGATCAATACGAATACGATGGGGTATTTATATGTTATCTAACATTTATGATTACTTATGCAATTAATCATTATTTATTTCATGCATACTAATGTTTATTCTTAAATTTATAATCTTAAAAGTTAAAATAAGAAAAAGTAGTTTGTACTTTTATTAAAAGTAAATCTTAAAAGTTAAAATACAAAAAGTAGTTTGTATTTTTATTAAAAGTAAATCTTAAAAGTTAACATACAAAAAGTAGTTTGTATTTTTATTAAAAAGTAAATCTTAGAAGTTAAAATAAAAAAAAGGAATGGTAAAATGGATTAGCTTTTTGTCAAAAATGAAGTATTGAAAATGAAGTGGTCTCCTTCTATAATTAAAAAAAAATATATTTTCATCAAATGAATTTTTATTGTGGCCGACAATTCCAAACACGAGTCAGTGTTTAGTTTATCAAGAATATCTCTTGCTTTGGTGAAAGGTCACGATCACGATATCGGGTGTTGTGAAAGAATTAAAAAATTGGTCAAGTGATTTTTTTTTAAAACAAAGAAAGTGTTTAAATGAGTTTTACAGAAATGGGGAAAGCAAAGTAAAATTTTTTTTTCCAAACTTGTCAAATGTTTTGTTAAAAACGTGACCGTTGAAAAAAGGAGGTTGAATAATAAAACTTAAAAAAAAACAAATTATTTTTTTTAAGAGTGTGCATCAAAATGGCCATAATGCCAAAGTGATGTATAAAGTTAATAAAGATGCAAGATGATCGTTTTGTATGTTGAAGTTAAACAAAAATTTGATACAAGTGGGGTTTACATATATTATTTAGTTACTATTAGTCCACTAACCTCCACTCAAAACATATTTATAAGTTATAAAAAAAAAGGGTTTGGTGGCAATGCTAATTATTGAACCGAAAAAAAAAATTATAAACCTTGGATGGCCACGAACCAAAACAAGAGGAGGCATGGATTTTAAGTTAGTATATATTCTGAAATGGTACGGGTGATGGATCCAATGAATCCGCATCAAGGACCCGCGGGTGCTATCCCTAATTGTGACAAGTACAAATCAACTAAAAGTCTAAAAGATAAATGCTCTTATAGGGACCAAATGTTCACAATAATTGCCTAAGCTAGATATGAAACAAATAGTTCATCAATAAAAAATATGCATCTAAAGCTTCTACTGAAAATTAATGTGCAATGTACAACATATAACTATATGGTCAAATTCATTTGAGCCTTCGGAGTCACAAGTATATGATGTATATATATTACTCAATTAACAAAATAGTAAATCGAAATTAATTCATATGAATAGTAAAAAGAAATTAATTAATTTACTATTCACATAAAAAGCGCATATGATGAAAAGCACATATGGTGAAAAACACAGCGCATATGATTAAAAGCGTATATGGTGAAAATGATATATAATGAAAAAGCACATATGGTGATTTATGAAAAAAAAAAAAAAAAAAAACGCATATGATTATTAATGAAAAGTATATTGTGAAAAAGAATCACAAATGTTTCTTGAAAGAATTCAAGGTAAGATATATGAACCAATTCATCCATCATGTGAACCATTTTGATATTTCATGGTTCTAATAGACGCATCTAGCGGATGGTCTCATATTTGTATGTTATCAAGCCGTAATATGGCATTTGCAAAGTTTCTTGCACAAATTATTAAATTGAGAACACATTATTCTGATTACACCATTAAAAGGATGAGACTTGATAATACCGGTGAGTTAACATCTCAAGCATTTAATGATCATTATATATCTACAGGGATTGTTGTTGAACATCCAGTTGCTCATGTGCATACACAAAATTGGTTTAGCTGAATCAATAGATAAACGCTTGCAGCTAATAACTAGACAATTGATAATGAGTACAAAACTCTCGATATTTATATGTGGACATGTAAATTTACATGCTGCGACATTAATTCGCATTATACCATGTGGAAGTCATAAATATTTTCACTTACTATTTGATTTTGGCCAAGAGCCAAATATTTTCACCTTAGAACATTGGTTGTGCAGTGTATGTTCCAATTGTATCACCACAACACAATAAAATGGTTTTTCAAAGAAAGATGGTAATATATTTTGGATATAAAACATCTTCAATCATAAGATATACTGAACCCATGATGGGTGATGTTTTTACAGCACGTTTTGCTGATTGTCATTTTAATAAAACATTGTTCCCTAGATTAGGGGGGTGAAGTAAAAAATAAAAAAATAAAATGATGCTTCATGATGTGAACATCAATTAAGGTATATTGAACTCGCACAAAAGAATGTGAAACGAAAGTTCAAAAAAATAATGCATATGCAAGAACTTGCAAATTAATTACTTTATGCATTTACAGATATAAAAAAAAGGTGACTAAATCATATATACCAGCGATAAATGCTTCAGCTCGAACTGAAATTCCAAAAGCTGGCAATAATGTCACTGTTGAGTCTTTGCCACGCATCAAACGTGGAAGATCAATTGGTTCCGAAGATAAAAATCCTCGAAAAAGAAAATCAGCTGATAATGAGGTAAAAGAAAGTGTTCAAGAAGAACCACAAATCAATATTCCTTCTGCAGAGGATATTGATAAATGTAAATACTAAAATTGCGATAAATTATGCAATATTATGGAACCGAAATGAAATTAAAATCTCTATGAGATATTTTCATATAATGTTACAATGACATCATGAATAAAGATGATGATCTGGAACTAAAATCTGTCATTGAATATACAAAATGGACATGATTGAGCTCAATGGAAAGAAACAATACGAGCTGAATTAGAATCGCTCGATAAAAGAAAAGTTTTCGGATCAATCGTTATCACTTTTAAAGATGTGAAACGTATGGGATACAAATGAATTTACAAGGAAAACTAGACTTGTAACTCAATATTTCCCACAAAGACCATAAATGAATTCGGAGGAAAACTTATCCTCCTGTAATGGATACAATTACTTATTAGATACTTAATCAACCTGGTAGTTATTTAAATGCATCTCATGAATGTTGTTACTACTTATCGGTATGGATCACTTAATAATGATATATATGAATATACCTAAAGAGTTAAGGTATCATAAGCATCTAATGTAAAACCCAAGGGAATATATTCCATTAAATCACAAAGATTTCTAAATGGGTTTATACAAACGGGACATATGTGGTATAACCGATTAGATGACTACTTGATAAAAAAAAGGGTATAAATATAAACTTATTTTGCACGTATGTTTTATAAAAACAATGTTCGGATATGAGATCGTAGTTGTTTATGTCAATGTTCTTAACATCATATGAACAAATAAAGAGATCTATGAAATCATTCAACTTCTAAAGAATTATTTTGAAATAAAAAAATCTTGAAAAAACCAAGTATTGCCTTGGATTGCAAATTGAGCATATGCCTAATGGTCTACTTGTACATCAAACAACTTATACTGAAAAGATTTTAAAACATTTTTTTTTAAAGATAAAGCCAATTGGTTGTTAGATCACTCAATATTGACACTGATCCATTTCATCCCCGTGAAGATCATGAAGATATTAACGGATCAGAAGTTCCATATATTAGTGCAATTGGGACTGTTATGTATCTTACAAATTGTACAAGACCTGACATTTTTTTTGCAGTTAATTTGTTGACAAGGTTCAACTCAGCCCTTACAAAAAGACATTGGAATGGGATAAACACATATTTTGATACCCTTGAGAAATTGCTAATTTTAAAATTATTTTATTCTAACGTTTCAAAACAAGATTTGGTTGATTATGTATATGCAGGTCATTCATCAAATCCTCATAAAGATCAATCTCAAACTCGATATGTATTCCTAAATGGAGGTACCACAAAAATCATGGCGTTCTTAAAACAAACACTTGTTGCAACATAATCAGATCATGACGAAGTGATTGCATTATATGAAACTACTCGAAAATGTGTTTGGTTGAGATCAATGACACAAATCATTATTGATTCTTGTGGACTAGAACGCTATAAAAGACTAAAAACTATCTTCACCAACAACTATATATGAAGATAATGCAGCTTGCATAATACAAATGAAAGAAGAGTATCAAAAGTGACTGAACAAAATATAAATACTGACGAGGCGCCAAAGCCATAGACAGTCTTAACGGTCATAAGTTTGATGGAAAAGAATGGTATGTTGGTAAGGCTCGGAAAAGACTACAAGGGAATATGAATTGAAACAAGGGTTTGAGCAAACCATGAAGGAGACTGTAGACAAACACAGGGGCTAAACTTGTACATAAAAGATTTAGATGATACAGTTTCAGATGAAAACCTCAGATTCTTCTCATATACTCAAGATCTCGTAAAAGACAACCAGATTAAAATGAGATACGTTCAATCAACAACTCTGCTGATCTTTATACCAAAGCACTGCCAACTGCTATTTTCAGAACACACGTTCATAATATTGGCATGAGGCATGTTCAGAAGATGTAACAACTCAGGCGTTGCCTACTTGAGGGGGAGTCAACTCTATACTGCACTCTTTTTCCCTTAGCTAAAGTTTTATCCCAATGGGTTTTCTTTAGCAAGGTTTTTAACGAGGCAGTACTAGTTATTCTCTAATAAAATTGTCATCCAAGGGGGAGTGTTATAAAATATCTAGATTGTGTTATAAAATATCTAGATTGGATGTTAATTTTATTATTATTATATTTCTTGCATAGTAATATTTTATACTATAAATAGACATGTATGGTAACCATTTAAGGTGTACCATTTCTCTTGAAATATCAATATTTCTTCTCTCTTTCTTCTCTCTTTTTTCTCTCTTTGTTCTTATAACCATTAAAGGTAGTTATAAGCCTACCAAATTATAATTAATATATATATATATATATATATATATATATATATATATATATATATATATAGGGTAAAGATCAATGGCGAATTAACCAATCGGGGAGAAGCGGGGGGAAGCTAATTTTTTTTTCGTTTTTTTGGAATTTTTTTCCCGGCATCAAGATCACACGAAAATATGAACATTTAGAAAAGACACTTCGTGATGAATGTTATTATTTAGGCTGGAAAACGATCGACAAAAATAACATTCAAGATAATATTGTTCGTGAAGAATGTGAACGTTTTTTTCCTTCATGTTTTGTGAAGTAAAATTTAGCCCGATTTAGAGTTTAGGGTTTGGGGTTTAGGGTTTGGTGTTTTGGGTTTATTCCATAAACTCAAAACCCTAAACCCTAAACTCTAAACCGTTTGTGTTAAAAACTCAATCTAAATCCTAAATCTAAACCCTAAATCTAAACCCTAAACCCTAAATTTCTAAACCGTGATATCTAAACCCTATAAACCATAATATCTAAACCCTAATATCTAAACCCCAATATCTAAAACCTCAAAATACGCTCGAAAAACACGATAATTGTTATATATTACTTCTTCGAGCATATTCCCGCCAAAATAAAAACATTTATCACAAAGTGTCTTTATTAAATGTTCATATTTTCATCCAATCTATTGTGACGACCCGGAAATTTTCGACCAAATTTAAACTTAATCTTTATATGGTTTCGACATGATAAGCAAAGTCTGTTAGGTTGAATCTCAAAAAATTTGAACTATTTTCACTTATGCAATTACCATTTGACCATTTTCGATGATTCACGAACAATTGTATGTAAATAAATAAATATAGATATATATGTATAAATATAAATATAAGTAAATATAATGTTTTGAAATAATAAAAACACAATTGAACCATCTGAATTAAAATGAATCTATATATATATATATATATATATATATATATATATATATATATATATATATATATATATATATATATAATGTAATATATATAAAATATGTAAACATTCAATATTCAATATATGTTATTATATATGTATCAAATATTACATACTTAATAATATGTAATATTAATATAATAAATTTAATTACAAGAAAAATATAAATGTTATATTTATTACTCTCATGATTATTATTAACATCAATATTATAAATGTAGTATTATTATTATTAATAGACAATAATACAATTTATTATTATCATTAATAATATTATTAATTATCATTATTAGCAATATCATTATATTATTATTATCTGTATTTTTAAATGTATCATTATTACCTTATAAATAATAACAAGATCATTATTATTAATACAATTATTAAAAATTAGTATTATAATTATTATTATTACTAAAATATTTATATTTATATCATATATAATTCATAAAAACAGAAAAGAAAAAGGAAAATATGTACAAATCAATTTCATATTACCATCAAACTGTATGGATTTTTTTTTTCTGTCTCTGAATTGGATACGAATCAAAATCAGATATAAAAATTCAGTAAGATACAAATTGTTAGATATTGAGATCAAAATGTAGTACGAATATGTTATTAATCACAATCCACTTTTATTTCTTCTTCTTCATTCCCTGCTCACAAAATTCATTCTGTCGGCTCCAATTCATTACAAAACAATTACAGAAACAATTCAGTTAGACATTGGGATCAGCTTTATTCATTTTTATATATTTCTCTTGATTTCTTCCCCTGCTCAAGATTCTTGGACGACTTCAATTAAACACTACAAAACAACTGCAATTTCATTATAAAACAAATTGGTTATAAATCAGTAACAGATAAGCGTACGAATTTGTTACAGGTCATAATCTACTTTATATTTTTTCTTTGTTTTCTCCTCCTGGAACGAATATTTCTGACAACATTCTCAATCTGTTTTCTGTTATTATTTTGTTGGTATCTCTTCGGATTGATTCTTCGTGTCGATACCTTCTTCAATATAAAACAAATCAATCGTACCTTTGAATTCTATTTCAATCACTCAAATGCACAATATATATATATTCGCTACCGCAATTGTGAAAATAAAACAAAAATATGAAGATACATACATATATTACTTACGTATAAAACACGCTTACATGATCACTCCACTTTCTTCATCATCGACTGCCACCTTTAATCCTAACATTTATGTTTTCGGTTGGAAATCACCACAACCCTCACAAGTAAGTATTGTTGCTACTTTCCCTTCATATCTATCATCTGTTTCGATTTGAACCAAAAACACCATCATAACAAACAAACAATTATTACTGCATGTTACCTGTTTCCTCTTTCATTTTTGTCGATCATCAAAACCTACAACTCAACCATACAACCATCGTGATCATCATTTACCACCCTGGTTTCTGTTTATACTCATTCAAAGACAGCCTGAAACCACTGCCACCTATCAACCCGTTTATCTCGTCTGTTTCGTTTTCAACTAACCACCCCAACCATTGAACCAGCTGTGAGACGCTACTAGGTTTATATGATCATTATATGGTTTATATATATTAAAGAAAGGTTATAGAAGGAAGCATACCTAGTTGTTTTAGAACCACGTACACTCAATTTATATTCAATTTAAATATATGGAGCTAGTGAACTGTATTTCCTTTCTATTTTGTTGGCCGACAATGGATGGATGGAAATGATGTTTAATTACATTATTAAATAGGTAAAGAATATGATAATGATACAAGCCACCCACTTGTGTCCTTTGTTAATATTTCCATCCATAAACTCCAACGATTTGGACTATTATTTCTTCGATCCTGTCTCCCTGCTCGATTTCCATAACCCACCAAATATTCCACTTGCAATTACCATAATACCCATTTGTTATTATATAATCCCATTTAAACTATTTCGTGTTTTTAAATCCTATCCGAGCACCACCTTCGAATCAGACCATTACAGCTGTTTGTTCCTGTTTCTCTTCCTGTTGAAAATCTAGTCGACATCTTGGCATTATTTTAAATGAGTGGGACAAATTAATACATAAAGGTGGACTATGATAATGATAGGTACACGATACTGCACTTGTTTTTCTTTGGGGCCGACAAATTCCAATCAGGAATTCCCACTTACAAAATTAGTCGCTAGTGGATTACAAGAGGTAATCTTAATTCATTAATGGAGCATGATGGGAACTAAAGACAAATGGTAAAGTTGAACCGGACCCTTTAAACTATGACACAATTCATTCTAATATGATAATGAAGATTGATGTGAAGTTATAATGATGATAAGAGATGATGGGGATGGTTTATGAAGTAGCAATGATAACAATTACATTATAGTATTATACGATATTAAGATGATTGATGAGAATGATAAGATCATAAGAAAAATATGATAAATGATGATAGGGATAATTAGGTAACAATTATGATAATGATGTTAGGAAAACGATTATTGTGATAATTGTGATTATGATATTAGGAATATGATAATGGAATTATGTGATGAACGAAAGTTTAATCGAAGATAATAATGATATATAATGAAAGATGATGATTATGTCATGGATGATGTTATGATCGTGATGGTGAAGACGAGAATGAATGATAATAGGTTTGATTATGTTATGATGATGTATGAAGTAGGGATGAAGGTAGTACACGATCGATCACGATGAATGAAGAAACGATGACTGTGATTATTTGTTATTAAAAATTCTGGTTCCTGTCGACATCCACCCACGAACACATCCCTACTCACGTTCAATCAATAACCTAAATCATCTTGGGCTTCAAGTAGATTAATGTGTTGGGCCGTATATTTTTCTGTTGGGCTGCATAATTGGGCCGAGACTATGCTGAGTTATTGATTGGGCCGAAAAGTTTAGATGATGATAGGATACGTGAGGATCAGGAGATGTAAGATGATGATAGATTAAATAAATTTTTAGGGGGATTTAATCAGATGGAAAAAAACATAGGGATAGTTAAGTATGTTTTGGTTAAACGAGAGGTCTTGGGTTCGAGCCCGGGCTGCGACATATTTTTTAAGCTATTTCTTTAAGGTAGTATACTTATTATCCCTATTTTTATTATTATTATTATTATTATTATTATTATTATTATTATTATTATTATTATTATTATTATTATTATTATTATTATAAGTATTATTATTACTAATATCAATATTATTATCATTATTATTTTTATTACTAATATTATTATTATTATTATTATTATTATTATTATTATTATTATTATTATTATTATTATTATTATTATTATTATTATTATTTTTATCAATATTACTAACTATAACTTCGGTTTTAAATGTATTTTGTATATAAAATATAACTATATTTTTATGATTTTAAACTAAAAAGATAAATATTATAAGTTAGATACAAACATTAGATATATAGAAGTATATATAATAAATATACTACTTTTACTAATAAAATACTTTTTGTTCATTTACGTTTTAATATAACTCGAACTTATTAAAAATATTATCATATTAAAAATTATGAGTATTTAAAAATATTGATACTAAGTATTTATTCTAAATATATTAATAAAGTATATAACATATTATTATCATAACCTAATGAAATATATAAAATAGAAATATTTAAGTAACTATAAATATTACAAGTATATTACTAATATAAAAATATATATTTATTTGAATATTATTATATGTGTTAATATGCATACTTGATATAGGTTCGTGAATCCGAGGTCGACCCTGCATTGTTCAGTATCGTCGTATGAATATTTTTACTACAAAATATCGTATTGTGAGTTCATTTGCTCCCTTTTACTCTTTACATTTTCGGAACTGAGAATACATGCGCTGTTTTTACAACTGCTTTATTAAATGCTTTTGAAATATATTTTGAACTGCGAATACATGAAATGCTTTTATAAATGTTTGACGAGATAGACACAAGCAAAACATTCCTCGAATGAATTATTATGCAGACAGAAGTTCTGCGGATTATTATTGAATTATGTGGACATGATAATTGCCACCATTGAATTACGTGGACATGATAATTGCCACCATTGAATTATGTGGACATGATAATTGCCACCATTGAATTATGTTGACATGATAATTGCCACCATTGAATTATGTGGACATGATAATTGCCACCATTGAATTATGTGGACATGATAATTGCCACCAATTGATGTGAATGTTATGTATCGAGAGAATGATTTTTATACACAGATTATGTGTATTATATTTTGTGCACGAGATATGTGTACGGTTACTAAGATTTATGAAAAATAGATTTCGTACACGAGAAAGGTGTACTGTATTTAAAAGATATCGCATGTACATTACAGGTGGGTGTAGGATTCGGGCCCATTTGTACCATGCAGCATTTAAATCTTGTGGTCTATCAAAATGATTAATTTTATTATTTTATGATAAACCTATGAACTCACCAACCTTTTGGTTGACACTTTAAAGCATGTTTATTCTCAGGTATGAAAGAAATCTTTCGCTGTGCATTTACTCATTCTAGAGACATTACATGAAGTCGTTCATGGCATATAGACGTCAATTCATCGCGATGGTACCAGATGTTATTGTATTCGTTCAGGAAGATTTTGGACGGGGTATGACATCTATAATGTTCGTGAACAAAGTTTTTTTTAAAAACAAAAAAAAAAATTTGCTTCCTCCCGCTTCCCCCCGATTGGTTACTTCCCTCTTGATTCCTACCACTATATATATATGTATATATATATATACTAGATTTTTGAGCCCGTGCGTTGCACGGATGTGTAAAAACCGTGCAAAAAATGTAATTTGCAGTTCATATTGGTATATAAATAGCGATACTAACAAATACGAAAAGTATAAGAATTATATAAGAGATCGTGGTGTTGACACATTTAAAAAAAAATGAGTTTAAGAGCCCGAGCTGTTGACAAATTTTAAAAGTTCATTTGAGTTTAAGAGCCCGTGGTGTTGAAAGATTTTAAAAGCTCTTTTGAGTTTAAGAGCTCGTAGTGTTGACAAATTTTAAAAGTCGTGTTGGATAGTATTAGTAACTTAATGACTACAATTTTTTTCTCACCATTAGTATCTTTTTAATTATATATAAATTGTATACTAATAATATTTAGTAAAAATATGAGTACATTAAAAATTTATCATGGAATGTAACGTTAATAAAGTTTAAGTTATATTATTATAGAATTATTATATACAATTATTTTTAGAATAAAAGGGTAATTTGCGAGTTTAATCTTAGAAAAGTTGTTAGTCATTTCTGCAAAATAATGGTACTCGGAGGAGTCGTTATCTGTAATTAATATTATAATAGTTATATTTGCATGTTCATAAATATTTAAAGGACTTAAACTGTAAATTCAATCACTTTCTTATTTATTGCTAAAAAGAAATGCTTCGTCGGTAGTGCATCAAAGTTCCGTGTCGAATACAATTTATTGCGTTTAATTCGTAAAATATTTCAAGTTGAACAATGATGGCGGTGGAACCTAACTCGTGGTGTGCAGAATGATAAATCCGTTAAAAAAATATTGTGGGTTTTGTTTGATAGGTTTATATTAAATAGTGAATTTACCTTTTATACATCTGAAGTTATCTATTATACCACTGATTAAGTGTAAGGGAGTAAATTGTAAATTTAACGAAAAAGACAAAAAAATAAATAGGAATGTCAATTTGTAATTAAATTATAATTAATCTTTATATTTATATGTAAAGTTTTTAGCATTTAACTTGGTAATAAACTAGTCCGGAGCAGCCCGCGCGATGCGGCGGGGACTTTCTGCCTGCATGTTCGTATTTAACGTAGCGCTGTGTATGTACAGAGAGGGAAACAACCAATGTGTTAAAGACCCGTTTAGATGTCGGTGTGACTAGCATTTTTAAAAAGGTATCCGTTTCAGACGTGGTTAGTCTCGTTTTGTTCGTAAAATTATTTTAAGTTTAATGGTGGTAGCGGTGAAAATTAATTCATACTGAGTAGGAAGATAGGGCCCGTTGAAGTTTACGGTGAGTTTTCTCTTTTGGTTTAAATTAAAAATTAAAGTTACGCTTTTAACTCCTAAAAAGTTTAACAGGCCAAGATAGTTGAGGGGATAAAGTGAAAATTCGCAGTGTGAAAGGGAGGTTTGAAACAAAAAAAAAATAAGGGGGACGACATGTCTCCCCACCTCTTTTAGTATATATAGTATTAACTAGAAAAAAATTTGACCGCGCGTTGCTGCGGTTGTATTCGACGCGCGGTCGAATTTGGATATACGTTGTTTGGTACCTAATATATCTAGTAAGTTGGGTTGTTTGTTGGACGTGTATGTATATGTATGTAATATAGCCCGAAATATTTAGTGTTTTTTTAACGATGTCCGTTTCGTGTATAGTTAGTCGCGTTGTGTTCGTAAAATTATTTCGAGTTAAACGGTGGTATCGAAAAAATTTAACTCGCACCGAGCGAGAATATAGGGCCCGTTATCTAGTTTTTTAACGATGTCCGTTTCGCGCGTAGTTAGTCCCGTTGTGTTCATTAGATTTTTTCGAGTTGAACGGTGGTCTCGGAAAAATTTAACTCATACCGAGCGAGAAGATAGGGCCCGTTAAAAATTCGGGTGGAATTATTTTCTTTTATTTTAATAAGATTATATATATTTACGTTTTTTACCCCTGAAAAAGTGTAAAGTTTAGGGGCCGTTGTGTAAATTGAGCCGAAGTTGAGAGACCGTTTGTAGTGTGAACGTAAACTCAAAACGATAATTCGATAGAACTGAAACGACGAATTCTGGCGCGTGTTTTAGTGTGTAGGTTTACGCGTGTTTTAGTATTTAGGTATAATATAATATAATATAATTAAGAGAATGCATACTTTTGAAATCAACAAATAACGATGAAAAAAAAAAACCACCTCATGAGTTGATCGTAATATTATTTGTTTTCAAATCATAAAATAAATTGAATGAGAGTTTCCTATTTAGAATGGATTAATGATATATATATATATATACTAGGTTTTTGAGCCCGTGCGTTGCACGGGTGTGTAAAAAACCGGGCAAAAAATGTAATTTGCAGTTGAGCCCTGCGTTGCAAGGGTATATAAAAAACTGTGAGAAAATATAATTTGCATTTCATATTAGTATGTAAATAAAGATACTAAAAAAAATAGGGAAAGTATAAGAAATTTTTAAGAGCCCGTGGTGTTGACAAATTTTATAAAATCTTTTGAGTTTAAGAGTCCGTGGTGTTGACAAATTATAAAAGTTCTTTCGAGTTTAAGAGTCCGTGGTGTTGACAAATTTTAAAAGTAATTTTTGGTAGTGTTAGTAACTTAACGTCTACAATTTTTTTATTTGTCACCATTAATATCTTTTTAATTATATATAAATTATATACTACGTAATATTTAGAGAAAATATGAGTCCATTGATAATTTGTCATGGAACGTGTCACATAAAAACACATTAGTAAAGTCTAAGTTATACAGAGTGTTATTTTCTAGTCCGTAATTATCATATACAATTATTTTAAACAAAAGTGTAACCCGCGATTTTAATTTTAAAAAAGTTAGTCATTTCAACAAAATATGAGTTCTCGGGGAGTCGTCATGTATAATTAATATTATAATATTTATATTTGCATGTTTATAAATATTTTAAAGACTTAAACTGTAAATTTAAATCACTTCCATATTTATTGCTAAAAAGAAATGCTCCGTTGGTATTGTATCGAAGCTCCATGTCGAATACAATTTATTGCGTTTAGTCCGTAAATTTATTTCGAGTTGAACGGTGATGACGGTGGAACCTAACTCGCGACGAATAGAAATATAAATTCATTCACAAATTTTGATGGGTTAAGTAGAATATTTTTGGTTAATGATATATATAATAAAAAAAAATTAATATACATGGAGTAAGTAGAATTACTTTGGATTCTTACAACATGATTACCCAGTATATAGAACCAAAAAGTTCGGGTATATATTTGAAACAACCCAACCCGTATTCCATACGATAATATTTTTTTTTATAATACACATTTATGCGCCAATTAAATATGTAAACCATTCCATAAGTTCCATTTAAACGTACATCAATTTAAATGTTTACAAAAGGCACGAAAGCCATTAATTAAGTTTAATACAAGTTTGACCCACTACAAGGATAGTTTATAATCCAAACGACCTCGAGCATGGTTTGGGGCTAAACTACCCAAAACGTTAGGCCAACTTCAAAATCTAACACCAAAAGCACCCCCGACAACATAAGCGGGAGACCACTAGTCCAAACGTATGCCCTTACCCTTGTCCAAGCCGGAACCTATAAAATAGTAAACAACGAGAGAGTAAGCAAGGCTTAGTGAGTGCAACAATTATATATACATATATATAACCTACTTACTTGCAAACCCTCACCAAATCCGCATACATACTAGTTACATAATTAGCATACCCTTCACATGTATAACGCTAAGTACCACGATAACAAGACTGGTATAACAATAGCATATAACACAACATTACAATATGCTAAACAAAAATATAACGATGATGTTCACAACATCCATAGTACTCAAGATCTCAAGGCTAGCCCAACGAATGGTATCGTCAACATCGAACTTAAACCCCATTCGCCTACATTAATGTGGTATCGTCAACACCGAACTTTAAACCCACATATGAGGTATCGTTAACATCGAACTTTAAACCCTCAGCAACTCACTACAATAGTCGTATGGCATCGTCAACATCGAACTTTAATTCCATACGTGAGGTATCGTCAACAACGAACTTTAAACCCTCATCACAACACAATATACTCTAGTGTATGGTATCGTCAACAACGAACTTTAAACCCCCACACCCCACAAGTAAATAAATTATATACATACACATATAATTATTCCACTCACCTTGTCACAAGGATGATGATTTAGCACTTCCGAGCTTCAACGCAATGTACCTAAATCATTAAGTGCACATTCAATTTCACAACTAGTGGGATTAACCACAATACTCCCACTTGAGCATTTAATGTTCCAATTTGCATTCAATGACTCCACTACTCACAACCGCCCATAAATGGCTAAGACTCGACTTTAATCACTAAGACTAGTGAATTAAAGTCTATTAACTTCAATTAACACAAACTTAGGGTAATCCATACCCATTTCATCCCATTAGGTCAACTAGTACATTTTGATCCATTTTAACTCACTTAAACTCACAAATCAAGTCAAACTTACCCATTAACCCTTCTTTCATAAATCTTAAAGTGCATTAGTGACTAACAACACTAATTGACACTTACAACCTCAAATCACAAGGCCAAAACCCTAGATTATGGCTATTAGGGTTTAATTACAACAACATAACCCAAACTCACCCATTTTACCCTCAAATGGGTCATACAAATCACTAGTACCCAAAATCCTAGTCATTAACCAATAAAAACTCAAACTTAGAGTTAGAACTTACCGAGACTATCAACGCGTAGCTAGAGACACAAGGAACAACTTTAAATCTCGCTCCTAGGTTTGATTCACAAATCTCCAACTTCAAATCTCATGATCAAGCTAGGTGGGTTTTGTGTTTTGGGAGAGAAATAGGAAAGAAAATGGAAATGAAAATGAAATAAATGGATGTGTGGTGGAGAGTTAATGCTCCCACCAGATTTACATGTCAAATTACCATTTTGTCCCTCAAAGTCATTTAATTTAAGCTAAAACCGGAATCAGAACTGCAGGACTGTCGCGGCGCGACCTTAATCGTCGCGGCGCGACACATAAAGGGAAAATATACCCTTCTTAAGCCAACTTTTGATCCCAATTTGCTTGTTATGCCGCGGCGCGGACCCAATCGTCGCGGCGCGGCCTAAGGCTAGAACTGGACAGCTCGGCCAACTTATACACTTTTCGATTTTATTTACCTTGCACAATCCAAACCCGCTTCCTATGTTCACCTAGCCTTCCATAAGAGTCTCACAAGACTTAACGCTAACCAAACCCATGATTAAACTTATACATGCACACATTATCAAGTGCACATATATGTATATATATATATATTCATACATTTATGCATAAGCTAACGAGTTATAAACGTACAAATGATTAAGTAGGTACCTTTCAATACGTACGGGAAAAACGGGATGTTACAACTCTCCCCCACTTGAATCAGAGCGCGTCCTCGCGATCCAAGCCGCATGACAAGAAGGGAGATAAACCAACACAAACTCTTCGGGCTCCCAAGTAAACTCAGAACCCTTACTACGGCGCCATTGAACTTTAAAAGTCCTAACCTCTTTATGTCTCAACCTTTTGACCTTTTCATCAAGTATGGCAATCGGTTCCTCGATATACTCTAACTTATTATTTAGCTCAATCTCGTCTAATGGCACCCAAGACGAATCATCCGCAAGACACTTACGGAGATGAGAAACATGAAATGTACTATGGATCCCCGCAAGCTCTTCGGGTAATTCCAAATGATACGCGACTTCACCAACACGAGCTAAAACCTTGAATGGTCCAATAAATCGAGGAGCTAACTTTTCTCGTTTCCGGAATCGAATAATACCTTTTCATGGCGAAACCTTAAGCATCACCATGTCACCTTCTTGAAATTCGATCGTTCGTCTACGCTTGTCGGCATACGACTTTTGCCTATCTTGAGCCTTTTTCAAATGCTCTCGAATCATATCAATCTTACTATTTGTCTCTAAGACCAAATCGGTACTCCCGATTTCCTTTTGTCCCACTTCACCCCAACAAATCGGGGTTATCTACGCCCATAAAGCATCTCATAAGGTGGCATCCCGATACTAGTATGATAACTATTATTGTACAAGAATTCCACCAAAGGTAAGTGCTCGTCCCAACTACCACCAAAATCGATAATACACGCCCGTAACATATCCTCTAAAGTTTGATTCGTACGTTCGGTTTGACCGTCCGTTTGAGGATGATACGCCGTGCTCAATTTCAATTGCGTACCCATATCTTCATGAAACTTTTCCCAAAACCGAGATGTAAAACGGGTATCTCGATCCGAAATAATAGATATAGGAACACCGTGTCGTGAGATGACTTCCTTGATAAACAACTTAGCCAAGGTCTCCGACGATATCGCTTCCTTAATGAGAAGAAACAAAGCACTTTTCGTCAATCGATCAACTATAACCCAAATCGAATCAAATTGGGTTCTCGCCGTTTTAGGTAACTTTGTGATGAAATCCATGGTAATGTGCTCTCATTTCCATTTCGGGATTTCTAACGGTTGTAACTTACCATACGGCTTTTGGTGCTCGGCCTTAACTTGCAAACACGTGACACATTGTTCAACATACTTCACAACATCACGTTTCATGCCCGGCCACCAATAATCTTTCCTTAAATCAAGATACATTTTCGTCTCGCCCGGATGAATGGAATACTTTGACTTATGTGCTTCATTGAGTAGCGCTTGTCGGTAATCACCCATCTTAGGCACCCACACTCTTCCTTGAAAAGACAACAAACCACGCGAGCCCATAGTAATGAACTCCGATTGTCCCACAATTCGTTCCGCATGCTTGTTGTGAACGTAAGCCTCTATTTGAATCACACCGAGTTTTTCAAGAAAATCGTTAGTAATAATCATACGTAACAATCCCAATCGTAATGCCAGGTGTTGACTCTTTCGACTTAACGCATCCGCGACCACATTCGCCTTGCCCGGATGATAAAGTATCACACAATCATAGTCTTTTACCACATCCATCCACCTACGTTGACGATAATTCAAATCTCGTTGATTAAAGAGATGTTTCAAACTCTTATGATCCGAATAAATCGTACACTTGACACCATACAAGTAATGGCGCCAGATTTTTAACGCATGCACAACCGCCGCCAACTCAAGATCATGAGTCGGATATCTCGTCTCGTGTTCCTTTAATTGTCGAGAGGCATAAGCGATGACTTTACCTCTTTGCATTAGAACACACCCGAGTCCATTTAACGAGGCATCACAATAAACCGTCATGTCTTCCACCCCTTCCGGCAAAACCAACACTGGAGCTTGACATAACTTCTCTTTTAACAATTGAAAAGCAATTTCTTGCTCGTTCTCCCAAACAAACCTCACGTTCTTCCTCGTCAATTTCATCAATGAAGAGGCGATCTTAGAAAAGTCTTGGATAAACCGACGATAATAACCGGCCAATCCGAGAAAACTTCAGACCTCCGTAGGCGTAGTCGGTTGTCTCCTACTTTTCACCGTCTCTATCTTCCCCGGATCTACTTGGATACTGTCTTTGTTCACAATGTGGCCAAGGAATTGAACCTCCCTTAGCCAAAATTCACATTTGGAGAACTTGGCATACAACTTCTCCTTTCGTAACGTCTTCAATACTTCACGCAACTGACGTTCATATTCGTTCATACTCTTCGAGTAGACTAGTATGTCGTTGATGTGTTAAGACATAACCTTTAAAATGTAGACAATATGCTTAATAATTAACACATAATACAGGCAACTAAAACCCGATCATGTAGTAACTAGCAAGTAAATTGACCAGTTCGATCCACAGGGAGAAGTTTATTTAAATGATTTTACCACGATTAATTATTCTAAAAAGGGGGTTTGTATTTGAAGTTGTGTTTTTGTTTAACGAAACAGTAAATAAAAATAATAATTAACAAGAATGAGAATGCGGTGTTTACTTCTTTGCTTGATAAATGACAGGGATTGTTCTTTTATAATTAAAACCGTTATGCGATAGTTACAATAGAGTAGTTTATATCAATTTCACAATATCTATAAACTTAAGAACTATGTTTAATCAACAAGATTCTTTCTTGGTTAAATTCACATAAAACCTAGTTTACTAAGATCACTCTAAGTAAACTACATGATTGTAAAACCTAAATATCATCCAATTACCATCCTATATTCACATATAGGTGTCTAGATCACTAGGTGTTGAAGTACAAATTATAGCCTTTGATAAATTCACATAAATCAAGTCATAACTCGTATAATTGAACTAGAATATAAAGATAGTTACAACAATGGATTTCTTGAAAGAACATGGTGATTTAGATTGATTAACTAACTAGATTCAACCCGGTTAAACTCACGTGAAACCTTAATTACAATAATCACTTGAGGTAATTTCATAACTATGTTGCTTTGGAACTTATTCAATTACCGAATTAAACACATAACAAAATCACTTAAGTGTATGTATCTAATCGTCTAGATTACTAGATGTATTGAAGTATAGATTGTTTTCCTAGTTAACTCACATTAATAGGTTGCAATCTATATAATTGAAGTAATGATCTAAACATGCATAACAATGGTTCTTACGGTTGAACTAGATAATTAAATCAATCAAACATATGTATAACTAGCATAACATCAAAGTATAGAACAATCCCAAGCCATAAATCTTACATTGAAGCAAACACACAAAGCTTTTAGCCTAACATAATCATAGTAGAACTAATGAAACAGTAAATACAAGTTGAATTCATGTTAAAAAGATATAGAACAATAGTACCAATTGCGATAAACGATCCTAGCTTAATATTGATGTTGAAAGAGTGGAGATTAACTTGCAGCCTTCCTTGGACCTTGAAAATCGTCTTAAAACTGGGGGAGAACGTAGTAGTAAAGGTGTCTCAAGTAAGTAACCAAAGGCTCCATTAAATAGCCTCAAAAGTTAGGTATTTTGGCCAGAAAGTGACCAGATGCGCCGCATCTCTTTGGGATGCGCCGCATCTCTTTTCGTTCAGTAGATTCCAGCTCGATTATGCACTCAGAACTATCGGCAGGGGGTCAGATGCACCGCATCTGGGACAGATGCGCCGCATCTGGCTTGGATGCGCCGCATCCATCTCAGATGCGCCGCATCTGGGGCTATTTTGGTCCAGAAGTCTGCATGCTCCGCATCTGAAACTGTCGGGAATTATTTGGTGCATAGATGCGCCGCATCTAAGAGAGATGCGCCGCATTTAGACCTGTTTCAGTGGTTTTGGGCTATTTTGCGCGTTTAATCTTCGTTTTAACTCTGTTTTTGCTGTTGGTCTTCATTTATTCATTCACAATGGACTTTTACAAATATACATGAATTACAATACATACGTACAACAATTACATACAAATGGAACAACTTTGGATCAAAATAACGGCAATAAACATGTATAATTTTGGCGTTATCAAAATCCCCATACTTAAACCTTGCTTGTCCTCAAGCAAGACTTACAAGAATTTGAAATTTACTATAGTACACACACTTATTTAAGTGAGAACACAAAAAATGGGACTCACACTCACTTGATAAAATACACAAGACACACAAGTTATTTAGTAACATAATAACTCACGCTATATGGAAATCACACTCGGGTCACAATATATACACACTCACACTTTTATTTCACACGCGAATCAAACTCACGCGTTTTGAGTATACACACACCTTTGGAGTACACACGCAAAATGAAATCACGCTAAAGTCGAAAGGTGGGTTTTAAAGTCCACATTTCTTGAAAATTTGGATCCTTAGGGAAATTAGGACCTTTGCAAAAAACCTTTTATGTTTTGAAAATTATTCATGTTAGTTTTTACACTAATCAAGTTTTCCGGTTTTAACCTCAAAGTCCGGTTGAGGGTAACTGAAAATCGAAGCCTCAGTCGGCACTTAGCAAGCTACTCACCCCCATGATTGAAGTATCATGGAACTTGAAACCGGATGTTCTAAAAATGGTTTTACACAATATAGTTCATAAAATAGCATAAGTTTTAGAAGAAACTATATCATGTCCAAATATCATCGGTGAACCATGAGTTTACACACCTCAATTTGTTATGGCATATGTATGTTGACCGCGGTCAACATAGATACGGTTGATCTTTATGGAGATCATCCATCTGGGGATTAGATTTATTAGTCTTAAAAGCTAATTTGCACTGTGCCCCCCATTGTACGAGACAGATCCATCTCATGGTTAGGATAAGTCTGACCACCAAAAACCTTGTTTGATGCTGAGGTGAGGTGGATTTCCAGCCGATGATATAGATGACTTTTCAAGATTTTTCGTCAACCTACAGCTGTTCTGGACTACGACTTCTAATATAAGTTAGCAAGTGTGTCATATTGGAAGACTTGACTTCCATCACAATCATTACATGGATGAGCATTGGATTAGATTGTTAGAACAACAAATTACTTGATGATTTTCATTTCATCCAGAATGTGGTATAGCATGATGATTATATCTTTTATATGACTACTATTTTTATGATTTTTAACAAAATAAACTCAATCATTTGATTGTTTCTTAATTTGTTTTGTGATAATAATTTCGGAGTATACACCTAGTTTTAAAATCTACAAATTTTATACAAAATTTGAATTTATAAAGATAAAAGTTTAAATTTTTTTTACCATTTTAAGCCTTTTGAACCAAAATCAAAAACCCAAAAGAATTTATAACTTCCACCCCACACTTGAGTTCATCTATCGCCCTCGTTACATGAAATTAGAAAAATTTAAATTCAAGAGGGTTAAAGAGTGTAAGAGAGTTTATTACTTTCATGGTTTAAAACCGAAGTTCACGGGATGATGGTGCGGAACTGAATGCCAGCATAAGAACATCATCCGCTTCTTGCAACCACAAAACAATCACCAATCAAGTATGTGCTGAACTTACTGCCAGTCTTTGTAAAAATGCAGCATATAGCACAATGCTCACCTGTAGCAATTCAAACAAAGGTACATACGATTCACACAAATAAATGGGGGTGTACTCCATGTACTAAAAACCCCACTTACAATTATCTAAATTATTCAAATTACAATTATCCAAAATATTATCTAGTTATTACACACCAAACTTGAAAAGAAATTGTTTTTGAAACAAACCAACATCAACCAAACCTGTCACACATCAGGAAAAATTACGTCATCTTCAGAAAAAATCCCCAAAATGAGTTACTTGGGCCAGCTCCACCTTCGCTTTGATTTCCCGCGTCGTCGTCCTGAAATATTGAGGGGTTGTACCCCTGATAAGTTCCTTGAGCAGGGACGATCGCAGTGTCTTCAGTAGGCGGGTTAGGAGGAAGAGGATAAGGCGCAGGATATGGATCACCCATTCGAACCCAAGGATCGTATGCAGGCCAAGGAGAGGGGGTATAGTTAACAGGATCTGCAGCGTATGACACTGTCTGTTCATGTATCCAATTAAGCTGATTTTGATGCCCCGCTTGAGTGTACCATGTTCGATCATTCCCTACATCAATGTAATGTTGCATCTCCCTGTTACCTGCATCGTAGTGATCAATTACCTTTTGGGTGTTTCGATCACTATGGAGTCGCATATCCGAAAACTGGCGCGCCATGTAAGCCTCCCAATCATTTCCCGGACCCGAACTACTTCCAACATTTGGCTGTAGATCTGGTTGCTGTTGGGGTTGTTCTGGTTGCCTGTTCACGGGATCCTCATACCTAGTTAGAAGGCCGTTCGACCCCCTCATCAAAATGTTTGCCCTTGTATAACTCACTCTATAAAAGGCAATAATATGTTTCTCCTCTAACCCACTTGTGTTGATTCGAAAATGTTCGGCAATCCTGGTTACAAAATGGCCGCCCATGATTGGTGTAATCTTTTTCCTTTCTTCGAGGAGGAAAGTGAGAATCATTCGTGGGATATGAACATGGGAGTGATCCATTATCGCGTGAATGTACCATATATCCAAGTTGGTGACTTTTTCACTACTGTCTTTTTGACAGTTTATGGTACTTGATATGAATCGTTGGACGCATCAGTGCTCGTAGGTACGTAGCTTGCTACAAGTCTGCTTGCTTGCACTATATGCGGTATTGCTCATGTCCACCCATGCTGCTGAATGATTAAAAGAAGAAACATAGTATATACATTGATTAAAGTAATTTTGCATCAGTTGATGTGGCAACCCTTCATAAATATCCAACGCCTTCACAAATTGCAGCAGCGTTAATGTCCTGTCTTGCCCTCCAAGCCTAAATCTCATAAATGTACCCGATGTTGGTGACGTGTAATCAACCCTAAGTGAACCAACGAATTCTTTGACTAAAAGTGGATACACTCTTTCTTGCATTCTGAACAGGTTTTCCCAAGCAAATATTCGATGGCCGTGATACGTTACTCGGAAAAGGTTGCGAAAATTTTGATATTAGCCGGCTTCTTCTAATGGTGTCCAATCGATATATTTCCCCGGATATACGTCTTTGTGTAGAAGTGCCTTCATCCGTTCATGGTATTCCGGATGCCTCAAAACTGCATTGATCCATGGATCCGGAGTGGTTAATCCACGGACATTTAACTGCCGGTTGTCAATATCCATTTCTTCCTCTTCAGCAGCATGTTCTTCTTCACTTGTATCCTCATCTACAATTGCCGGGGCTTTTTGCTTCTTTGATTTTGGGTTTGATGATGATGCTCTAGTCTATAAAAACACAACAAAACCAAATAAACAAAATAACAAACCAAGTTTATTAGCGTTAAAGAATTTCAAAACATCTTTCATATTGTACTTAGCGAAAACCATGTGGATATGTTAAGTTCCAATTAAATCTCAATGTTTATGTTAACCAATATCTTAACATGGTATGAACTATTTTCACTCTTAACAAACATGTACTAGTATGCCAATTGATTCAAATTACTTTACAAGTATAATCATACATAGCATGCTTCATTTCACCAAACACTTGCAATGTCATAACATATGGAACCATAGGCATTCATCAAAAAGCATGTTAAACAATATTCAATCAATGGTTTTCATACATTTAGAACATTAAATTCATCTCAAGTCAACAACTTCATCACAATGCTTAAGCATATAATCCTTAACTTATATAATAATTACTTTCAACTCGAAATAACATCAAGTTAAGGTTCACATGTGTTTAGCATAAGTAATGATTTGCATAACTTCAACTTAGAACACTTACTAGTTAACAAAAGTCAAAATCCCTAATTCAAGAACCCTAAAATTCAATAATTTGTGTAATCGTGTAATTCAACAAACGTTCATGCGATTTTGTTAATGTATACTAGTAATCAAACTTCAAAATATCTCAATTGAATAAATTAATGGCCAAAATTCCGAAACCCCTAAATTCATGAAGAACCCTAATTTCCAAAGTAAAGATTGAAGCAAATAATCATGAAATTAGGGCATGAATAAGGATTAGTAGCAACAATTTAAGCATATAATGACCAAAACATGAACATTCAAACATCCTCACACTAAGAACAAGCTAAATCCGATTTTTAGATTGAAGAACACAAGAATTATGAAGTGTTTAGGATTAATCTTACCTTTCTCATGTTGATATTCGGATTTGATGCTCAAAGATGGGATTAATCGGTTCAATTAGTGAGTAGGGATTGAAATTTTGAGAGAGAATGAGATGGGATTCGGAGTAGTTGGTGAAAAAATAAGAAAAAATGATAAACTCCCGTATTTGTGCAAAAAAATTGGGCAGAATCCAACATACAGACACAGATGCGACGCATCTGGCTCAGATGCGGCGCATCTGAAGCAGATGCGGCGCATCAGATGGTCCAAACGCGGCGCATGACCCTTTCTCGGCGCATTCAAAACTCACGGGATTTTTCTTGTCTGCAGATGCGGCGCATCCATCATAGATGCAGTGCATCTGCCCCTGTTGCACCAGATTTTGACGTTTTTTCGCGTTTTAAACATTTCAGAAGATCCCTAAACAACTTGGTTCGTATAATAACTTAGAAATCACTCAAAAACACTCAAATTTATTAAAATACGTACACGAGTGGGACTATATACATGTTGTGAAGTTTAACGAGTCGTTCACGCGACTCCGTCCCAAGCTAATTAGCGTTGGGAAATAGGGTGATGTCATCTCGAACCGTGGTGTTCACTCCATCGAAATAGAGTTTCAAGCGATGACCATTCACCTTAAAGGTATTTTTGTTTCCAAACAACTCAACATATCCCGATGGGAATGCTTGTTTCACCAAATAAGGTCCCGTCCATCGGGACTTCAACTTTCCGGGAGAAAATTTAAACCGTGAGTTAAAAACCAAAACCTTATCACCGGTTTTAAACTCTTTCACTTCTTTCAATCGGGCATCATGCCACCTTTTCGTTTTCTCCTTATACGAGCTCGAATTCTCGCACGCTTCTAACCTCAACTCTTCCAATTCATGCATTTGCATGAATCGATTTTCACCAGCCTTTTCCATGTCTAAATTACAAAGTTTTAATGCCCAGTACACTCTATGTTCCACTTCAACCGGAAGATGGCATGCTTTACCGTATACAAGTCTAAATGGTGTGGTACCGATTGGTGTTTTAAAAGCAGTCCTAAAGGCCCACAACGCATCATCTAACTTGCGTTGCCAAATCTTAGGGTTGTTTTCAACCGTCTTCTCAAGTATGCGTTTCAAAGCACGATTTGTGTTCTCCACTTGACCACTCGTTTGCGGGTGGTACGGAGTAGAGAAACGATGAGTTACGCCATACTTCTTCAACACCTTTTCAAGAAGGTTGTTGGCAAAATGAGTTCCTCGATCGGATATGAGCGCCTTTGGGATTCCAAAGCGCGAGAAGAGATTTTTCAAGAAGTTCACCACCACCCTAGCATCATTCATAGGTAAAGCTTTTGCTTCAGCCCACTTGGATACATAGTCAACGGCTACTAGGATGTATTTGCATTTATGGGAACTTGGAAATGGTCCCATGAAATCGATTCCCCAAATATCAAAGATTTCACAAACTTGGATGCCGTTTTGAGGCATCTCATCCTTTTTCGTGATGTTACCCGTTCGTTGGCATGCATTGCAAGTCCGAACAAAATTATGGGCATCTTTGAAGATCGTGGGCCAATAAAAGCCCGAGTCAAGGATTTTTATTGCGGTGTGGTTTGGTCCGAAATGACCGCCGGTGGGCCCTTAATGGCAATGCTCGAGAATTTGTTGAGCCTCTTTTCCGTACACACAACGGCGAATCATTTGATCCACACCAACACGAAATAGGTCGGGATGTTCCCAGAAATAGGACTTCAAATCCGCAAAGATTTTCTTCTTTGGTTGATAAGAAAGTCCTTTTTGAAGAATGCTTGAAGCAAGATAGTTTGCAAAATGGGCAAACCATGGGATTTCAGATTCCTTGTCAACCCTCATTAGAGATTCATCAGGAAATGTGTCCTTGATGATTGTATCATCAAGTTGTTCTAATTCGGGGTTTTCAAGTTGGGATAAATGATCGGCGGCTAGATTCTCAGCTCCTTTCTTATCACATATCTCAATGTCAAACTCTTGAAGTAGAAGAACCCAACGTATGAGACGATGTTTTGCATCTAGTTTCAAGAATAAGTACCTAAGAGCCGAATGATCCGTGCAAACAATGGTCTTGGACAACACCAAATATGACCGAAATTTATCAAACGCATAAACAACCGCTAGGAGCTCTTTTTCCGTAGTGGTGTAATTAATTTGAGCTCCCGTTAGCATTTTGCTCGCATAATAAATTGGACGAAAATGATTATCGGGTCATTTTCCTAAGACAGCTCCTAAGCCATAGTCGCTCGCGTCACACATTAACTCAAAAGGCATACTCCAATCCGGAGACACGATAATGGGAGCTTGTGTGAGTTTTGACTTTAGAATGGAGAATGCATTCTCACAATTGGAATCGAAGTCAAATGGAGCATCCTTTTCAAGAAGTTTGGTCATTGGACGGGCAATTTTAGAGAAATCTTTGATAAATCGCCTATAAAATCCCGCGTGACCAAGAAAGCTTCTAATTGCCTTGACATTCGTCGGTATAGGTAGCTTAGAGATAACTTCAATTTTAGCTTTATCTACCTCTATTCCCGCACGAGATATTTTGTGACCAAGTACAATGCCCTCCTTCACCATGAAGTGGCATTTTTCCCAATTCAGGACCAAATTTGCTTTCTCACATCGGATAAGCATACGTTCAAGGTTAAAAAGACACGATTCAAAGGAGTCTCCAAACACGAAAAATTCATCCATGAAGACTTCCATACAATCCTCTACCATATCATCAAAAATTTCTATCATGCACCTTTGAAAGGTTCTGGGTGCATTGCATAAACCAAATGGCATGCGGCGATAGGCAGAGGTCCCAAAAGGACAAGTGAATGTGGTCTTTTCTTGGTCGTTGGGATCAATTGGAATTTGGAAGTAACCGGAGAAACCATCTAGAAAGTAATAGTATTCTTTCCCCGCTAATCGTTCAATCATTTGATCAATAAAAGGCAACGGGAAATGATCTTTTCTAGTGGCATCATTGAGACGCCTGTAATCAATACAGACTCTCCAGCCGGTAACCGTTCTAGTTGGAACGAGTTCGTCTTTTTTATTTACAATAACGGTTGTACCCCCCTTTTTGGGTACTACTTGTACTGGATGAACCCAAGGACTATCGGAGATGGGGTAGATTAACCCGGCGTCAAGAAGCTTGACTACCTCCTTTTTAACAACCTCTTTCATGTTGGGATTTAGCCTGCGTTGTCTTTGTACTATTGGTTTGAAGTCATTCTCAAGGAGAATTTTATGTGTACAATAAGACGGGTTTATCCCTGGAATGTTGGTCGTTTTCCAGGCTATAGCCTTTTTATGGGTTTTCAAAACAGAGATTAACCTTTTCTTCTCGTTACCGGAAAGATGTGAAGCAATAATTACAGGTAATTGAGATGTACCTTCGAGGTAAGCATACTCCAAGTGTTTGGGTAGCTCCTTAAGCTCTAGTACGGGTGGTTCTTCCAAGGAATTCTTTATTCGGAATCTATCTTTATTTCCGATATCTTCAAATTATTCTTCTTCCTTACGAAATTCTTCTTTCATGGTCTCATCATCCGTGACCACTTTCATCAACTCATCAAAATCCTCATCAATATTGAAATATTCACTTTCACTCACCGGGGCAAACCCCGAGGTATCAATTTCAAGTAGCTCCTGTAATTCATTCTCAACACAAAAGTTTATAACATCAATTTGAAAACAAGAGTCATCGGTGGAAGTGGGTCTTTTCATGTCTTTGTCAATATTACAAACTATTCTCTCATCTCCCACACCTAGACTTAATTGTTCTTTTTGGACATTAATGATAGCATCTGCAGTGTTAAGGAAAAGACGTCCTAAAATGATAGGAACTTTTGTGTCCTCTTGCATTTCTAGAATAACAAAGTCGACGGGAAAGATAAGTGAGCCAACTTTTACAAGAATATCCTCGGCTATACTTATGGGAGTATCAAATGATTGGTTTGCTAATCGAATACCCATCCGGGTTGGTTTCAAATCTCCTAAGTCAAGTTTCAAATATAACGAGTAAGGCATTAGGTTAACACTTGCACCTAGGTCGGCTAGCGCATCATACACTACCGAATCACCCATCATACATGGTATGCTAAAACTACCCGGATCTCCCAATTTTGGAGGTACATTTTGCTTTTTCAAGATGGCCGAACACTCCTCATGGAGGAATGTGGCAGATACTTCTTGGTATTTTCCTTTCGAGGATATGAGATCTTTCAAAAACTTCCCGTAATGGGGCATACCCTTAAGAACCTCCGCGAGTGGCATGTTAATGCTAATTTGCTTGATCATATCCGCAAATTTCTGATATTGGCTCGCGAGTCTGTCTTTCTTCAACGCTTTTGGGTATGGAATAGGTGCCTTGTACACCTTCACTGGTGGTTCTTCACTTTTCTTCGATATAACCTCCGGTGGATCACCTTTCTCTTGCTCTTTTTCAACATGCTCATCTACATCAACAGGCACCTGCAAAACAGAAGGATACAAGGGAAATTCCGGGGACTTAAGGGTCTCCGGGTTAGTAGTTAAACTGCTTCTAGTGGTTATAGCATTTACATGCTCATTCCTTGTTTGATTGTTACTAGGATTCACTTGAGTATTTGAGGGGAGAGCACCAGGTGGTCTCTCTGCTAGTAACTGTGAGATCCTTCCAACATCCCTTTCTAAGTTTTGAATCGTAGCTTGTTGATTGCGAATTTGTTGAGTTTGAATTTCTGCATTTTGTTCGTGTTTAACCATAAAATCTCTCAACAGATCTTCTAAACCGGATTTCTTCTCAGGTTGTGGTTGTATAAGTGCTTGTGGTTGATTGTGTTGGAAATTATTTTGATAATTTCGTGGGGGTTGATTACGATTGTTTAGATGATTGTAACCCGGTGGTGCATTTCTTTGATTTTGATTCTGGAAATTCCGGTTATTTTGGTAACCTGCATTTCCTCCGTGGTAGTTGTTGTTTGAACTTGAAGGTCGTCCTATTTGATAACTGTTGACAGGAGGATATTTCCGGTTATTTGCTTCAACCGCCGGAAAGTCGTCAAAATTCATCTCACCTTTTCGCATGTAACCTAGGAAATTTGCTTGCTCTTCCATCGTCGTTTGGTCGTAATCTCGCGTGAGATGGGGACCTTGGCACAACTCGCACCCTACCCTGATAGCGTGCATTTCTTTGGTTACCTTCTCGATTTGCCTTGCTTGATTTGCCAATTGAACTTTTAATGCAGCGATTTCATCGTTGCTTTCGACATTAGCAACTGTTGACGATCTAGAGAATTCCATCTCCTGATGCCAATTATGAGAATGGGCTGCTATATCGGCAATTATCGTGTGAGCGTCTTCGGGCGTTTTTTTCATGATTGATCCTCCTGCTGCAACATCTATATCCTTCCGGGTAGCCACGTTAACTCCTTTATAGAAAATTTGGACTTTTTGGAATGTATTCAACCCGTGTTGAGGACATACCCTAAGCATTTTATTAAATCGGGTCCAAGCTTCATAAAGAGTCTCGTTAGACTTTTGCTTGAAGTGATTTATGTCACTTTGCAATTTTGCTGCTTTCGAAGCAGGGAAGAATTCTGACAAAAATTTATCCATCATATCATTCCAGTTTTCAATATAACCTTCCGGTAATGAGTCTAGCCAATCTTTTGCATCATCCTTTAGGGACCATGGAAAGATTTTTAGACATGCAACTTCATCGGAGACATCTTTGATTTTGAAAAGCTTGCAAATGCTTACAAACTTACGAAGATGCTCGTTAGCATCTTCATTTGGGGCCCCACCGAATTGGCATGTATTAGTCACCATGTGAAGAAATTGCCCCTTTATTTCAAAACCATCAGTCATCGTAGGTTGAACAATTGCATGGCCTTGTCCTGTCCTTGTTGCCTTCATCAAAGCATCCATTGTTTGATTTGTAGCAGTCATCTCTTCCTCTTCTTTAATGACTGGCTCGATGATTGGTCGAACAATTGGTTCAGAGTTAGAATCTAACGAAAGTGATTCTAAACCTTGAGCAAGAGATTCTACTTCTTGAGCTCTTAAGCATTCGTGAAGTTCTCTTTCAGGTTCAGGATATGAAGGAATTAAATTAGAGTTGGAAGAACGTAGATTCATGCATTAATACCTATCCTGCAATCACAACACCACAAACAAACCAATTGCAAAAACACAAGCTTACAATAAAAAGTAACTTTTCTAGGAATTGAATTCCTACAAAAGGATCGAATAATTCAAAGTTTATTAAAATCTTTTAACAAAATCGCTCCCCGGCAGCGGCGCCAAAAAGTTGATGTGTCAAGACGTAACCTTTAAAATGTAGACAATATGCTTAAAAATTAACACATAATACAGGCAACTAAAACCCGATCATGTAGTAACTAGCAAGTAAATTGACCAGTTCGATCCACAGGGAGAAGTTTGTTTAAATGATTTTACCACGATTAATTATTCTAAAAAGGGGGTTTGTATTTGAAGTTGTGTTTTTGTTTAACGAAATAGTAAATAAAAATAATAATTAACAAGAATGAGAATGCGGTGTTTACATCTTTGCTTGATAAATGACAGGGATTGTTCTTTTATAATTAAAACCGTTATGCGATAGTTACAATAGAGTAGTTTATATCAATTTCACAATATCTATAAACTTAAGAACTATGTTTAATCAACAAGATTCTTTCTTGGTTAAATTCACATAAAACCTAGTTTACTAAGATCACTCTAAGTAAACTACATGATTGTAAAATCTAAATATCATCCAATTACCATCCTATATTCACATATAGGTGTCTAGATCACTAGGTGTTGAAGTATAAATTATAGCCTTTGATAAATTCACATAAATCAAGTCATAACTCGTATAATTGAACTAGAATATAAAGATAGTTACAACAATGGATTTCTTGAAAGAACATGGTGATTTAGATTGATTAACTAACTAGATTCAACCCGGTTAAACTCACGTGAAACCTTAATTACAACAATCACTTGAGGTAATTTCATAACTATGTTGCTTTGGAACTTATTCAATTACCGAATTAAACACATAACAAAATCACTTAAGTGTATGTATCTAATCGTCTAGATTACTAGATGTATTGAAGTATAGATTGTTTTCTTAGTTAACTCACATTAATAGGTTGCAATCTATATAATTGAAGTAATGATCTAAACATGCATAACAATGGTTCTTACGGTTGAACTAGATAATTAAATCAATCAAACATATGTATAACTAGCATAACATCAAAGTATAGAACAATCTCAAGCCATAAATCTTACATTGAAGCAAACACACAAAGCTTTTAGCCTAACATAATCATAGTAGAACTAATGAAACAGTAAATACAAGTTGAATTCATGTTAAAAAGATATAGAACAATAGTACCAATTGCGATAAACGATCCTAACTTAATATTGATGTTGAAAGAGTGGAGATTAACTTGCAGCCTTCCTTAGACCTTGAAAATCATCTTAAAACTGGGGGAGAACGTAGTAGTGAAGGTGTCTCAAGTAAGTAACCAAAGGCTCCATTAAATAGCCTCAAAAGTTAGGTATTTTGGCCAGAAAGTGACCAGGTGCGCCGCATCTCTTTGGGATGCGCCGCATCTCTTTTCGTTCAGTAAATTCCAGCTCGATTCTGCACTCAGAACTGTCGGCACGGGGTCAGATGCGCCGCATCTGGGACAGATGCACCGCATCTGGCTTGGATGCACTGCATCCATCTCAGATGGGCCTCATCTGGGGCTGTTTTGGTCCAGAAGTCTGCATGCTCCGCATCTGAAACTGTCGGGAATTATTTGGTACATAGATGCGCCGCATCTAAGAGAGATGCGCCGCATTTAGACCTGTTTCAGTGGTTTCGGGCTGTTTTGCGCGTTTAATCTTCGTTTTAACTCTGTTTTTGCTGTTGGTCTTCATGTATTCATTCACAATGGACTTTTACAAATATACATGAATTACAATACATACGTACAACAATTACATACAAATGGAACAACTTTGGATCGAAATAACGGCAATAAACATGTATAATTTTGGCGTTATCAAAATCCCCATACTTAAACCTTGCTTGTCCTCAAGCAAGACTTACAAGAATTTGAAATTTACTATAGTACACACACTTATTTAAGTGAGAACACAAAAAATGGGACTCACACTCACTTGATATAATACACAAGACACACAAGTTATTTAGTAACACAATAACTCACGCTATATGGAAATCACACTCGGGTCACAATATATACACACTCACACTTTTATTTCACACACGAATCAAACTCACGCGTTTTGAGTATACACACACCTTTGGAGTACACACGCAAAATGAAATCACGCCAAAGTCGAAAGGTGGATTTTAAAGTCCACATTTCTTGAAAATTTGGATCCTTAGGGAAATTAGGACCTTTGCGAAAAACCTTTTATGTTTTGAAAATTATTCATGTTAGTTTTTACACTAATCAAGTTTTCCGGTTTTAACCTCAAAGTCCGGTTGAGGGTAACTGAAAACCGAAGCCTCAGTCGGCACTTAGCAAGCTACTCGCCCCCATGATTGAAGTATCATGGAACTTGAAACCAGATGTTCTAAAAATGGTTTTACACAATATAGTTCAAAAAATAGCATAAGTTTTAGAAGAAACTATATCATGTCCAAATATCATCGGTGAACCATGAGTTTACACACCTCAATTTGTTATGGCATTTTATTTTGACCACGGTCAACATAGATACGGTTGATCTTTATGGAGATCATCCATCTGGGGATTAGATTTATTAGTCTTAAAAGCTAATTTGCACTGTGCCCCCCATTGTACGAGACAGATCCATCTCATGGTTAGGATAAGTCTGACCACCAAAAACCCTGTTTGATGCTGAGGTGAGGTGGATTTCCAGCAGATGATATAGATGACTTTTCAAGATTTTTCGTCAACCTACAGCTGTTCTGGACTACGACTTCTAACATAAGTTAGCAAGTGTGTCATAAGTTAGTATTTGTATCACTAGGTAGACTTCCCGGTTTTCTTTCACCTATTAACCTTGCTAGGTTACTTACTTCTTGTTCCAGGTTTTGAATAGAAGCTTGTTGATTTCTAAATTCTTGAGCATTTTGTTCATTAGTTTGTTTCTGAGATGTGAAAAACTGCGTTTGAGTTTCAACTAGCTTCGTCATCATATCTTCTAAATTCGGCTTTTTATCATCGGTTTGTTGTGGTGGTTTGTTTTGAAAATTAGGTCTTTGCTGGTTGTAAGTATTATTGGATACTTGTTGATTGCTAGGACCTTGTTGGTTGTTGTATGTAATATTTCGGTTATAATTCTGGTTTTGATTGTAAATCGGTCTTGGCGGTTGATAATTATTCTGATAATTATTTCCAGGCCTTTGGTTTATGTATGAAATATTCTCTCTTTGTTCTATTGTTAATTCAATACTGAGACAATCTTTTGTCAAATGTGGTCCTCCACACTGCTCACAACTAATTCGTATTGAGTGAATATCTTTAGTCATCTTTTCCATTCGTCTCTCGACAGCATCTATCTTTGCGGAAATGGAATCTAAGTCATGGCTAGAATCGGCTCTAGCTGCTTTAGATGATCTAATGATATCTTTTTCTTGGTGCCACTCATGTGAGTGGGAAGCAGTGTTATCAATAATTTTGTAAGCATCAGTTTCGGTTTTCTTCATAATAGAACCACCAGCTGCTATATCTATGTCTTTCCTTGTAGTGATGTCGCATCCTTGGTAGAATATTTGTACTATTTGACAGGTGTCTAAACCATGTTGCGGACATCCTCTCAATAACTTTCCAAATCTAGTCCACGCCTCATATAGAGTTTCATTCGGCTTCTGTGTAAACGTAACAATTTCTCCTTGAAGTCTTACGGCTTTAGATGCAGGAAAGAATTGTTTAAGAAATTTTTCAACTAAAACATCCCATGTATCAATCGCCCCTTCAGGTAACGATTCCAGCCAATCTTTGGCTTCTCCCTTTAAAGTCCAGGGAAATAACATGAGATATATCTGTTCATCCTCCACTTCTCAGATTTTAAATAGTGTGCAGATCCTATTAAAGGTACGTAGATGTTCATTTGGATCTTCCTTCGGCGCACCACTAAATTGGCATTGATTAGTCACCATATGTAGAATTTGTCCTTTGATTTCATAATCTGGCGCATTAATGTCTGGATGAGTAATTGCATGACCTTGCCAGTGCGTTTAGCTCTCATTCGGTCTTCCATACTTAAAGGTTCCAGATTCTCCATAATTGAATTTGTTGAATCGGAATCACTAGAGGATTCTGATTTAATGCTTCGTTCCTCAACAATCTCTGTTTGAATGATTGGTGGTTCCGGAGGAAAATTTAGTGGTTCAGGATCTATGAATCGTCCCTGAATATTCTCCGGATTCTCAATTGTGAGGTCGGGTTCAAAAAATGGATTATCGGAAATTTGAACTGGAGTACTTGGTCGACTGGATGACGATTCTAAAGAAAAATCAACGGCGGTAATATTTGTTAAATGTCTTGATCTAGTTACAGGTGGTGAACGTACAAAAGGTGGTGAACGTCTTGCTCGGTGCATTCACTGAATATCCTATTAGTTTTTAAAAGGAAAGAAAAATTATAATAAGTTATCCAATTAATAGACTTTTCTGATTTTGCCCACGTTTCGAATAGCCAAAAGATGCAGCAGAGGGGCAGGATTCGTTTGGTCTCAATATAATTGAGGACTGTTTGGCTCCAATAACCCGGTCCACGTACAAATCCAACTATTACTACGAACCAGAAAATTTTGATGTCTATCAATTTAACCACTTAAAATAAATTTTCGTAATTTTAAGAAATTTAGATAAGAAGTAGAATAAAAATCTATGTCCTAAAACTAGAATAGCGAGAAATAAGAAAGAAAAAGAGCGTGTCGAAAAAAGTCGAAAAAGAAAAATGGTTGAAAAATAAAAGGTGACGGAAAAATAAAAGAAACTTATAACACTTAAAAATACTTGACTAACCTAACCTTATTACTACAACTAACTTAAAATTATAATCACAAATTGAGATTACTAATTGGAATGATAATTGATACATAGGTAAAAGTCGTCTAAAAAATATTAAAGCTTACAGAAAAAACTATATCCCAAATGGAAATAACTTAAAAAGAAACTAAAACTTAAAAAGACGTCGCAAAATTCTAAAGTACCTAAATCTTAGTCTAAAGAAAAAGCACTTAAGGAATTCTACGGCAAAGCATAAAAATCTAGAAGTAAAAATAACTATGGCAAAAACTAAGTTTAAAACTAAATATGAGCTAAAAATACAAATATTACGCTAAAACGATTAAAAAGGGACAAAATATAAAAATAAACTAAAAGTTGTAAAAAATACAATTTTTATAAAAATATTATTTTTATATTATTTATTTATTAAAACTATTAATTTTATATTTTATTTAAACTAATTTAACTAAATAAAACAAATAAATAAAAACTAAACTAAATAATATAATATAAATAAACTAATTAGGGTTTAAAATTAATTAAAATTAATAAAACCCGTAATTAATGCGAATTAGGGTTCCTGTGTACCCGTGTCAGGTCTGCTCCGCGAGTCGCGGTATTCGATGCTTCAAACTCCGCGAGTCGCGGGGTTTCAAAATTCAACTCAGGTACAGTTTTGAAATTCGACGCGTTTTTCTTTTTTATTTTTTTATTTTATATTTTCTGTTTTATATTTTCTGTTTTAAAATCTAAAATATTTATATAATAAAAACTTATATTTTAAAAACTAAAATAGAACTACTTTATAATTTTATAAATAAAAATCTTAAAACTAGATTTATATATATATATTTTTTTCGGTTTTTTTTAAATAAAAACAAAATACTTAAATAAAACTTATATAAAAATAAAGAAACTTTATAAAACTTAAATATTTAACAAAATCTTAAAAATACTTATATTTTTGTTTTTCTTTTTATATTATCGAATATTTAAAACGTATTTTTATAAAAACGAATTTTAATAAAAGTAAACTAAAAATCTTTTTTTTTTCTTCTAAATATTTAGCGTTGCGCTTTCGGCGTTTAAGAAATCCCCGGCAGCGGCGCCAAAAATACTTGATAGTTTGAGCAGAGGGGTATAAAATACTATTAATTTTTTACAAGAAAATACTATTAAATACGATACAATTTTACACAAGATATTTATTTATTTATAGAATGGATATACTTAAACCTGGCTACAACACTTATAGGCAGTGTACCTAATCGTACAGTAGTGTAGTTTTTAGTAAGTCCGGTTCGTTCCACAGGGAATCTTTTTCACAAAGCTTAACGCTATATTAGTTTAAATTTATAAAAATACAAATATATATATAAGTAATATTATTATTATAAAGGGGGGTTTTTACCGTTTAATGACCGGTTTGTCGATTTTAAAACTTTAGTCGCAGTTAAAACCAAATGTAAAATAATAAATAAATACAAGACTTAATTTAAAGCGTAAAGTAAATAACGATAATGAAATTGCAATAATAAAAGTGTGATAAAATAAACTTGCGATAATTAAAAAGTACGATAATTAAAAGTGCAATTAAATATAATAACAATAAATAAAAGTGCTATAATTAGAAGTGCAATTAAATATAAAATAAAGGAAATTAAATATGAAATAAAAGAATTATGCTTATTTAAACTTCCGTAATCATGATGTTTGACGTGTTGATTTTAGTTTTATGCCCATGGGTTAATTGTCCTTTGTCCTGGATTATTTAATATGTCCGTCTGGTTTTTGTCCATAACAGTCCATCAGTCATAAATATAAAGTGCGAGTGTCCTCGTCAAATTATTCTTATACCCGAAGTTAAAT
Organism: Rutidosis leptorrhynchoides; assembly: GCF_046630445.1. NCBI lineage: Eukaryota > Viridiplantae > Streptophyta > Magnoliopsida > Asterales > Asteraceae > Rutidosis > Rutidosis leptorrhynchoides. The sequence goes on from NC_092337.1 coordinate 117,821,240, forward strand.
ATTCCAACTAATTGGGGACTTAAACTGTAACAAGATTTTAATACTTTATTTAATAATTACACCAGGATGTCGACTGAGTGTAACCCAAGGTTTTAATATTTTGTTATCAATTATACCAAGTGTCCTTGTACATAATTTCACCCCTGTTTTAATTATTCTAGTGGCTATTAATCCATTCCCGTGTCCGGTTAAATGAACGATTATTCGTACATATAAATACCCCGCCCATCGTGTCCGATCGAGTGTATATGGTAATTTATAGGGACGCCCAATTGTAAATCTTTATATTAACATTAACAAACTATCATTTAGTTAAACAAATATAAAGCCCATTAATAGCCCATAGTCTAATTTCCACAAGTGTCGTTCTTTTGTCCAAACCCCAATTATGGTACAAAGCCCAATTACCCAATTTTAGTAATTAGCCCAACATCATGATTACTTCGGATTAAATAAGCATAATAATAACTTAGCTACGAGACATTAAATTAAAAAGGTTGAACATAACTTACAATGATTAAAAATAGCGTAGCGTTACACGGACAGAATTTCGACTTATACCCTTACAACATTCGCTAACATACCCTTATTATTAGGATTAAAATTAAAATTAAAATTAAAATTAAAATATAAATATAAATATATACGTTTAGATAGATGGATGGATATATATTATATGTTTTTGCGATCAGAATTCGTTTGCTTTTATAGGGAGTTTCAGTTTTTGGGGCTCCGCGACTCGCGGCCCATTCCTTCTTCAAACTCCGCGAGTCGCGGAGTTTGTTTTTACAGCTCACCCACATTTGGCTCTTTGTTTGCCGACGATTTATTTTATAAATATAATATATATATAATTAATATAATTAATTATATATTATATTATATTTATATACATAGTTAACTTGTAATTTTTAGTCCGTTGCGTCGAGCGTTGAGAGTTGACTCTGGTCCCGGTTCAGGATTTTCGAACGTCCTTGCGTACAATTTAATATCTTGTACTTTGCGTTTTGAATCTTGTACTCTTGTAATTTTGAGACGTTTCTTATCAATAATTGGAACCTCTTTGATTGTCTTTTGTACTTTTGAGCTTTTTGGCCGTTTGCATCTTCAATTCGTCGAATCTGTCTTTTGTCTTCACCTTTTATTATTTAAACGAATATCACTTGTAAATAGAACAATTGCAACTAAAAGCTTGTCTTTCTTGGGGAATAATGCTATGAAATATATGTTCGTTTTTAGCATTATCAAATATTCCCACACTTAAGCGTTGCTTGTCCTCAAGCAATATCGTCTTGAAATACTAGAATCACTTCTTTATTCTTCACACTTTGTACATCAGTGATTTCTATACGGCGGTATAAACAATGGTAGTAACGATATGGTTTACAGTCCCACATGACTATAAAAATTTAGATCCATTAAAGAAATTGGATCTTTATGAAAACATTTGATCTTTTGAAAATTAAATCTAGTTTTTACCCTAGATAAGTTTTCCGGAATAACCCTTCACCGGTGTTTGCAAAATATTTTTGTGGGTTTGGTGGGTTTCAGATTTGAAAATTTTAGCTCAAAACTTATGGTTTTGTGTCACCCACTTGCTAACCTTGTATTTGGAAAGCAACACGTCCAGTTTACTTGTCCCGTATATTACCTTTTGGTAAACTACCGTCCGGTTGTAAAGGAAAGCGTTGAACAAGCAACTGTTAAGGCAATATCCCCTGACATGCTTTTAATTATGGTCTATAACATGTCAGACGCAATTACTATCCTTGGTAGGAGCAATAGTAAAGCTCACCCTTATAATTTGTAGGTTTGGCACAAGGTCCTGTCTTTGACCATGCTATGCAACCACCGTTCTTACGGTTGACACCCGATTTGGTTCAGATGACCTAATGAATTCCCGGTGAATTCCTAGGATTTTACGTTCAATGGTAATGAATGCATTGAAAATGGGTTTTCAGAAAACAAATCGGTTTATAATTTGATCAAAATATTTTCTCGTTCAGGCTCGAGTTTAGATATCATTGAATTCCATGAGTTTGTAATTCTCAATCTTTAAGGTCAATCTCAAGGATTGAGTAATATCAGGCTTAAAAGCTGATTTTTAATCTTTTAAGGAGATTATCCTTTCTGGGGATTTGATTCATTAGTCTTATCCAGCTAATTTGCATGGTGCCCTCCCCATTTTACAAGACAGATCCTCTCATGGTTAGGATAAGTCTGACCACTTGGCGACTCGGTTTAATGCTAAGGTCCGTGGATTTCCTGCTGATTTTAGAGATGACTTTTCTAGATTTTTCGTCAACCTACAGCTAGTCTGGACGACAACTTCCAGACCTAAATCAAGAAGCGCGTTTCTTTTTCGGAAGACTTTACTTCCTTTTAATGATGGAATTGATTCATCATGTAGATCCATCTCTTCTTTTCTTTCATTGGGTAAAACAGTTTAGTTTAGTCCAAAGCAAAAGTATTTTCAGTTATTTGTTACAGAAATATGTGACATATGTTTAAGATAACTTGGTAATTTTTCCCACACTTGGCTTTTATTTTCCTTTTTATTGTCCTCTATTCCATTTTAAATGAATTTTAACATTTTGGTTTGTTTTTCAATTTATGTCCTTTCTGAGGTAACAATAATTTCGGTGTTAAAACCTAGTTTTATCGTTCATAAATATGTATAAACATGATTTTGAGTTCATTTAATTGAAAATTTTGAAATTTTTTTACTAGAACTGGGTAGTCAGTATATAAGACTAGGGCTGTTCTTTATCATCAGAGAGCACTAGATTCTAATACAACTACTACGTTACTAGTATTTTTAATGGTAACCAAGTGTTTAAGATAAAAATTTTAAAATTCGAAAGAATTTAACCCCTTCCCACACTTAAGATCTTGCAATGCCCTCATTTGCAAGAAATCAGTAATAATTTAAATTATTGAGGGTGATTTGTGTGAAAATGATTAAATTTGACCAAAGTTTCCAAACATATTTGTGTTTGTTTGCTGAATGATAAATGGTGCACATCATTTGTTCATTCCGTCTTGTTGTTATTTCACATATATTTTGCATCTTGTCGTCAAAATTAGTTGCTTTTGCTGAACGTAATGCCAGTCTTTGAAAATGCGTTGTTTTACCCTGTTGTGTACATAAGATAAACTGCAAACATATATACATATTTTTGAAGTTTGGTATATTACCCCACATTCAAAAATTATTAAAATCTAAGAATAAAAGTTAAAAAATTATAAAAAACTATTACAATATTAACATAAGTATTAAACGTATCAACATTACAAATTACAAAATAAATAAAACTAAGTAGACTAGGGATGATACTGATACCAATAGGGGTTCCATGCATAACCATAGGTGCTATAAAATGCTTCGGCTGGGTTATACGTAGGATACGGTGGTTGAATCTCTATAGACCAGGGAGGGAATATGGGCTTTGGAGTAGGAATATAGTTTCTACCTATATGTTGGCAATAAGCTATGATTTAGTTTTGATGAACTTGCCAATCTTCAAATGCTCTTTGTCTAGCATTTTCGTACTCCTGTGAAGCTATAAACCTTTGCATTTCTTGCATTTCATTTCCCCCTCCTACATTACCTTGCTGTTGGTTTCTCTCAACCTGTGGATGTCTACCATGGTATTGTACTGCGGCGTTATTTCGCCTCTTCAAAACTTTCTCACCATGGTATACATTTAAACCTATTGTATCGCGGGGTTCTGGTTCTTCGACTAATAATCCCCCCCGACTTATATCCACACCGAGATATTCAGCAATCAAAGTAATAAATATACCACCTCCTATTATGCTATGCGGTCTCATCCCCCTAACCATAGCTGATAAATAATAACCCACACAATAAGGTATATTTACAGCGCTTTGTGGGTCTCGAATACACATATGGTAAAATAAATCCTGTTCATTTACCTTTTCCTTGTTCTTACCTCTTTGTGTAATCGAATTAGCTAAAAACCTATGAATTACTCTTAATTCAGCTCTATCTATATCCAAATAAGAGTAATTTCCTCCTTTGAATCGGTGATGGCTTGTCATTTGACTCCATACACCATGTGTATCAAAATTTTCATCTATCTTTCTACCATTTAGTATCAACCCTCTACAATCGGCAGATGCTAACTCCTCAGGCGTATATATACGTAAAGCCTGAGCCATGTCTAGTAAAGACATGTGGCGCATCGAACCTCCTAACAAAAATCTAATAAAAGATCGATCGGTTAAACTAGCTACCCGATCATTTAATTCTATACTACACAACAATTCTTCACACCATACTTTATATACAGGTCTACGCATGGTGAATAAACGTACCTAGTCGTTAAAAGTAGAATTACCATACCTCTGTGCAAGTAATTCCCTAATTGGCCCGGCCAATTCTACAGCTTCTAATGGTCCCCATTCTATGACCCTAGGTACCTCAACAACTTTAGAATGAAGAGTATGCAAACCCCTTTGGTATTTTGGATAATCTATCCAAAGTCTGTCAAATCTCAGGTTCGGGTGCAAATCTTCCAAGTGCATATCAGAAAATGTCATGACTGGATGAGGTATATCTTGTTTGTAGTAGTTATCCACCTCCTGTTGTTCCGCATTTTCAGCAGGAGCATTGCGAGCTTGGGATGAAGATTCACCCCTTTCAGTCTGCAAAACACATCAAACACAATTTTTTTGTGCATCCAAATATGCATTAGTGTCAGCAAAATCATCAATCAAAATAATTACAATGACATGATCAATTTATATCAAACTTAAGCTCATTTTCATATTTTCATCAAATCTACACTTTTTCAAATAAGCATATACGAAAATGTTCGCCAAGTTCATAAGCATTCAACTCAAATAACATGTCAAAATAATCATTACTAGCAATTAAACAAGTTTCAAATGGCATTATCTCTCAAAAATCAAGTTCATGAATTTTAGACTTGAAAAAGTCCACTTTAATTCTCAAAATCATGTTTAGGCTCAAAGTTTGGATCATTTAACTACCTAAACATGTTACACTACTTAATTTAGCAACAATTCATGACAAAAATCGGCCATAACCTGTTTATATCAAAAAGGCCCAAATTTGCTCAAGAACACAAACCCTAGATTACTCAAAATTTGAAGTTTAAGGCTTCTAATCATGTTAAATAGTATCAATCTAGGTTATACAAGCATAATACATAAACAATTTAAGCATAATTACACTAAAAAGCATCAAAATCAAATTGGGTATAAAATTGCTCAAGAACACTAATTTTCGGATTAAATGGTGTTTAGGTGTAGAAATTTACCGTTTTTCTTGAGTAATTCCTTGATAGCATCCTTCTCAACATGATTTTAATAAAAGATTTGATGATTAACGGTTAAAAATTGTGATTTTGGGAGTGTTTTTTCGGGGTTTTTTGGCTGTGTTTCGCAGTATTTGTGGTGTGGGGATGTTCAACTGATCAGTTTTTGCATTTTTATTTTTTTCTGAGTTTTGGTCCCTCCGCGAGTCGCGGTGTTTGAACCTTCAAACTCTGCGAGTCGCGGAGTTTGTATATTTTTTATTTATTTATTTATTTATATCTTATACTAATTAAAACAATTAAGTAATTAATTTTAAAATTTTGTTTCCCTTGTTATTTAGGACGAGGTCATTTCGGATCGATGTCCTAGTCCGTCCTTTGACAAAATTTTAAAATTTGTATTTTTGTAGCGATTGTTTTAAAAGCTAAGATTTTTGGAGTTTTTTAATGTTTTTGGCATACTTTAATTCAATAAGATTAAAAATAATGATAATAAAAGTTCTCGTCCCTCCCTTGGGTAAAGCAATTTCGGTTCAAAGACCTAGTCTTCAACTTACGACGAATTTTAAAAATCATATTTTTAACTTAATGAGATAAAGTAAATTTTTTTTTTTAAATTCACACAACTTAAATATAAAATTCAAAATTAATATTAAAAATTCACACCAAACTTAAAATTTGAAATGCATAAAATTAAAAATTCATATTTTAAAAATTAAAAATTCACACCAAACTTAATTTAAAAATTCATATTATAAATTCACACCAAACTTATATTAATTTTTCAAATATTTACAATTTTAAATATATTGATTTTACAAAGTTTACAATATTAATTTAAGATTTATATGTATTAATTTTAAAAACATGCTAAAAATAAAATTAAAAATCTTTTTGGCTTTTTATCCCACTTTAATCAATCAAATATTATCAAAAATATGCGCCCCTCTTTTCGGTAAAGTAATTTCGGTTCCATGACCTAATTTAACTCATGATGAATTTTTGAAATATTTTGGGTTGATTGATTAAAGATATTTATACCTTAAGAATAAACGTTAAATTTCGCAGTGATGTAATAAATTTTTGAATAATATCAATAATTTCAGTCGCCAAACCTAATTTTATTCAATACCAATTTAATACTTTATAGCGAACAAATTAGCGTTTATTATCAAAAGGTTAAAAATAAAAAAAAATAAAAACTGTACAGACTTACCTGTGAAATAGATTTCTTAGTTATATGATCTATCCCATTCATAAGATAGTCGGTTTAATTGGTTTTCCATGGCTACATAGGCGTAACCTCGAGCATTCAGTGTTTTTTCTTCTAAACATATGAACGGTCCGTCTCTGCATAAAGTAACAAATTCGGTATTTGAATAGGTTTGATTATTTGAACATTTACCTCCATGTGACCATTTTCCGCATTTGTGACATCTTTCTAGGTGTCGTGCTCTTCTTTTCGCTGCGGATTTTGATTTTCCTTTACCAAATTGTAACTTATTATCTTCGCATCTGGATTCTTTTCTAACTCCATCCAATCTTTCTCTGATTACTGATACTATTTCACTCGGAAGTGTGTCATTATTACGTTTAGTGATCAAAGCGTGTAGCATTAGACCATGGTTTAGTTCACAGGCAGTCTTCATTTCCTAAAAAAAATAAAAATTCAGAATGGGGGGAGAAGACTAGTTCTTTAGGGTCTGCTAGGGAAAGACCGTTCGGGTTCTATTTTCGAGAACTACACGAAAACAGGCAATATAACTCTAATAGAAATACATAAACCCCCTATACTTAGTTGAAATTGTGATTAACTTCATTGTCTTCTTCCATCGGACCATGTATGTAATGTTTAACTCTGTGACCATTAACTTTAAATTCAATCCCATTTGAATTTATTAATTCTATCGTTCCGTATGGGAAAACTCTTTTGACTATGAATGGTCCAGACCATCTTGATTTCAATTTTCCAGGAAATAGCTTGAATCGTGAATTGAAAAGAAGAACTCTATCTCCTTCTTTAAATTCTTTTGAACTTCTGATTCTTTTATCATGCCATTTCTTCGTTCTTTCTTTATAGATTAACGAATTTTCGTATGCTTCATGTCTTAATTCTTCTAATTCGTTTAGTTGACTTAATCGTAGACATCCGGCTTCATGTAAATCAAGATTACATGTCTTCAAAGCCCAAAATGCTTTGTATTCAATTTCTACTGGAAGATGACATGCTTTTCCATAAACAAGTCTAAAAGGTGTGGTTCCAATTAGAGTTTTGTAGGCTGTTCTAAAAGTCCAGAGTGCATCCTCCAATTTAATGGACCATTCCTTCGGATTTGATCCTACGGTTTTCTCTAGAATACGTTTTAAAGCTCGGTTGGTATTTTCAACTTGTCCACTTGTTTGTGGATGATATGCGGTGGAGATTTTATGAGTTACTCCATATCTTTTAAGAACTTTCTCAAGTTGATTATTACAGAAATGAGTACCCCGATCACTTATTAAAGCTTTCGGTATTCCAAACCTTGCAAAAAGACGTTTTAAAAAGTTGACTACAACTCGTGCATCGTTAGTTGGGAGAGCTTGTGCTTCCGCCCATTTAGATACATAATCAATGGCTACGAGTATATATAGATTATTATGAGATTTTGGAAATGGACCCATAAAGTCAATACCCCAAATGTCAAATACTTCACATACTTGGATGACATTTTGTGGCATTTCATCACATTGACTTATTTTTCCGGCCCTTTGACAAGCATCACAGGATTTGCAAAGAAGGTGTGCGTCTTTGTAAATTGTAGGCCAATAGAATCCAGCATCATAAACTTTTCTTGCTGTTAGTTGAGGCCCATAATGCCCTCCTGTTGGTCCTGTGTGACAATGGTTTAATATTTTACTAGCTTCATCTCCAAATACACATCGGCGTATTATTCCATCGGGACAACTTTTAAACAAATGTGGATCTTCCCAAAAATAGTGTTTTATATCACTGAAGAATTTCTTTCGTCTTTGGTACGATAATCCTTTTTCAAGGAATCCACAAACTAAGTAGTTTGCATATTCTGCAAACCATGGAATTTCTTTATAATCTATCTTCAATAGATATTCATCAGGAAAGTTGTCTTGTATGGCCGATTCATTTAGACATTCTAATTCGGGATTTTCAAGATGAGAAAGATGATCAGCGGCGAAATTTTCTGCTCCTCTTTTATCTCGGATTTCAATATCAAACTCTTGTAAGAGTAAGATCCAACGGATTAATCTTGGTTTAGCATCTTGTTTCGAAAATAGGTATCTAAGAGCAGAATGGTCGGTATAAACCACCGTTTTTGCTAGAACGAGATATGATCAAAATTTGTCAAAAGCAAAGACAATAGCATGGAGTTCTTTTTTAGTAGTTGTATAGTTCGTTTGTGCTCCTTGTAACGTCTTACTAGCATAATATATAGGTTGAAATCGTTTTTCAATCATTTGTCCTAAAACGGCTCCCATTGCAAAATCACTTGCATCGCACATTAGTTCAAATGGTAGATTCCAATTTGGTGTTATCATGATCGGCGCATTAGTGAGTTTCTCTTTAAGAATATTAAAAGATTTGATACACTTATCTGAAAAGATGAATGGAGCATCCTTTTCTAGGAGTTTATTCATAGGAGTGGCAATTTTAGAAAAATCTTTTATGAAACGTCGGTAAAAACCTGCATGCCCTAAAAAACTCCTAACTCCTCTAACATTGGTGGGATGTGAAAGTTTAGCAATTACATCTACTTTAGCTCTATCCACTTCAATTCCTTCTTTTGAAATTTTATGACCAAGAACGATGCCTTCTTTAACCATAAAATGGCATTTCTCCCAATTAAGAACTAGATTTGATTGTTCGCATCTAATAAGCATTCATTCCAGATTAACTAGACATGATTCAAATGTATCACCGAAGACTGAAAAGTCATCCATGAAAACTTCCATGCATTCTTCTATCATGTCGTGAAAAATCGCCATCATACACCTTTGAAAGGTTGCAGGGGCGTTACAAAGTCCAAATGGCATGCGTTTGTAAGCAAAAGTACCATAAGGGCACGTGAATGTGGTTTTCTCTTGGTCCTCGGGTGCTATTGGAATTTGAAAATATCCGGAAAATCCATCTAGAAAACAATAGTAACTATTTCCGGCTAATCTTTCCAACATTTGATCAATGAAAGGTAAGGGAAAGTGATCTTTTCTGGTGGCGTCATTTAATTTTCTATAATAAATACATACACGCCATCCTGTTACAGTCCTAGTAGGAATAAGCTCATTTTTCTCATTTGTAATGACAGTCATGCCACCCTTCTTAGGTACGCATTGAACTGGGCTTACCCATGGACTATCAGAAATTGGATAAATTAAACCTGCATCTAGCAGTTTAATAATCTCTTTCTTAACTACATCTTTCATATTAGGATTTAGCCTTTGTTGGCGTTGCACATACGTTTTATGACCTTCTTCCATAAGGATTTTATGTGTGCAATACGAAGGACTTATTCCTTTAATATCATGAATCTTCCATGCAATGGCTGGTTTATGAGCTTTCAACACAGAAATGAGTTGTGATTTCTCATTTTCAGTAAGAGAAGACGATATTATTACAGGTAATTTAGATTCACCATGTAAATAAGCGTATTCCAAATGGTTTGGAAGTGGCTTTAACTCTAATTCCGGTGGTTCTTCTATCGATGATTTATATCGATATCTGTCTTCTTCTTTTAGCATTTGAATTTCTTCTGTTGTTGGTTCATATCCATTAGCTATAAGTGTAGCTGACATTTCAGCTTCATCAATTTGTTCTGTTCCTTCTCCTAAAGAACATTCTCCTGTTCCTTGTAATTCTGGAAATTCTTCTAATAATTCTGCTTGTGAATCTATAGTTTGAATATAATAGCATGTATCATCTGCAGATTGAGGTTGTTGCATTGCTCTATCAACTGAAAAGGTAACACTCTCATCCTTTATACTTAGGGTCAGTTTCTTACCGAACACGTCTATCATTGCTTTAGCCGTGTTTAAGAATGGTCTTCCTAATATGAGAGGAACTTGAGAATCTTCTTCCATGTCCAGAACAACAAAATCTACTGGAAATACTAAAGTACCAACTTTAACTAGCATGTTCTCCATTATCCCTCTAGGATATTTTATTGATCTATCGGCTAGTTGTATGCTTATTCTGGTTGGTTTCAATTCTCCAAGGTCTAGTTTAGCGTATAGTGAATACGGCATTAGATTTATACTAGCACCTAAGTCTGCCAATGCTTCTATTGAACTAAGACTACCCAGGAAACATGGAATTGTGAAACTTGCTGGATCAGATAGTTTTTCTGGTATCTTATTCAACAGCACTGCTGAAAAATTAGCGTTCATAGTAACAGCCGAGAGTTCTTCCATTTTCTTTCTATTTGAGATTAGATCTTTCAAGAATTTAGCATATCTAGGCATTCCTGAAATCACATCAATGAAAAGAAGATTTACATTTATCTGTTTAAACATATCCAAGAATTTGGATTGCTCGGCTTCAAGTTTCTCTTTCTTCATTTTACTCGGGTAAGAAAGTGGTGGTTGGTATGGTTTAACATAAGGTTTAGCCTTAACTGTGTTATCTTCATTAACCTTCTCAACTACCGGTTCTTTTTCCTTATCTTGATCAGGTTGTGGTTCTTGTGGAGTAGGAATAGCTTCATCAGAAGTTACAGGTATTTTAGGTGGTTTAAGTGTTGTACCACTTCTTGTGGTAATGGCTTTAGTTGTTTCATTCCGGGGGTTAGTATTTGTATCACTAGGTAGACTTCCCGATTTTCTTTCACCTATTAACCTTGCTAGGTTACTTACTTCTTGTTCCAGGTTTTGAATAGAAGCTTGTGATTTCTAAATGCTTGAGCATTTTGTTCATTAGTTTGTTTCTGAGATGTGAAAAACTGCGTTTGAGTTTCAACTAGCTTCGTCATCATATCTTCTAAATTCGGCTTTTTATCATCGGTTTGTTGTGGTGGTTTGTTTTGAAAATTAGGTCTTTGCTGGTTGTAAGTATTATTGGATACTTGTTGATTGCTAGGACCTTGTTGGTTGTTGTATGGAATATTTCGGTTATAATTCTGGTTTTGATTGTAAATCAGTCTTGGCGGTTGATAATTATTCTGATAATTATTTCCAGGCCTTTGGTTTATGTATGAAATATTCTCTCTTTGTTCCATTGTTAATTCAATACTGAGACAATCTTTTGTCAAATGTGGTCCTCCACACTGCTCACAACTAATTCGTATTGAGTGAATATCTTTAGTCATCTTTTCCATTCGTCTCTCGACAGCATCTATCTTTGCGGAAATGGAATCTAAGTCATGGCTAGAATCGGCTCTAGCTGCTTTAGATGATCTAACGATATTTTTTTCTTGGTGCCACTCATGTGAGTGGGAAGCAGTGTTATCAATAATTTTGTAAGCATCAGTTTCGGTTTTCTTCATAATAGAACCACCAGCTGCTATATCTATGTCTTTCCTTGTAGTGATGTCGCATCCTTGGTAGAATATTTGTACTATTTGACAGGTGTCTAAACCATGTTGCGGACATCCTCTCAATAACTTTCCAAATCTAGTCCACGCCTCATATAGAGTTTCATTCGGCTTCTGTGTAAACGTAACAATTTCTCCTTGAAGTCTTACGGCTTTAGATGCAGGAAAGAATTGTTTAAGAAATTTTTCAACTAAAACATCCCATGTATCAATCGCCCCTTCAGGTAACGATTCCAACCAATCTTTGGCTTCTCCCTTTAAAGTCCAGGGAAATAACATGAGATATATCTGTTCATCTTCCACTTCTCGGATTTTAAATAGTGTGCAGATCCTATTAAAGGTACGTAGATGTTCATTTGGATCTTCCTTCGGCGCACCACTAAATTGGCATTGATTAGTCACCATGTGTAGAATTTGTCCTTTGATTTTATAATCTGGCGCATTAATGCCTGGATGAGTAATTGCGTGACCTTGGCCAGTGCGTTTAGCTCTCATTCGGTCTTCCATACTTAAAGGTTCCAGATTCTCCATAATTGAATTTGTTGAATCGGAATCACTAGAGGATTCTGATTTAATGCTTCATTCCTCAACAATCTCTGTTTGAATGATTGGTGGTTCCGGAGGAAAATTTAGTGGTTCAGGATCTATGAATCCTCCCTGAATATTCTCCGAATTCTCAATTGTGAGGTCGGGTTCAAAAAATGGATTATCGGAAATTTGAACTGGAGTACTTGGTCGACTGGATGACGATTCTAAAGAAAAATCAGCGGCGGTAATATTTGCTAAATGTCTTGATCTAGTTACAGGTGGTGAACGTACAAAAGGTGGTGAACGTCTTGCTCGGTGCATTCACTGAATATCCTATTAGTTTTTAAAAGGAAAGAAAAATTATAATAAGTTATCCAATTAATAGACTTTTCTGATTTTGCCCACGTTTCAAATAGCCAAAAGATGCAGCAGAGGGGCAGGATTCATTTGGTCTCAATATAATTGAGGACTGTTTGGCTCCAATAACCCGGTCCACGTACAAATCCAACTATTACTACGAACCAGAAAATTTTGATGTCTATCAATTTAACCACTTAAAATAAATTTTCGTAATTTTAAGAAATTTAGATAAGAAGTAGAATAAAAATCTATGTCCTAAAACTAGAATAGCGAGAAATAAGAAAGAAAAAGAGTGTGTCGAAGAAGGTCGAAAAAGAAAAATGGTTGAAAAATAAAAGGTGACGGAAAAATAAAAGAAACTTATAACACTTAAAAACACTTGACTAACCTAACCTTATTACTACAACTAACTTAAAATTATAATCGCAAATTGAGATTACTAATTGGAATGATAATTGATACATAGGTAAAAGTCGTCTAAAAAATATTAAAGCTTACAGGAAAAACTATATCTCAAATGGAAATAACTTAAAAAGAAACTAAAACTTAAAAAGACGTCGCAAAATTCTAAAGTACCTAAATCTTAGTCTAAAGAAAAAGCACTTAAGGAATTCTACGGCAAAGCCTAAAAATCTAGAAGTAAAAATAACTATGGCAAAAACTAAGTTTAAAACTAAATATGAGCTAAAAATACAAATATTACGCTAAAACGATTAAAAAGGGACAAAATATAAAAATAAACTAAAAGTTGTAAAAAATACAATTTTTATAAAAATATTATTTTTATATTATTTATTTATTAAAACTATTAATTTTATATTTTATTTAAACTAATTTAACTAAATAAAACAAATAAATAAAAACTAAACTAAATAATATAATATAAATAAACTAATTAGGGTTTAAAATTAATTAAAATTAATAAAACCCGTAATTAATGCGAATTAGGGTTCCTGTGTACCCGTGTCAGGTCTGCTCCGCGAGTCGCGGTATTCGATGCTTCAAACTCCGCGAGTCGCGGGGTTTCAAAATTCAACTCAGGTACAGTTTTGAAATTCGACGCGTTTTTATTTTTTATTTTTTTATTTTATATTTTCTGTTTTATATTTTCTGTTTTAAAATCTAAAATATTTATATAATAAAAACTTATATTTTAAAAACTAAAATAGAACTACTTTATAATTTTATAAATAAAAATCTTAAAACTAGATTTATATATATATATTTTTTTCGGTTTTTTTTTAAATAAAAACAAAATACTTAAATAAAACTTATATAAAAATAAAGAAACTTTATAAAACTTAAATATTTAACAAAATCTTAAAAATACTTATATTTTTGTTTTTCTTTTTATATTATCGAATATTTAAAACGTATTTTTATAAAAACGAATTTTAATAAAAGTAAACTAAAAATCTTTTTTTTTTCTTCTAAATATTTAGCGTTGCGCTTTCGGCGTTTAAGAAATCCCCGGCAGCGGCGCCAAAAATACTTGATAGTTTGAGCAGAGGGGTATAAAATACTATTAATTTTTTACAAGAAAATACTATTAAATACGATACAATTTTACACAAGATATTTATTTATTTATAGAATGGATATACTTAAACCTGGCTACAACACTTATAGGCAGTGTACCTAATCGTACAGTAGTGTAGTTTTTAGTAAGTCCGGTTCGTTCCACAGGGAATCTTTTTCACAAAGCTTAACGCTATATTAGTTTAAATTTATAAAAATACAAATATATATAAGTAATATTATTATTATAAAGGGGGGTTTTTACCGTTTAATGACCGGTTTGTCGATTTTAAAACTTTAGTCGCAGTTAAAACCAAATGTAAAATAATAAATAAATACAAGACTTAATTTAAAGCGTAAAGTAAATAACGATAATGAAATTGCGAATAATAAAAGTGTGATAAAATAAACTTGCGATAATTAAAAAGTACGATAATTAAAAGTGCAATTAAATATAATAACAATAAATAAAAGTGCTATAATTAGAAGTGCAATTAAATATAAAATAAAGGAAATTAAATATGAAATAAAAGAATTATGCTTATTTAAACTTCCGTAATCATGATGTTTGACGTGTTGATTTTAGTTTTATGCCCATGGGTTAATTGTCCTTTGTCCTGGATTATTTAATATGTCCGTCTGGTTTTTGTCCATAACAGTCCATCAGTCATAAATATAAAGTGCGAGTGTCCTCGTCAAATTATTCTTATACCCGAAGTTAAATATTCCAACTAATTGGGGACTTAAACTGTAACAAGATTTTAATACTTTGTTTAATAATTACACCAGGATGTCGACTGAGTGTAACCCAAGGTTTTAATATTTTGTTATCAATTATACCAAGTGTCCTTGTACATAATTTCACCCCTGTTTTAATTATTATAGTGGCTATTAATCCATTCCCGTGTCCGGTTAAATGAACGATTATTCGTACATATAAATACCCCGCCCATCGTATCCGATCGAGTGTATATGGTAATTTATAGGGACGCCCAATTGTAAATCTTTATATTAACATTAACAAACTATCATTTAGTTAAACAAATATAAAGCCCATTAATAGCCCATAGTCTAATTTCCACAAGTGTCGTTCTTTTGTCCAAACCCCAATTATGGTACAAAGCCCAATTACCCAATTTTAGTAATTAGCCCAACATCATGATTACTTCAGATTAAATAAGCATAATAATAACTTAACTACGAGACATTAAATTAAAAAGGTTGAACATAACTTACAATGATTAAAAATAGCGTAGCGTTACACGGACAGAATTTCGACTTATACCCTTACAACATTCGCTAACATACCCTTATTATTAGGATTAAAATTAAAATTAAAATTAAAATATAAATATATACGTTTAGATAGATGGATGGATATATATTATATGTTTTTGCGATCAGAATTCGTTTGCTTTTATAGGGAGTTTCAGTTTTTGGGGCTCCGCGACTCGCGGCCCATTCCTTCTTCAAACTCCGCGAGTCACGGAGTTTGTTTTTACAGCTCACCCACATTTGGCTCTTTGTTTGCCGACGATTTATTTTATAAATATAATATATATATAATTAATATAATTAATTATATATTATATTATATTTATATACATAGTTAACTTGTAATTTTTAGTCCGTTGCGTCGAGCGTTGAGATTTGACTCTGGTCCCGGTTCCGGATTTTCGAACGTCCTTGCGTACAATTTAATATCTTGTACTTTGCGTTTTGAATCTTGTACTCTTGTAATTTCGAGACGTTTCTTATCAATAATTGGAACCTCTTTGATTGTCTTTTGTACTTTTGAGCTTTTTGGTCGTTTGCATCTTCAATTCGTCGAATCTGTCTTTTATCTTCACCTTTTATTATTTAAACGAATATCACTTGTAAATAGAACAATTGCAACTAAAAGCTTGTCTTTCTTGAGGAATAATGCTATGAAATATATGTTCGTTTTTAGCATTATCAAAAGGTACCATACGATTCACACAAATAAATGGGGGTGTACTCCATGTACTAAAAACCCCACTTACAATTATCTAAATTATTCAAATTACAATTATCCAAAATATTATCTAGTTATTACACACCAAACTTGAAAAGAAATTATTTTTGAAACAAACCAACATCAACCAAACCTGTCACACATCAGGAAAAATTACGTCATCTTCAGAAAAAATCCCCAAAATGAGTTACTTGGGCCAGCTCCACCTTCGCTTTGATTTCCCGCGTCGTCGTCCTGAAATATTGAGGGGTTGTATCCCTGATAAGTTCCTTGAGCAGGGACGACCGCAGTGTCTTCAGTAGGCGGGTTAGGAGGAGGAGGATAAGGCGCAGGATATGGATCACCCATTTGAACCCAAGGATCGTATGCAGGCCAAGGAGAGGGGGTATAGTTAGCGGGATCTGCAGCGTATGACACTGTCTGTTCATGTATCCAATTAAGCTGATTTTGCTGCCCCGCTTGAGTGTACCATGTTCGATCATTCCCTACATCAATGTAATGTTGCATCTCCCTGTTACCTGCATCGTAGTGATGAATTACCTTTTGGGTGTTTCGATCACTATGGAGTCGCATATCCGAAAACTGGCACGCCATGTAAGCCTCCCAATCATTTCCCGGACCCGAACTACTTCCAACATTCGGCTGTGGATCTGGTTGCTGTTGGGGTTGTTCTGGTTGCCTGTTCACGGGATCCTCATACCTAGTTAGAAGGCCGTTCGACCCCCTCATCAAAATGTTTGCCCTTGTATAACTCACTCTATCAAAGGCAATAATATGTTTCTCCTCTAACCCACTTGTGTTGATTCGAAAATGTTCGGCAATCCTGGTTACAAAATGGCCTCCCATGATTGGTGTAATCTTTTTCCTTTCTTCGAGGAGGAAAGTGAGAATCATTCGTGGGATATGAACATGGGA
Organism: Rutidosis leptorrhynchoides; assembly: GCF_046630445.1. Classification (NCBI taxonomy): domain Eukaryota; kingdom Viridiplantae; phylum Streptophyta; class Magnoliopsida; order Asterales; family Asteraceae; genus Rutidosis; species Rutidosis leptorrhynchoides. The sequence goes on from NC_092337.1 coordinate 117,838,399, forward strand.
GTGATCCATTATCGCGTGAATGTACCATATATCCAAGTTGGTGACTTTTTCACTACTGTCTTTTCGATAGTTTATGGTACTTGATATGAATCGTTGGACGCATCGGTGCTCGTAGGTACGTAGCTTGCTACAAGTCTGCTTGCTTGCACTATATGCGGTATTGCTCATGTCCACCCATGCTGCTGAATGATTAAAAGAAGAAACATAGTATATACATTGATTAAAGTAATTTTGCATCAGTTGATGTGGCAACCCTTCATAAATATCCAACGCCTTCACAAATTGCAGCAGCGTTAATGTCCTGTCTTGCCCTCCAAGCCTAAATCTCATAAATATACCCGATGTTGGTGACGTGTAATCAACCCTAAGTGAACCAACGAATTCTTTGACTAAAAGTGGATACACTCTTTCTTGCATTCTGAACAGGTTTTCCCAAGCATATATTCGATGGCCGTGATACGTTACTCGGAAAAGGTTGCAAAAATTTTGATATTCGCCGGCTTCTTCTAATGGTGTCCAATCGATATATTTCCCCAGATATACGTCTTTGTGTAGAAGTGCCTTCATCCGTTCATGGTATTCCGGATGCCTCAAAACTGCATTGATCCATGGATCCGGAGTGGTTAATCCACGGACATTTAACTGCCGGTTGTCAATATCCATTTCTTCCTCTTCAGCAGCATGTTCTTCTTCACTTGTATCCTCATCTACAATTGCCAGGGCTTTTTGCTTCTTTGATTTTGGGTTTGATGATGATGCTCTAGTCTATAAAAACACAACAAAACCAAACAAACAAAATAACAAACCAAGTTGATTAGCGTTAAAGAATTTCAAAACATCTTTCATATTGTACTTAGCGAAAACCATGTGGATATGTTAATGAAAGGACCCGTCCTAATCCACCTGGACGAAGTCATCAACATTTGGTCCCATTGCGATGATCGGCTCCAAGTAATGTCCTTATATTGAGCAAATGCACAGCGGAAGACTTAATTCGTACCTGAGAATAAACATGCTTTAAAGTGTCAACCAAAAGGTTGGTGAGTTCATAGGTTTATCATAACAGTCATTTCAATATGTTAATAGACCACAAGATTTCATAATCATAAACATAATACACTCGCAAGTGTATGTAAAGCATTCTAAGTGGTTGAGCACTTGGTAACCATACTTAACATTTAATCAACGTCGCATATTCCCTTTATTATGAAATCTCACTACACCGTACCAAGTGTAGTCACCAAAACGAAGTACTGTGCAACCATTGAATACTGGTCGTCCAGTCCGATAGGGGTTGTCAGGCCCGATAGATCTATCAACAGGATTCGCGTTTACAATACCCATGTAATTAGTAGTTACCAAGCTACAGGGAAATATGCAAGTGGTACAACTCAACGTAGAATATCTTTTTAAGTACTTGTGTCTATTTTGTAAACATTTATAAAAGCAGTGCATGTATTCTCAGCCCAAAAATATATATTGCAAAAGCAATTAAAAAGGGAGCAAATGAAACTCACTTTTGCTTTGAAGCTATTTAATTCGACTTGGTCTCCGATAGATATCACGAACCTAACCATATATATAATATATCAACATATTTTCTTTTTAAGTAATCGTTACATATATATATACTTTTAATACTTTTAATATTTTCTTAGTCCGTAGTTAGCAGTCCGATGTTAGTGGTCCACAATTAGTTGCTTAAATAAAATAAATAAAGACCCCATCGTATTCGTATTGATCAGAATTAATCTCGACCCATGGTACCATGTTGTCAAATGACGTGTTGCGTACATAAAGTACCGTGTTGTCAAATGACGTGTTGCGTACAATCATGAGGTCTTATGATTAATCTTCTCGTGTTGTTTACGGGTGGTCCTGAAATATATAAAATCAAATCATAAGTAATTATATATAAAATATCATATTAATTAGAAAATATTTGATTAATTTACTTTTTCTCCAAATATTTTCGTAGCTAAACTAGCTTCGGATACCCAATCTTGTTTTAGTCGTAGTTTCTTCATTACAACTCTGTTTTGGTTGGTTCAACTTTCCACTTCCTTGGATCGAGTCAAATTTTAAGAATATGAACTGAAAATACCTTAGTTTGTATTCAAAATCATAGGTTATAGGTCAAACTTTGGTGAAACTTATGAAAGTGATCATTTTCCATCATAAAAACAACATTTAATGATCATTTTTCTAAAAATACTTATACTTTGAGTTAAACCATAAAATTTTTATGTGTTAAAATATTCATAAGAAATATTATTTTTCCAGAACATGAACTTCCAATTCAAAGTTCAAGATGGTTTTTAATTATCCAACCCAAAACAGCCCCCGGTTGCACTCCGACGACGTAGATTCAGTTTTTAAGATGTTCTTTGTAAAACCAAGTTATATCTTGTTAGGTTAGCATATCATTATGATATATTATAGGTCTTGAAGTGTTTTAAAAGTCAAGTTAGAAGGATCTATTTAGTTTGCGAACAAGTTTGAAATCATTCAAACTATGTTCTTGTTGTTAAAATTTTATACCACAAAATAAGATAGCTATATGAATATGAATTGAATAAGATTATGAACAAGGTTACTACCTCAAGTAACTTGGACAAAGTTACTGCAAAAGATAAGAAATAATCTTGGAATCAAAGAGAGGTGGAGTTAGATCAAAAGGTTGGAAGTAAACTTCTTCAAATGGGTGGTTATTTTGATATGTTCTTGAAAGAGTTTTCTTATGGTGTTTAAGGCTTGTAATTGAAGCTAAATGATGGGGAAAATGCTTGGAGATGATCAAGTATGAAGTTAGGAGTATTTTGAGAGAGAAATGAGGGTGTAGGTATGAGAAAATGGAGTGAAGAAATGGTGTTCATTTATAAAAACGTTTTTAGTTTATAAAGAAAGAAAAGGATTCCTAATTTTGTTTTCTTACTAATAATTCATACTACTTGACAAATCCTAGTTACCTCATATCTAGGGTAGTAATAATGTTGATTATGATGTTGATTTGATGTGTATATACCAATAGTAAATATGTATAGAAGCTGGGTATGATACGGGTACATATACCCTAGATATACGTATAGAAATCTTGAGGAAACGGAACGAGAATTCAAATATAGCTATCTTTTGTGAATATACTTATATTGTTTTATGTATTTAAGTCCTTAAAAAGTGATTAAATACATTATATATACGATACATGTATAAGCATTATATATTATAAATATATATATCAAAGAATGTTACGTATAGTTATCGTTTTGAAAACTTAAGTTAGTAGTTTCAAAATATACTTATAACTCATTGTCATTAGTACACAATGAGATGTTAAACCATCCTTAGATCATGTTAAATATATATATATATATATAAATACATATATATACATAAACGTATAATTATCGTATGTTATATAGTTCGTGATATCATCGGTCATATTAGACGGTCAAACGTTGTGTAAAACTCTTTTCAAAAACACAAGTCTCAACAATTTGGATTGCTTATCATGTTGGTATCATTTAATTTATGTAAATATTAATCTCATAAGTATAATTTGGTCGAAAAATTCTGGGTCATTACAGTACCTACCCGTTAAAGAAATTTCGTCCCCGAAATTTGATAGAGGTTGTTATGGATAACAATAAGAAGGTTTTCATGATAAATATAGGGTGATAATGGAGTTTTATCATCATTGAGTAATGTAGATAAAATGATTCGATTATGCGAAGAATATAAATGAGACTATCGTAAAAGAGTGAGATGAGAAAAATATATTCGTCTTAACCGATGACGTAGTTATGATTGATTTCCGGGATTTAAGGGATTTAAAGAGAATCTTACGTAATAAGATTTGGTTCTTTGGTGATTAAGGAAATCAGGATCTTCTTTGATTATATGCAATAATCTATTTCGATTGCTCTGTCGGATATTTCACTATAAATTCACCCCTTCGTTTCCTTATTTTCCACGACTCACACCTTCTATTCTTTCTCCCTTGATTCTTACTTTAAAGCATTCATCAATATGCTCCATCCAGTCCTGATTCTTGATATACTCCTAACTTTTATATCTGTCATTTTTCTTTTTCATCTACCACCAGAAGAATCTATTTACTTCTACTATACTCTTGTGTTTATAGTGTTTCTAATTCTCCCGTGTCTCTATATTGCTATCTGCATCGATATACACAGTTTGTAATTTCAGGGTTATTATCAGAGTTTATATTCTTCATTATTTTTCGGAGCTTCATGCTTTCGTTTTCTCTTCCCGACTTCGAGTCAAGCGAGTAATGGTCCGGAATTCGTAGATATGAAATTCAGAATGAACATAGCTAATGCTCTAAGAAGAAAATGGTAATAGAATGATTTTGATTTGTTAAATTACCAGAATACCCTGGAGAAGACCGAGTCATCCAGAAAAGTATTCTCTTGATATGTTTAGAGATTAGATAGAATGTAAGAGTCATGTAAATGGCACATGATGACGGTACTGTGAATCATCATGCTTCATTAGAAACTCAGCATGACTTACTGTAATATAATGACGTTGATCAAGTGTCATTATATTATACTAATCCATGCTTCAGTTCCCAACACTACTTCAAAACATTCATATTTTAAACTCGAAGGTTTCAGAATTTAGAAACTAAGACAGTTTCTTTTATGTTGCAGATATTACGGAGAGATAAATGATCTCAGATAAGAATAGTTGTGAAAATATCGCCAGAAATATGGAGGATATTTATAATAGAACATACGAGAATATCTTAGAATTTCTAATATCAATGGATGATGAAGAAGATTTGTCTGTGAAGGTTTAGAATGAGAAATAAGATGTTTGCTAACGATATCAGCAGGCACAGAATCATTTGGATTCTTTGAAGGTAAACTTATTCTTTGTGATTTGTCCACGGCTTTCTTCATAGTTTCGCATAATCCGCTTTTCGGTACTAAATTTTCTATCGAGCGTTCCTAACACTCCTTTCTTTATCATCAAACTTTTGGCCATTAAGATCATCTACAACATGCTGCTTCGTCAGCATTTTCAAAGTTAACTGATCTGGGTCATCGGTTATCAAACCGAGGTAGTTTCAGGAGAATTGTGTTTTTAGAATGATTAATCGCTGATGGTAATATTGTGGAATATAAAAGGTTCCCCAGTAACAATAAAGAGTACGCATATATATCGCGGTTATAATAAAGTTGTTTCGGATGAAAAGTCGGAGTTGACTTGCTGGAGCTGTGACAAAATTAGCTACTTTGGAAAGGGATTGCAAAACGATCTTCGGTAATAACAATGTCAAAGGAACTAGAACAGATACGTGTCAAACGTTTACTCAGTTTCCGAGGGTTTTTCAGGTGCATAACTATATGCATCAATCTTTTCTTCCGTAGATGAAGTGCGGTTGGTTTATCCTCTCGATTGAGGTGTTTTTAAGAATCATGATAGATTTGAACGCTGATTGTAATCGTCGAGATACAATGAGGTTTAAGATGAAATCAAGTGGCAATCTTGAAAAAATGTTTAGTTTCATATGTTATAATCAATATTTTAATTCATTTTAATTGTCCAATGTCATTAGTCCACAGTCGATAGTCCACAGTAACAGTCCAATAATTCATATATAGTTTAATATATAATATACGAATTAATTAGTACGTGTCGTGACCCGTATACGTCTCAGACTCGATCACAACTCAAACTATATATATTATTATAGAATCAACCTCAACCCTGTATAGAGAACTCGATCATTACTGCATATAGAGTGTCTATGGTGATTCCAAATAATATATATAGATGCGTCGATATGATATGTCAAAACATTGTATACGTGTCCCTATATTTAAAGTGCGTAAAATAATTACAGAAATTAAATGACGATAAATAAAAGTGTGATAATTAACTTTGCGATAAATAAACTGCAATAAATAAAATGTAATCAGTTAGCTAGGAACAGTTAGCTGGAACAGTTAGCGTGGATTCTTAACAAAATTTTTCATAGTTAATTTGTTTGTTTCTAACATATTTTATTTTGTCATATGTTTTCTTCATATGCCACTTGTTGGATTCTGGGAAGTCAAAATCTAAATATGAAATTGAATGAAAATGGTTATTCTGCGGTGAATGGATACGTATATCGGTGGTTGTAAGTAGGATATTAAATGACTGTTGAATCAGCTTTGACGAATGTACAATGTAACTTATTAAGATGAAATCTAATTATTCCTCGGGTATTACCTACCCGTTAAAAACAAAATTTCACCATTAATATTTTGTACAAAAGAACTTTTAATTACAATCTTTATAAAAACATATATACATATATATTTTCTTCAGATGAAATCATGAATTTAATGAGTTAATATGATATTAATCTCATTTGGTTTTCGGTTTGAGCTAGAATAAGAAATCTCTAAAACTTTTTGAAACCACATATTCTTCGCAGAATATCAATGAAGTTATGGATCAATACTTCATCGTTCATTATTGTTGGTACTCCTTGGTATCTATGGTGCGTATGATGTTGATGTTTGTGGGACAGATTATGATGTCGAGACGTGTGATGCGGATGTTGTTTGTTAGTGGTGATGATGGTATTGTTGATGTTATTGATGGTGGTGCTGATTATGCTGCTGGTGCTGCTGCTGGTGTTTGCAACCTTCGCACCATGTTCTCTAAAGCCGTCACGCGAGCGCGAAGTTCGTTAACTTCTGCTAGTACAACGGGATGATTGGCGGTTGGAGCGAGCGAATGAACAAGATTTGTAATATGGGATAGTATATAATCGTGACGAGATACTCTAGAAATGAGAGAGAAAATGGTGTTTCGAATAGGTTCGCCGGTAAGTGCTTCAGGTTCATCGCCAAGAGGGCAATTTGGTGGATGGAATGGATCACCTTCTTCTTGTCTCCAGTGATTTAGTATATTACGAACCCATCCCCAATTCATCCAGAATAGATGATGGGAAATTGGTTGATCCATTCCGGTGACGCTGCTTTCGGAGCCCGAATGGAAATCCATATCGGCATAACTGTCGGAATCTGAAGAATTCGAATTAGATGCGGAATCCATCTTGTATAATGGGGAAAATGAATTTTTGGTATGGAATAGATTATAGAAGTTAGATTTGGTACTCTTCAATACATAATTTACATATATATATATATATATATAATACCAAAATCCCGTAAATTACGGAGAATCTTTGAAAAGATATCAGTCAAAGTTCGCAATAACAGATATGCTAAGATAAGAATTCGTCTATACACTATCAATGCAGTAAATGCAGTAAAACGTGTCTAGACTTATGAATGATAAGCAGGTAATTTCCTAAGGATGATAAGCAGATGATTTTCGACTAGAAATGATAAGCAAAACTTTTGACATGTAGACACGGTCGAAGTCCAGACTCATTAATGCATCCTAACAACTACTAGTTAGACACACTAATGCAAGACCTGGTTCGCTACGACCACCGCTCTGATACCAACTGAAAGGACCCGTCCTAATCCACCTGTACGAAGTCATCAACATTTGGTCCCATTGCGATGATCGGCTCCAAGTAATGTCCTTATATTGAGCAAATGCACAGCGGAAGACTTAATTCGTACCTGAGAATAAACATGCTTTAAAGTGTCAACCAAAAGGTTGGTGAGTTCATAGGTTTATCATAACAATCATTTCAATATGTTAATAGACCACAAGATTTCATAATCATAAACATAATACACTCGCAAGTGTATGTAAAGCATTCTAAGTGGTTGAGCACTTGGTAACCATACTTAACATTTAATCAACGTCGCATATTCCTTTTATTATGAAATCTCACTACACCGTACCAAGTGTAGTCACCAAAACGAAGTACTGTGCAACCGTTGAATACTGGTCGTCCAGTCCGGTAGGGGTTGTCAGGCCCGATAGATCTATCAACAGGATTCGCGTTTACAATACCCATGTAATTAGTAGTTACCAAGCTACAGGGAAATATGCAAGTGGTACAACTCAACGTAGAATATATTTTTAAGTACTTGTGTCTATTTTGTAAACATTTATAAAAGCAGTGCATGTATTCTCAGCCCAAAAATATATATTGCAAAAGCAATTAAAAAGGGAGCAAATGAAACTCACTTTTGCTTTGAAGCTATTTAATTCGACTTGGTCTCCGATAGATATCACGAACCTAACCATATATATAATATATCAACATATTTTCTTTTTAAGTAATCGTTACATATATATATACTTTTAATACTTTTAATATTTTCTTAGTCCGTAGTTAGCAGTCCAATGTTAGTGGTCCACAATTAGTTGCTTAAATAAAATAAATAAAGACCCCATCATATTCGTATTGATCAGAATTAATCTCGACCCATGGTACCATGTTGTCAAATGACGTGTTGCGTACATAAAGTACCGTGTTGTCAAATGACGTGTTGCGTACAATCATGAGGTCTTATGATTAATCTTCTCGTGTTGTTTACGGGTGGTCCTGAAATATATAAAATCAAATCATAAGTAATTATATATAAAATATCATATTAATTAGAAAAGATTTGATTAATTTACTTTTTCTCCAAATATTTTCGTAGCTAAACTAGCTTCGGATACCCAATCTTGTTTTAGTCGTAGTTTCTTCATTACAACTCTGTTTTGGTTGGTTCAACTTTCCACTTCCTTGGATCGAGTCAAATTTTAAGAATATGAACTGAAAATACCTTAGTTTGTATTCAAAATCATAGGTTATAGGTCAAACTTTGGTGAAACTTATGAAAGTGATCATTTTCCATCATTAAAACAACATTTAATGATCATTTTTCTAAAAATACTTATACTTTGAGTTAAACCATGAAATTTTTATGTGTTAAAATATTCATAAGAAATATTATTTTTCCAGAACATGAACTTCCAATTCAAAGTTCAAGATGGTTTTTAATTATCCAACCCAAAACAGCCCCCGGTTGCACTCCGACGACGTAGATTCAGTTTTTAAGATGTTCTTTGTAAAACCAAGTTATATCTTGTTAGGTTAGCATATCATTATGATATATTACAGGTCTTGAAGTGTTTTAAAAGTCAAGTTAGAAGGATCTATTTAGTTTGCGAACAAGTTTGAAATCATTCAAACTATGTTCTTGTTGTTAAAATTTTATACCACAAAATAAGATAGCTATATGAATATGAATTGAATAAGATTATGAACAAGGTTACTACCTCAAGTAACTTGGACAAAGTTACTGCAAAAGATAAGAAATAATCTTGGAATCAAAGAGAGGTGGAGTTAGATCAAAAGGTTGGAAGTAAACTTCTTCAAATGGGTGGTTATTTTGATATGTTCTTGAAAGAGTTTTCTTATGGTGTTTAAGGCTTGTAATTGAAGCTAAATGATGGGGAAAATGCTTGGAGATGATCAAGTATGAAGTTAGGAGTATTTTGAGAGAGAAATGAGGGTGTAGGTATGAGAAAATGGAGTGAAGAAATGGTGTTCATTTATAAAAACGTTTTTAGTTTATAAAGAAAGAAAAGGATTCCTAATTTTGTTTTCTTACTAATAATTCATACTACTTGACAAATCCTAGTTACCTCATATATAGGGTAGTAATAATGTTGATTAGGATGTTGATTTGATGTGTATATACCAATAGTAAATATGTATAGAAGCTGGGTATGATACGGGTACATATACCCTAGATATACGTATAGAAATCTTGAGGAAACGGAACGAGAATTCAAATATAGCTATCTTTTGTGAATATACTTATATTGTTTTATGTATTTAAGTCCTTAAAAAGTGATTAAATACATTATATATATGATACATGTATAAGCATTATATATTATAAATATATATATCAAAGAATGTTACGTATAGTTATCGTTTTGAAAACTTAAGTTAGTAGTTTCAAAATATACTTATAACTCATTGTCATTAGTACACAATGAGATGTTAAACCATCCTTAGATCATGTTAAATATATATATAAATACATATATATACACAAACGTATAATTATCATATGTTATATAGTTCGTGATATCATCGGTCATATTGGACAGTCAAACGTTGTGTAAAACTCTTTTCAAAAACACAAGTCTCAACAATTTGGATTGCTTATCATGTTGGTATCATTTAATTTATGTAAATATTAATCTCATAATATTTGGTCGGAAAATTCTGGGTCATTACAGTTAAGTTCCAATTAAATCTCAATGTTTATGTTAACCAATATCTTAACATGGTATGAACTATTTTCACTCTTAACAAACATGTACTAGTATGCCAATTGATTCAAATCACTTTACAAGTATAATCATACATAGCATGCTTCATTTCACCAAACACTTGCAATGTCATAACATATGGAACCATAGGCATCCATCAAAAAGCATGTTAAACAATATGCAATCAATGGTTTTCATACATTTAGAACATTAAATTCATCTCAAGTCAACAACTTCATCAAAATGCTTAAGCATATAATCCTTAACTTATATAATAATTACTTTCAAATCGAAATAACATCAAGTTAAGGTTCACATGTGTTTAGCATAAGTAATGATTTGCATAACTTCAACTTAGAACACTTACTAGTTAACAAAAGTCAAAATCCCTAATTCAAGAACCCTAAAATTCAATAATTTGTGTAATCGTGTAATTCAACAAAGGTTCATGCGATTTTGTTAATGTATACTAGTAATCAAACTTCAAAATATCTCAATTGAATAAATTAATGGCCAAAATTCCGAAACCCCTAAATTCATGAAGAACCCTAATTTCCAAAGTAAAGATTGAAGCAAATAATCATGAAATTAGGGCATGAATAAGGATTAGTAGCAACAATTTAAGCATATAATGACCAAAACATGAACATTCAAATATCCTCACACTAAGAACAAGCTAAATCCAATTTTTAGATTGAAGAACACAAGAATCATGAAGTGTTTAGGATTAATCTTACCTTTCTCATGTTGATATTCGGATTTGATGCTCAAAGATGGGATTAATCGGTTCAATTAGTGAGTAGGGATTGAAATTTTGAGAGAGAATGAGATGGGATTCGGAGTAGTTGGTGAAAAAATGAGAAAAAATGATAAACTCCAGTATTTGTGCAAAAAAATTGGGCGGAATCCAACATACAGACACAGATGCGGCGCATCTGCAGCAGATGCGGCGCATCAGATGGTCCAAACGCGACGCATGACCCTTTCTCGGCGCATTCAAAACTCACGGGATTTTTCTTGTCTGCAGATGCGGCGCATCCATCATAGATGCGGCGCATCTGCCCCTGTTGCACCAGATTTTGACGTTTTTTCGCGTTTTAAACATTTCGGAAGGTCCCTAAACAACTTGGTTCGTATAATAACTTAGAAATCACTCAAAAACACCAAATTTATTAAAATACGTACACGAGTGGGACTATATACATGTTGTGAAGTTTAACGAGTCGTTCACGCGACTCCGTCCCAAGCTAATTAGCGTTGGGGAATAGGGTGATGTCATCTCGAACCGTGGTGTTCACTCCATCGAAATAGAGTTTCAAGCGATGACCATTCACCTTAAAGGTATTTCCATTTCCAAACAACTCAACATATCCCGATGGGAATGCTTGTTTCACCAAATAAGGTCCCGTCCATCGGGACTTCAACTTTCCGGGAGAAAATTTAAACCGTGAGTTAAAAACCAAAACCTTATCACCGGTTTTAAACTCTTTCACTTCTTTCAATCGGGCATCATGCCACCTTTTCGTTTTCTCCTTATACGAGCTCGAATTCTCGTACGCTTCTAACCTCAACTCTTCTAATTCATGCATTTGCATGAATCGGTTTTCACCAGCCTTTTCCATGTCTAAATTACAAAGTTTTAATGCCCAGTACGCTCTATGTTCCACTTCAACCGGAAGATGGCATGCTTTACCGTATACAAGTCTAAATGGTGTGGTACCGATTGGTGTTTTAAAAGCAGTCCTAAAGGCCCACAACGCATCATCTAACTTGCGTTGCCAAATCTTAGGGTTGTTATCAACCGTCTTCTCAAGTGTGCGTTTCAAAGCACGATTTGTGTTCTCCACTTGACCACTCGTTTGCGGGTGGTACAGAGTAGAGAAACGATGAGTTACGCCATACTTCTTCAACACCTTTTCAAGAAGATTGTTGGCAAAATGAGTTCCTCGATCGGATATGAGCGCCTTTGGGATTCCAAAGCGCGAGAAGAGATTTTTCAAGAAGTTCACCACCACCCTAGCATCATTCGTAGGTAAAGCTTTTGCTTCAGCCCACTTGGATACATAGTCAACGGCTACTAGGATGTATTTGCACTTATGGGAACTTGGAAATGGTCCCATGAAATCGATTCCCCAAATATCAAAGATTTCACAAACTTGGATGCCGTTTTGAGGCATCTCATCCTTTTTCGTGATGTTACCCGTTCGTTGGCATGCATTGCAAGTCCGAACAAAATTATGGGCATCTTTGAAGATCGTGGGCCAATAAAAGCCCGAGTCAAGGATTTTTCTTGCGGTGTGGTTTAGTCCGAAATGACCGCCGGTGGGCCCTTATTGGCAATGCTCGAGAATTTGTTGAGCCTCTTTTCCGTACACACAACGGCGAATCATTTGATCCGCACCAACACGAAATAGGTCGGGATGTTCCCAGAAATAGGACTTCAAATCCGCAAAGAATTTCTTCTTTTGTTGATAAGAAAGTCCTTTTTGAAGAATGCTTGAAGCAAGATAGTTTGCAAAATGGGCAAACCATGGGATTTCAGATTCCTTGTCAACCCTCATTAGAGATTCATCAGGAAATGTGTCCTTGATGATTGTATCATCAAGTTGTTCTAATTCGGGGTTTTCAAGTCGGGATAAATGATCGGCGGCTAGATTCTCGGCTCCTTTCTTATCACGTATCTCAATGTCAAACTCTTGAAGTAGAAGAACCCAACGTATGAGACGATGTTTTGCATCTAGTTTCAAGAATAAGTACCTAAGAGCCGAATGATCCGTGTAAACAATGGTCTTGGACAACACCAAATATGACCGAAATTTATCAAACGCATAAACAACCGCTAGGAGCTCTTTTTCCGTGGTGGTGTAATTAATTTGAGCTCCCGTTAGCGTTTTGCTCGCATAATAAATTGGACGAAAATGATTATCGGGTCGTTGTCCTAAGACAGCTCCTAAGGCATAGTCGCTCGCGTCACACATTAACTCAAAAGGCATACTCCAATCCGGAGACACGATAATGGGAGCTTGTGTGAGTTTTGACTTTAGAATGGAGAATGCATTCTCACAATTGGAATCGAAGTCAAATGGAGCATCCTTTTCAAGAAGTTTGGTCATTGGACGGGCAATTTTAGAGAACTCTTTGATAAATCGCCTATAAATCCCGCGTGACCAAGAAAGCTTCTAATTACCTTGACATTCGTCGGTATAGGTAGCTTAGAGATAACTTCAATTTTAGCTTTATCTACCTCTATTCCCGCACGAGATATTTTGTGACCAAGTACAATGCCCTCCTTCACCATGAAGTGGCATTTTTCCCAATTCAGGACCAAATTTGCTTTCTCACATCGGATAAGCATACATTCAAGGTTAAAAAGACACGATTCAAAGGAGTCTCCAAACACGGAAAAGTCATCCATGAAGACTTCCATACAATCCTCTACCATATCATCAAAAATTTCCATCATGCACCTTTGAAAGGTTCCGGGTGCATTGCATAAACCAAATGGCATGCGGTGATAGGAAAAGGTCCCAAAAGGACAAGTGAATGTGGTCTTTTCTTGGTCGTTGGCATCAATTGGAATTTGGAAGTAACCGGAGAAACCATCTAGAAAGCAATAGTATTCTTTCCCCGCTAATCGTTCAATCATTTGATCAATAAAAGGCAACGGGAAATGATCTTTTCTAGTGGCATCATTGAGACGCCTGTAATCAATACAGACTCTCCAGCCGGTAACCGTTCTAGTTGGAACGAGTTCGTCCTTTTCATTTACAATAACGTCTTCGAATTCACTAACCACCAGAATTTCACGAATAGGTGGTGGCTCATCACGAGTATTAACAACATGGGCAAGAAAAGCCATGCCACCACTAACAAGAAAACGACGTGCCCGTGCAAAAGAACATATCGGCACAAGTCTTCTTCGTCTATCGCCATGAATAATCAACTCTCCCCCACTTGGGGTCTTCACACGTATAAACTTTTCATGGCATGCAATATCGGCTCTATTTCGATCGAGCCAATCCATACCAACAACGATATCAAAATCGCCCAAAGTCATAGGGATGAGATCAATTTAAAGTTATCAATTTTAAAGTTTTCGGTACCAAAAACGACATCACAATTCCTACACACATCAACCACTATCACCGTCTTGCCGTCCGCTATTTCGACTTCTACCGGACGACTTAACTTAGCTAACGGTCTATCAAGTTTAGGCACAAATTTTGAAGACATAAACGACAAATTTGCACCGCTATCAAAAAGAATCCTTGCCGGATTAGAATTAACCAAGAAGGTACCTGAGACAACTTCGTTGGATTGCTTGGCTTCGTCGTTAGTCATCAAATAGTTTCAACCCCTAGCCGTACCCGCCGCCTTCTCTAGCCTTTTAATATTATCGTTGTTCAAATCGGGACACTCTGACTTTCGGTGTCCTTCTTTGTTGCAATTAAAACAAGTGAGCTTGTTTGTTGGATTTGGCTTCGGACAATCTCGAGCCATATGTCCACGTACCCTACAATTGTAGCAAGTAGGGACAAAGTTCCCAAAACCACCGTTAGCGCCCTTCTTCACACTATTGACACTTTCGGAACCCTTTTTGTTCTTGTTCTTTTTATTTGAAAAATTCGAATAACTCGAACCTTCAAACTTTCTTTTTGAAAAAGTGAAATCGCTTTTTCTTGGAACCTCCGGCTCAAAACCCCGAGCCAACTCGTATAGCTCTTCAAAAGTCTTAGCCATTCCCCGACTAATCTTACCCTTGAACTCGTCGTTCAAAGTACGGTAGAAATCTTTCATTAGCTTGTGATCGTCACCAACATATTCCGGGCAAAAGCGAGTCTTTGCCAAAAAGGTAGACTTGAGAGTAACCAAGTCCATTGAACCTTGTTGCAAATGATGCAACTCGTCCCGGATTCTATCAAGGTCGGAAGAAGTTCGGTATTCTTGGAAGAATTCCTTCTTAAACTCCTCCCATGTCAAGCTCATGCATTGCTCTTCACCGTATAAATTGATTTTATCGTCCCACCACAACTTGCCTTCCTCACGTAGCATGCTAGACCCATATCTCGTCTTCTTTTCAGGAGGACATTCCACGGTACGGAAAGCTCCCTCGATATCGGAAATCCAACAAGTGCTTTTCAATGGATCCCTCACCCCATTAAACATCAGGGGTTGAGTATCCTTGAAGTTTTTGTAGTGGAAGTCCCGCCTTCCTTCACCTCCTTCACCGCGAGGATAAATGTTTCTAGCATCAAGGGCCTCTTCGATAGTGGCCTTCATTCGTTCATTTATCAAATCGGTCACTTGCCCATCGACCGAATCTTGGAAGACCTTTCAGACGTCCGTAAGAAAATCCGCTTTTAACTTTTTAAAGACGGCCTCAACCTTAGCCGAAAACTCGACGTCCTCGCTTGTACTTCCGTTATCATGATCGGGTCCGTTTCTCGTCTTCATTCTATAAAACGGAAAGGGTTAAACCATGAACGAAAAGCATAACACGTGAGTATATACATGCGTACCACACTACCCTATCTTGCTCAACAATCGTCGTACATTACTCGTTTGACACGATTTGCACTCGCAACAACGGTAGCTAATCGTTGTTACGCGAGCAAGTCGCATTAACTCGCTAGTACAACGTCCGTCTTGCTTGATGATTGCTAAACACAATACAAAACAATTAGCACAAGGTTAGTTCATATAAACCAAGGCACTAACAATTCCCGATTAGACCCAAAGTCCTACAAGTCCCGCATAAAGCGCTCACACAATAAAGTCCAAGTCTAGGCACCTATCTCAAGTCGCCTAAATCCTTTAGACCATGCTCTGATACCACTTGAAACAACCCAACCCGTATTCCATAAGATAATATTTTTTTTTATAATACACATTTATGCGCCAATTAAATATGTAAACCATTCCATAAGTTCCATTTAAACGTACATCAATTTAAATGTTTACAAAAGGCACGAAAGCCATTCATTAATTTTAATACAAGTTTGACCCACTACAAGGATAGTTTATAATCCAAACGACCTCGAGCATGGTTTGGGCTAAACTACCCAAAACGTTAGGCCAACTTCAAAAGCTAACACCAAAAGCACCCCCGACAACATAAGCGGGAGACCACTAGTCCAAACGTATGCCCTTACCCTTGTCCAAGCCGGAACCTATAAAATGGTAAACAACGAGAGGGTAAGCAAGGCTTAGCGAGTGCAACAATTATACATACATATATATAACCTACTTACTTGCAAACCCTCACCAAATCCGCATACATACTAGTTACATAATTAGCATACCCTTCACATGTATAACGCTAAGTACCACGATAACAAGACTGGTATAACAATAGCATATAACACAACAATACAATATGCTAAACACAAATATAACGATGATGTTCACAACATCCATAGTACTCAAGATCTCAAGGCTAGCCCAACGAATGGTATCGTCAACATCGAACTTAAACCCCATTCGCCTACATTAATGTGATATCGTCAACACCGAACTTTAAACCCACATATGAGGTATCGTCAACATCGAACTTTAAACCCTCATCAACTCACTACAATAGTCGTATGACATCGTCAACATCGAACTTTAATTCCATACGTGAGGTATCGTCAACAACGAACTTTAAACCCTCATCACAACACAATATACTCTAGTGTATGGTATCGTCAACAATGAACTTTAAACCCACACCCCACAAGTAAATAAATTATATACATACACATATAATTATTCCACTCACCTTGTCACAAGGATGATGATTTAGCACTTCCGAGCTTCAACGCAATGTACCTAAATCATTAAGTGCACATTCAATTTCACAACTAGTGGGATTAACCACAATACTCCCACTTGAGCATTTAATGTTCCAATTTGCATTCAATGACTCCACTACTCACAACCGCCCATAAATGGCCAAGACTCGACTTTAATCACTAAGACTAGTGAATTAAAGTCTATTAACTTCAATTAACACAAACTTAGGGTAATCCATACCCATTTCATCCCATTAGGTCAACTAGTACATTTTGACCCATTTTAACTCACTTAAACTCACAAATCAAGTCAAACTTACCCATTAACCCTTCTTTCATAAATCTTAAAGTGCTTTAGTGACTAAAAACACCAATTGACACTTACAACCTCAAATCACAAGGCCAAAACCCTAGATTATGGCTATTAGGGTTTAATTACAACAACATAACCCAAACTCACCCATTTTACCCTCAAATGGGTCATACAAATCACTAGTACCCAAAACCCTAGTCATTAACCAATAAAAACTCAAACTTAGAGTTAGAACTTACCGAGACTATCAACGCGTAGCTAGAGACACAAAGAACAACTTTAAATCTCGCTCCTAGGTTTGATTCACAAATCTCCAACTTCAAATCTCAAGATCAAGCTAGGTGGGTTTTTTGTTTTGGGAGAGAAATAGGAAAGAAAATGGAAATGAAAATGAAATAAATGGATGTGTGGTGGAGAGTTAATGCTCCCACCAGATTTACATGTCAAATTACCATTTTGTCCCTCAAAGTCATTTAATTTAAGCTAAAACCGGAATCAGAACTGCAGGACTGTCGCGGCTCGACCTTAATCGTCGCGGCGCGACACATAAAGGGAAAATATACCCTTCTTAAGCCAACTTCTGATCCCAATTTGCTTGTTATGCCGCGGCGCGGACCCAATCGTCGCGGCGCGGCCTAAGGCTAGAACTGGACAGCTCGGCCAACTTATACACTTTTCGATTTTATTTACCTTGCACAATCCAAACCCGCTTCCTATGTTCACCTAGCCTTCCATAAGAGTCTCACAAGACTTAACGCTAACCAAACCCATGATTAAACTTATACATGCACACATTATCAAGTGCACATATATGTATATATATACATTCATACATTTATGCATAAGCTAACGAGTTATAAACGTACAAATAATTAACTAGGTACCTTTCGATACGTACGGGAAAAACGGGATGTTACAATATTTTCCTTCATTAATTCTCCGTATGTGTATATTTATTTTATATATTAAATATAATAATAATTGTAAATAATATTTATAACCTATACATATAACCATCCATAAATAACTTTCAACCACAATCAAGAATAACTTTTTCGTTTATATATATATATATATATATATATATATATATATATATATATATATATATATATATATATATATATATATATATATATATATATATAGCGGTAGGATGAAGAGGGAAGTAACCAATGGGGGGGAAGCAAAAACTTTTTTTTTTCTTTTCGTTTCTTGAAAAAACTTTGTTCACGAACACTATAGATGAGATGAAAATATGAACATTTAGTTGACACTTCGTGATAAATGTTTTTATTTTGGCGGAAAACGCTCGAAGAAGTAATATATAACAATTATCGTGTTTTTCGAGTGTATGTTGAGGTTTTAGCTATTGGGGTTTGGATATTAGGGTTTAGATATTAGGGTTTATAGGGTTTAGAAATTTAGGGTTTAGATTTAAGATTTAGATTGAGTTTTTAACACGAACGGTTTAGAGTTTAGGTGTAACATCCCAAATATTTAAGGTATTATTTTATGTAAATTTTAATTGCTAAGAAATTATATGGTAAAGGTTGTTTTATGTTAAATGGATAAAAGTTAAGTTTATTGGTTAAGTTAAGAAGGACTAATGGTGCAAAGTTAGAATTAAGGACTTCCCTAACTATAGATGTGATGGGGAGGGTTGAAATTGCTAATAGACCAAAGTTATATTAAATAAAAGAAATTAGAAATGCTGGAAATTGAATTTATTCACAAAAAAATAAAGAAACCTCCTGGTTGTATGTGTGTGTGTCGACTTGGAGGAGGAAGAAGAAGGAGATCACCAATTGATGAAATTAAACTCATGCAAGCTTGAATTTAGTGAAATCTAACACACCTTAATCACTCTAGCAAGCTTTAATCTTCCAATTTCACTCTCTTGGTGCACAATTAGGGTTCTTAAACTCTAAAAGACAAGGTATGGATTTTGTGTCTAGGTATTGCTTGTATTGTGTGTTAATGATGAGATTATGCTTAAGAAAGTTGCTATTTGTTAAATTGTGCACATTTGAATAAATTAGAATGGAATTGTTGATGATTTTGGAAGTAATTACATGTATGAACTTGCATTATAGATTTATGGCATGATTATGGTGAGATTGATGATGTTCTAGTTAGATTTCTAGTCATGCACACCAAGTGTTTGTTAAAATGTCTCAATGAGAAGTTTATGTGTTCTAGCTAGAAATTGTGATGAAGGATGTTCATGTATGAACTATGGTTATTGTTGAAGGTTATAGAAATTGATTATTTGATAATTTAAGGGTGTTAGTAATGAAATTGGATTGTATGCACGTTTCTTAAATAATGAAAGGATTAAAGGAAAAGTTGCATGTATTGCTAAGAAATGAACTAGTAAATGTACTTGATTAAAGTTATGAAGTTTAATTGGTAATATTCTTGTTTTAGAAAAGATGAGATCAAGGCTAGAATGTATGTATGTTGTGATTAGGGGGTTAAGTAAATGTGAAAGTATATGATAGTGTATTAATACATGAAAGTTGTGATTTTCGATTGAGTGATGATTAATGAGATTAGCTCATGTATAGGTGCTAATCAAGGAAAAGAGGTTACAAGTGATCAAGGAAATTCAATTAAGCAAGGTGAGTTCATAGGGGGTAATATGGGCGGGTCAAGAGTGGCTTAGTGTTCTCGGATTGCATCCGTGCAAGAGAGAAACGACTAAGTGCACTAGTTATGTAGCTTAGATAGAACTATTGGGTTAACCTAATAGTTGTATCTATGGTTGATGTTTAGCTTAGGCAAGGTTATTACATTGCTAGTAATCTTGCCTATGGTTTGTGTTAGCTTAGACACATTAAGTGTCTATGTATGAGATGATGATAGCTTAGGCATATTTAGTATGTCTATGGTTAGCTTAGGCATGATTACTAGGTTCGGCCTAGTAAGTCATGTCTATGGTATGAATGAATTGGATCCGAATGTATGCAAGCAACCAATGGGTTGAAGGATAAGTGTTATGATTTATGCCCACATGTTTTGTGTTTTGTGTTTTATTACTTTCCTATAACTCACTAAGTGCAAGAGCTTACCCCTATGATGTTTTATGTTTTAGGTGCTAAGGTCCATCGTGAAGGTAAGGAGCCCGTGTAAAGCGCTAGAGGAGCATTGGCATAGCGTAAGTGGTATTGCAAGTCCCTTTTTGTAATCACGCTCTACGGTTACCGCTTATTAAACGCCAAGGGCTTTGAATGAGTCATGTTGGTTATTGTTGAACTTGGGACCAAATGATGGTTTTGATTCATGAAAACACGTTTTGTTGTTTAAATGTTGTTTATAGATGGTTCACGATGTTAGAAACTGATTTCTGATGTTTGTGTATGAATTATGCAGTTTTAAATATGTTTGAGTATGATGAAAAGTGAAAAAGTTTGGTTTAAGTGAAATGTTGCAGATCAGCCCCCGGATTAGTGTTATGTCGCGCCGCGGCCAAGGGCTCCGCGCCGCGGCATATAACTGATGTTGGGAACAGAAGCAAGGCTAAGAAGTATAAATTTTCCTGTGTATTGTCGCGCCGCGACAAGGCTGGCCGCGCCGCGGCATAAGCCTTGTCCAGGCAGTAACCTTGTTTTTCAAAAAAAAAAAAAAAAAAAATTTTTTTACTCGATTCAAGGCGTTAAAAGTTGGTATCAGAGCTGTGGTTTAAGGGACTTGGATAACCCACGATAGGGATTATCTAGGCTTAAACCATTGTTGCGAAAGGATAAGCGGTTTAGGACTTGCATAAGTGTTAAAGTCGTATAGTTGTGCCATGCTCCATAGGGTAGAGTCATTGACAAGACCCATAGTATAATGAATAAGATTACGAATTGGTTTATGTAAGGAGTTTGATACTCGCTAGCCATGATGTCGTGGTAGACTAGATGTGTAATGAAATGGTGTAATAACAACAGGCCATTGCTATTACTTCATTTTAGTACACATGGACGTCTACTATGGTCATGGTGAATCGAGTTAGGAATTCTTTCGGATTGTTTGGTTTTGATGAATAATGGTGTTACCGGTATTTGAACTAATGGGTTGAATGTAATTTTCAGAATGGCTATTGTATCGCCAAACCGAGGTCAAGATGAGGATGATGAGTACGTCCGCACCCCATCCACGGAGTCTATAGAAGACTCTCAAAATGAATCGGAAGAAGTTAACATGCCAAATGACATTTCGGGGCAAATAGGGCAAGCCTTGATACGTTATACCCCAACCTTGTTAGAAAAGATCAAGACGTTGATCAATGATCAATTAGATGAGAAGTTAAAGACTTTTGTTGCCAATAACCCTACCTTAAGAGGTGAAGGGGGAAGTGGGGTAAGGCAAGAAGAGGTAGAAGCCCCTAAAAGAAAGGATGATCGTTTTGAATATAAGAACTTTGCAAATTGCCATCCCCCTGAGTTTCATGGTAAGGTTGACCCTATTGTTAGTCAAAGATGGATTGATGAGATTGAAGAAACTTTTATGCTATGTGAATGCCCCGAGCATTTAAAGGTAATTTACGCGGCACATCAAATGAAGGGTAGTGGTTATGAGTGGTGGAATTTTATAGTTAAGTCTCATGGGCGAGACGTGGCTACAAGTTTCTCATGGGACAAGTTCCGTGAAATGTTTATGACTCAATTTGCTCCACCCGCTGAGGTTAGTAGGTTGAAATCCGAGTTTATGAATATAGAGCATGGAAGTAAGTCGGTGACCGAGTTTAATGCCGAGTTCAATGATAAGTCTCGATTTTGTCCGGACTTTGTGTCAAGTCCCAAGTTGATGATGGATCATTATCATGAAAAGTTGAATCCCGAGATAAGTGAGTTTATTGACAAGAGCACGTATAAGACTTTGGCCGAAATGATGAATAGAGCACTTGTTAGAGAACACGAACTTAGGAAGAAGGCGGCGTTTAAGCGAAAGTTAGATCAAGACTCCAAGGCAATGCAAAATGTTAGTCCGAAGAAGGGTAAGTTTGGTTCCGAATCCCTGCACAAGTCAAAAGGGGGTTTTGTGTCGGGTAAGAGCGGTGGGAAAGGAGCCAAGTTGTGTACTAGATGTGGTAAAAATCATACGGGTGAATGTAAAGCGGGTACCTCCGATTGTTACTCTTGTGGAAAGCCGGGACATAGGGCCGCCAAATGTCCTAAGAAAGGTAAGCAATGTTATTATTGTTTTGAGAAAGGTCACTTTCAAGCCGAATGTCCGGAATACAAGAAGGATTTAGCTAGTGGTAGTGTTAAGAAAGAGGTTAAGACGGAACCGAAGACTAGTGATAGCCGACCAAGGGCCCGAGCTCATCAGATTACCGCACTCGAAGCGAAGGAGTCCCAAAATGTGGTGTCAGGTACCTTTATTGTAAACTCTTTACCTGCGCATGTTTTGTTTGATTCCGGTGCTACGCGGTCGTTCGTATCATATTCTTTTTGTAAGCATTTTAATATGACCCCTAGTATGTTAGAACACCCATTAGAGGTTGAAATAGCGGATAATAAGACTGTGATGGTGTATAGTATCATTAAAGGATGTGAAATTATTTTGGATGATGAAAAGTTTGTCATTGATTTAATACCCATGCATATGGGGGAATTTCAAGTAATTGTGGGCATGGATTGGCTAGATGACAATGAAGGGATAATTTTGTGTCGTAAGAAAATTGTGTTAGTTCAATCACCTAGTGGAAAGGTTATATGGATTTATGGGGAACGAGCTAGGCGTGCTATCCCTATATGCACGTATGCTAAGGCTAAAAGGTTTTTGTCTCATGGGTGTTGTGCGTTTTTGGCACATGTTGTTGATAATTCGAGAAAGATTGTTGAATTAGATGATGTACCAATAGTTAACGAGTTTCCGGATGTGTTTCCAAGTGAATTGCCCGGTGTACCTCCCGAGCGTGAGGTAGAATTTAGAATAGATTTGATACCCGGGGCCACGCCAATTGCCAAAGCTCCATATCGATTAGCCCCATCGGAAATGAGAGAAATGATGACTCAATTGCAAGATTTGATAGATAAAAGTTTTATACGTCCTAGTAGTTCACCATGGGGAGCTCCGGTTTTATTTGTGAAAAAGAAGGATGGGACTATGAGAATGTGTATTGATTATCGAGAATTGAATAAAGTCACTATTAAGAATAAGTATCCGTTGCCAAGGATAGATGATTTGTTCGACCAATTACAAGGTGCAAGTTTCTTTTCAAAGATAGATTTAAGGTCGGGTTACCATCAATTGAAAGTGAGGGAAGAAGATGTCCCTAAAACGGCTTTTCGAACGAGGTATGGTTATTATGAGTTTGTGGTTATGCCGTTTGGATTAACAAATGCTCCGGCCGCATTTATGGATTTGATGAATAGGGTTTGTCGACCGATGCTTGATAGGTTTGTAATTGTATTTATAGATGATATCTTGGTATATTCTAAGAGTGAAGAGGAACATGCGGTGCATTTAAGACAAGTGTTAGAGACTTTAAGAAGAGAAAGATTGTTTGCTAAGTTCTCTAAGTGTGAATTTTGGCTTCGTGAAGTTCAATTTTTGGGCCATGTCATTAATAAGAAGGGTATTTGTGTTGATCCGGTAAAGATAGAGGCAATTATGAGATGGGAACCACCTACTAATCCTACCGAGGTTAGGAGTTTTCTAGGTTTAGCGGGGTATTATCGACGGTTTATACAAGATTTCTCTAGAATAGCCACCCCACTCACCAAGTTGACTCGTAAAAGTGTGCCATGGAGATGGGAAGAAAAGCAAGAACAAGCGTTTCAACTCCTTAAGGAGAAGCTTGTTCAAGCTCCCATATTGATTTTACCGGAAGGGAATGAGAACATGACGGTTTATTGTGATGCTTCTAAGAAAGGCTTAGGGTGTGTATTGATGTAAAATGGAAAGGTCATAGCTTATGCTTCCCGGCAATTGAAGGAACACGAGAAACGTTACCCTACGCATGATTTAGAATTGACGGCCGTAGTTTTTGCTTTAAAGATTTGGCGTCATTATCTTTATGGTGTTAAGTTTTCCATTTATACCGATCATAAGAACTTAAAGTATTTGTTTGATCAAAGGGATTTGAATGATAGGCAAAGGAGAGGTCTCGATTTGGTGAAAGATTATGATTGTGAGATTTTATATCATCCCGGAAAAGCGAATGTGGTGGCGGATGCTCTTAGTAGGAAGTCGAGTCATCAACCAATTAAGATAACAAGTTTGGCTATGGTAATATCGCCTCGAATATTTGATGATATTCATGTTGCACAAGGTGAAGCGTTATCGCCCGAAAACGTGAGAAAAGAAAGGATCAAGGGGCAAGTTGATAATTTTGTGGTAGATTCCCGTGGTTTAAGGCTTAGATATGGGAGGATTTGGGTACCTTTGCAAAGTGGCGTTAGAAGTGAGCTCCTAGACTTAGCTCACAAGTCTAAGTATTCGATTCACCCCGGTGCTACGAAAATGTATAGAGATTTAAGGAAAGACTATTGGTGGCCGGGAATGAAGAGGGATATAGTTAAGTATGTACACAAGTGTCTTACTTGTCTTCAAGTGAAAGCCGATCATCAAATGCCTTACGGTAAGATGCAACCTTTAGAGGTACCGGTTTGGAAATGGGAGCATATTACAATGGATTTAGTGACTAAGTTGCCTAAGACCCCTAGACAACACGATGCAATTTGGGTTATTGTTGATAGATTGACTAAGAGTGCATTATTTTTGGCAATAAGAGAAGCTTCTTCATCGGAAGCAATGTCTAAGTTGTATATGAAGGAAGTTGTTGCAAGGCATGGAGTACCGGTTTCCATAGTTTCGGATCGAGACACTCGATTTACATCTCGATATTGGAGAAAGTTTCAAGAGGAAATGGGTACTAAGTTACATATAAGTACCGCGTTTCACCCACAAACGGATGGTCAAAGTGAACGGACTATACAAACTCTCGAGGATATGTTAAGAGCATGCGTCATCGATTTTGGTGGTAGTTGGGATACTCACTTACCTTTAGTTGAATTTTCGTACAACAATAGTTATCATTCTACAATCGGAATGGCGCCTTATGAGATGTTGTATGGAAGGAGGTGTAGAACCCCGATATGTTGGGGCGAAGTAGGTCAACGGGAATTAGGAAGCACGGAAATAGTACAACAAACCACCGAGATGATTGACCAAATTCGTGAAAGAATGAAGGCGGCGCAAGATCGACAAAAGTCTTATGTTGATAAAAGGAGAAAACCGATAGAATTTCAAGTAGGTGATAAAGTGATGTTAAAAGTTTCTCCATGGAAAGGCATCATTCGTTTTAGAAAGAGGGGAAAATTGGGTCCAAGGTTCGTGGGACCATTTGAGATAGTGGCGAAAGTTGGGAAGGTAGCCTACCGTTTGGCTTTACCCGATGAATTGAGTAATATTCACGACACGTTTCACGTGTCACAATTGAGAAAGTGTTTGGCGGATGAATCAACTTATGTTCCTTTGAATGAAATTGAGGTTGATAATAAGTTAAGATATGCGGAGAAGCCAATAAAGATATT
Organism: Rutidosis leptorrhynchoides; assembly: GCF_046630445.1. Taxonomy (NCBI): domain Eukaryota; kingdom Viridiplantae; phylum Streptophyta; class Magnoliopsida; order Asterales; family Asteraceae; genus Rutidosis; species Rutidosis leptorrhynchoides. Next base: position 117,864,243 of record NC_092337.1, read on the forward strand.
GGAGCAAAAGGTTAAGCGCTTGAGAAATAAGTCGGTTACATTGTTGAAGGTATTATGGCAATTTAGAAAAGGTTCCGAATGTACATGGGAACCCGAAGAATGGCTCATGAAGTATTATCCGTCATTGCATCAAGAGTGGTTCGCGAGGACGCGAACGATCCAAGAGGGGGAGAGTTGTAACATCCCAAATATTTAAGGTATTATTTTATGTAAATTTTAATTGCTAAGAAATTATATGGTAAAGGTTGTTTTATGTTAAATGGATAAAAGTTAAGTTTATTGGTTAAGTTAAGAAGGACTAATGGTGCAAAGTTAGAATTAAGGACTTCCCTAACTATAGATGTGATGGGGAGGGTTGAAATTGCTAATAGACCAAAGTTATATTAAATAAAAGAAATTAGAAATGCTGGAAATTGAATTTATTCACAAAAAAATAAAGAAACCTCCTGGTTGTATGTGTGTGTGTCGACTTGGAGGAGGAAGAAGAAGGAGATCACCAATTGATGAAATTAAACTCATGCAAGCTTGAATTTAGTGAAATCTAACACACCTTAATCACTCTAGCAAGCTTTAATCTTCCAATTTCACTCTCTTGGTGCACAATTAGGGTTCTTAAACTCTAAAAGACAAGGTATGGATTTTGTGTCTAGGTATTGCTTGTATTGTGTGTTAATGATGAGATTATGCTTAAGAAAGTTGCTATTTGTTAAATTGTGCACATTTGAATAAATTAGAATGGAATTGTTGATGATTTTGGAAGTAATTACATGTATGAACTTGCATTATAGATTTATGGCATGATTATGGTGAGATTGATGATGTTCTAGTTAGATTTCTAGTCATGCACACCAAGTGTTTGTTAAAATGTCTCAATGAGAAGTTTATGTGTTCTAGCTAGAAATTGTGATGAAGGATGTTCATGTATGAACTATGGTTATTGTTGAAGGTTATAGAAATTGATTATTTGATAATTTAAGGGTGTTAGTAATGAAATTGGATTGTATGCACGTTTCTTAAATAATGAAAGGATTAAAGGAAAAGTTGCATGTATTGCTAAGAAATGAACTAGTAAATGTACTTGATTAAAGTTATGAAGTTTAATTGGTAATATTCTTGTTTTAGAAAAGATGAGATCAAGGCTAGAATGTATGTATGTTGTGATTAGGGGGTTAAGTAAATGTGAAAGTATATGATAGTGTATTAATACATGAAAGTTGTGATTTTCGATTGAGTGATGATTAATGAGATTAGCTCATGTATAGGTGCTAATCAAGGAAAAGAGGTTACAAGTGATCAAGGAAATTCAATTAAGCAAGGTGAGTTCATAGGGGGTAATATGGGCGGGTCAAGAGTGGCTTAGTGTTCTCGGATTGCATCCGTGCAAGAGAGAAACGACTAAGTGCACTAGTTATGTAGCTTAGATAGAACTATTGGGTTAACCTAATAGTTGTATCTATGGTTGATGTTTAGCTTAAGCAAGGTTATTACATTGCTAGTAATCTTGCCTATGGTTTGTGTTAGCTTAGACACATTAAGTGTCTATGTATGAGATGATGATAGCTTAGGCATATTTAGTATGTCTATGGTTAGCTTAGGCATGATTACTAGGTTCGGCCTAGTAAGTCATGTCTATGGTATGAATGAATTGGATCCGAATGTATGCAAGCAACCAATGGGTTGAAGGATAAGTGTTATGATTTATGCCCACATGTTTTGTGTTTTGTGTTTTATTACTTTCCTATAACTCACTAAGTGCAAGAGCTTACCCCTATGATGTTTTATGTTTTAGGTGCTAAGGTCCATCGTGAAGGTAAGGAGCCCGTGTAAAGCGCTAGAGGAGCATTGGCATAGCGTAAGTGGTATTGCAAGTCCCTTTTTGTAATCACGCTCTACGGTTACCGCTTATTAAACGCCAAGGGCTTTGAATGAGTCATGTTGGTTATTGTTGAACTTGGGACCAAATGATGGTTTTGATTCATGAAAACACGTTTTGTTGTTTAAATGTTGTTTATAGATGGTTCACGATGTTAGAAACTGATTTCTGATGTTTGTGTATGAATTATGCAGTTTTAAATATGTTTGAGTATGATGAAAAGTGAAAAAGTTTGGTTTAAGTGAAATGTTGCAGATCAGCCCCCGGATTAGTGTTATGTCGCGCCGCGGCCAAGGGCTCCGCGCCGCGGCATATAACTGATGTTGGGAACAGAAGCAAGGCTAAGAAGTATAAATTTTCCTGTGTATTGTCGCGCCGCGACAAGGCTGGCCGCGCCGCGGCATAAGCCTTGTCCAGGCAGTAACCTTGTTTTTCAAAAAAAAAAAAAAAAAAAATTTTTTTACTCGATTCAAGGCGTTAAATTAGGGTTTAAGGTTTTGGGTTTGGTGTTTTGGGTTTATGGACCCTTGAAAAAAGATGCGTATGTAAAAATATTAATGACATGAGAAAATTTTCTTTTTCTTTTTGAATTTTTTATAAGCTTGAAAAAGGTTAGTTAATGACATCATGCTAATTGTCTTTTATAAGATAGTATATATATGGGTAGAATCAATGGGGAAGTAACCAATCGGGGGGAAGCGGGGGGAAGCAAATTTTTTTTTGTTTTCGTTTTTTTGGAACTTTTTTTTTCGACATCAAGATCACACAAAAATATGAACATTTAAAAGAGACACCTCGTGATGAATATTATTATTTAGGCGGGAAAACGATCGACAAAAATAACATTCAAGATAATATTGTTCGTGAAAAATATGAACGTTTTTTTTCATGTTTTGTGAAGTAAAATTTAGCCCGAATTAGAGTTTAGAGTTTAAGGTTTAGGGTTTAGGGTTTGGTGTTTTGGGTTTAGGGTTTACGGTTTAGATATATAATAATTTTAATTGAATTTTTTATTTAGGGATTAGGGAAGTAAAATTTATTCCATAAACCCAAAACACCAAACCCTAAACCCTAAACTCTAAACCGTTCGTGTTAAAAACTCAATCTAAACCCTAAATCTAAACCCTAAACCCTAAATTTCTAAACCCTAATATCTAAACCCTATAAACCCTAATATCTAAACCCTAATATCTAAACCCCAATAGCTAAAACCTCAAAATACGCTCGAAAAACACGATAATTGTTATATATTACTTCTTTGAGCGTTTTCCAGCCAAAATAAAAACATTTATCACAAAGTGTCTCTACTAAATGTTCATATTTTCATCTCATCTATAATGTTCGTGAACAAAGTTTTTTCAAAAAACGAAAAAAAAGAAAAAAGTTTTTGCTTCCCTCCGCTTCCCCCGAATGGTTACTTCCCTCTTTATCCTACCACTATATATATATATATATATATATATATATATATATATATATATATATATATATATATATATATATATATATATAGTGAAAGGATCCTTAGAGAACTAGAGTATGTAGAGAACCCTTAGAACTCATAGATTGAACTTCAATCTATGTGGAGATTGAGCTTCAATCTATGAAAAAAAAATACAATCTGGAAAAAAAAAGCTGCAAAAAAAACAGTGAATCTGCACAGAAAAAAAAGTGAATCTGCAAAAAAAAAAAATGCAAAAAAAGTCAATCTGCACGCAGATTGACTCAATCTGCACACAAAAAAGTCAAATCTGCACAGAAAAAAGTCGATCTGCAAAAAAAAAAAATGCAGATTGACTCAATCTGCACGCAGATTGACTCAATCTGCACGCAGATTGACTCAATCTGCATAAAAAAACTGAAAAAAAGTCGATCTGTAAAAAAAACTAGAAAAAATCGTCAATCTGCACGCAGATTGACTGGATCTGCAAAAAAAAAAAATCTGAACAGAAAAAAAAATATGTGAATCTGCGCGCAGATTTAGTGAATCTGCACGAGTTCCATGAGTTCTCTACTACCAGATTTAGTGAATTTGCCTATATATATATATATATATATATATATATATATATATATAGGCAAAAGATGAAGCGCTAAGCTCATATTCTGAGATAAGTGGATAAGCAATCATCCGTCCCTTCATCTATCGTTATCTTCCGCTTCTGCACATTTTTCCCGTGTTCCTGCGATTCATCTTGTTTATAGTGGCAGGGTATATTGGTCATTTTATATTTTGATGATTTTAGGTCAATTCGTTCACAATTGCTCCGTCGATGAATCAGGTACCCACCATTTACGCTGTAAACATTCAATTAATTTAAATCCACCAGTCGAATGCTCTTAATACCTTTCAATCTAGTGATATTTAATTCGTAGTGATAGTTTATTCACTTTTTCGTGATGATTATTGTTGTTACAAATTTAGTTTCACAACCGAACCGATCATTATTTTCAAAATAATAATCCTACCGATCTTCAAGTTGTGTCCGATTTTTTTTTTTTTAATCAAATTGGTTACCTTTTCTATCTAAAGACCTTTGCAATCATTGCTCTAGATTTATTTCAGCTTCTGTTCGAAGTCTCAACCAATGTAAGTGTTGTTTAATATCTTTTATTGTATTTACTCACTTTAGTCTGCATCAAGTAACTTCTATTTATGTGAATTTGATTACTTTATGATTTTCAATTATATCTAATTGCACATACACATAAACGTACACAACCACATATATGCATTTACATAAAATACTTAGAAATTGTAGGGGTCTGGTTAGAAATTGACTCCTACTTCGGATTCATAGTGATATCAAAATGGTTAAAATGGGTTTATTACCCAACTTGGGTTTGAAGATCATGTTTTGAATTGGAATTTTAAAGAACTGTAAGTAGGCAGGTTGTCACCCTATAATGATTATTGTTATTGCTACAACAGTTATTGACGTTGGTATTGTCATGATGATGATGATGAAATCAGGGCAGTTTCGAATATAGCATTATCTTCTCATATTGATATTATTTGACTTATATAAATATAAAGGTTTTACAAAATCTATGTCTGTCTCATATATGATCAGACCTTTTATTTATAATATAGGCATTTAAGCTTACTCTTGACTGCATTCAGGTACAGTAGAAAACACTGCCACATCTACGGAGAATTAGCACTCTGTTGATTGCATTCAAGTGCATTAGAAATTCTCCTACTAATAGGAATCGTATCTAAATGTTGTATTATATCAGAAGGAACAATTATGATCTCAATTGCAGGAAGCTCTTATCAGTTACTAGAACTAGTCGTCAGCAAATTTACTTCTTTATCATGTTTCAATGTTAACCTTTTTAAATTCAAACTGGCGTGTGTTATTGTTTAGGTTATTGAGGTCACAGTACAGTTTTGAATGAAAATTCACCAAGTTAAATGGGCCAACCTTTTCAAATAAATACAAAGACATCTAGTATGTATTAAAATGTATATAAGCTGTTAAGTCTAAAAGAGGCCTTCACATACTTTGAGGGTGGTTCATCATCCTCTACACCTCTCATAAAATGTTCATTTAACCCATAAATTGGTTTCCAACAGTTTATGTTTATATAATTTTAAACGTAAAACTTATATCTGATTATTTTTTTGAAACTAATATGCAGCCAGAAAGTGACCTCTACAAGAATCGCCTGGATAGGGTGAGCATCGTGTATTTCTCACTTTTTAAATTAAATACCATGATTAGTACAAGTGCAAACGAGCAGCAAGAAAAGGAACCAGATGCCGAAAAGCCCGAGGTTATAACTCCGGTTGAGACCATTTTTGAGAATCAACCGTTAATGCAAAATGACGGGCTGCTGCAAGAAAGGCATGAGCATAAAGGTATGGGAGCTTATTAGTATCGATTGATTCACATCTTAGCCTGGTATCCGTATCTATTATATGGTACTTTAAATATGCTTAACTGCGTTAAAACCAAATACTCTTTGGGGTGCTTGAATGTGCATTTTGAAAGTGAGTAACTGATTATATGATACTGAACATAATTAAATTAATAGTTCTAGTTCAATGCTGAATCACACAAATGATGTTAGGGATGATAAATTCTGAACGTAAAGTTGACTTTAATGGTTTGTTGTACCTGAAGATAAATATTTCTCAATGATTTATTTCACAAATGATACAGTATTTATAGAATACAATACGGAAACCCTAATGCTAAAAACCTAACGGGCCGAGCCCGTCTATAAAGATGGGCTAATCCATATACATATATACATATAATCTAATACGCCCCCGCAGTTGGAACGGAAGTTACAGAACGAACGTTCAAGCTTGATTTGAAATCTGTATATAATTGAGCAGGGAGTCCCTTCGTAAAAATATCAGCATACTGAGAAGTAGTAGGGACGTGAAGAACGCGAACATCGCCCGTAGCAACCTTGTCACGCACGAAATGTATGTCGATCTCGATATGTTTTGTGCGTTGATGTTGTACAGGGTTGGTAGAGAGGTAAACCGCACTGACGTTATCACAATAAACCAAGGTAGCATGAGAGAGCGGTGAATGAAGTTCGCGAAGTAAGTTGCGTATCCAACATGTCTCTGCAACAGCATTAGCAACCGCTCGGTATTCAGCTTCGGTACTAGAACGAGACACGGTTGCCTGTCTTTTAGAAGAACAAGATAGAATATTATCACCAAGGAATACACAATACCCAGATGTCGAGCGGCGAGTATCAGGACAACCTCCCCAATCTGCATCAGAGTAGGCAATGAGTTTCGTAGTGGAGGACGGAAAAATCTGAAGCCCGTTATCAATTGTCCCACGAATATAACGCAACACACGTTTAAGAGCACCAAAGTGAAGTTCTCTTGGGTCATGCATGTACAAACACAACTGTTGAACATCATAAGTAATGTCAGGTCGAGTAAATGTCAAATATTGAAGTGCACCAGCCAAACTGCGATATAAAGTGGGATTCGTGACTGGAGGCCCATCAGGTCCGAGTTTGGACTTTGTATCAACAGGAGTGCTGCAAGGCTTACAATTAGACATATCAGCCCTATCCAAAATATCAAGTGCATATTTCCGTTGAGACAGAAACATGCCCTGTGTAGTACGAGTAGCAGATATCCACAAAAAATAATTAAGCGGTCCAAGATCAGTCATGGCAAATTCCTTACCAAGAGGTTATAATCTTCTGTAAAGAGAGGTTGACGAAGCAGTAAGAACAATATCATCTACATATAGCAATAAATAAGCAGTATGAGTCCCATGTTGGTAAATAAACAACGATGAATCACAGCGGCTATGTTGAAAACCAACACGAAGAGCATACTGAGCAAATCTATGAAACCAAGCACGAGGAGCCTGTTTGAGACCATATAATGATTTGCGAAGATGACATACATAACATGGTTTCGTCGGATCATGAAACCCTGGAGGTTGATGCATGTAGACTGTATCTGTAAGATCACCGTGTAAAAAAGCATTCTTGACATCTAGCTGATGAATCGGCCAATGTCGAGAAACAGATAGGCTAAGCACAGCCCGAATAGTTGCCGGTTTTACCACCGGACTAAAAGTCTCACCATAATCAATACCAGGTCGTTGGCCTTTTCCATTAGCCACCAAATGAGCTTTGTACCTGTCTAAAGTGCCATCAGAGTGTAACTTACGTTTAAACAACCACATAGATCTCACAATATTAACACCTGAAGGTCTCGGAACCAGAACCCAAGTACCATTTTTAATTAAAGCATTATATTCATCAAGCATTGTTTGTTTCCAATTAGGGTCGGAAAGGGCTTGGATGTGAGATTTAGGAATATCAGGCGGGGTGTTAACATTTAAGTTTAAGCGAGAGATGGGTTTATGGATTCCAGTTTTGGCACGGGTGAGCATTGGGTGTTGATTGTGGGTTGCTGGAATGGGGGTGGTTGAACCAGACGAGGAAGGGTGAACAGAGGTCGAAGCATCGGTAGTGACTGAAGCATCGGTAGTGACTGAAGCATCGGTAGAAGAAGGATCAGGGTTGGCAGAAGCAGTAACCGAAGTAGTAGTAGTAGTAGGTGGGAAGCTAGGGTTATCGGTGTGGTGGTGGTGAGGGTGCGGTTGGAACTCACCAGGAATATCGAGAAACGAGTAAGAGGGGGAGGAGTTTGGTTGCATAGAACCAAATGGAAATATAGTCTCATCAAAGGTGACATAACGGGAGATAATGATCTTTTTGGTTTCAAGATCAAGACAACGATATCCACGATGATTGGATGGGTAGCCAAGGAAGATGCATGGGCTAGAACGTTTGGCATTTTTGTGAGGTGTTGGAAGATGCGGGTAACACAAGCATCCGAAGACACGGAGATGAGAAAATTTAGGGTTTTTGTTAAAATTTTTAGTAAATGATATATCATTTGAGATAGAACTGGCGGGAAGAATGTTAAGAAGGTGTGTCGTCATGTGAAGTGTCTCAACCCAGTATTCAGGTGGGAGGCGAGCACGAAAGAGAAGAGAGCGAATACTATTATTAATAGTACGGATCATTCGTTCCGCCATACCATTTTTTTGAGAGGTATGCGGACATGAGAAACGAAACTCAATGCCATGGGTAGAAAAGAGGTCATGGAAGGAGGCGTTATTGTATTCACCCCCGTTGTCACATTGAAGGGCTTTGATGGTGGTGTTGAATTGATTTTTGACATAAGCGTGAAGGTTTAAGAATTTGGAGAAGGCGTCAGATTTCTTGCGAAGAGGGTATATCCACAAAAAATGAGTAAAGTGATCTGATAATAACATGTACAGTAATATTTAAAACCACCTACACTAATAATGGGAGATGTCCATAGATCAGAATGTATTATTTCAAAGGGTTTAGAAACATTAGAAGTAGAACGAGAGAACGGTAATTTAACATGTGTACCTAACTGACACGCATGACATAAAAATTTAACCGGAGGTTTGTTACAATTAAAGAAACCGCGAGAAACTAAAGTACGTAAGATATGATCACTCGGGTGTCCCAAGCGATTGTGCCAAAGAGGTTGACTCGATGTAAGTAAAGCAATGTTGGATATGTTAGATGATGTGACAGGGTAAAGGTCACTATCACTATCACATCGAAGGAGAGTATGTCTGGTTCTAGCATCCTTTACAGAGAAATCAAATTCGTCAAATTCAATAGTGGATTTATTGTCTTTATTAAATTGTTTGACGGAAATTAGGTTTTTCACAATGTTTGGTGTAACAAGGATATTATGTAGATGTAAGGGTCGGTAAGGGTTGGGTAATGTGGCGTTTCCCGACGTTAATACAGGTATGGTGGAACCGTCACCAACAATAACCGATGGTATAATGCTTTTATTAAAAACAGTATCAAGTTTACCTGAATCTTAGGCTAAATGAGCAGTAGCCCCGGTATCAATGTACCACTTGTCATCACCAAGGTTTTGATGTGTGCCCGTACTAAAAACTTGTGGATAAGGCTGCTGAATATTGCTGATGGTCCTAACAACCTGATGAGATGGCCTCCAAAGAGGGTAGGCCCAAGGAGAGAAATACGTTTCCGGAATGCAGACGTTACTTCCAGTAAAATAATTGTTGTTACCATTGTTTCGTCTAAACTCGGAAGATTGGTCCATCAGAATAATGTTCGGCAATTGAGATTTGTTCAATTGCAAACAATAATATAATAAGTGAATTTAAGTATAGCCACAAGTTATTGTGCAACACCAAGTTATTGTGCAACACCAGCGATCAATTTAAAGCACCAATTTAAATAAGTGCCGTATAAGACAAAAGGGAATATAATGTTGATTTTGTCGAAAAAGAAGAAATAACAAAGTTGGTAGATTATTTCAACAGCGGAGCGTGTAAGTCGGCGATGAAGAAAAGAAAATAAAAGAAATACTAGTAGGCTAGGGTTTCAAAGTGGGGAAGAAGAAAAAAAGAAAAGGATCGAGAAAAAACTGGCTCTTGATACCATGAAGATAAATATTTCTCAACGATTTATTTCACAAATGATACAGTATTTATAGAATACAATACAGAAACCCTAATGCTAAAAACCTAACGGGCCGAGCCCGTCTATAAAGATGGGCTAATCCATATACATATATACATACAATCTAATAGTACCTTTGGTGTATGAATTGAACTATTAAGTAATTTTGCTGGTTTAAATGTCACATCCCATCGATAAAAGTAGTTCCACTCAGCCATTTGTTGATCAATTTTCTTGTGGCTTGTAAACGGTAAACGGGTAAATGCAGCCTAACGGTGATCATTTCTGACCCTTTCTCTAGCTTAGGCACCTCAAATATGTTGCTAGTGAGCTTTAAATCTGGAATTACCTAGTGATTTTGAACTTTGATGAACTAATTTATGTGACCTGATTCATCAAGTCTCCTTATCACCATACACTAGCCTAAGCACTTTTATTGGTTTAATCATATGTATATTTGCCGACGTTTGTATCTCTCTTTTCTCTTCGGCATTTAATCTTGCAATGAATGATCAATGGCATACATTAGACGATGGGATTCCTCACTTAAGTGTCTACACATCGTTTTTCTACTTTTCTTCCTCCACTTTTGTTATTGGGGTAAATTTGAATTATTACATTTCTGTACCGCCCCACATTCAACTTGCCTCGATCATCAATTCAATCGTATTTGAACGACTGGGATGGTCGAGGTTGGGTGTTTTTAGCCAGTCTTTTCAAATTGTATATGTTTATATAATTTTGAACGTAAAACTTATATCGGATTATTTTTTTTGAAACTGATATGCAGCCAGAAAGTGACCTCCATAATAAATATGTCAAGATCCTCAAACCGTAAAGATGTGGTCGTGTTTGTTGCATCCAAATGCAGATTGAAGATGGCATTAAGGATAAGGCATGTTAGCTCGTGAAAGGAGTTGAGGTGTCTATAGGTGAGGGATTCGTTGTTGTTAATGCTTACATTCTGACTGCAGTGCAAAACAACAAAGCAATTGGTATTTTCTATTGATCTTTTTAGATTTGAAAATTCATTTTATTATTAAAATATGTGTTGCTATTCACACCTTGGGTTGAGAATCTATTACTAAATTTTTATTATGTTGCTTTGTTTCTCATACTTCTTCTCTAGCAGGAGAGTTGCCTCGTGAAATTGTACTAAAGAAGATAATATTTTGTTTTTGTAGTGAGTTTTTAATCTTTTCCTATCCGGATTTGCACTCTTTCTTTGATTGCTTTTGCGTTCGAATTTTATGCTTTTGTTTTAGAATTTGATTCAGCTGCTGCACCAACCCGACTCCAATCTTGAAAATTAGGGCTTGGCTCTCAGCATATATAAAGCTATATTCATTTGTTTCATAAGCAAAAAGATGGTATAATATTTATCTAGAAAGGTCATAATGATAATATATATTGAGCCATTCAGATTCAAGACACGTGAAGTTATAGAACATTGAAAGTTGTTTGTTCTAATGTTCTATGTATGTATTGTTTTGTGCAAATTTCTTGTACCATGATTCATGATACTGCCATTTTTATAACTTAACGTGATATTTTACATTAGATAAATGTTATAATTTTTTTATATGTTATCATACATTTGATGGATGTTAACGTTCTGAGAGATTATTAATATACATTTGATGAATCTTAACGTGCTGAATGTTATCATACATTTGATGAATGTTATCATACTTTTAATAAATTTAACGTGTTGAATGTTTTCATACATTTAATGAATGTTGCTGCTGCTGCTGTAATGTTGTCCAATGCTTTTCAAGAGTTGTACCATTAGTAACACTAGTTGCCCTTTTTGACGGGTGTGCATAAATGCAGTAAGTACATGTCGTCATCCTCTTATTTTGGCTTGATCTGAAGCTTGGGAATTTTTTGTCCACAGGATACATAAATATTTATGGGAAATGGTAACAACTTTGAAATGTGTAAAAGGGAATTTTTAGGACTCCGATTCCCACACATCTCGAAGCAAATTAAGTGTGTATCCAAACTTGTTTGTACTGGTGCCAAAGCAGTATGTTGATATTTATCTCGTAAAGCGGATAGAAAACAAACATTGAAGTTAATTCACACTATATATTATCTAAAAAATTTTATATGGTGCTTAGGCTAGAAATCATGTTATGATGCTAGTTAAAAAAGTTAATATGTCTTCCAGATTTGTGTCTTTTGTGATTAACGATTTTTTTTTTTTTTTTTAAATTAAAAATCTTGTCTCAAATCGTAAAGCGTATAGCATATATGAGTTTTATTGTGAAAGACGGAAAACGGAATATGCTATGCATGTTCTAGCTTTTTAAGTAATTATAATATATTATATATATATATATTTTGTACTCAAAGCAATGTTATTTGTATGTTGTTTCTTATGAAATGTAAAATATCACTGAAGTTTGAAAAAAAAAGCAACTTTGTTACTTCCGGTCAAGAATAGGAAACTTACGTGTACGCTGCATGTCACCGTCTTCTGGATAGGAATGAATTATGAAGATTGAAGTCACTAAATAATTGTTGCATTGTGCACTAACTTTTTATTGGTGTCCCACAGATGTGAACACATTTTTTTTCCTTTTGAAGTTTGAGTGACTGTTTAGCGTTCTTAATCCATACATCTGAAACATATATATAACGAGTAGCTTGGTTCGCAAAAGCTTATGAAATGTCTTCTTCATGAGATATTTAGCTTTAAATTCTTCAATTTTATCATTGTGAAGGATTGAAATACTTTGTTGAATATTGTTGAGTGAAACACGGAAGTCGGAAGTCGGAACAATTCTTTTTTATCATCTCAAATCAAACTTGGTACACATTTGAAGTTGATGAATCATAGCACCACATCCTTCTTATTTATCCGTGAAAGTGAGACTTTGAGCATGTAATCACAGAATTTAGTTCTTGATGATGACTTAACGTACTATTGACAGATGATCCTTGGAAGTGAAAGGATATGTTGCCGGAAAACGGATGACTTCGTAATATGCTTTCTCCAAGAACGAAATTATTAATATCTTGTGTTATCTTGGAAATAGAAAGCATAAATTCTTGAATTGATGCAGGAGAACGGATATAAGAGTTTATAATGTAAAACTTATCTTGAATTGTGATGCCCCGTACAAAACCATCGTGTACGAATCATCAACAACAGGATCATTACAAGGTTAAGTACTATATGCTGTAATTAAAGAAGTTGCATTCACGATAAAAAGGTGATGTCATAACCGACATCAAATGTTTTACATTTCAAAAGCATGCTTCACTAAGTAGAAGCAAATAATAAGTGTATGTGACCACAATGGTCGTTACAAGTCATATTTCAAAAGTAATAAAGTTTGAATGCAAGGTAAAGTAGTTCATGCGATGACAACTCTAAGCAGCGGGTGTCTACAGCACGACTAGTACACAGCGGAAGCTAACCTCAAGTACCTGAGAAAAACATGCTTAAAAACGTCAACACAAAGGTTGGTGAGCTATAGTTTAAGTATAACAGTATGTAAGGTAGGTCACGAGATTTCAGTGCTACAAAGAGCGTTTCAAAACAGTATGATAAAGTATATGTTAACCGTGGGCACTTGGTAACTAACTTAACGTTTATACCCCCTGAAAGTACACTTGGCAAGTGCGTATGTCTACGAAGTATTAAACACTCGTTAAATGCTAGCGCGACTAGCCCGAGTGGGGATGTCAAACCCTATGGATCCATATCTAAGATTCGCGTTCACGGTTCAAAAACCAATGATTAAACGTTGCCGAGCTAAAGGGAATGTTTATGCCGTTGTATAACCCACACATATATAAGTTTAAGTACTCGCGCCTAGTATGTAAAACATAAAATCCGCATGTATTCTCAGTTCCCAAAATAAGTTAAAGTAAAAAGGGAATGCTATAACTCACAATGATAATGTAGTCGTAAAGTCGGTTCGGAAAAGGTGTGCAAGTAATCGGTCCGAAGGTCCTCAACCTAAGGCAAATAGACCTAAGTCAGTAAATCGTCTTAATAGGTTTAAAAGTATGTAAATAAGGTCTTAAGGGTCATCATCATTCATCATCTAACAAAAGGGGTAAAGTAGGTTTCGTTCATGAAAGTAGTTTAAAACAAAGGCTGACTTCAGTCAGTCACCACGGCCTCTACCCTTACTGAATTAAGGTGAGACCAGTGGTCATGGCTCCGTCTATGAGTCCTTTAAGTGTGGTAAAATTTACAGAAGCAAACTCGTCTTCGTTTAACCGTGGTGACGGTCTAAGTGCGAGTAGGTCTGAAATTTCTGCACAACGTTAAAAGGACCTAGTGACGGTCGGAGGGCCATAAATCCTAAACCGTAACTCGGATTAAGACGAATCCTATATGAAAAGTTATCTACTCGAAAATTTCTATCTAAAAATCATGGTCTCAGTAGCCCAGGTCTACTGGTCTGTTACAGAAACAGTAGGTCAGTAGGGTTTGGACAGAAACAGTAAGTTTAAGTGAGTTCCGGTGGTCTTGGTGCTTGATGTTCATCATGGTTCTCATCCTTGATGCATATAGCTTCAAGTGTATAACTCATTGATGTATCTACATCATCTTAACCAAGTCTTAACCATCATAACCCTAGTGCAAGTCTAAGACATGAAGCACAACTCACTTAAGAGTTGCATGTAGTTTGATGAACCAAAGTTACATCAAAGTCTTAGGTTTGACACTTACATGAACTATAAGACTAATAATAAGTTACAAACTTGAAAATGAACTTATGAAATCAAGATCTTAAAATGTAGAACATAGTTCTTAGTTAGATCTTGAAGATCCAAGACCCAAAAGTCTAGATCAAGCATAAGTATACAAATTATAATTAAAAAGTTTCCTTTATATGTTCTTGAACTTTAAAGTTAACTTTAAGTTCAAGATTAATGAGATCAAAGTTAACTTGTAACATTTGACCAACAAGAACATAACTCATGAAATTAAAGTGCAAGAATGAAGTAGTAAACTAAGTAAACAAGTAATTTGTTCATGGTTGTTCATACTTTAAAGATTCAAACCAAAGTTTGATCTTTAGAAAGTAAACCTTAAAGTTTACTTCATGAACTTCAAGTATGATTTCAACACATGAACATTAATCTTTGAAACAATAAAAGAAGAATCATAAACTAGTAAGTTTATGTTCTTGTGTTCTTGATAAATACAAGATATTATGAAGAATCAAACTAGTAAGTTAATTCTTGTAACATGAAAGTAAGTAACAACAATTAACAAGACAAGTAGTTAAACAAAATCAAGAACAAGTAACAAACAACAAATGATGATGATGATTCATGTATGTATTTGGTTTTGGGACAAAGAAAGAAAAGATAAAAGCTTCATGTTACTTACAACTTGGAGAGAAAAGAGAGAAAGAATGAGAGAAGGTGCAAGTTAAGTGTGTGTTTGAATGAAAGAGTAAAATGAATACTAGTGAGTATGTAGTGTAAAAAAAAATTAAAACACCACTAAATGGCCATCAAGGCCTTCGGAATTCTGCAGAAAAAAAAGGGAGGGGATGTTTGTTCTTTGGTTACTAGCTTGTAAAGTTCATTAAAGTTGGTTAATGGAGGTAGTCTCATGGGAATTATGGACAAACTAGATTCCAAGTCAAGTTAACTAACTAGTTTCCATTTAACTTGATACTTACAAGTTCTTGGTGGGCTAACTAAGTCCATTAATAATGTAGGGTGGGCTTATAAGCCCAAAGTCATAAGTCCATAACACTAATAAAGCCCAAGTTCACTTAATTAACAAATAAACTCAATTAAAGCCCAAGTAACTAACTAATCACCATAGTTACTTAAAATGATTAATAAAACTAATCATGAATGCAAATAATACTTGAAAATATTATTCGTGCAAGTTACGGGTGTCACAAAGACATTTCGGGCAATTAAAGTCAAGTTCGGGCAATCATGGCAGCATGTAAATGTAATAACATACATTCGTTTAATCACACGTATTAATAACAATAATTATTAATAAATAAACGTTGGAAAATCCAGGGTCGTTACATTACCCACCTGTTAAAGAAAATTTTGTCCCGAAATTTAAGCTGAGGTAGATGGAGGAGTCGGGAAAAGGTGAGCATACTTCCGCATCATTTGATCCTCTCGTTCCCAAGTAAACTCAGGTCCTCGTTTGGCATTCCATCGTACTCGGACGATCGGAATCTTGTTGCGTTTCAAAGTTTTGATCTCACGATCCATAATTTCAACAGGTTCCTCCACAAAGTGGAGTTTGTCATCAATTGTAAGTTCTTCCAATGGTATTATAAGTTCTGGTGCAGCAAGACACTTTTTCAAGTTTGACACGTGGAAGGTAGGATGAACTGAGCTCAATTGTGCTGGTAGATCCAAACGGTATGCAACGGGTCCAACACGTTCCAAGATTTCAAAAGGACCAATGTATCGTGGGTTTAACTTCCCACGTTTTCCAAAACGGATCACACCTTTCCAAGGTGCAACCTTCAACATAACACGATCACCAACGTTGAATTCAAAGTCTTTACGTTTAAGATCAGCATAACTCTTTTGACGATCGCGGGCAGTCTTAAGTCTCGCTTGTATCTGAGCAATCTTCTCCGTCGTTTCGTGGACTACCTCGGGTCCGGTGATTTACTTTTCGCCTACTTCGGCCCAACAAATAGGAGATCGGCACTTACGGCCATACAATGCTTCGAAAGGTGCAGCATTAATGCTTGAGTGGTAACTATTGTTGTACGAAAATTCGGCTAATGGCAAATGCCTTTCCCAAGCCTTTCCAAAATCGATGACACATGCACGCAACATGTCTTCCAAGGTCTGAATCATTCGTTCACTTTGCCCGTCAGTCTGAGGATGATAAACAGTACTCATGTCCAGACGAGTTCCCATGGCTTCTTGCAAAGAACGCCAAAATCTAGAAGCAAAACGGGGATCGCGATCGGAGATGATCGATAAAGGTACACCATGACGAGATACAACCTCCTTGATGTAAAGTTGAGCAAGTCTTTCCATTGTATCAGTTTCCTTCATCGCTAGGAAGTGTGCAGATTTGGTGAGGCGGTCAACAATAACCCAAATGGTATCGTATCCGCCCACCGTCTTTGGCAGCTTGGTGATAAAATCCATTGTGATCCTTTCCCACTTCCATTGTGGGATCTCCGGTTGCTGAAGTAATCCAGAAGGTCTCTGATGCTCGGCTTTAACCTTTGAGCAAGTCAAACACTTACCAACATAAGTCGCAACGTCCTTCTTAAGATTCGGCCACCAATACTGTTCTTTAAGGTCGTTTTACATCTTGCCCGCACCGGGGTGAATCGAATATCTCGATTTGTGTGCTTCATCAAGTATCAGGTTTCGTAGATCTCCATAATAAGGTACCCAAATTCTTCCGGCATAACATCGGAGTCCAGACTCCCTAACCTCGAATCGAGAGACAAGTATGTTCAAATGTTCATGAGATATGTTCTCCTCCTTGAGAGCCTCATCTTGGGCTACTCTGATCTGGCTGTTGAGGTTCGAATGGATGGTGATGTTCAGAGCCCTAACACGAAGAGGTGCCGTCCTCTCCTTTCGGCTTAAAGCGTCAGCTACAGCATTGGCCTTGCCAGGGTGATAACGGAGTTCACAATCGTATTCGTTGAGCGTCTCGATCCATCGACGCTGTCTCATATTCAGTTGCTTCTGATCAAAGATGTGCTGGAGACTCTTGTGATCGGTGAAAATAGTGCTCTTAGTTCCATACAAATAATGTCTCCACAATTTGAGCGCAAAGACAACGGCTCCAAGTTCAAGATCATGCGTAGTGTATTTCCGCTCGTGAATCTTCAATTGGCGGGAGGCTTAGGCAATAACCTTTGATCGTTGCATCAGTACACAACCAAAACCACTCTTCGATGCATCACAATAAACAACGAAATCGTCACTGCCTTCGGGAAGTGATAGAATAGGTGCGGAGGTTAACTTCTTCTTCAAAGTTTGGAATGCTGATTCGTGTGCGGGTTCCCAAATGAACTTCTTGCCCTTGTGAGTCAGCGCGGTCAAAGGACGCGCAATCAGAGAGAAACCTTCGATAAACCTTCGATAATAACCGGCGAGACCTAGGAATTGGCGAATATGCGTTGGAGTAGTGGGGTCTCCCACTTGCTGATGGCTTCAATCTTGGCGGGATCAACTTTGATACCCTGGTCGCTCACAACATGACCCAGAAATTGAACTTCCTTCAACCAAAATTCACACTTGGAGAATTTGGCGTAAATTTGCTCTTGTTTCAAGAGTTCAAGTACTAGTCGGAGGTGTTGCTCATGTTCTTCTTCGCTCTTAGAGTAGATGAGGATATCATCTATGAAGACGATAACAAACTTATCCAAGTACGGCTTGCAGACACGATTCATGAGGTCCATGAACACGGCAGGTGCATTTGTCAAACCGAATGGCATCACGAGAAACTCATAATGACCATAACGGGTCCTGAATGCAGTTTTCATCACGTCACTTTCCTTCACCCTCAGCTGGTGATATCCGGATCGCAAATCGATCTTTGAGTAAACGCTCGATCCTTGTAGTTGATCAAAAAGATCATCAATTCGTGGAAGAGGATACCGATTCTTGATAGTCAATTTGTTGAGTTCACGGTAGTCGATACACATACGGAAGGATCCATCCTTTTTCTTCACAAACAACACAGGTGCGCCCCAAGGCGAGAAACTTGGTTGGATAAATCCTCGATCAAGTAGTTCTTGCAGTTGGCTTTGTAATTCTTGCATCTCGGAAGGTGCGAGTCTATAAGGTGCGCGAGCTACAGGTGCAGCTCCTGGCACTAAATCAATCTGAAACTCTACTGCTCTCTGCGGCGGCAATCCAGGTAATTCCTCTGGGAAGACATCGGAAAATTCGTTCACAATTCGAACGTCGTTCACACTCTTCTCCTCAGTTTCTACCGCTTTCACATGTGCTAGGACAGCAAAACGTCCCTTCCTCATGATCTTTTGCGCTTTCACGCAACTAATGAGGTTCAACTTCGAGGTACATCTCTCCCCATAGATAACCAGTGGTTCGCCATCTCCTTGTGGTATGCGAAGTGCTTTATCTCCACAGATAATATCGGCCTTTATCTTGCTCAACCAATCCATACCGACGATCACGTCAAAACTTCCCAGTTTGATAGGTATCAAATCAATTTCGAAATCTGCACCAGTTATGTTGATAATAGCTCCTCGACTAATATGGTCAACTTTTTCAAGTTTTCCATTGGCGACCTCGACAAGCATACTCTCTTTTAACGGGACTAATGACCAATTAATCTTATCACAAAAATGTCTACATACATAACTTCTATCCGCACCAGTATCAAACAAGACAGAAGCTAAAAGATTGTTGATTGTGAATATACCTGTCACCCAGTCGGGGTTATCGTGTGCATCCCTTGCATTAACATTAAAAGCTCTACCACGGGGTGGCCCGCCATCTTTTCGCTTGTTGGGGCATGCGTTTCTGAAATGGCCCGTCTGTCCACATTCGTAGCACTTCTTAGGTCCATTGGTGTTCGGCTTCCCATTCAAAGTGGTGACCTTGCAGTCTTTCCCGATATGCTCAGCCCGTTGGCACTTCTCGCAGACAACATTGCAATACCCAGTGTGGTGTTTGTAACACCTCTTACTTTGTGGTAAGGTTCCTTTGTAGTTAGGGTTGTAGTTGGTGTTGTTGTTGGGGTTGGGGTTTCCACCGTTGTTGTGCCTCTTGGCGGGGGTTTGATCGTAGTTTCTCCCCCTGTTGTTGTTGTTGTTGTTGTTGTTGTTGTGGTTGCTGTGGTTGTTGTGGTTGTTGTCCCATTTCTTCTTTTCGCTACTAACAGCCTCAAACTTAGCCTTCTCCAGCTCATCAATAAGAATCTGATTCATGAGGGTATGCGCTATGCGCATTGCTTCGGTAACATTCGGTGGTTTGGACGATGTGACGTTTCCTTTGATAGACTTAGGGAGTCCCCAGAAGTATCTCTCCATACGCTTGAATTCCGGGGTGACCATTGTCGGACACATAAGAGCTAGTTCCAAAAATCTCCTGTTGTAACCATCAAGGTCATTCCCAATGGCCTTTAGCTGCATGAATTCCATCTCCATCTTTTGTATTTCGGTTCTCGGACAATACTCATCAATCATTGCCGCTTTGAATTCCTCCCATGGTGTAGCATACGCCTCATCAATGCCTTTCGCTTGAGCTAACGTGTTCCACCACGTTAGCGCGCCGTCAGATAGCGTGCACGAAGCAAACTTGGTTTTATTGTTCTCCGAACAGTTGCTAACTCGGAATACTGATTCAAGTCTCTCGAACCATCTGGTGAGACCAACCGGTCCCTCGGTTCCACTGAAGTTATGCGGTTTGCAGCCCTGGAATTCCTTGTAAGTACACCCATTTCGAACGGGTGGGATAACCGGTGGTGGTGGTGGCGGTGGAGCTTGGAGGTTTCTTTCAGCTAGGGCGGCAGCGAACCGTTCGTTGATCATGTCCTCAATCTGGGCTGCGGTAGGTGTGGTTCTTCCGTTGGCCATGGTATTCTAAACAAAAGTTTTGACTTAAGTCAAAATCCAGCATTCAATATGTAATAATATAGTATATATTAACCAACATGGAATCAAAACATCACATGTTATTAAATAACGCATCTAGGTACAAATACCACAGAGTCATCGTACAGTAATGTAAATAGAACATCGTGCAAGAATTTAAATAACGCAAAGTTCCATTAATAATAATAAGTTTCATACATCCGAATAAGTCCGTACAATACATAAATAATACAAAAAGCTACAACTAGATTACATCATGAAATCTAATACAAAAGTCCTACGGTGGAGGTGGGTGTAGGATGTCTAAAACCTGAGCCAACTGCTCCTCGAGCTCAGTAACCCGAGCTCGGAGGATTCCCACCTCCCTTGTCAATTCCTCGACAGTGGGAGATGGTGGGGCAGGCGGTGCTGGTGGTGCTGGTGGGGCCGGTGGAGCGGATGGTGCTGGTGCTGCCGATGGTGCGGATGGTGCTGAAGTAGATAGTCCAGCTCCGGATGTAGACGGTACGTCCCTAGATGGGAATGGTCCGTATCTAAATCTAAGTGGTACGGTTCCAGGAATAGTTAATACGTAACGGGGAACCTTACGTATCTGTGGGTCGACAGGGTACGGCACAAGCCGCTTACGGGCAGTAACCCTCCGACGCCGACCAAAAGCGTCAGTGAAAGCACTACCTCCATTCACCCCTGGAATAACGGTGCCATCAGGGCGGTACCGCTTCTTCGGCGGGGTGGAGGGTGCCTGAATAGGTACGTCAGCGGGATCCTCATCATCACTGGAGTCATCCGAAGAGGTGTCGTCTGATGGAGCATCAGTGGAAGACCCGTCATCTGAATCATGTGGTGGTGACACGGGTGGCTCAACTGGCAGTCCGAAGGCGGCCAACATCTGTCTGTGTCTGCCTGGCGAAATCGGCACTAAACGTCCGTCGGGAGTGCGTCGGCAAGGCGTGCGCATGTGGTTACGAAACGGCCCTTCCCCGAACTCCGCGGGAATCTCAATCCCACCGATGCGGGGCTGTGACCCCGAGGGTCCGAGAGCAGACGGAGCTGGAATCTCCGTAGGGTCAGAAGTAGTCACAGGTGCTGGCGCAGTACTACTCGCTCCGGAAGACGAAGCGCCGGGATCACTAGTGGGTAACGGAACCGGTGTATCAGCAACAGTAGCAGGTGGTGTGGTGGAGTCTGAGTCAGAACTGCCTAAAACGCTAGCAGGTGGTACATCCGACATCTGAACAAGGAAAAATAAATTTTCCATGTCAGTAAGTCATAAGCAAGCACGTATTAGGCCAATAATTTAAATCATGTATAACAATAAGTAGCATGGCAATAATAACGAATCGTACAGAAGTAGCATGCAATCGAAAGCAAGTAATATCATGCAGTAGTGAAATCATGTAGTAGCATACGGCATATAGCAGTAAAAGTAAGCAGCAGCATGCAGTAAGTTCAGCGGAAACAAGTAAACTAGCAAGTTGTAGATTAGTCCTATTAGTGAATCCTACTCGGGTCGGTCTTAGACTCACTAATACAACCTAATTCCCTACAACCAATGCTCTGATACCAAATGTGATGCCCCGTACAAAACCATCGTGTACGAATCATCAACAACAGGATCATTACAAGGTTAAGTACTATATGCTGTAATTAAAGAAGTTGCATTCACGATAAAAAGGTGATGTCATAACCGACATCAAATGTTTTACATTTCAAAAGCATGCTTCACTAAGTAGAAGCAAATAATAAGTGTATGTGACCACAATGGTCGTTACAAGTCATAGTTCAAAAGTAATAAAGTTTGAATGCAAGGTAAAGTAGTTCATGCGATGACAACTCTAAGCAGCGGGTGTCTACAGCACGACTAGTACACAGCGGAAGCTAACCTCAAGCACCTGAGAAAAACATGCTTAAAACGTCAACACAAAGGTTGGTGAGCTATAGTTTAAGTATAACAGTATGTAAGGTAGGCCACGAGATTTCAGTGCTACAAAGAGCGTTTCAAAACAGTATGATAAAGTATATGTTAACCGTGGGCACTTGGTAACTAACTTAACGTTTATACCCCCTGAAAGTACACTTGGCAAGTGCGTGTGTCTACGAAGTATTAAACACTCGTTAAATGCTAGCGCGACTAGCCCGAGTGGGGATGTCAAACCCTATGGATCCATATCTAAGATTCGCGTTCACGGTTCAAAAACCAATGATTAAACGTTGCCGAGCTAAAGGGAATGTTTATGCCGTTGTATAACCCACACATATATAAGTTTAAGTACTCGCGCCTAGTATGTAAAACATAAAATCCGCATGTATTCTCAGTTCCCAAAATAAGTTAAAGTAAAAAGGGAATGCTATAACTCACAATGATAATGTAGTCGTAAAGTCGGTTCGGAAAAGGTGTGCAAGTAATCGGTCCGAAGGTCCTCAACCAAAGGCAAATAGTACTAAGTCAGTAAATCGTCTTAATAGGTTTAAAAGTATGTAAATAAGGTCTTAAGGGTCATCATCATTCATCATCTAACAAAAGGGGTAAAGTAGGTTTCGTTCATGAAAGTAGTTTAAAACAAAGGCTGACTTCAGTCAGTCACCACGGCCTCTACCCTTACTGAATTAAGGTGAGACCAGTGGTCATGGCTCCGTATATGAGTCCTTTAAGTGTGATAAAATTTACAGAAGCAAACTCGTATTCGTTTAACCGTGGTGACGGTCTAAGTGCGAGTAGGTCTGAAATTTCTACACAACGTTAAAAGGACCTAGTGACGGTCGGAGGGCCATAAATCCTAAATCGTAACTCGGATTAAGACGAATCCTATATGAAAAGTTATCTACTCGAAAAGTTCTATCTAAAAATCATGGTCTCAGTAGCCCAGGTCTACTGGTATGTTACAGAAACAGTAGGTCAGTAGGGTTTGGACAGAAACAGTAAGTTTAAGTGAGTTCTGGTGGTCTTGGTGCTTGATGTTCATCATGGTTCTCATCCTTGATGCATATAGTTTCAAGTGTACAACTCATTGATGTATCTACATCATCTTAACCAAGTCTTGACCATCATAACCCTAGTGCAAGTCTAAGACATGAAGCACAACTCACTTAAGAGTTGCATGTAGTTTGATGAACCAAAGTTACATCAAAGTCTTAGGTTTGACACTTACATGAACTATAAGACTAATAATAAGTTACAAACTTGAAAATAAACTTATGAAATCAAGATCTTAAAATGTAGAACATAGTTCTTAGTTAGATCTTGAAGATCCAAGACCCAAAAGTCAAGATCAAGCATAAGTATACAAAGTTATAATTAAAAAGTTTCCTTTATATGTTCTTGAACTTTAAAGTTAACTTTAAGTTCAAGATTAATGAGATCAAAGTTAACTTGTAACATTTGACCAACAAGAACATAACTCATGAAATTAAAGTGCAAGAATGAAGTAGTAAACTAAGTAAACAAGTAATTTGTTCATGGTTGTTCATACTTTAAAGATTCAAACCAAAGTTTGATCTTTAGAAAGTAAACCTTAAAGTTTACTTCATGAACTTCAAGTATGATTTCAACACATGAACATTAATCTTTGAAACAATAAAAGAAGAATCATAAACTAGTAAGTTTATGTTCTTGTGTTCTTGATAAATACAAGATATTATGAAGAATCAAACTAGTAAGTTAATTCTTGTAACATGAAAGTAAGTAACAACAATTAACAAGGCAAGTAGTTAAACAAAATCAAGAACAAGTAACAAACAACAAATGATGATGATGATTCATGTATGTATTTGGTTTTGGGACAAAGAAAGAAAAGATAAAAGCTTCATGTTACTTACAACTTGGAGAGAAAAGAGAGAAAGAATGAGAGAAGGTGCAAGTTAAGTGTGTGTTTGAATGAAAGAGTAAAATGAATACTAGTGAGTATGTAGTGTAAAAAAAAAAAATTAAAACACCACTAAATGGCAATCAAGGCCTTCGGCATTCTGCAGAAAAAAAAGGGAGGGGATGTTTGTTCTTTGGTTACTAGCTTGTAAAGTTCATTAAAGTTGGTTAATGGAGGTAGTCTCATGGGAATTATGGACAAACTAGATTCCAAGTCAAGTTAACTAACTAGTTTCCATTTAACTTGATACTTACAAGTTCTTGGTGGGCTAACTAAGTCCATTAATAATGTAGGGTGGGCTTATAAGCCCAAAGTCATAAGTCCATAACACTAATAAAGCCCAAGTTCACTTAATTAACAAATAAACTCAATTAAAGCCCAAGTAACTAAATAATCACCATAGTTACTTAAAATGATTAATAAAACTAATCATGAATGTAAATAATACTTGAAAATATTATTCGTGCAAGTTCCGGGTGTCACAAAGACGTTTCGGGCAATTAAAGTCAAGTTCGGGCAATCATGGCAACATGTAAATGTAATAACATACATTCGTTTAATCACACGTATTAATAACAATAATTATTAATAAATAAACGTTGGAAAATCCAGGGTCATTACATGAATGGTTGTAGAGCCATGATGTGTTTTTAAACAAAAGAGAACAGTGGTATTTGTGAAAGTTGATACACATCATGCTTAAATTGTTGATAGCTAATGTTGATAGCTGATGTTGATAGCTGTACTCCACTTAATGTTTCTTGTTTATTCTTTATGCATATATGTGGAGAAGTTCGTTTGGTGTAAATGGCCGATTGATTGACGGAGGACAGAATAAAAGCTACGTTGGTTGTTGAACGGAATTAATGACTTTTTGAACGGAAACACGGATGATGGAGTAATTTTTATAAGTCAGAATGTAAGCAGCCCGAATGACGGACAACTTTATTGAGTATTCTAACTTGTTTGCTTCTAGTCATAGAATCGGATGGTGCCATTTGTTAGTACGTATTTCTCTACTAGAGAGTAGGTATATACGTACTAGTACAAAGTAAAATAAACCACGTGAGGAGTAGTTTGTCGATTGACGTTTACCCTCGGGACGAATCCCTGCAGACGCTGATCATGGTCTAAAACTATGGTGTGGCTTAAGTCAATGTTAAAATAGGGCTTACGTATGTTCTGCCTGTATCCTTGGTGCTGGGCGGATGAAGTCATGCCTTGGTGCTGGGCGGATGAAGTCATGCCTTGGAGCTGGGAGGAAGAAGTCATGCCTTGGAGCTGGGAGGAAGAAGTCATGCCTTGGAGCTGGGAGGAAGAAGTCATGTCTTGGTGCTGGGCGGATGACAGATGGAGTCTAGAGAGAGAAAGCGTGTGTGAGAGAGAAAGTCTAGAGAGGGAGTAGTATGCTGCCCAGAAATTGGGACTTGAAGTTATGGAGAATGGAGAGTGGAGAGTGGAGGGAAAGTGTGTGAGAGAGAAAGTGAAATGACTGCTCCTCTTTTCTTGTGTCAAATGAGGTGGGGAGCTTTGACGATCGCTCCAAATCCATATGGACGAACATGTCATTCATCGATTTCATTGCGAGGTATTTGACCTCTATATGATACGTTTTGTAAATATTGCATTCTTTTGAAAAAGCACACCATAAAAAAATATTTAAATCAAAGGGTTTCGACATCTGATGATTTCTATATATAGACAATCACCGTAATATAATAGTTTACAATAGTACTTCCGTTGACAATGTAGTCAAAATAAAATACATGGTGATGATTTGGTGAATGCAACGTTTCCTTGAAAAATATGCCATGTAAGACTCCATGCACATAGCTTGTCTAACATATAAGCAAACAGCGGAAGACTTCTAGGGAACCTGAGAATAAACATGCTTTCAAGTGTCAACACAAAGGTTGGTGAGTTCATAGTTTTAATGTTTTGCATAATCTGTACATAAAGGTGGATCACAAGATTTCAGTTGTTTCATCCAGAAACGTTTATCAAAATATTCTACGAAATTGAGCACCCTGGTAACTAAACTTAACGTATATATAATTTATACCCTTTGTATAATCATCTTAATAATACACGCAAACCAACGTGCACGCTTCTCAAATAGCATACGTCCGTTAAAAGGCTAGTGCTCTAGCTCGGACGGGGATATCAAGCCCTATGGATCCATATACTACTACTCGCGCCCACCAGTTCTTATAACTGGCAGTTACTAGTTACCAAAGCTAAGGGATTTTTGGTTCAAACTCAGTGTAGAATTTAGTATGTACTTGTATCCATTGCGTTTAAAATAAAGTGCATGTATTCTCAGCCCAAAAATATAGATTGTAAAAGCAATTAAAAAGGGAGCAAATGAAACTCACTTTAGTAGTACATAAAGTCGTTCACCGAAATGTGACCGAAACTTGGAATACCAAATAACCGTAGATCTCAACCTAGAGAACATATGTTGGTCAATAATTGTCTATCAAGCTAGGTCAGGTCATAGTGTATCACAATCCTAATGCTCGAGATCGACATACAAAAGTTATCCAAAGTCGTTTCAAAAAGTCAATTTTGACAATAGTTCAACAAAACGAGACATACCTCATATAAGGAGTCATTTACTCGGTTGGTAATATTCAAAAATCCATTTTATCAATCTCGTAAACAAGTTGTCTAAATCTTAATTGCAGATTCAAAAGCAATTTCAATTAACATCAATCATAATTCAGTTGATCATATCTCTTAATCCGTTCATCGAAACTATTCGATATCTAAATGAAAAGTCATTGATTTTTCGACAGCTTTCCAAAAACATGCATATCATATACCTTTTACCAGTAACATATGTATTTAATTCGTGATTCATCATAAACTATTTAACGGCGAAATTTAGCATACAAGCATGTATAAATATATATACTCTAGCACTAGACATGGATACACAATTAATATATAAAAGATAAAATATGAGTGCTTACGTATCAATATTGAGATTCAATATTGTAGGAAAGTACGTAGACGCAACGGAGATGATAAACACTAGGTTTGATCCACAAATATACTCCCGAACATTACCCATAACCTCCTTGGCAATAACCCATAATTTCCTTAGCTCTATCCCGCTTGAAAACCATTTTGAAAGTGACACGCTCATAACCTCGTCGTAGTATTTTATGTATAATACTAATTAATAATATTAATAATAATAAGATTAATAATAATATTAATCTTAATAATAATAATAATAATAATAATAATAATAATAATAATAATAATAATAATAATAATAATAATAATAATAATAATAATAATAATAATAATAATAATACGGAGTATGATATATGTGTGTGTAAGACAGAGACCAGAATGCTCGAGCTTTATAGTGTGGCCAGATTTCAGACTCCATGCGATCGCATGGTTTCTGTGTGTTATGGCCATGCGATCGCATGGCCTAGGATTCCAGCTCACATCTGATTTGTAATCTAGTTCGTCGACATATTAATTTATTATATATATAATATATTTAATTTATATAATTATTTATATATTATATTAAATTTACGTGCATAGTTGACTTGTAATTTTTGTTCCGATAAGTCGTACGTTGTCACTCGACTTATGTTCCGGTTCTGGTTTTTTGAACGCCCTTTCGTACGCTGAGAAAACTGGCTCTTTACGTTTCGTGACTCGTACCTTTGTTAAATTATAGTCTTAAATTATCAATAAACTATATCACTCAAAGTGTATCTTAAACTTTCGAGTGTTTTGGTCATTTACTTCTATAAATCATCGTCTCGTAGTATATACATATACATATATACATTTTCATTTTGAAATAGTGTTTTACTGTAGCAAAGTTTTTTTTACTGTAGCAAATAGTGATTTTCGAAAACACTGCAGTTTTTCGGGTACTGTAGCAATTCGAAAATACTGTAGCAAATTAGTGTTTTACTGGTTCATCTTAAACGTTTTAGTTAACTTATCTAAATATCAATCGAATCAATAATCGAATGTTACTATCGTTTACTAAATAACTTGAAATCATATATATATATATATATATATATATATATATATATATATATATATATATATATATATATATATATATATATATATATATATATATATATATATATATATATATATATATATATATATATGTATATGCACATTAAGTTATATATATATTGTTCGTGACTCAACATTACAGACTTTGCTTATCGTGTCGAAAACATTAAATCATTTAAAGATAAAGTTTAAATTTGGTCAGAAATTTTCGGGTCATCACAGGAGCTCTTCTATTTATAGGCAAAGTTTGGGCTAGTGAGGAGTTTCTTGGGCTTAATTAATGGGAAAGTCCAATAACTTGCATGTCTTCACTAATTTGGGCATAACTTTCTCATACGAACTCCGATTGAGGTGATTCAAAACCCAAACATCCGTAACTCAAAGCTCCACATCTTTCATTTTATGCGTGTAGACCATAGGGTACACCATTAATTATTATTATTATTATTATTATTATTATTATTATTATTATTATTATTATTATTATTATTAACGTGTTGAATGTTATCATACATTTGATGAATGTTACAATACATCTAATGAATGTTAATGTGTTTGAATGTTATCATACATCTAGTTAATGTTAACGTGTTGAATATTATTATACATCTGGTGAATGTTATCATACATCTAATGAATGTTAACATCGAATAAATGTTAACGTGTTGAATGTTATCATACATATGATGAATGTTATCATATATCTGATAAATGTTAACGTGCCAAATCTTTTCATACATCTAATGAATGTTAACGTGCTGAATGTTATCATACATCTGGTGAATATTATAATACATCTAATGAATATTAACATTTAATGAATGTTAATGTGTTGAATGTTATCATACATTCGATAAATGTTATCACTCAATGAATGTTAACGTGCTGAATGTTATCCTACATCTAACGAATGTTAACATGCTAAATGTTATCATACATATGATGAATATTAACTTGCTGAATGTTATCATACATTTGATGAATGTTATCATACATCTAATGAATGTTAGCGTGATGAATGTTATCACAAATCTGATGAATGTTAACTAATCAAATTCATGTGTAAATACACATTATTATTATTACCAATATCCAAGTTGTACAAATAAATGTTTTCATACGAGTACAACTAAACGAAGTTGATAATGAATATGAATATATGGTTGATTATATGAACTCATTACAATCAGTGTATACAACTAATACATGTAACCAAACTACACACAAATTTTAGATACTTTGAAGAAATGAAGATGTAACACATG
Organism: Rutidosis leptorrhynchoides; assembly: GCF_046630445.1. Taxonomy (NCBI): domain Eukaryota; kingdom Viridiplantae; phylum Streptophyta; class Magnoliopsida; order Asterales; family Asteraceae; genus Rutidosis; species Rutidosis leptorrhynchoides. The sequence goes on from NC_092337.1 coordinate 117,893,860, forward strand.
GAGTTAGATCTGTAACGCATGTTCTTATTAACTACTTGTCATCGTACACAATTCTTCAACCGATTTCACCATCCTGCAAATTTTAGAGCATCTATCAATGAAGATTTGTAGAAACTGGTGATGATGACGTAAAAAAACACACTAAATTGCAGGGTGCTTACCAGTTGTTATCTAAGCGAAAGACTTCAATAGTTCACGAAGTTCTTCCTTGTTACGTTGCCTTTTTTCCTCGATATGAACACGCCATAGTCGTGAATCGATTCCCATCTTCATCCTGCAATTTTCAAAGTATTATACTATCACTTTTGTTTGAAAAATCCTTACACAGACTTTGACATATATTACCTACTCATACATATTAACAAAAGCAAATATTATTTCTAAACCATACAATTATTTTTACGAAAAGGAAAACAGAGTCAACATAATAAATGCAGAGGCTTTCGAGATGAAGTTAAGTTAACAGTAGGTAACAGGTGATACAGATGGTGAATTAGTGACTATTGACATCAAAAATGGTGGAGACCTTTGGTTCTTTCGTAGTGGAAGTAGATGGTAAATGATAAAGTGAAATTTTTAGCCCTTTTTAAATTTTCATCTCTTTCAATTCATCTCCCGCTCAAGAAAAATTGAAATTACATACATATTATGGAAACCGGTTTAATAAAAAAAGTGGTTTCTAATCTCGGAAACCTGTTTTTTTGAAAAATAAGGTTTCTTAAGTATACAATAGAGACCTTTTTTTTCAAAAAAACCGGTTCCTAGATTCCGTCTTTTTCTAACCGGTTTCCATTCACTTTAGAAACCTCTTTTTTCATACTCCCCTAAAAACAGGTTCCTTTTAGGGGTCCCTTTTCTCTATATTGTAGTAGTGAACCTTTTGTTTAACCTGGAACATGGAAGAAAGACACATTTAAAACAAATAATTAAACTTTTTTTAGTGTCAAGTTTCAAGATGGCACATCATTAAATAATGTTAATAGAAACATACATATTCTGCCGCCCTCACTAAATTTACTATTCTACATGTCCCTCTAAATGAGTGTTTAAGTTTTAAGTGCCAAGGTTGCACGCTTAACAACCAAGACTAATAGTAAAATCTTTCAAATGTACATACGATAGTAAAAGTGTTGATACTAAAATGTAAGGAGATTTAGCTTTTATACTAGCTATAATGGCAATTGCAAAACAAGATATATATACTCTATATGACGATATCTATAATCTGGTGTGATCAACAAACTTAAGACAACTTTATGGTACACAGAGGATATATTCAGTAAGTAATAAATTATAAAAGTTGTGACTACCCATCAAGAAACCATGAAGCAATTGAAAGATTTTGACCAACCATTGATAAATCAAATGAAACAAACAATATTATAATGAATTAATGATAATCGCTCTTACTAAAACATGACAGATTATTGCAACTTTGAGGGCCAACAATAAGCTTAAATGCCTAGCCAACTGTCCCTGTGTGAGATTGTAAGCCAAAATCCATCTTGGATGATCCAATTATGACCCAAATTAAGACCACTAAGCAAAACTACTTTGCTTCCTTATCCGATTTTCGCATCATTTGTGCTTATACATGGTTCAACCTTTTTCTATAATTCACATATATGTTATAATATTGAATACTAACATCTATCATGAATGTAGTCAATTTGCAAAACCACACTAATATTATTCTACATTTGCATTTTAATTCCCTGCATCTATGATAATGATTTCAAAATCATTCTTACTAAAAATTTAAAATTTCTCTACACTGCCTTTTATCAAAAGGAAAGCTAGATTGAAACCTGAAAAATTCATGCATAAAATATAAAAATACAGTCTATATTTCATATATCAACAACTACACAATCTCTTAAGTGTATGTATATATGAATGTGTAATTACCTCAATAACACCGAGATAATAATCATCTTCACTCAATCTTCAAACTGAATTCAAATTGAATCTTGACAAACTGAATCTTCAAACCCAAGGATCACAATTTGAATTGATTTCGTAGGCCAAACTGAATTCAAATCCCCATACGTTTGCAGCCTTTTTACAAATCAAAATCATATACTTTATCTGTTTGTTGATTGTTCCCTTTATTGCTTATCAATGATTCTTTTTACGTTGTTCAGTTGAATTTTACGAGAACATTCGATGATCGCTGACTTTAATGATGCTTTAGATCCAACGTTTTGATAAAAACCCTAACACCTGAATGAATCAAATCATCGCACCAAAGATGAATCTTCCTTCATTTTTCAGTCGAAATTAGCTTTTTCTCAAGGATAGATGAATATTCTGCATTAAACGATGAATTTGATGAAGTTTTGCGGATCGGTTTTTGGATTTGAACCCTAATTTCTCTATGGCTGTAAGGTTGATTTAGAGAATGAAACCCTAGAAATTCAGGAAACTTCGTTGCGTGTTGTTTAAAACTCCGTATTACTTTGTTTTATAGTTAGACTATTAGTCAAATGACAAGATTACCCCCTCCGCGTTGTTTTATAATTTGATGAGATTTGTGATCAGGATCTACTTGTCCACTTATCCCAATTCTACTACTTATCTCTTGATATCTCCCATATATATATATATATATATATATATATATAGGGTGAGGATCTATGGAGAATCAAAGATAGTAGAGAACCCATGGAACTCGTACAGATTGACATTTTTTTTTTTGCAGACTGACTTTTTGTGTGTGTGCAGAATTGTCTTCTTTTGTGCAGATTGCCTTTTTTCCAGTTTTTTTTTTGCAGATTGACTTTTTTTTAGATCGACTTTTTTTTACAGTTTTTTTTTTGCAGATTGACTTTTTTTTCTGTGCAAATTGACTTTTTTTTGTGCAGATCGCAGATTGATTTTTTTTTTTGCATTTTTTTTGCAGATTGACTTTTTTCAGTTTTTTTTTTTGCAGATTGACTTTTTTTTTGTGCAGATTGACTTTTTTTTCATTTTTTTTTTGCAGATTGACTTTTTTTTGTGCAGATTGACTTTTTTTAGTGTGCAGATTGACTGTTTTGTTTCAGTATTTTTTTAAAGCACAATCTCCACATAGATTGAAGTTCAATCTATGAGTTTTATGAGTTCTCTACATACTCTAGTTCTCTATGGATCCTTTCAATATATATATATATATATATATATATATATATATATATATATATATATATATATATATATATATATATATATATATAAAGGGTCATCATCAGGAGGGAAACATTTTTTTGGAGGAAGTAATTTTTTATTGTTTTTTTGAATTTTTTTTCAAAAATTAAGATCACATGAAAGTATGAACATTTAAAAAAGACACTTTGTGACGAATGTTATTATTTTGACTGGAAATCGCTCGAAGAAATAAATGATAGCATTCATCATGAGTAATGTTTTAATTAGAGTTTATTTGCATCGTTTTGTTTTTCACCTTGTGTAAAGTGTTTTTTTTCGAAATTTAGCCCGATTTAGAGTTTAGGGTTCAGGGTTTAGAGTTTAGTGTTTTGAGTTTAGTCCCAAAACCTTAAACCCAAAACTCTAAACTGTTCGTGGTAAAAATTCAATCTAAACCCTAAACCCTAATTTCTAAACCCAAAATTCTAATTTCTAAACCCTAATTTTTAACCCCTAATTTTCTAAGCCCTAATTTTCAAACCCTAATTTGTAACCCCTTAAAAAAAAAAAAAAAAAACTCAGAAGCAAAATAATAACATTTATCACAAAGTGTCTTTTTTAAATATTCATATTTTTATGTGATCTTAATGTATGAATTTTTTTTGAAAAAAACGAAAAAAAATTATTTCCCCCCACTTCCTCTCAAAAAAGTGCTTCCCTCTTAATTAAAACACTATATATATATATATATATATATATATATATATATATATATATATATATATATATATATATATATATATATATATATATATATATATATATATATATATGAGGGATCAGATGAGAACTTTTTTGTGTGAGAACCCTGAGAACTCAAAAATACACCAAAATACACTGAAATTCGAGTAAAAAAAGTGACGGTCGAGCAAAAAACAACGAATTCGAGCAAAAATGGGGAAATTCGAGCAAAAAAAGGCGGGCGAACAAAAAATTGATAGTCAAACAAAAAAAGGCGGGCGAACAAAAATGTGTTCTACATTTTTGAAATTCAAACAAAAAAATGTAGAACACATTATAGTCGAACAAAACTGTGTTCTACATTTTTGAAATTCGAGCAAAAAAAAGGCGGGCGAACAAAAAATTGATAATCGAACAAAAAAAAAGGCGGGCAAACAAAAATGTGTTCTACATTTTTGAAATTCGAACAAAAAAATGTAGAACACGTGATAGTCGAACAAAAATGTGTTCTACATTTTTGAAATTCGAATTTTTTTTTTGTGCTCGACTATGATTTTTTTGTTCGTCCGTGTTTTATATTTTTGCTCGAATTTCCTTTTTTTGCTCGCCCGCGTACCTTTTTTGCTCGAATTTTAGTGTATTTGGAGTATATTTAGAGTTCCTAGAGTTCTCACACTAAAAAAGTTTTCACTTGATCCTCTCTCTTTCTCTCTCTCTCTCTCTCTCTCTCTCTCTCTCTATATATATATATATATATATATATATATATATATATATATATATATATATATATATATATATATATATATATATATATATTAAGTGTTTAGGTTAAGATTGTTAAGGCATATGAGAAGAAGAAGAAAAAGATCCAAATGCGGAACAAGATTTATCTTTTAATGTGATTACTATTATGGCTAATTTCAAACCTCATAATAAATCAAACAACAAAAGAAAAAGAGGGGAATATTAATAAATAAAAAAAAGGCGTACAATCATAAGATCGATAACATAGATTTCGATTTTCATGGCTATAGATGAACTGAAAGAATCCAACTTGTGATGGAGGAGGTAATTAAACCTGGCAATTGAGACCCAATTTCTCAAATTTGGTCAAATTGGTCAAGCTTTTAAGTCAATTGGTTCTTGAAAAAAAGTCTGGCAATGTAAACCCCAAACTTTAAAATTTTTTGAATGAGTTTCCCTCTAACCTATTGAGTTCTATACAATAAATATTGAAAGTAAATAAGGAATACCTCAAAAGAATTTGAGAACAAAGCGTTAGGATATTGAATCTTTAAAGACTTGAAAAGTAAACCCTAACTATCTTGAGAGAAAACAAAACTAAAAGTATATAAAGTGAAATTGAAAACTGATATAAAACCCTACATGGTAGCCCTCTATCTATAAAGCAAACCCCCATATAATCAAAACATAATCAAGCCGGCGGCAGGTTGTGACAGTCAGCGGATGTTTCCAAATTAGCCAGCGGCTGGAATGCATAGTCGGAAGTTGTTTCCATTTTCCAGAACATTCTTCGAATAGTTTTCGGCTATTCACTTAGCTGGGACCTCGAATACAACTTTGAATCTTTTCGATCTTTAAACATCTTCAACATTCAGGTGTCAGTTCTTTGGATAGCCAGGGGCTGTTTATGATTTTTCTGGCGTCTCTTCCAATTATCGGGGGTTGTTTTATGCAGATCTAGGTTTTTCTGGAACTGTGATGAACACTTTAGCTGACAGCTAAATGGAAAGATGTGGGCTATTTTTGCTGTTTTCGACTCCTCGTCATTCCTTATCCGTACATCATCTAACTTTCATTGATTTTCAATTTAGCTTAAATGGAAAGAATATCGCCTTAAATTGATTTGCAAAAGATATTTAATTTGGGCGATATTAACACCACAAGGCCTTGAATTAAACACTTAATTCACAATTTAAAAACTTTTGCTAAAAACCCAATAACTTTAATAGTTAAGGAACACATGAACCTGTTATGATCCCACATCGCCCAAGTATGGGATTGGGTGATGGCTTATAAGGAAAGGTGTCCCCTCCTCCTTCAAGCTAGCTTTTAGAAGTGAGTTCTACACTTAACTTATGGCTAGTCCGAGCTTACCTCCGGTTCGTCCCAGGGTCGGCTTTGGATCTCTCCGGTTCGTCCCAGGAGATCATGACAATTGGTATCAGAGCTAGCCTCATCTTTCGGGACCCCACACCTCGGAGTGGTGGCCTATGGAGTGGTGGCTTGGACCCAAAGAGAGGGTGCCAACCGTGACCAACATAGCCGTGACCAACGAGGACGTTGGCTCTTTAAGGGTGGGGTATTGTTATGATCCCACATCGCCCAAGTATGGGATTGGGTGATGGCTTATAAGGCAAGGTGTCTGTAACATCCCGCGTTTTTTTTTTCGTTAAATTTATTTTTAACACTATTTTTTTTAAATAATATCTTTCGTTATTTAAATTCGTAGTTTCCGTTGACTAACGTTCATAATATTTTCGCTATTTAATTATTACATCACTCGGTTACTCGAGCGTTTTTTTTTAATATTCGTTTGGTTAATTCACACACCCGCTTTCAAAATTGAGGGACCGAAGTTGCCAAGTGGGAAAACTAGTTGACTAGGTCAACTAGTCAACCCACTCTTTCCACCATTCATTTCCATCTATCTCCTACTTCCTTTTTCTCTCTAGTCACCAAGAACATCAACTTCAACCAACTCACTAATTCATCATCTAAATCGGATTTAGCAAGCAAACATCAAAACAAATTACATATTTGGAATCCTCTCTTCATCCTCTTCAATTTGGTACCAATTTCACTACTTGGGGTAAGGTTTTTTTAAAAACTCTAGATTTCTCTAAATTCGTTTTATATACTTGAAATGGTGTTAGTTAGTGTCTATGGCTCAAGTCTAACATGAATATATGTTTGGTTTGCTCGATTTGTTGTTTTTGGAGTAACTAGCATGAACTTGAAATGGGTGTGCTTAATCTTTGATTTTGGATGAGTTAATGTTGTTTAAATGTTAAAGTTCATGTATTAAAAGTGTTACTAGCATCATTAGCTTCATTTTGATGTGTAAGTTGATTTAGAAAAGCTTCATTTACAAAATGGTTGAATTCATGATTTTGGTTAGGGTTTAATGAACTTTAAAACGGGATTTTGATGCATTGAATGCTTGTTAATGTTGTTAGTAAGTATTTAATTGTATTGTATGTTTCATTACCTTCAAAACGGCATATAATACATGTAAATTGGTTGCCCGAATCATGAAATGCGTTTTACAAACTTGAAACTTTGATTATGAACGTTCATTGAACATTTGACGAGAATTTGATTATTTTAAATGCATGTTTTGATTGATAATATATACTTAGTTGTGTTCCTTGACAAAAGAGCTTTCCAACGATATAAGATACGCATTCTAAGTGTTTACGGTTTGTATTTTGTGCTAAATTGAGTTTTGGAAAAGACTTGAACAATTGAGACTGACCAGGTACCAGCACCCGTTATTCGCCGCGGCGCGGCCAGCCTTTGTCGCGGCGCGACAATAGGCATGGTTTGGTTCTGACCTCCTTGGTCAAAATAAGAAAAATGTTTGGCACGCTATGGACCTCCGATTCACATGAGACTTGTTCTAACATGCTTATATATGAATAAAAACCTCAGAAAATTAGTTCGGGACCCGACCCGAACGTGTTGACTTTTTCGTTGACTTTGACCGACCAAAGTTTGACTTTTTGTCAAACTTAACCAAATGATTATGCAACTTTCCTAGCTTGTTTCTATACTTGTATCTTGCATGAAACTTGACAAATTGATTCACATGCTATTTTAATCGAGTCGTAACGAGCCATAGGACTAATTGAACACATTTCACCCGACCTTGTGTCGTAACCGGTTAATTGATACAACTTACTTGTTTAGGTCAAGGCTAAGCAACTTTCATGCACACGTTTACTTTATGAAGTACTTTTATACTCGCGCACTCGAGGTGAGATCATAGTCCCATCTTTCAAACAACTTTTATGCTTTAAACTATGGGATGAGAAACATATACGTATCATACTTTTACACTTTGAACACAAGTACGAAAACGAACATTCCACGTACGGGTTTGAACAAAAAGCCTCAATTCAATTATCATTAGTTACACTTGCAGGGTGTAAACGTGAACTTATATTATGTGATCACATGGGCTTGACGAGCCTCATTCGGACGGTTCGCTACCGTTAGCGGATGAAATATATTTTCGGGTCTAGTGTATGTTCTAACACTACGCAAAGGGTGCAAAACAGTTAAGTTTGATAATTGGGTGCCCGGAATACAAACAACAACTTTGGAATGCAAATGATTTTGATAATCATCTTATACTAAATCTTGTGGTTCAAATACAACGTTTACTAAAACACCTATGATTTCACCAACGTTTTTCGTTGACAGTTTTCTATATGTTTCTCAGGTTCATACTTGGCTATTTGATACATGCTTCCGCGTACACTCATATTTGCTTGGAGTCAAGCATACATGCATACACTCTGATTTCTTGCGTGGGGTCAAGCATACATACATACATACGCTAGTGATAGCACCTTTGGATTCAAACATATCGTTTACATACTTACGCTATTTATAGCAACCGTGATTTTAAACTAATTATGTCGCAAGTTATCTCATTTATAATTTATCCTTTTGCAAACTTAAAATTGTTGTCGAACGGTTTTGTAAACTAAACTTTGTAAGTTTTGTACGTTTCAAATGAATGCGACATAATTTTGGTCAAACGTGTCTCATATAGGGACTACGACCACGTAACGGGACCTAAGTTAACGGCGCCGTCAATGACGATTTTGTCGGGTCGTTACAGTGTCCCCTCCTCCTTCAAGCTAGCTTTTGGGAGTGAGTTCTACACTTAATTTATGGCTAGTCCGAGCTTACCTCCATTTCGTCCCAGGGTCGGCTTTGGATCTCTCCGGTTCGTCCCAGGAGATCATGACAGAACCGTAACCCAAAAATACGATTTAAGCAGAAAAAATTGTAACATGATTGTAGTTTTAAAATATCAAAAAATATAGGACAATGACGATTTGGATATGAAAAACAAATAAAACTCACAAAGTCCTTGATTTTGAATTTTCCAAATAAAGTTGTGACTTTCAATTGATGAATTAATTAAAATTGATGATCCAAACAGATTAAGATGATGATTATAATGCGAAAACCACTCTTAATTAAATCAAAACATTAATGTATTACCATGAAGACCTAAATTGTTTACCTTTTTATATTTAAAGTCAAAATCACGATCTTAGATCTAATAACAGCAATGATGAGTACAAATTTATATCTGAATCGGTGTACAGTGATGTATCCCACTCCGATACCAATTATTAGTCCTAAACTACAATGAATTCGTGAATAGACAAGAACACTAATGTGAACAAACAATTTAATATTCAAATACGTATCAATATTACATCCACGACTTTCATGATCTTGTTACAATGCTCTTCATATATATAGATAGTACCTAGAGTGGGGAGGTTTTACCTTCACAATATCTTTGTGTGTAAGAGCACCAGGAGTCGTCCCATTTTTTCACCGTTATGGACATTTAACGCCGGGGACGGTGGATCTGCCGACTCCCCACTGGCGTTAAACCACCGTTAAATGCCGGCGTCGGAGCTCACCATCGGGTGGGTAACGCTGGTTCCTTTTTTTTTTTTTTTCGTTTTCCATTAATTATCTGCTATTTTGTTTTGATGTTTCATTTTTCTTTTCTTTGTGTGTGTGTGTTTGAAGGTGGTGCTGATTGATGAAGATGAAAGTAGGTGGAGATGAAAGTAGTTGCAGGCTTTAGGGTTATAAATAAAAATTGGGTTAAAATTTGGGACAAGTATTATTTAGGCCATTAAAAATGGCAAAAAAAGGCTGCATTTTTTTTAAAGGACAAGTATCATTTAGGCCCAAGTATCACAATAATTCTTATTCTTATTTATATTATATTTTTTAGTTAGTTAAATATAATTAAATAATAAATAAAAGTATAAAAATAAATTAAATAATAATAATTAAACAATTGATTTAACACTGAACCATTTCCCCTGTTTTGGCCTCAGTGTTAAATCCAGTGTTAAATTTAACACTGAGATTTAACACCGAACGACTCCCAGTGCTCTAAATGTCTTGAAGGTTATGTGAAGTTAGGGCATCCCAACTCCCAAGGTATACATACCTTGTGCCTAAGGCTTTACCAAGGCCAAGCACACCACAACACACATCTCATTATTGGACTCCTTAATTTGGTGGCTCAACATATTCATTGAAACTTATGACCTAGTTGACTTGCTTGTTGGAGTGCAAAGTTCGAATTAAACAAGGTTTACTGAATATGTGAAATTGGTGATCGCGAATTTTGAGTTATGGTCGCAAGAATAAAATCTGTGCTGAGAAAACAAAACTCGCGACCACCAGAATTTAGTTGCGGTCGCGAAAATGGTGCTGACGGGAGAAAATTCTAGAATTGAGTTTTCTTGCTCGTTAAGTAGTTTCCTTGTTCAGATTTGCCTATATAAACACCCTATGTAACCCATACAATGTGTGCACGAAATTAATAGTGAAAAATCTCTGGTTTGCACCCGTGGAGTAAAGCCTTCTCCGTGTTTGGAGTTGGGATATAACCACGTTAAATCCTTGTGTCGTTTTATGCTTTTATTTATCGTTCTTATGCTTTAATTATTCATTTGTCGTTCGTGGGTTGTTTGTGATTGACGATACCACAATCACCTGTTCTTGTTTGGGTCCTAAATCCTAACAAGTGGTATCAAGAGCTTCAAGTGTAGTGACCCGAACTTTTTCATGTTTATATATATTAAATGAAATTAGTATATTTACATGATTAAATGTTTTCAACATGTTAAGCAATCAAACTTGTTTAGACTTGATTATTTGAAATGTGTTTCATATAGACAATTGACCACCCAAGTTGACCGGCGATTCACGAACGTTAAAAATTTGTAAAAACTACATGATGATATATATATATATGGATATATATATATGGTTAACATAAGATTATGATAAGTAACTATCTCACTAAGTATATTTACAATGAGTGATATACATAAAATTGAGTTTATTGAATTAAGAAACTCGAAACGATATATATAACGATTATCGTTATAACGTCTTACTAAATACATTGATACACTATGTTTAACATGATAAAATGATAATTAAGTATATCATTAAGTGTGTTAACAATGAACTACATATGTAAAACAAGACTACTAACTTAAGAATTTCGAAACGAGGCATATATGTAACGATTATCGTTGTAACAACATTTAACTGTATATATATCATACTAAGATATATTAATATATCATAATATCATGATAATGTAATAATTTAACATCTCTTTAGATATAATAAACAATGGGTTAACAACATTTAACAAGATCGTTAACCTAAAGGTTTCAAAACAACATTTACATGTAACTACTAACGATGACTTAACGACTCAGTTAAAATGTATATACATGTAGTGTTTTAATATGTATTCATACACTTTTGAAAGACTTCAAGACACTTATCAAAATACTTCTACTTAACAAAAATGCTTACAATTACATCCTCGTTCAGTTTCATCAACAATTCTACTCGTATGCACCGTATTCGTACTCGTACAATACACAGCTTTTAGATGTATGTACTATTGGTATATACACTCCAATGATCAGCTATTAGTAGCCCATGTGAGTTAACTAACACATGTGGGAACCATCATTTGACAACTAGCATGAAATATCTCATAAAATTACAAAAATATTAGTAATCATTCATGACTTATTTACATGTAAACAAAATTACACATCTTTTATATCTAATCCATACACCAACGACCAAAAACACCTAAAAACACTTTCATTCTTCAATTTTCTTCATCTAACTGATCTCTCTCAAGTTCTATCTTCAAGTTCTAAGTGTTCTTCATAAATTCTACAAGTTCTAGTTTCATAAAATCAAGAATACTTCCAAGTTTACTAGCTCACTTCCAATCTTGTAAAGTGATCATACAACCTCAATAAATCCTTGTTGTTTACAGTAAGATATCATTCTAAATCAAGGTAATACTCATATACAAACTTTGATTCAATTCCTATAACTATAACTATCTTAATTCGAGTGATAATCTTACTTGAACTTGTTTTCGTGTCATGATTCTGCTTCAAGAACTTTCAAGCCATCCAAGATCCTTTGAAGCTAGATCATTTCTTGTCACTTCCAATAGGTTTACCTACTAAACTTGAGGTAGTAATGATGTTCATAACATCATTTGATTCATATATACAAAACTACCTTATTCGAAGGTTTAAACTTGAAATCACTAGAACATAGTTTAGTTAATTCTAAACTTGTTCGCAAACAAAAGTTAATCCTTCTAAGTTGACTTTTAAAAACAACTAAACACATATTATATATCTATATGATATGCTAACTTAATGATTTAAAACCGGGAAACACGAAAAACACCGTAAAACCGGATATACGCCGTCGTAGTAACACCGCGGGCTGTTTTGGGTTAGTTAATTAAAAACTATGATAAACTTTGATTTAAAAGTTGTTCTTCTGGAAAAATGATTTTTCTTATGAACATGAAACTATATCCAAAAATCATGGTTAAACTCAAAGTGGAAGTATGTTATCCAAAATGGTCATCTAGAAGTCGTTCTTTCGACTGAAATGACTACCTTTACAAATACGACTTGTAACCTGTATTTCCGACTATAAACTTATACTTTTTCTGTTTAGATTCATAAACTTAAGTTCAATATGAAGCCATAGCAACTTGAAACACTCAAAACGGATTTAAAACGAATAAGTTATGGGTAAAACTAGATTGGATATTTTTGCTTGTTGTAGCTACGTGAAAATTGGTAACAAATCTATATTAATCATATCCTAGCTAACTTATATTGTATTATACATGTATTCTAATATATTATGTAATCTTGGGATACCATAGACACGTATGCAAATGTTTTGACATATCATATCGACCCATGTATATATATTATTTGGAACAACCATAGACACTCTATATGCAGTAATGTTGGAGTTAGCTATACAAGATTGAGGTTGATTCCAAAAATATATATGCTTTGAGTTGTGATCTAGCCTGAGACGTGTATACACTGGGTCGTGGATTGATTCAAGATAATATATCGATTTATTTCTGTACATCTAATTGTGGACAACTAGTTGTAGGTTACTAACGAGAACAACTGACTTAATAAACTTAAAACGTCAAAATGTATTAAAAGTGTTGTAAATATATTTTGAACATACTTTGATATATATGTACATATTTGTTATAGGTTCGTGAATCAACCAGTGGTCAAGTCTTACTTCCCGACGAAGTAAAAATTTGTGAAAGTGAGTTATAGTCCCACTTTTAAAATCTATTATTTTTTTGGGGATGAGAATACATGCGATTTTATAAATGTTTTACAAAATAGACACAAGATACGGGATCCATCTTGTACGGGATCCATCTTGTATAATTAGGGAGATGGTTTTTGATATGAATTAGATTATAGAATTTAGTTTGGTATTCTTCAATACATAATTTACATATGTATATATAATACCAAAATTTCATAAATCACGGAGAAATTTTCGGAAGATGTCAGGAAAAGTCTACAGTAACAGATATGCTAAGATATGAATTTTTGTCTATACACTATTTATGCAATAAATGCAGGAAAACGTGTCTAGACTTAAGAATGATAAGCATGTAATTTCCGACAAGAAATGATAAGCAAAACTTTTGACATGCAGACACGGTCGAAGTCCAGACTTACTAATGCATCCTAACAACTATCAGTTAGACACACTCATGTAAGACCTGGTTCGCTAGGACCAACGCTCTGATACCAACTGTGAAGATCGCTCCAAATCCATATGGACGAACACGTCATTCATCGATTTCATTGCGAGGTTTTTGACCTCTATATGATACATTTTGTAAACATTGCATTCTTTTGAAAAGGCACACCATAAATGAATATTTATATCAAAGGTTTTCAACATCTGATGATATCTACATATAGACAATCACCGTAAATAATATTTTACAATAGTACTTCCGTTGATAATGCAGTCAAAATAAGATACATGGTGATGATTTGGTGAGTGCAACGTTTCCTTGAAAAATATGCCATGTAAGACTCCATGCACATAGCTTGTCTAACATATAAGCAAACAGCAAAAGACTTCTAGGGAACCTGAGAATAAACATGCTAACAAGTGTCAACACAAAGGTTAGTGAGTTCATAGTTTTAGTGTTTCGCATAATCTGTATATAAAAGTGGATCACAAGATTTCAGTTGTTTCATCCAGAAACGTTTATCAAAATATTCTACAAAATTGAGCACCCTGGTAACTAAACTTAACGTATATATAATTTATACCCTTTGTATAATCATCTTAATAATACACGCAAACCAACGTGTACGCTTCTCAAATAGCATACGTCCGTTAAAAGGCTAGTGCTCTAGCTCGGACGGGGATATCAAGCCCTATGGATCCATATACTACTACTCGCGCCCACCAGTTCTTATAACCGGCAGTTACTAGTTACCAAAGCTAAGGGATTTTCTGTTCAAACTCAGTATAGAATTTAGTATGTACTTGTGTCCATTGTTTTTAAAATAACGTACATGTATTCTCAGCCCAAAAATATATATTGCAAAATCATTTAAAAAGGGAGCAAATGAAACTCACACATATAAATATTGTAAAACAGTTAATAAAGCATTTGCATGTATTCTCAGCCCAAAAATATAAAGGGTAAAAAGGCAAATGAAACTCACCTTAGCAGCATATAAAGTCATTCACAAAAATGTGACCGAAACTCGGATTACCAAATAACCGTAGATCTCAACCTACAGAACATATGTTGGTCAATAAATGTCTATCAAGCTAGGTCTGGTCATAGTGTATCACAATCCTAATGCTCGAGATCAACATACAAAAGTTATCCAAAGTCGTTTCAAAAAGTCAATTTTGACAATAGTTCAACAAAACGAGACATACCTTATTTAAGGAGTCATTTACTCGGTTGGTAATATTCAAAAATCCATTTTATCAATCTCGTAAACAAGTTGTTTAAATCTTAATTGCAGATTCAATAACAATTTCAATTAACGTCAATCATAATTCAGTTGATCATATCTCTTAATCCGTTCATCGAAACTATTCGATATCTAAATGAAAAGTCATTGATTTTTCGCCAGCTTTCCAAAAACATGCATATCATATACCTTTTATCAGTAACATATGTATTTAATTCATGATTCATCATAAACTGTTTAACGACGAAATTTAGCATAAAAGTATGTATAAATATATATACTCGAGCACTAGACATGGATACACAATTAATATATAAAAGATAAAATATGAGTGCTTACGTATCAATATTGAGATTCAATATTGTAGGAAAGTACGTAGACGCAACGGAGATGATAAACACTAGGTTTGATTCATAAATATACCCCCGAACATTACCCATAACCTCCTTGGCAATAACCCATAATTTCTTTAGCTCTATCCCGCTTGAAAATCATTTTGAAAGTGACACGCTCATGACCTCATCGTAGTATTTTAAGTGATATAATTAGTAATAATAATAATACTACTAATAATAATAAAATAAATAATAATAATCTTAATAATAATAATAATAATAATAATAATAATAATAATAATAATAATAATATTAATATAAATAATAAATAATAATAATATTACAGAGGGAGTAATATAGGTGTAAATATAACTAGAGCAGAAACTGGCATTTTATAGGCAACTTTTTGGAATCTGATGCCCATGCGATCGCATGGGTTTTAGTGTATTTTCCATGCGATCGCATGGCCGCCTAATTCAGCTCAAAATGTTTTTGTTTTCTTGTTTGTCGACATATTATTATATAATATATATAATATATATAATTTAAATAATTAATTATATATTATATTAAATTCATGTGCATAGTTGACTTGTAATTTTCATTCCGATGACTCGTACGTTGTCACTCGACTTATGTCCCAGTTCCGGTTTCTCGAACGCATTTTCGTACGCTTAGAAAACTCGGATTTTACGTTTTGTGACTCATACCTTTGTCAAAATATAGTCTTAAATTATCAATAAACTATATCATTCAAAGTGTATCTTAAACTTTCGAGTGTTTTGGTCATTTACTTCTATAAATCATTGTCTTGCTATTTGTTAATATATATATATATAATAACAAATCATTTTATGACCAAGTTAATATATATTTTCAACATTTATAAACACGTTTTAAATATACGTCGCAAGTTATTCATATAATTAATATTCCAACTTATCATATATATTCAAATAAATATTTAAACCAATAAGTTTAATGTACTTTATCAAACAATTAATACACTGCTACGTTTTCAAGTTATAGTGTATATATATATATATATATATATATATATATATATATATATATATATATATATATATATATATATATATATATGTGTGTGTGTGTGTGTGTGTATGTGTGTGTATGTATCTATATACATATAATTGTTTGCGAATCGTCAAGAATAACCGAAAGGTATTTGAATATATGAAAGTAGTTCAAAAATTTTGAGATTCAGTTTTACAGACTTTGCTTATCGTGTCGGAAATGTTAATCATACAAAGATTAAGTTTAAATTTGGTCAGAAATTTCCGGGTCATCACAGTACCTACCCGTTAAAGAAATTTCGTCCCGAAATTTGAGTGAGGTCGTCATGACTAACAATAAAAATGTTTTCATGACGTATATGTGTTGATAAATAGAGTTTTATCACCGTTGAATAATATGGATAAAACAATCCGATTATTTGAAGCGTATGAGAGAAGTTATCATAAAAGAGTGAAATGAAGAATAGAGATTCGTCTTAACTCTTGACGTATTAACGATTGATTTCTGTAATTTAAGGAATAGAAAATCTTCATAATCTAAATAAGATTTGATTCTTCGGAAATTAAGGAGATTAAGATCTTCTTTAATTAAATGCGTAATCTGCCTCGATTGCTATGTCTGATATTTTACTATAAATTGACCTCTTCCGTTTCATTTATTTTCACCACTCCTATAAGCTTCTTCCTTATTTCATACTTCCTAATAGATTTTGAAAATGCTTAATCCAGTTCTGATTCTTGATATTTTCTTGGCTATCGTATCCTTCATTCTTCTTTTTCATCTGCCACCAGAGGAGGTTATTTTCTTCTACTATTACCTTGGGGTTATAGTGTTTTTCATTCTCCCGTGTCTTTATATTGCTATACGCATTGATATACATGGTTTGTAAATTCGGGGTTGTTTTCGGGCTTTATATTTTCTATTATATTTCGGAGCTTCATGCTTTTGTTTTCTCTTCCCGACTTTAAGTCAAGCGAATAATGGTCCAGAATTCGTAGGTATAAATTTCGGAATGAACATAATTAATGTTCTAAGAAAGAAATGGTAATGGCACAATCTGACTTTTCAAATTACCAGAATACCTCGAAAAAGACCGAATCATCAAGAAAAATATTTTCTGGATATGTTTAGAGGTTAAATAGAATGAAAGAGTTATGTAACATGGTTCATGATGAGGGTATGATCTGTGAACCTTTATCACGTTCCATTAGAAACTCAGCATAACTTACTGTAATATAATCACGTTAATCAAGTGTCATTATATTATACTAACTCATGCTTCAGTTCTCAACACTACTTCAAAAGCATCCATTTTTCGAGATTTTCATAATTTAGAAACTAAAATAGTTTCTTTTATGATGTAACACAGATAGCGCGAAGAGATAAATAATTTTGGATAATAATAGTTATGAAGATATTTTCAGAAATATCGAAGATATTTATAATGAAAGATATAATGATATCTTAGAATTTCTAATATCGAAGGATGATGAAGAAGATTTATTCGTAACGGTTTTGAGTCAGGAGCAAGGTATTCGTTAAGGACTTCAGCAGATACTGAATCATTTGTATTCTTTGAAGGCAGGTTTAGTCTTTGAGATTTGTCCACAGCCTCCTTCATGGTTTGCTCAATCCGTTTTTCAGTTCCAAACCTTCTCTTTTTCTGAGCTTTGCCAACACACTATTCTTTATTATCAAACTTTTGGCTGATAAAGTCGTTTACAGTTTTTGCTGCTTCATCAGCATTTTTCCAAAATTCAGAGAACTAGTTTCGCAGTTTGGGGTGTTTTTCAGAAACTTCACCTTCGAAGTAAATAAGTCTAGGAGATAGACATTATATGTATATATATAACTGTTGGCGTAGAATTGCTGTAAAATTCGAAATAGTGATTACTAATTACCGGTAGTTGGTATGGCAATTACCGTTACAAGATGTGGATGAGTACATGATAGGGTTTCAATGAACAATTATAATGGTTTTTCGGAGAGACTTTAAGTCACAGATTAATGAATTTACTGGTACATTTACTGTTAATGTGGTGGAACATGAAAGGTTCCCCAGTAACAAAAACGTATATGCCAGGGTTACAAGTCTGAAAGGTCGTCGTTGACTGGTTGAACGGTTGATAATACTGGATACTTTTGAAAAGGAATTGCAAGGTTATTTTCGGTAAAACAATGCTAATGGATCTTTCACAGTTTTGAAGTCAAAGTATAGCTTTGAAAGATGTAGAGATCTAAGAATGATATCACTTGTTAAATCTTGACTTGGATTCTGATCCGTCAATATCAGAATATGTAATTGAATTTGTATGAAAACGATTGTATATCGCTGTGAGCATAGTTAATAATTTTTGAATCAAAGTTGAAGAATGTACAGTATAACATATTAATTGTGAACTTATATATTTTCCGGGAATTACCTACCCGTTAAAGATTTCACAAGTAATATTTTGTAAAAAAGAATTTTCATTACAGTCTTTATGAAAATATATGTATGTATATTTCTTCAGATGTAATACGGATTTAATGAGTTAATATCATATTAAGCTCATTTGATTTTCGGCTTGACTTAGAAATGATTAATCTCTAAAACATTAAAGATTACATAATCTTTGCGGAGTTTTTCACTAATGAAATCAATACTTCATTATTTATTCTTATTGATATTCCTCGGTGGAGGATGTTGGTGCTCGTGGAATTTTTGTGAACCTTACAAGGCATAGATGATGTTTTCTGGAAAGTTTCGAGTATATCGAAATTGAAAATGGAAAATCAATTATGTAATTGATTAATACACTTGGTTTATTATGAAATGGAATTCATTGGGTTGAAACAGAGATTGTAGTTAACAATGGTTAAGTTATTAAGGAAGGATGTACATCATTGCATATTAGTAATATGAACTAACCGAGTAGTTCCTACCAGTTAAGATTCACACATAATAGCTTAGTACGAAAAGATTTATTTTGATTTCAAAATTCATATATATTAAATATACATAAAATTTCTTCAGGGGAAATGAGTTAATACTTCATCGGTTATTGTTGCTGGTATTTCTTGGTAACTACGGTGCGTATGACGATGATGCTCGTGGAACATATTGTGAAGTTGAGGTTTGCGATGCGGATGTTGTTGGTGGTGGTAATGGTACTGTTGGTGTTGTTGTCGATGGTACTGTTGATGCCGGTGATGCTGCTGGAGCTTGTAACCTTTGCACCGTATTCTCCAAAGCCACTACCCGAGCGCGAAGCTCGTTGACTTCTTCTACTACACCGGGATGATTGGCGGTTCGGACGAGCGGATGAATAAGATCCATAATTTGAGATAGTATATTATCGTGACGAGATACTCTGGAAATGAGAGAGAAAATGGTGTCTCGAACAGGTTCGCCGGTAAGTGCTTCGGGTTCTTCGCCAAGAGGGCAATGTGGTGGATGGAAGGGATCACCTTCTTCTTGTCTCCAATGATTAAGTAGACTACAAACCCATCCCTAATTCATCCAGAATAGATGATGGCTAATTGGTTGATCCATTCCGGTTACACTGTCTTCGGAATTCAGGTGAATATCCATATCGGAATAGCTGTCGGAGTTTAAGGAATTTGAACTAGATACGGGATCCATCTTGTATAATTAGGGAGATGGTTTTTGATATGAATTAGATTATAGAATTTAGTTTGGTATTCTTCAATACATAATTTACATATGTATATATAATACCAAAATTTCATAAATCACGGAGAAATTTTCGGAAGATGTCAGGAAAAGTTTACAGTAACAGATACGCTAAGATATGAATTTTTGTCTATACACTATTTATGCAATAAATGCAGGAAAACGTGTCTAGACTTAAGAATGATAAGCATGTAATTTCCGACAAGAAATGATAAGCAAAACTTTTGACATGCAGACACGATCGAAGTCCAGACTTACTAATTGATAATGCTAAAAACGAACATATATTTCATAGCATTATTCCTCAAGAAAGACAAGCTTTTAGTTGCAATTGTTCTATTTACAAGTGATATTCGTTTAAATAATAAAAGGTGAAGACAAAAGACAGATTCGACGAATTGAAGACGCAAACGACCAAAAAGCTCAAAAGTAAAAAAGACAATCAAAAAGGTTCCAATTATTGATAAGAAACGTCTCGAAATTACAATAGTACAAGATTCAAAACGCAAAGTACAAGATATTAAATTGTACGCAAGGACGTTCGAAAATCCGGAACCGGGACCAGAGTCAACTCTTAACGCTCGACGCAACGGACTAAAAATTACAAGTTAACTATGTATATAAATATAATATAATATATAATTAATTATATTAATTATATATATATTATATTTATAAATAAAAAACCGTCGGCAGAGAAAGACTCCAAGGACTGAGCTGTAAATTCATTCTCCGCGACTCGCGGAGTTTGAAGAGGATTTCACCGCGAGTCGCGGAGCCCCAAATTGAATTTCTGCCTATAAAGCAAACCGAATTCTGATCATTTTTCATAATCCATCTTTCTCTCTTCTCTCATATATACGTAAAATATATATATAATTTATATTTTAATTTTAAATTTTAATTATAATTCTAATAATAAGGGTATGTTAGCGAATGTTGTAAGGGTGTAAGTCGAAATTCTGTCTGTGTAACGCTACGCTATTTTTAATCATTGTAAGTTATGTTCAACCTTTTTATATTAATGTCTCGTAGCTAAGTTATTATTATGCTTATTTAAAACGAAGTAATCATGATGTTGGGCTAATTACTAAAATTGGGTAATTGGGCTTTGTACCATAATTGGGGTTTGGACAAAAGAACGACACTTGTGGAAATTAGACTATGGGCTATTAATGGGCTTTATATTTGTTTAACTAAATGAAAGTTTGTTAATGTTAATATAAAGATTTATAATTGGGCATCCCTATAAATTACCATATACACTCGATCGGACACGATGGGCGGGGTATTTATATGTACGAATAATCGTTCATTTAACCGGACACGGGAATGGATTAATAGCCACTAGAATAATTAAAACAGGGGTGAAATTACATTCAAGGGTAATTGGTGTAATTGCTAACAAAGTAGTAAAACCTTGGTTTACACGCAGTTGATAACCTGGTGTATTCATTAAACAAAGTATTAAAACCTTGTTACAATTCGAATCCCCAATTAGTTGGAATATTTAACTTCGGGTATAAGGATAATTTGACGAGGACACTCGCACTTTATATTTATGACTGATGGACTGTTATGGACAAAAACCAGACGGACATATTAAATAATCTAGGACAAAGGACAATTAACCCATGGGCATAAAACTAAAATCAACACGTCAAACATCATGATTACGGAAGTTTAAATACGCATAATTCTTTTATTTCATATTTAATTTCCTTTATTTTATATTTAATTGCACTTCTAATTATCGCACTTTTATTTATTGTTGTTTAATCGCACTTTTAATTATCGTACTTTTTAATTATCGCAATTTTATTTTATCGCACTTTTATTATTCGCAATTTCATTATCGTTATTTATTTTACGCTTTAAATTAAGTCTTT
Organism: Rutidosis leptorrhynchoides; assembly: GCF_046630445.1. Lineage (NCBI taxonomy): Eukaryota > Viridiplantae > Streptophyta > Magnoliopsida > Asterales > Asteraceae > Rutidosis > Rutidosis leptorrhynchoides. The sequence goes on from NC_092337.1 coordinate 117,915,812, forward strand.
TATTTATTAGGTTTTAACTGCGACTAAAGTCTTAAAATCGACAAACCGGTCATTAAACGGTAAAAACCCCCCTTTATAATAATAATATTACTTATATATATGTTTGTATTTTTATAAAAGTAAACTAATATAGCGTTAAGCTTTGTTTAAAGATTTCCCTGTGGAACGAACCGGACTTACTAAAAACTACACTACTGTACGATTAGGTACACTACCTATAAGTGTTGTAGCAAGGTTTAAGTATATCCATTCTATAAATAAATAAATATCTTGTGTAAAATTGTATCGTATTTAATAGTTTTTCCTAGTAAAATATAAACTATTTCGTATACCCCGCTGCAAACATCAAGTATTTTTGGCGCCGCTGCCGGGGAAATCATCTTAAACGCCGGAAGCGCAACGCTAATATATAAAAAATAAAAAAAAAAGAAATTTTAGTTAACTTTTATTAAAATTCGTTTTTGTAAAAATACGTTTTAATTATTCAAAAATATAAAAAGAAAAACAAAAATATAAGTATTTTTTTTAAGATTTTGTTAAATATTTAAGTTTTATAAGTTTCTTTATTTTTATTTTAATTTATAAAAATATAAGTTTTATTAAATATCTTTTATATATAGAAAAAATTAAAAACAGAAAATTAAAAAAAAAAAATAAAGAAAAAACGCGTAAAATTTCAAACTGCTCCAGATCTGAAATTCTGAACCCCGCGACTCGCGGGGTTTGATGCTTTAATTGCCGCAACTCGCGGAAACTTTCTGACAGGCGACAAAAAACCCTAAACCAGCATTAATTACGGGTATTAATTAATTATTATTATTATTTAACCCTAATAATTATTATTATTATTATTAGTTTTATTTTAACTTTTACTTTTTAATTAATTTGTATTTTTAGTTTAAATAAGTTTAATTAAATTGTAAAATTAATAGTTTTATAAAATAAATAATATAAAAATAATATTTTTATAAAAATTGTACTTTTTACAACTTTTTATATATTTTTATATTTTGTGTCATAACCCGTCCTTAACCATAAGAACGTGTTAGATAACGTATGATTTCATTGCGAGGTATTGACCTCTATATGAGACATTTTTAAAAGATCAACTGCATATATTATACATTACAAACCATGATTCTTATTTTAGTACAAGCTTTAGACAACATAAAGATGATTATCGTTTAGCGATAATCTTAGACTTACAAACTTTACATGTGATGATAATAATACGATTTCTAGCATATTTTACATTACAATTCCTCGGATATGCAGTTTTATTTTTGACACAAATATGCATACTCAAGATCTTGCTTAAGTTCAACATGTTGCAGCGGAAGCTTCTAATTATCACCTGAGAATAGACATGTTTAAAATGTCAACATAAAGTTGGTGAGATATAGGTTTAATGCCGGCAGCGATATAAATATAGACCACAAGATTTCATATATAAACATTTTAATAAAAATATTCTAAGTGGTTGAGCACTTGGTAACCATACTTAACATTTAATCACGTCGCATATTCCCTTTATTATGAAATCTTACTACACCGTACCAAGTGTAGTCACGAAACGAAGTACTGTGCAACCGTTGAATACTGGTCGTCCAGTCCGGTTGGGGTTGTCAGGCCCGATAGATCTATCAACAGGATTCGCGTTTACAATACCGCTGTAAATAATAGTTACCAAGCTACAGGGAAGTATGCCAGTGGTACAACTCAACGTAGAATATATTTTTCAGTTACTTGTGTTCATATCGTAAAACATAAAATACATGTATTCTCATCCCGAAATATTTAGAGTTTAAAAGTGGGACTATATACTCACTTTTGCCTTGAAGATATATATTTTGACTTAGTCTCCGGTTGATATCACAAACCTAACCATATATAATATATCAATACCTTTTCTTTTTAAACAATCGTCACATATATATACTTATAATACTTTTAATAATTCCTTAGTCCGTAGTTAGCAGTTCGATGTTAGTAATTCAATTTTAAATGGTTCATTTTTAGGTGTTTAATAAACCCCCAACGAAATAAATAAAACCCCCATCGTATATGTATTGGTCGAGATTAATCTTGACCCACGGTACCGGTGTTGTCAAATGACGTGTTGCGTACATAAAGTACCGGTGTTGTCAAATGACGTGTTGCGTACAATCATGGGATCTTATGATTAATCTTCTCGTATTGTTTACGGGTGATCCTGAACCATATAAAATTAAATTATGAGTACATATATATAAAATATCATGTTATTTTAAAAAGATGTGATTTATTTAATTTTCTCCAATTATTTTCGTAGCTAAACTAGTCTTAGATATCCGATCTCGTTTTGGTCATAGTTTCTTCGTTACAACTCCGTTTTCGTTGATTCAACTTGCCACTTCCTTGGATCGAGTCCCTCTTTAAGACTATGAACTGTAAATACCTTAGTTTGTATTTGAAATCACAGGTCATAGGTCAAACTTTAGTGAAACTTATGAAGTTAATCATTTTTGTTACAAAAATATCATTTAATGACCATTTTTCTAAAAATACTTATACTTTGAATTAAATCATGAAATTTTTATGTGTTAACATATTCATAAGAAATATCATTTTTCCAGAATATAAACCTCCAATTCAATGTTCAAGATGGTTTTTAATTATCCAACCCAAAACAGCCCCCGGTTACACTCCGACGTCGTAAATTCAGTTTTTAAGGTGTTCTTTGAAAAATCAAGTTATACCTTGTTAAATTAGCATATATTTATGTTATATTACAGGTCTTGAAGTATTTTAAAAGTTAAGTTAGAAGGATCTATTTAGTTTGCAAACAAGTTTGAAAACATTCAAACTATGTTCTTGTTGTTAAAATTTTATACCACAAAATAAAATAGCTATATATATATGAATCGAATAAGGTTATGAACATAGTTACTACCTCAAGTTCCTTGGACAAGGTTGCTGTAAAAGAGGAGTAAAAAGCTAGAACCAAAAGGGTGATGGAATTGGATGAAAGATTGAAAGTAAGTTTGTGTTCTTGGAAGGATTTCTTGAAGTGTTGTTGTAAGAGTTTTATTATGGTGATTAAGTGATGTTTTTGAAGCTAGATATTCATGGTATCTTGCTGGGATTATGATGAACACTTAAGGTTCTTAAGATTGTGTTTTGTTTAGAGAAAATGAGGTAGTAAAGATTGAAAATGGATGGAGTATATAAAGCCTTAAAAAAAACGTTTTTCATGGGAAACATGGACAAGATTTTCAAGTTGTTATTTTGTGAAATTAGTCAACAAACTTCCAAATTCTAATTACCTCTCATCTAGGGCAGTAATAATGGCTAGTTAGGTGGTGATTTGATGTGTATATACTAATAGTAAATACGTATAGAAGCTAGGTACGATACGAGTACATATACTCTAGATATACGTATAGAAATCTTGTGAAAAATGGAATGAGAATTCAAATATAGCTATCTTTTGTGAATACACTTATATTGTTTTATGTATTTAAGTCCTTAAAAAGTGATTAAATACATTACATATATGATATATGTATAAACATTATAGGTCATAAGTATTTATGTCAAATAACGTTACGTATGATTATCGTTTTGAAAACTTAAGTTAGTAGTTTCAAAATATACTTATAACTTATTGTTATTAATACAAAATGAGATATTACAACATTCTTAGATCATGTTAAATATGTATATATACATATATATACACAAACGTATAATTATCATATGTTATATAGTTCGTGATATCATCGGTCAAACTAGACGGTCAATCGTTGTGTAAAACTCATTTCAAAAACATAATTCTCAACAATTTGGATTGCTTATCATGTTGGTAAGGTTTAATTTATGTAAATATTAATCTTATAAGTATAGAATGATCGAAAAAGTGCGGGTCATTACAGTACCTACCCGTTAAATAAATTTCGTCCCGAAATTTTAAAATTGTACCTATTTTGCGTCTTCGGGAAACAAGTGTGGATACTTTTGTTTCATTTGATCCTCTCGTTCCCAAGTAAACTCGGGACCCCTTCGAGCATTCCAACGAACCTTAACGATCGGTATGTTGCTCTGCTTGAGCCGTTTAACTTCACGATCCATGATTTCGATTGGTTCTTCGATGAATTGTAGTTTCTCGTCGACATGGATTTCTTCAAGAGGAATGGTGAGGTCTTCCTTTGCAAGACACTTCTTAAGGTTTGAGACGTGAAAGGTATTATGTACTCCGGCGAGTTGTTGCGGTAACTCGAGTCGATAAGCTACCGGTCCAATGCGTTCGATGATCTTGAACGGGCCTACATACCTTGGGTTTAGTTTACCCCTTTTTCCAAAACGTATTACACCTTTCCAAGGTGACACCTTTAACATAACCATGTCACCGATCTGAAACTCTAATGGTTTCCTTCGAACATCGGCGTAGCTCTTTTGGCGACTACGGGCTGTTTTCAATCTCTCCTTGATTTGTACTATCTTCTCAGTCGTTTCGTGTATGATCTCGGGACCAGTTAATTGTCGATCTCCTACTTCATTCCAACAGATAGGAGATCTACACTTCCTTCCATACAGTGCTTCGAATGGCGCAGCTTTAATGCTCGCATGATAACTATTATTATACGAGAATTCTGCTAACGGTAAATACTTATCCCATCCGTTTCCAAAATCGATCACACATGCCCTGAGCATGTCTTCAAGAGTTTGAATCGTTCTTTCACTCTGCCCATCGGTTTGCGGATGATATGCGGTGCTCATATCCAAACGAGTTCCTAGGGCCTCCTGTAGTGATTGCCAGAACTTTGAGGTAAATCTACTATCACGATCGGATATAATGGAAATAGGTATTCCATGCCTTGAAACAATTTCCTTTATATACAATCGTAATAGTTTCTCCATTCTATCCGTTTCCTTTATAGGCAAGAAATGTGCAGACTTGGTGAGACGATCAACAATCACCCAAATGGTGTCGTATCCCCAGGCAGTCTTTGGTAACTTCGTGATGAAATCCATGGTAATACCATCCCATTTCCATTCTGGGATTTCTGGTTGTTGAAGTAACCCTGACGGCTTTTGGTGTTCTGCTTTGACCTTGGAACAAGTTAAACACTCCCCAACATATGTTGCAACGTCTGTCTTTAAATTAGGCCACCAATAATGTGTCTTAAGATCTTGATACATCTTTCCAACTCCAGGATGTATTGAGTATCTTGTCTTATGTACCTCGTTCAATATCAACTTCCTTAATCCACCCAACTTCGGTACCCAAATACGATTTGCAAAATATCAAATTCCATATTCCCGCATAACGAGTTGCTTCTCATACTTCTTCATTATTTCATTTCCTATATTTTCTTTAGTAAGTGCTTCTCGTTGAACTTCTTTGATTTGTGAGTTGAGATTCATGCGAATTTTTATGTTCATCGCTCGTACTCGAATTGGTTCTCGTTCCTTTCTGCTTAGAGCGTCGGCCACCACGTTCGCTTTCCCGGGATGATAACGAATTTCACAATCATAGTCATTTATTAACTCAACCCACCTACGTTGCCTCATGTTCAGCTGTTTTTGATCGAAAATATGTTGAAGGCTTTTATGATCAGTAAACACAGTGCATCTAACCCCATATAAGTAGTGTCTCCATATCTTTAACGCAAACACGACTGCTCCCAGTTCTAGATCATGCGTTGTATAATTCCGCTCGTGAATCTTCAATTGTCGAGATGCGTATGCAATAACTTTCTTTCGTTGCATAAGAACACAACCAAAACCTTGTCGCGAAGCGTCACAATATATTTCAAAATCATCGTTCCCTTCAGGTAACGATAAAATAGGCGCCGTAGTTAACTTCTTCTTCAGTAATTGAAATGCGTTCTCCTGCTCCGAGGTCCATTCGTATTTCTTCCCTTTTTGCGTTAATGCTGTCAACGGCTTAGCTATTCGGGAAAAATCTTGAATAAACCTTCTATAATAACCGGCTAAACCCAAAAATTGGCGTATCTGCATTGGTGTTTTAGGAGTCTCCCATTTTTCAATGGCTTCAATTTTTGCTGGATCAACCTGAATTCCTTTGCTACTAACAACGTGGCCAAGAAATTGCACTTCTTTCAACCAGAAAGCACACTTAGAAAATTTAGCGTATAGCTGTTCTTTTCTCAACAACTCTAATATCAACCTTAAATGCTGCTCATGCTCTTGCTCACTCTTGGAATAGATAAGAATGTCATCAATGAAAACGATAACAAACTTATCTAAATACGGACTACAAACTCGATTCATGAGGTCCATGAATACAGCTGGCGCATTCGTCAATCCAAACGGCATGACCAAAAATTCGTAATGACCATAACGTGTCCGAAAAGCAGTTTTCGGAATGTCCTCTTCTTTGACACGTAGTTGATGATAGCCCGATCTTAGGTCGATTTTCGAATAAACACATGATCCTTGGAGTTGATCAAATAAGTCGTCAATTCTCGGTAGTGGATACCGATTTTTGATAGTTAACTTATTTAATTCACGATAATCTATACACATCCTAAAAGATCCATCTTTCTTTTTAACAAATAGAATCGGAGCTCCCCACGGTGAAGTACTTGGTCGTATGAATCCACGATCCAGTAATTCTTTTAACTGACTCTGAAGTTCTTTTAACTCGGACGGTGCAAGTCTATATGGAGCACGGGCAACTGGTGCAGCTCCTGGTACTAAATCTATTTGAAATTCTACAGATCTAAATGGAGGTAATCCCGGCAACTCTTCCGGAAAAACTTCAGGAAAATCTCTTGCCACAGGCACGTCGTTGATGCACTTCTCTTTTTCTTTCTTTTCGACTTTATTAACATGTGCTAGAATAGCATAACATCCCTTTTCTAAACACTTCTTGGCTTTCAAACAGCTAATGAGTTTTAGCTTTGAGTTACCCTTCTCTCCATAAATCATCACCGGCATTTTATCCTTACAAGGAATGCGAATTGCCTTCTTGGCACACACAACTTCAGCTCCTACTTTGGACATCCAGTCCATGCCGACTATTACATCAAAACTTCCTAATTCTACGGGTATTAAGTCAATTTTAAATGTTTCTCCGGCTAAATTTATTTTACAATCACGGCAAATTTTATCGGCTTTAATTAGTTTACCATTAGCTAACTCAATCATGTACTTAGCATCTAGAGGTAATGATGAACAATTCAATTTAGCGTAAAAACCTCTACTCACGTAACTTCTATCGGCACCAGTATCAAATATAATAGATGCGGATAAGTTATTAATGGTAAACGTACCCGTAACAAGCTCCGGGTCTTCACACGCCTCTCTAGCATTAATAACAAATGCTCTTCCACGTGCAGATCCATTATTCTTCTCTGGATTCGGACACTGGCTCTTATAGTGACCTTGTTTTCCACACCCATAACAAGTAATGGTAGCCAAAGCAGTTCTATTTGCATTGGTGGCAGGAGTCTTGGTACCATTTGTATTTGTAACGAGGGCCCTACAATCTTCAGCAAGATGACCCTTTCGATTACATTTGTTGCATACCACATTACAGTAGCCAGAGTGATGTTTGTGGCATCGGTTACATAAAGGATTTTGTCCTTTGTAACCAAAGCTTAAACCACTACCCGCACCTTGCGTGATTTCTTGTTTCTTAAAAGATTGTTGTTGGTTACCTCGATCATAATTTCCATTCCACTTTCTTTTGTTACCTGATACCTTCACATCAGTATTGGATACTTTCTTATCCATGATGACCTGATCCATTAGCTCGTTTGCCATGGTTATAGCTTCATGAATTGTCTTAGGTTTCGATGCTGTAACATTTGCCTTGACCTTTTTGGGCAAACCATCTTTGTACATTTCAATCTTCCGTTCTTCGGTTGGAACCAATTCAGGACATAGCAAAACTAATTCCATGAATCGCTGATTGTAGTTGGTGATTTCAGTACCAATAACCTTCAGACTTCGTAATTCATCTTCCAACTTCCTAACCTCGTTCCTTGGACAATATTCGTTGATTAACATTGTTTTGAATTCTTCCCATGGAGTATCATAAGCTACATCTCCTCCTACAGCCTTCACAAAATTTTTCCATCACGTGAGTGCACTATCTTGTAAAGTGCACGATGCATACTTGGTCATGTCCTTTTCAACACAACCACTGATTTTAAACACAGTCTCCATCTTTTCTATCCACCGGGTTAAACCGATCGGTCCTTCTGTTCCACTGAATGATGAGGGCTTGCAAGCTTGAAAAGTTTTGTAAGTGCACCCCACACGAGGATTTGGGTTAACTGCAGCACCTCTTGCAGCCTCGACCCATAACATTCTGTCGTTCACTCGCTGATTGATGAATTCCTCGACTTCTTGTTCCGTCATTCGATTCAATCGCGCCATTTTCTAATGAAAGAAAATAATTATTCACATGGAATATTATAGATGTAGTGTGTATTTATAGTACATTATAGCTTGTTAACAATATGAACCAGGTATTATTATAAAAGCCTTTTCTTCTTATTAGCATTTTATAATTATATCTAGGGTAGTACCTACCCGTTAATGTTCATACTTAATAGCTTAGTACAGAACCAATTACTACAATCTAAATAATACTTAACCATGGAAAATTATTGCATTTCATACTTCACTATTTTACATATGCTTATCTTACATCGAACATTAAGCAAACCACACTAATAATATTATACAAAACATCATATGATCCCATGGTTTAATACGGCAGCGCATCGTTTGGTCTATTTTCTAGGACGTTTAGGTTCAAAGAATCGCTTAACGCTTATCCTGGCTGTCTGCCTATATTTTGGCTGTGGGGCTGAAGAACTGGATGCCGGGATAGAACGAATAGGAATAGCGGGAATAGGGGTGGTAGTGTCTAGTGGAGTTGGTGCCACATCATTCTCACTAAACTCGGAATTTGAATTTTCTAATTCATTAGCCTTTCGTTTCTTTCCTAGTTCGAACTCGTCTTTTGTAATTTCCTGTATTTCTTCCTCGGGTTCACTTTCCTCCTCGGGTTCACTTTCCTCCTCGGGTTCACTTTCCGGGTTCTCTATAGTTGGTTCATCCGGAATTTGTGAGTCTTCCCCAAAGATATCATTTTCGTCATCGGATAGGTTAATGACTGGAACACCATCTGAAGATTCTGGTTCGGAGTCGCTGAATGTGATAACAAGTTTTGAGCCCGACATCTATCATACAACAACTAACCCATTAGTACTACATAATATTTACATATAAATTTTAACCAACAATGATAAGCAATGGTTTTTAAATCAGACCCGGTCAAAGTCCAGACTTACTAATGTATCCTAACGACTTATCAGTTAGACACACTAATGCAAACCTGGTTCGCTAAGACCACTGCTCTGATACCACATGTCATAACCCGTCCTTAACCATAAGAACGTGTTAGATAACGTATGATTTCATTGCGAGGTATTGACCTCTATATGCGACATTTTTAAAAGATCAACTGCATATATTATACATTACAAACCATGATTCTTATTTTAGTACAAGCTTTAGACAACATAAAGATGATTATCGTTTAGCGATAATCTTAGACTTACAAACTTTACATGTGATGATAATAATACGATTTCTAGCATATTTTACATTACAATTCCTCGGATATGCAGTTTTATTTTTGACACAAATATGCATACTCAAGATCTTGCTTAAGTTCAACATGTTGCAGCGGAAGCTTCTAATTATCACCTGAGAATAAACATGTTTAAAATGTCAACATAAAGTTGGTGAGATATAGGTTTAATGCCGGCAGCGATATAAATATAGACCACAAGATTTCATATATAAACATTTTAATAAAAATATTCTAAGTGGTTGAGCACTTGGTAACCATACTTAACATTTAATCACGTCGCATATTCCCTTTATTATGAAATCTTACTACACCGTACCAAGTGTAGTCACGAAACGAAGTACTGTGCAACCGTTGAATACTGGTCGTCCAGTCCGGTTGGGGTTGTCAGGCCCGATAGATCTATCAACAGGATTCGCGTTTACAATACCGCTGTAAATAATAGTTACCAAGCTACAGGGAAGTATGCCAGTGGTACAACTCAACGTAGAATATATTTTTCAGTTACTTGTGTCCATATCGTAAAACATAAAATACATGTATTCTCATCCCGAAATATTTAGAGTTTAAAAGTGGGACTATATACTCACTTTTGCCTTGAAGATATATATTTTGACTTGGTCTCCGGTTGATATCACAAACCTAACCATATATAATATATCAATACCTTTTCTTTTTAAACAATCGTCACATATATATACTTATAATACTTTTAATAATTCCTTAGTCCGTAGTTAGCAGTTCGATGTTAGTAATTCAATTTTAAATGGTTCATTTTTAGGTGTTTAATAAACCCCCAACGAAATAAATAAAACCCCCATCGTATATGTATTGGTCGAGATTAATCTTGACCCACGGTACCGGTGTTGTCAAATGACGTGTTGCGTACATAAAGTACCAGTGTTGTCAAATGACGTGTTGCGTACAATCATGGGATCTTATGATTAATCTTCTCGTATTGTTTACGGGTGATCCTGAACCATATAAAATTAAATTATGAGTACATATATATAAAATATCATGTTATTTTAAAAAGATGTGATTTATTTAATTTTCTCCAATTATTTTCGTAGCTAAACTAGTCTTAGATATCCGATCTCGTTTTGGTCATAGTTTCTTCGTTACAACTCCGTTTTCGTTGATTCAACTTGCCACTTCCTTGGATCGAGTCCCTCTTTAAGACTATGAACTGTAAATACCTTAGTTTGTATTCGAAATCACAGGTCATAGGTCAAACTTTAGTGAAACTTATGAAGTTAATCATTTTTGTTACAAAAATATCATTTAATGACCATTTTTCTAAAAATACTTATACTTTGAATTAAATCATGAAATTTTTATGTGTTAACATATTCATAAGAAATATCATTTTTCCAGAATATAAACCTCCAATTCAAAGTTCAAGATGGTTTTTAATTATCCAACCCAAAACAGCCCCCGGTTACACTCCGACGTCGTAAATTCAGTTTTTAAGGTGTTCTTTGAAAAACCAAGTTATACCTTGTTAAATTAGCATATATTTATGTTATATTACAGGTCTTGAAGTATTTTAAAAGTTAAGTTAGAAGGATCTATTTAGTTTGCAAACAAGTTTGAAAACATTCAAACTATGTTCTTGTTGTTAAAATTTTATACCACAAAATAAAATAGCTATATATATATGAATCGAATAAGGTTATGAACATAGTTACTACCTCAAGTTCCTTGGACAAGGTTGCTGTAAAAGAGGAGTAAAAAGCTAGAACCAAAAGGGTGATGGAATTGGATGAAAGATTGGAAGTAAGTTTGTGTTCTTGGAAGGATTTCTTGAAGTGTTGTTGTAAGAGTTTTATTATGGTGATTAAGTGATGTTTTTGAAGCTAGATATTCATGGTATCTTGCTGGGATTATGATGAACACTTAAGGTTCTTAAGATTGTGTTTTGTTTAGAGAAAATGAGGTAGTAAAGATTGAAAATGGATGGAGTATATAAAGCCTTAAAAAAAACGTTTTTCATGGGAAACATGGACAAGATTTTCAAGTTGTTATTTTGTGAAATTAGTCAACAAACTTCCAAATTCTAATTACCTCTCATCTAGGGCAGTAATAATGGCTAGTTAGGCGGTGATTTGATGTGTATATACTAATAGTAAATACGTATAGAAGCTAGGTACGATACGAGTACATATACTCTAGATATACGTATAGAAATCTTGTGAAAAATGGAATGAGAATTCAAATATAGCTATCTTTTGTGAATACACTTATATTTTTTTATGTATTTAAGTCCTTAAAAAGTGATTAAATACATTACATATACGATATATGTATAAACATTATAGGTCATAAGTATTTATGTCAAATAACGTTACGTATGATTATCGTTTTGAAAACTTAAGTTAGTAGTTTCAAAATATACTTATAACTTATTGTTATTAATACAAAATGAGATATTACAACATTCTTAGATCATGTTAAATATGTATATATACATATATATACACAAACGTATAATTATCATATGTTATATAGTTCGTGATATCATCGGTCAAACTAGACGGTCAATCGTTGTGTAAAACTCATTTCAAAAACATAATTCTCAACAATTTGGATTGCTTATCATGTTGGTAAGGTTTAATTTATGTAAATATTAATCTTATAAGTATAGAATGATCGAAAAAGTGCGGGTCATTACATTTTGTCCCTTTTTAATCGTTTTAGCGTAACTTTTGTATTTTTAGCTCATATTTAGTTTTAATTCATAGTTTTTGCCATAATTATTTTTACTTCTAGATTTTTAGGCTTTGCCGTAGAATTCCTTAAGTGCTTTTTCTTTAGACTAAGATTTAGGTGCTTTAGAATTTTGCGACGCCTTTTTAAGTTTTAGTTTCGTTTTAAGTTATTTCCATTTGGGATTTAGTTTTTCCTGTAAGCTTTAATATTTTTAGACCTTTTACTATGTATCAATTATCATTCCAATTAGTAATTTCAATTTGCGATTATAATTTTAAGTTAGTTGTAGTAATAAGGTTAGGTTAGTCAAGTATTTTTAAGTTTTTATAAGTTTCTTTTATTTTTCCGTCACCTTTTATTTTTCAACCATTTTTTCTTTTTCGACCTTTTGCGACGAACTCTTTTTCTCTCTCATTTCTCGCTATTCTAGTTTTAGGACATAGATTTTTTCTACTTCTTATCTAAACTTTCTTAAAATTACGAAAATTTATTTTAAGTGGTTAAATTAATAGACATCAAAATTTTCTGGTTCGTAGTAATAGTTGGATTTGTACGTGGACCGGGTTATTGGAGCCAAACAGTCCTCAATTATATTGAGACCAAACGAATCCTGCCCCTCTGCTGCATCTTTTGGCTATTCGAAACGTGGGCAAAATCAGAAAAGTCTATTGATTGGATAACTTATTATAATTTTTCTTTCCTTTTTAAAACTAATAGGATATTCAGTGAATGCACCGAGCAAGACGTTCACCACCTTTTGTACGTTCACCACCTGTAACTAGATCAAGACATTTAGCAAATATAACCGCCGTTGATTTTTCTTTAGAATCGTCATCCAGTCGACCAAGTACTTCAGTTCAAATTTCCGATAATCCATTTTTTGAACCCGACCTCACAATTGAGAATCCGGAAAATATTCAGGAACGGTTCGTAGATCCTGAACCATTAAACTTTCCTCCGGAACCACTAATCATTCAAACAGAGATTGTTGAGGAACGAACCATTAAATCAGAATCATCTAGTGATACCGATTCAACAAATTCAATTATGGAGAATCTGGAACCTTTAAGTATGGAAGACCGAATGAGAGCTAAACGCACTGGCCAAGGTCACGCAATTACTCATCCAGACATTAATGCGCCAGATTATGAAATCAAAGGACAAATTCTACACATGGTGACTAATCAATGCCAATTTAGTGGTGCGCCGAAGGAAGATCCAAATGAACATCTACGTACCTTTAATAGGATCTGCACACTATTTAAAATCCGAGAAGTGGAGGATGAACAGATATATCTCATGTTATTTCCCTGGACTTTAAAGGGAGAAGCCAAAGATTGGTTGGAATCGTTACCTGAAGGGGCGATCGATACATGGGACGTTTTAGTTGACAAATTTCTTAAACAATTCTTTCCTGCATCTAAAGCCGTAAGACTTCAAGCAGAAATTGTTACGTTTACACAGAAACCAAATGAAACTCTATATGAGGCATGGACAAGATATGGAAAGTTGTTAAGAGGATGTCCGCAACATGGTTTAGACACCTGTCAAATAGTACAAATATTCTACCAAGGATGCGACATCACTACAAGGAAAGACATAGATATAGCAGCTGGTGGTTCTATTATGAAGAAAACCGAAACTGATGCTTACAAAATTATTGATAACACTGCTTCCCACTCACATGAGTGGCACCAAGAAAAAGATATCATTAGATCATCTAAAGCAGCTAGAGCCGATTCTAGCCATGACTTAGATTCCATTTCCGCAAAGATAGATGCTGTGGAGAGACGAATGGAAAAGATGACTAAAGATATTCACTCAATACGAATTAGTTGTGAGCAGTGTGGAGGACCATATTTGACAAAAGATTGTCTCAGTATTGAATTAACAATGGAACAAAGAGAGAATATTTCATACATAAACCAAAGGCCTGGAAATAATTATCAGAATAATTATCAACCGCCAAGACCGATTTACAATCAAAACCAGAATTATAACCGAAATATTCCATACAACAACCAACAAGGTCCTAGCAATCAACAAGTATCCAATAATACTTACAATCAGCAAAGACCTAATTTTCAAAACAAACCACCACAACAAACCGATGATAAAAAGCCAAATTTAGAAGATATGATGACAAAGCTAGTTGAAACTCAAACGCAGTTTTTCACATCTCAGAAACAAACCAATGAACAAAATGCTCAAGCATTTAGAAATCAACAAGCTTCTATTCAAAATCTGGAACAAGAAGTAAGTAACCTAGCAAGGTTAATAGGTGAAAGAAAACCGGAAAGTCTACCTAGTGATACAAATGCTAACCCCCGAAATGAAACAGCTAAAGCCATTACCACAAGAAGTGGTACAACACTTAAACCACCTGAAATACCTGTAACTTCTGATGAAACTATTCCTACTCCACAAGAACCACAACCTGATTAAGATAAGGAAAAAGAACCGGTAGTTGAAAAGGTTAATGAAGATAACATAGTTAAGGATAAACCTTATGTTAAACCATATCAACCACCACTTCCTTATCCGAGTAAAATGAAGAAAGAGAAACTTGAAGCCGAGCAATCCAAATTCTTGGATATGTTTAAACAGATAAATGTAAATCTTCCTTTCATTGATGTGATTTCAGGAATGCCAAGATATGCTAAATTCTTGAAAGATCTGATCACGAATAGAAAGAAAATGGAAGAACTCTCGGCTGTTACTATGAATGCTAATTGTTCAGCAGTACTGTTGAATAAGATACCAGAAAAACTATCTGATCCAGGAAGTTTCACAATTCCATGTTTTCTGGGTAGTCTTAGCTCAATAGAAGCATTGGCAGACTTAGGTGCTAGTATAAATCTAATGCCGTATTCACTATACGCTAAACTAGACCTTGGAGAATTGAAACCAACAAGAATAAGCATACAACTAGCCGATAGATCAATAAAATATCCTAGAGGGATAATGGAGAACATGCTAGTTAAAGTTGGTACTTTAGTATTTCCAGTAGATTTTGTTGTTTTGGACATGGAAGAAGATTCTCAAGTTCCTCTCATATTAGGAAGACCATTCTTAAACACGGCTAAAGCAATGATAGACGTGTTCGGTAAGAAACTGACCCTAAGTATAGAGGATGAGAGTGTTACCTTTTCAGTTGATAGAGCAATGCAACAACCACAATCTGCAGATGATACATGTTATTATATTCAAACTATAGATGCACATGCAGAATTATTAGAAGAATTTCCAGAATTACAAGGAACAGGAGAATGTTCTTTAGGAGAAGGTAATGAACCAATTGATGAAGCTGAAATGTTAGCTACAGTTATAGCTAATGGATATGAACCAACAACAGAAGAAATTCAAATGCTAAAAGAAGAAGACAGATATCGATATAAATCATCGATAGAAGAACCTCCGAAATTAGAGTTAAAGCCACTTTCAAACCATTTGGAATACGCTTATTTACATGGTGAATCTGAATTACCTGTAATAATATCATCTTCTCTTACTGAAAATGAGAAATCACAACTCATTTCTGTGTTGAAAGCTCATAAACCAGCCATTGCATGGAAGATTCATGATATTAAAGGAATAAGTCCTTCGTATTGCACACATAAAATCCTTATGGAAGAAGGTCATAAAACGTATGTGCAACGCCAACGAAGACTAAATCCTAAAATGCAAGATGTAGTTAAGAAAGAGATTATTAAACTGCTAGATGCAGGTTTGATATATCCAATTTCTGATAGTCCATGGGTAAGCCTAGTTCAATGCGTACCTAAGAAGGGTGGCATGACTGTCATTACAAATGAGAAAAATGAGCTTATTCCTACTAGGACTGTAACAGGATGGCGTGTATGTATTGATTATAGAAAATTAAATGACGCCACCAGAAAAGATCACTTTCCCTTACCTTTCATAGATCAAATGTTGGAAAGATTAGCCGGAAATAGTTACTATTGTTTTCTAGATGGATTTTCCGGATATTTTCAAATTCCAATAGCACCCGAGGACCAAGAAAAAACCACATTCACGTGCCCTTATGGTACTTTTGCTTACAAACGCATGCCATTTGGACTTTGTAACGCCCCTGCAACCTTTCAAAGGTGTATGATGGCGATTTTTCACGACATGATAGAAGAATGCATGAAAGTTTTCATGGATGACTTTTCAGTCTTCGGTGATACATTTAAATCATGTCTAGTTAATCTGGAATGAATGCTAATTAGATGCGAACAATCAAATCTAGTACTTAATTGGGAGAAATGCCATTTCATGGTTAAAGAAGGCATCGTTCTTGGACATAAAATTTCAAAAGAAGGAATTGAAGTGGATAGAGCTAAAGTAAATGTAATTGCTAAACTTCCACATCCCACCAATGTTAGAGGAGTTAGGAGTTTTCTAGGGCATGCCGGTTTTTACCGACGTTTCATAAAAGATTTTTCAAAAATTGCCACTCCTATGAATAAACTCCTAGAAAAGGATGCTCCATTCATCTTTTCAGATGAGTGTATCAAATCTTTTAATATTCTTAAAGAGAAACTCACTAATGCACCGATCATGATAACGCCAAATTGGAATCTACCATTTGAACTAATGTGCGATGCAAGTGATTTTGCAATGGGAGCCGTTTTAGGACAAAGGATTGAAAAACGATTTCAACCTATATATTATGCTAGTAAGACGTTACAAGGAGCACAAACGAACTATACAACTACTGAAAAAGAACTCCTTGCTATTGTCTTTGCTTTTGACAAATTTCGTTCATATCTCGTTCTAGCAAAAACGGTGGTCTATACCGACCATTCTGCTCTTAGATACCTATTTTCAAAACAAGATGCTAAACCAAGATTAATCCGTTGGATCTTACTCTTACAAGAGTTTGATATTGAAATCCGAGATAAAAGAGGAGCAGAAAATCTCGCCGCTGATCATCTTTCTCGTCTTGAAAATCCCGAATTAGAAGTTCTAAATGAATCAGCCATACAAGACAACTTTCCTGATGAATATCTATTGAAGATAGTGTAAGAATCCGAAACTAATCCTCCCGGACGACGTCTTCTACAGTTGGTCCCATTGCGATGATCGACTCATCATGAGTAAATGCACAGCGGAAGACTTAACTCGTACCTGAGAATAACATGCTTTAAAAAGTCAACATAAAGTTGGTGAGATATATAGGTTTGATGCTAGCAGCGTTATAACTATGGACCACAAGATTTCATATTTATAAACATAATACACTCGCAAGCGTATGAAAAGCATTCCAAGCAGTGAGCACCCGGTAACTAGCCTTAACAAGAGTGTGTACCCCTGAGTTATAATAATATGTGCACCGAATCAAGTGCGTTCCGTTAACCTCAAAGTACTAAACACCCGTTCTTCTAGTTTAGTAGTGACTAGAACAACATCTGGGTGGGGGTGTAAAACCCGATAGATCTATCTTTAGGATTCGCGCCTACCAGTTCATAAACCAATAGTTAAAGTTACCAAGCTAGGGGATTTTTGATTCCAACCCATGTAGAACGTAATTTTAGTCACTTGTGTCCATAACGTAAATCATTTATAAAAATAGCGCATGTATTCTCAGCCCAAAAATATTTAAAGCATTTAAAAAGGGACTATATACTCACCTAATGTATTTTGTAGTAAAAATACATATAACATCATTGAACAAGTGTAAGGTTGGCCTTGGATTCACGAACCTATATCAATTATTTATCAAGTAATATTAATACCTATACTAATAGTAAACAAATAATATTATTGTTATACTTTATATTTATATATATCCAATTCATATTAAAATATTTTAATTATAATATATATATGTATATATATATGTATATATGTCATTTAGCATAAATTATATGTATTTACATAAAAATATTATATATTGTATCAAAAATTTTATTTATATGTATGACTATGTTAGAATATATATCTATACTATATGTAAATTAAATATGTATAAAATTATAGTTAATACTATTTTTATAAAAACTTATATAATGTTAATGTAATATAGTATACGTAATAAGTTTATTTTATAAAAGAAAATTTTATTTGTTTTAAAATAATAATAATGATAATCTTAATAATAATGTAAATATAATAATAATAATAATAATAATAATAATAATAATAATAATAATAATAATAATAACAATAACAATAATAATAGTAATAATAAGGCTACCTTCAAAGAAATTCGGCCTAAAAAGAAAACTGCCACTCCCGAGACTCGAACCCGCGACATCTCGAAACCCCAACAACCCCTTAACCACTCCTCCAATTCTGTTTATCTGAAATATTCTAAATCCAATATTATATAAACCGTCCTTTATTCTGTTTTATTTCCTCTTCTTCTTCACTAAACAATTTGACAGCGAATTCCTCAAACTATTTCAATCAATTCTATTTCGGTTTTTGGCCTTCTAATTTATATCAAAGTCTACGTGTGTGATTAACAGAAGCAAACAACAATCGAGAAAAAAAAATATATATATACCCCTCTGTTGTGCCGTCTTATATAAAGAAAGGAAACAAAAATTGATTTTGGATTTTGAGATGTTTTTAACTATCGTTCCAATCATAAATTGTGTTTGAAATCATCCATAGAAACTTTCTCAAACATCAATTGTACCCAAAACGACCTGCAAAATCTTAATTTAAATAAAGAAATTCGTTTTATCTTTTTGATTTAAAAACTCGACTATCAAAATTCGAAGTTAATAAACCAAATTGGAGTATGAAAACTTTCAGGTAGTTCGAACTGATTATTCCTAACACTCCTGAAATTATGGATTTTCGAATTTTGTTAGGATTCTTGCTTTTAGAAATTTTCATCAAGAACCAAGGTATGAGCAGCAAAGGAAAAAAAATAATAATAATAAAGATATATCTGTTTTTCTTCAATCTCACAGCTAATATACCAACTAAAATGATTGATGTCGAAAAGGAGAAGCAACTATATAACAGATCGAGACTAAGACAGGAGGTCACAGGTGAAATAGAAGAAGAAGAAAAAGAGAATGAAGATAAAATGGGATCTATGCATATATCTGTCTTATACTCAATACGTTTTATTTTATTTACTTATTTTTTTTTTTTTTTTTTTAAAACTATTAAATGTTAAATATCTTGATATTAATTATACTTGTTAGTATTATTAATAATAATAATAATTATCATCATAATACTAGTAATTAATTATACAAGTATTAATATTATTAATAATAATATTATTTATAAAGATACTAATATGATACTATTAACAATGATGATAATTAAATTTGATATTAATAATCTTATTAATGATGCTAAAATAATATTAGTTATAATGATATTAATGATAGTGATAATAATAACATAATAACCTATACTCTTCTATAACAATATTAATAATAAAATTATTAATGATAATAAGATTATTAGTATAACTTGTATATTTTAACTTGTAATTAGATTTAAAATATAGAATTTATATCTTATTAACTATCTAATAATTAATGAATATATTATAATAACACATTTTGAATATTTATTACAATATACACATAATGTTCGTGAATCGTCAAGCATGGTCAATGGGTAACTGATTGTCCAAATATAGATTTCAAACTTTTCTAGACTCAATATTAGGATTTTTGCTTATCGTGTCGGAGGCATATAGAAGATAAAGTTTAAATTTGGTCGGAAATTTCCGGGTCGTTACAGTACCCACCTGTTAAAGAAATTTCGTCCCCGAAATTTGGTAGAGGTTGTCATAAATACAATAGTGATGTTTTCATGACGAGTATGAGATGAAAATAGAGTCTTATCATTATTGAGAGGTATAGATAAAACGGTTCGATCAAGTGAAACGCACGAGTGAAACTATCACAGAAAGGTGAACTGAGTAAATATGGATTCGTTCTAACCGATGACGTGGTTATAATTGATTTCCGGAATTTAAGGGTTTTTAAAAGAAAATCTTACGTAATAAGATTTGGTTCTTCGGCGAAAAATCAGGATTTTCTTTGATTAAATGAAACAATATGTTTTTATTTCTTTGTCGGATATTTTACTATAAATCCACTCCCTTCTTTCCTATACCTTTCAAATCTCACATCTTCTACTCTTATATAATCATTGTCATCCACAGTTAATGCTCTATCATATTTGTTGCGATTTTTACCCCAATTTCTATTTCGGGGCTTTGTCCCTCCGTTTCTTCTTCCTGTCCTCAAGTCAAGCGAGCAATGATCCAAAATTTGTAGGTATGAAATTCAGAATGAGCATAGCTAATGCTCTTAGAAAGAAATGGTAATGGCACGATTTTGATTTGTCAAATATCTAGAATATCTTGGAAAAGATCGAATCATCAAGAAAAATTATTTCCTTGATATGTTTAGAGATTGGATAGAATGTAAGAGTTGTGTAACATGGCACATGATGATGGTACTGTGAATCATCACATTCCATTAGAAACTCAACATGACTTACTGTAATATAATGAAGTTGATCAAGTTTCATTATATTATACTAATTCATGCATCAGTTCCCAACACTGCTTCAGAACATTCCTATTTTAAACTCGAAGGTTTTAGAATTTAGAAACTAACACAGTTTCTTTTATATTGTATTGCAGATATTACGGAATGATAGATGATTTCAGATAAGGATGGTTGTGAAAATGTCTCCAACAATTTGGAGAATATGTATAACGGAAGATATGAGGATATCTTATAATATCTAAGATAAGATGTTGATGAAGAATATCATCTGGAAAGGTTTAGAATAAGGAGTAGGGTTCTTACTAACGATTTCAGCAGGCACAGAATCGTTTGGATTCTTTGAAGTCGGGTTTAGTTTTCATGATTTGTCCATGATCTCCTTCATGTTTTGCTCAATCCGTTTTTCAGTTTCAACACTTCTTCTTTTCTGGGCTTTTCCAACATACTGTACTTCATTGTAAACTTTTGACTATTAAAGTTGTTTATGGTTTTTGCTGCTTCATCAGCATTTCAAGAACTATTTCATAGTCCAAGATGTTTTTTAGAAACTTCACA
The DNA here is from genome assembly GCF_046630445.1 of Rutidosis leptorrhynchoides. NCBI lineage: Eukaryota > Viridiplantae > Streptophyta > Magnoliopsida > Asterales > Asteraceae > Rutidosis > Rutidosis leptorrhynchoides. Next base: position 117,937,196 of record NC_092337.1, read on the forward strand.
TTCGAAATATGTAATTCTTAGGGATCGACGTTTTTGGTATAACTGGGAGAATTTCTACGAGATTTTCAAAATATTGATTGCGGATTTTGCCAAAGAGATAACGAGTTGCTAGTACGTCTGCTGATGATGTTGTGAAATATAAAAGGTTCTCTGGTAACGACGGCGAAAGGACAAGGTATAAATATCGAGATTATAATAGAAGTAATCTCACTGAGAAGTCAAAGTGGAGCTGTGACCAAATTAGCTTCTTGAAAAGAAATTGTAGGGTTGTTTTTGCTAACGGATGATAAGGAATTTGACGCAGATAAGTTTTAACTATAACTTCGGTTTCGGAAATTTTCAGGTGCATCATTGTATGCATAAATCTTTCTTCCGTAAACGAGGTGCAGCGGGTTCATTATTTCGATCGAGGTGTTTTCAAGAATCAGGAAAGGTTGTGAATGCGAATTGTAATTGTCAAGATACGAATGAGGTTTAAGATAAAATCAAGTGGCAAACTTGAAGATTAGTTTAGATTCATATGTTATAATCAATATTTTAATTTAATTCATTTTAATTGTCCAAAGTTAGCAGTCCAATAGTCCGATGGTTCAATAATTCATATATAATTTAATATATAATATTCGAATTAAATAATACGTATCGTGACCCGTGTACCGGTCTCGGTGTCGATCACAACTCAAAGTATATATATATTTTGGAATCAACTCCGACCCTGTATAGCCAACTCCCACCTTCACATATAGAGTGTCTACGGTTGTTCCGAAATATATATATAGATGGGTCGATATGATAAGTCGAAACCTTGCATACGTGTCCCATTATTTAAAGTGCGTAAAAATAAATAACAGAAATTAAATGACGATAAATAAAATTGCGAGAATGTAAATTGCAATAAATTAAATGTTAATCAGTTAGCTGGGAACAGTTAGCCGGAACAGTTAGCGTGGAATCTTAACAATATTTCAATTAGTTAATCCGTTTGTTTCTAACCAATTTTATTATATCCAATGTTTTCTTCATTATGCCACTTGTTGGATTCTGATAAGTCAAAATCCAAATATGAGATTTTGAATGAAAATGGTTATTCTGTGATGCATGGATACATATATCGGTGATTATAGGTAGGATAGTAAATAACCGTTGAATCAGATTCGAAGAATGTACAGTGTAACTTGTTAATGTGAATTTTAAATATTCCTCGGGTACTACCCACCCGTTAAAATATTCTCATCATTAACAGTTTGTACGAAAGAAGTTTTAATTACAATCTTTATAAAAATATACTTGCATATATATTTTCTTCGGATGTAATTATGAATTTTATGAGTCAATAAAATATTCAGCTCATTTGATTTATTGTTGGCACTTGATTACATGATCTCTAAAACATTATAGATTACATAATTGCCATGTCTAACAAAGGTAAATGAGGTAGAACAATACGTAGAACGAAATTAATCGATGTAGAACGATATGTAAAACGAAGATCATACTCTAAATACAGACGGTAATATTGAGGTGTGTGATGTTGATATTCGAGGTACAGATTGTGATATTGAGAGTTACGGCGCGGTTATGGTTTAGGGATGATAAGGGTACTGTCGACGTCGATGATGTTGGTACTGATTATGCTGCTGGTGCTGCTGCTGGTGTTCGTAACCTTCGCACCAGTTTCTCCAAAGTCGACACACGAGCGCGTAGTTTGTTAACTCCTTCTAGTACTACAGGATGATTGACGGTTGAAGCGAGCGAATAAACAATATTTGTGATATGGGATATTATGTAATCGTGACGAGATACTCTAGGAATGGGCGAGAAAATGATGTTTCGAATAGGTTCGCTGGTAAGTGCTTCAGGTTCATTGCCAAGGGTAATTGGATGGATGGAAAGGATCTTCAATGTGAAATGATTTCCGGATATCGGATGATATTCTAACTATATAGAATATCTATATGTAATACTAAAGATTTCATAGGCTACAAAGGATGTTACGGCATATATCAGGCCAATCTACACGTACGCCAAGATAGGAATTATTAGATACGCTAAGATATGAATTTCGTCTATACACTATCAATGCACTAAATGCAGTAGAGCGTGTCTAGACTTGAGAATGATAGGCAGGCAATTTCCTAAGGATAATAAGCAGATGATTTTCGACTAGAAATGATAAGCAAAACTTTTGACAGGCAGACACGGTCAAAGTCCAGACTCACTAATGTATCCTAACAACTACCAGTTAGACACACTAATGGGAGACCTGGTTCTCTAAGACCAACGCTCTGATACCAACTGTAAGAATCCGAAACTAATCCTCCCGGACGACGTCTTCTACAGTTGGTCCCATTGCGATGATCGACTCCAAGTAATGTCCTTATCATGAGTAAATGCACAGCGGAAGACTTAACTCGTACCTGAGAATAACATGCTTTAAAAAGTCAACATAAAGTTGGTGAGATATATAGGTTTGATGCTAGCAGCGTTATAACTATGGACCACAAGATTTCATATTTATAAACATAATACACTCGCAAGCGTATGAAAAGCATTCCAAGCAGTGAGCACCCGGTAACTAGCCTTAACAAGAGTGTGTACCCCTGAGTTATAATAATATGTGCACCGAATCAAGTGCGTTCCGTTAACCTCGAAGTACTAAACACCCGTTCTTCTAGTTTAGTAGTGACTAGAACAACATCTGGGTGGGGGTGTAAAACCCGATAGATCTATCTTTAGGATTCGCGCCTACCAGTTCATAAACCAATAGTTAAAGTTACCAAGCTAGGGGATTTTTGATTCCAACCCATGTAGAACGTAATTTTAGTCACTTGTGTCCATAACGTAAATCATTTATAAAAATAGCGCATGTATTCTCAGCCCAAAAATATTTAAAGCATTTAAAAAGGGACTATATACTCACCTAATGTATTTTGTAGTAAAAATACATATAACATCATTGAACAAGTGTAAGGTTGGCCTTGGATTCACGAACCTATATCAATTATTTATCAAGTAATATTAATACCTATACTAATAGTAAACAAATAATATTATTGTTATACTTTATATTTATATATATCCAATTCATATTAAAATATTTTAATTATAATATATATATGTATATATATATGTATATATGTCATTTAGCATAAATTATATGTATTTACATAAAAATATTATATATTGTATCAAAAATTTTATTTATATGTATGACTATGTTAGAATATATATCTATACTATATGTAAATTAAATATGTATAAAATTATAGTTAATACTATTTTTATAAAAACTTATATAATGTTAATGTAATATAGTATACGTAATAAGTTTATTTTATAAAAGAAAATTTTATTTGTTTTAAAATAATAATAATGATAATCTTAATAATAATGTAAATATAATAATAATAATAATAATAATAATAATAATAATAATAATAATAATAATAATAATAACAATAACAATAATAATAGTAATAATAAGGCTACCTTCAAAGAAATTCGGCCTAAAAAGAAAACTGCCACTCCCGAGACTCGAACCCGCGACATCTCGAAACCCCAACAACCCCTTAACCACTCCTCCAATTCTGTTTATCTGAAATATTCTAAATCCAATATTATATAAACCGTCCTTTATTCTGTTTTATTTCCTCTTCTTCTTCACTAAACAATTTGACAGCGAATTCCTCAAACTATTTCAATCAATTCTATTTCGGTTTTTGGCCTTCTAATTTATATCAAAGTCTACGTGTGTGATTAACAGAAGCAAACAACAATCGAGAAAAAAAAATATATATATACCCCTCTGTTGTGCCGTCTTATATAAAGAAAGGAAACAAAAATTGATTTTGGATTTTGAGATGTTTTTAACTATCGTTCCAATCATAAATTGTGTTTGAAATCATCCATAGAAACTTTCTCAAACATCAATTGTACCCAAAACGACCTGCAAAATCTTAATTTAAATAAAGAAATTCGTTTTATCTTTTTGATTTAAAAACTCGACTATCAAAATTCGAAGTTAATAAACCAAATTGGAGTATGAAAACTTTCAGGTAGTTCGAACTGATTATTCCTAACACTCCTGAAATTATGGATTTTCGAATTTTGTTAGGATTCTTGCTTTTAGAAATTTTCATCAAGAACCAAGGTATGAGCAGCAAAGGAAAAAAAATAATAATAATAAAGATATATCTGTTTTTCTTCAATCTCACAGCTAATATACCAACTAAAATGATTGATGTCGAAAAGGAGAAGCAACTATATAACAGATCGAGACTAAGACAGGAGGTCACAGGTGAAATAGAAGAAGAAGAAAAAGAGAATGAAGATAAAATGGGATCTATGCATATATCTGTCTTATACTCAATACGTTTTATTTTATTTACTTATTTTTTTTTTTTTTTTTTAAAACTATTAAATGTTAAATATCTTGATATTAATTATACTTGTTAGTATTATTAATAATAATAATAATTATCATCATAATACTAGTAATTAATGATACAAGTATTAATATTATTAATAATAATATTATTTATAAAGATACTAATATGATACTATTAACAATGATGATAATTAAATTTGATATTAATAATCTTATTAATGATGCTAAAATAATATTAGTTATAATGATATTAATGATAGTGATAATAATAACATAATAACCTATACTCTTCTATAACAATATTAATAATAAAATTATTAATGATAATAAGATTATTAGTATAACTTGTATATTTTAACTTGTAATTAGATTTAAAATATAGAATTTATATCTTATTAACTATCTAATAATTAATGAATATATTATAATAACACATTTTGAATATTTATTACAATATACACATAATGTTCGTGAATCGTCAAGCATGGTCAATGGGTAACTGATTGTCCAAATATAGATTTCAAACTTTTCTAGACTCAATATTAGGATTTTTGCTTATCGTGTCGGAGGCATATAGAAGATAAAGTTTAAATTTGGTCGGAAATTTCCGGGTCGTTACAGATAGATTATAAAGAAATCCCATGGTTTGCAGACTATGCAAACTACTTAGTTTGTGGATTCCTTGAAAAAGGATTATCGTACCAAAGACGAAAGAAATTCTTTAGTGATATAAAACACTATTTTTGGGAAGATCCACATCTGTTTAAAAGTTGTCCCGATGGAATAATACGCCGATGTGTATTTGGAGATGAAGCTAGTAAAATTTTAAACCATTGTCACACAGGACCAACAGGAGGGCATTATGGGCCTCAACTAACAGCAAGAAAAGTTTATGAAGCTGGATTCTATTGGCCTACAATTTACAAAGACGCATACCTTCTTTGCAAATCCTGTGATGCATGTCAAAGGGCCGGAAAAATAAGTCAACGTGATGAAATGCCACAAAATGTCATCCAAGTATGTGAAGTATTTGACATTTGGGGTATTGACTTTATGGGTCCATTTCCAAAATCTCATAATAATATATATATACTCGTAGCCATTGATTATGTATCTAAATGGGCGGAAGCACAAGCTCTCCCAACTAACGATGCACGAGTTGTAGTCAACTTTTTAAAACGTCTTTTTGCAAGGTTTGGAACACCGAAAGCTTTAATAAGTGATCGGGGTACTCATTTCTGTAATAATCAACTTGAGAAAGTTCTTAAAAGATATGGAGTAACTCATAAAATCTCCACCGCATATCATCCACAAACAAGTGGACAAGTTGAAAATAACAACCGAGCTTTAAAACGTATTCTAGAGAAAACCGTAGGATCAAATCCGAAGGAATGGTCCATTAAATTGGAGGATGCACTTTGGGCTTTTAGAACAGCCTACAAAACTCCAATTGGAACCACACCTTTTAGACTTGTTTATGGAAAAGCATGTCATCTTCCAGTAGAAATTAAACACAAAGCATTTTGGGCTTTGAAGACATGTAATCTTGATTTACATGAAGCTGGACGTCTACGATTAAGTCAACTAAACGAATTAGAAGAATTAAGACATGAAGCATATGAAAATTCGTTAATCTATAAAGAAAGAACGAAGAAATGGCATGATAAAAGAATCAGAAGTTCAAAAGAATTTAAAGAAGGAGACAGAGTTCTTCTTTTCAATTCACGATTCAAGCTATTTCCTGGAAAATTGAAATCAAGATGGTCTGGACCATTCATAGTCAAAAGAGTTTTCCCATACGGAACGATAGAATTAATAAATTCAAATGGGATTGAATTTAAAGTTAATGGTCACAGAGTTAAACATTACATACATGGTCCGATGGAAGTCGACAACGAAGTTAATCACAATTTCGACACCACAGCTAACTAAGTGTGGGGAGAATCAAGTCTTTAAAGGATAATATGTATTTCTGTTAGAGTTAGATTGTCTGTTTTCGTGTAGTTCTCGAAAATGGAACCCGAATGGTCTTTCCCTAGCAGACCCTAAAGAACTAGTCTTCTCCCCCCATTCTGAATTTTTATTTTTTTTAGGTTTTTACAAAATGAAGACTGCCTGTGAACTAAACCATGGTCTAATGCTACACGCTTTGATCACTAAACGTAATAATGACATACTACCGAGTGAAATAGTATCAGTAATCAGAGAAAGAATGGACGGAGTTAGAAAAGAATCCAGATGCGAAGATAATAAGTTACAATTTGGTAAAGGAAAATCAAAATCCGCAGCGAAAAGAAGAGCACGACACCTAGAACGATGTCACAAATGCGGAAAATGGTCACATGGAGGTAAATGTTCAAATAATCAAACCTATTCAAATACTGAATTTGTTACTTTATGCAGAGACGGACCGTTCATATGTTTAGAAGAAAAGACACTGAATGCTCGAGGTTACGCCTATGTAGCCATGGAAAACCAATTAAACCGACTATCTTATGAATGGGATAGATCATATAACTAAGAAATCTATTTCACAGGTATGTCTGTACAGTTTTTATTTTTATTTTTATTTTTAACCTTTTGATAATAAACGCTAATTTGTTCGCTAAAAAGTATTAAATTGGTATTGAATAAAATTAGGTTTGGCGACCGAAATTATTGATATCATTCAAAAATTTATTACATCACTGCGAAATTTAACGTTTATTCTTAAGGTATAAATATCTTTAATCAATCAAACCAAAATATTTCAAAAATTCGTCATGAGTTAAATTAGGTCTTGGAACCGAAATTACTTTACCGAAAAGAGGGGCGCATATTTTTGATAATATTTGATTGATTAAAGTGGGATAAAAAGACAAAAAGATTTTTAAATTTATTTTTACCATGTTTTTAAAATTAATATTTAAATCTTAAATTAATATTGTAAATTTTGTAAAAACAATATATTTAAAATTGTAAATATTTGAAAAATTAATATAAGTTTGATATGAATTTATGAATTTTTAAATTAAGTTTGGTGTGAATTTTTAAAAATATAAAATTTTAATTTTATGCATTTCAAATTTTAAGTTTGGTGTGAATTTTTAATAATAATTTTGAATTTTATATTTAAGTTGTGTGAATTTAAAAACAAAAATTTACTTTATCTCATTAAGTTAAGAATATGATTTTTAAAATTCGTCGTAAGTTGAAGACTAGGTCTTTGAACCGAAATTGCTTTACCCGAGGGAGGGACGAGAACTTTTAATATCATTATTTTTAATCTTATTGAATTAAAGTATGCCAAAAACATTGAAAAAACCCAAAAATCTTAGCTTTTAAAACAATCGCTACAAAAAGACAAATTTTAAAATTTTGTCGAGGGACGGACTAGGACATCGATTCGAAACGACCTCGTCCTAAATAACAAGGGAAACAAAATTTTAAAATTAAGTACTTAATTGTTTTAATAAGTTAATGATTATAAAAAAAAAAAAAAATACCAAACTCCGCGAGTCGCGGAGTTTGGAGTGCATTTCGCCGCGACTCGCGGAGGGACCGAAAATCAGAAAAAAATAAAAAGAGCTGAACGATCAGTTTCAGTCCCCAACCCAAAAACTCAAAAACAAACTGCGAAAACCCACGAAAAACCCCGTAAAATACACCCCAAAATCACAATTTTTAACCGTTAATCATCAAATTTTTTGCTAAAATCATGTTGAGAAGGATGCTATCTAAGAATTACTCAAGAAAAACGGTAAATTTCTACACCTAAACACCATTTAATCCGAAATTTGGTGTTCTTGAGCAAATTTTTCCCCAATTTGATTTTGATGCTTTTTAGTGTAATTAAGCTTAAATTGTTTATGTATTATGCTTGTATAACCTAGATTGATGCTGTTTAACATGATTAGAAGCCTTAAACTTCAAATTTTGAATAATCTAGGGTTTGTGTTCTTGAGCAATTTGGGGCTTTTTAATATAAACAGGTTATGGCCGATTTTTGTCATGAATTGTTGCTAAATTGAGTAGTGTAACATGTCTAGGTAGTTAAATGATCCAAACTTTGAGCCTAAACATGATTTTGAGAATTAAAGTGGACTTTTTCAAGTCTAAAATTCATGAACTTGATTTTTGAAAGATAATGCCATTTGAGACTTGTTTAATTGCTAGTAATGATTATTTTGACATGTTATTTGAGTTGAATGCTTATGAACTTGGCGAACATTTTCGTATATGCTTATTTGAAAAAGTGTAGATTTGATAAAAATGTGAAAATGAGCTTAAGTTTGATATAAATTGATAATGTCATTGTAATTATTTTGATTGATGATTTTGCTGACACTAATGCATATTTGGATGCACAAAAATTGTGTTTGATGTGTTTTGCAGAATGAAAGGGGTGAATCTTCATCCCAAGCCCGCAATGCTCCTGCTGAGAATTTGGAACAACAGGAGGTGGATAACTACTACAAGCAGGATATACCTCATCTGTAGTGACCCGAACTTTTCCATGTTTATATATATTAATTGAGATTGATATTTACATGATTAAATGTTTCCAACATGTTAAGAAATCAAACTTGTTAAGACTTGATTAATTGAAATATGTTTCATATAGACAATTGACCACCCAAGTTGACCGGTGATTCACGAACGTTAAAACTTGTAAAAACTATATGATGACATATATATTGATATATATATATAGTTAACATGATACTATGATAAGTAAACATATCATTAAGTATATTAACAATGAACTACATATGTAAAAACAAGACTACTAACTTAATGATTTTTAAACGAGACATATATGTAACGATTATCGTTGTAAAGACATTTAATGTATATATATCATATTAAGAGATATTCATACATGATAATATCATGATAATATAATAATTTAAAATCTCATTTGATATTATAAACATTAGGTTAACAACATTTAACAAGATCGTTAACCTAAAAGTTTCAAAACAACACTTACATGTAACGACTAACGATGACTTAACGACTCAGTTAAAATGTATATACATGTAGTGTTTTAATATGTATTTATACACTTTTGAAAGACTTCAATACACTTATCAAAATACTTCTACTTAACAAAAATGCTTACAATTACATCCTCGTTCAGTTTCATCAACAATTCTACTCGTATGCACCCGTATTCGTACTCGTACAATACACAGCTTTTAGATGTATGTACTATTGGTATATACACTCCAATGATCAGCTCTTAGCAGCCCATGTGAGTCACCTAACACATGTGGGAACCATCATTTGGCAACTAGCATGAAATATCTCATAAAATTTCAAAAATATGAGTAATCATTCATGACTTATTTACATGAAAACAAAATAACATATCCTTTATATCTAATCCATACACCAACGACCAAAAACACCTACAAACACTTTCATTCTTCAATTTTCTTCATCTAATTGATCTCTCTCAAGTTCTATCTTCAAGTTCTAAGTGTTCTTCATAAATTCCAAAAGTTCTAGTTTCATAAAATCAAGAATACTTTCAAGTTTGCTAGCTCACTTCCAATCTTGTAAGGTGATCATCCAACCTCAAGAAATCTTTGTTTCTTATAGTAGGTTATCATTCTAATACAAGGTAATAATCATATTCAAACTTTGGTTCAATTTCTATAACTATAACAATCTTATTTTAAGTGATGATCTTACTTGAACTTGTTTTCGTGTCATGATTCTGCTTCAAGAACTTCGAGCCATCCAAGGATCCATTGAAGCTAGATCCATTTTTCTCTTTTCCAGTAGGTTTATCCAAGGAACTTAAGGTAGTAATGATGTTCATAACATCATTCGATTCATACATATAAAGCTATCTTATTCGAAGGTTTAAACTTGTAATCACTAGAACATAGTTTAGTTAATTCTAAACTTGTTCGCAAACAAAAGATAATCCTTCTAACTTGAATTTTAAAATCAACTAAACACATGTTCTATATCTATATGATATGCTAACTTAATGATTTAAAACCTGGAAACACGAAAAACACCGTAAAACCGGATTTACGCCGTCGTAGTAACACCGCGGGCTGTTTTGGGTTAGTTAATTAAAAACTATGATAAACTTTGATTTAAAAGTTGTTATTCTGAGAAAATTATTTTTATTATGAACATGAAACTATATCCAAAAATTATGGTTAAACTCAAAGTGGAAGTATGTTTTCTAAAATGGTCATCTAGACGTCGTTCTTTCGACTGAAATGACTACCTTTACAAGAACGACTTGTAACTTATTTTTCCGACTATAAACCTATACTTTTTCTGTTTAGATTCATAAAATATAGTTCAATATGAAACCATAGCAATTTGATTCACTCAAAACGGATTTAAAATGAAGAAGTTATGGGTAAAACAAGATTGGATAATTTTTCTCATTTTAGCTACGTGAAAATTGGTAACAAATCTATTCCAACCATAACTTAATCAACTTGTATTGTATATTATGTAATCTTGAGATACCATAGACACGTATACAATGTTTCGACCTATCATGTCGACACATCTATATATATTTCGGAACAACCATAGACACTCTATATGTGAATGTTGGAGTTAGCTATACAGGGTTGAGGTTGATTCCAAAATATATTTAGTTTGAGTTGTGATCAATACTGAGATACGTATACACTGGGTCGTGGATTGATTCAAGATAATATTTATCGATTTATTTCTGTACATCTAACTGTGGACAACTAGTTGTAGGTTACTAACGAGGACAGCTGACTTAATAAACTTAAAACATCAAAATATATTAAAAGTGTTGTAAATATATTTTGAACATACTTTGATATATATGTATATATTGTTATAGGTTCGTGAATCAACCAGTGGCCAAGTCTTACTTCCCGACGAAGTAAAAATCTGTGAAAGTGAGTTATAGTCCCACTTTTAAAATCTAATATTTTTGGGATGAGAATACATGCAGGTTTTATAAATAATTTACAAAATAGACACAAGTACGTGAAACTACATTCTATGGTTGAATTATCGAAATCGAATATGCCCCTTTTTATTAAGTCTGGTAATCTAAGAATTAGGGAACAGACACCCTAATTGACGGAATCCTAAAGATAGATCTATTGGGCCTAACAAACCCCATCCAAAGTACCGGATGCTTTAGTACTTCGAAATTTATATCATATCCGAAGGGTGTCCCGGAATGATGGGGATATTCTTATATATGCATCTTGTTATTGTCGGTTACCAGGTGTTCACCATATGAATGATTTTTATCTCTATGTATGGGATGTGTATTGAAATATGAAATCTTGTGGTCTATTGTTACGATTTGATATATATAGGTTAAACCTATAACTCACCAACATTTTTGTTGACGTTTAAAGCATGTTTATTCTCAGGTGAATATTAAGAGCTTCCGCTGTTGCATACTAAAATAAGGACAAGATTTGGAGTCCATGTTTGTATGATATTGTGTAAAAACTGCATTCAAGAAACTGATTTCGATGTAACATATTTGTATTGTAAACCATTATGTAATGGTCGTGTGTAAACAGGATATTTTAGATTATCATTATTTGATAATCTACGTAAAGCTTTTTAAACCTTTATTTATGAAATAAAGGTTATGGTTTGTTTTAAAAATGAATGCAGTCTTTGAAAAACGTCTCATATAGAGGTCAAAACCTCGCAACGAAATCAATTAATATGGAACGTTTTTAATCAATAAGAACGGGACATTTCAGTTGGTATCCGAGCGTTGGTCTTAGAGAACCAGAAAATTTGCATTAGTGTGTCTTATCGAGTTTGTTAGGATGCATTAGTGAGTCTGGACTTCGACCGTGTTTTCTTTAAAAATGATTGCTTAACATTTTTGTTGGAAACTATATATTTTTAACATATGAATATTATGTGATATATTAATCTCTTAACGTGTTTGATATTATGTGATAGATGTCTACCTCTAAAACAAGTCCCATTGACTCACCTAATAATAATGAAGAGTCAAATGTAAATTGGAATGATTTGTGGACTGATTCACAAGTTCCCGAAGAGGAACCGGAAGAAGAGTCGGAACCGGAAGAAGAATCGGAACCGGAAGAAGAATCGGAACCGGATGAAGAAATAGAACCGGTGGGGGAAATAATAAAACGGTTAAGTAAAAGAAAATCCTCAACCAACCGACCAAAGTTAATTATGGTCAATGGTGTTTCCGCCAAGGAAGCAAAATATTGGGAGGATTACCAATTCTCCGATGAATCGGATTCCGACGAGAAATCCGATGATGTTATAGAAATTACCCCAACTGAATTTAAAAAGGCAAAAGAAAATAATAAGGGAAAGGGCATAAAAATAGAGAAATCTAATTCCAACCCCGATGAACTTTATATGTATCGTCAACCCCCGAAGTCCTTAAGTTGTAACAATGACCCGGGAACCTCTAAACCACCAGGTTTTTCTAAACCAATGTGGACAACGACGGCTCGTATTAGGGGAACATCATATATCCCTAGAAACTTGGCAAAACGAACCAAAACCAAAGAAGAAGAAACGAGCGAGTCGGAATAAGATAGTTGTATTCGTGTGGTGTAATATATGTAATATAGTGTTCTTATGCTTTATGATATATGTAAAAATTGCTTGTATTAATAAGTATTTTTTTTTATGAATCTAACTCTTGTCTATTTTACAGTTTAAAAACACAAAATGGATAGACAACCCAATATTTTAAGAGACCTACCCGGAGACATGATTGATGAAATCTTGTCTAGAGTCGGCCAGAATTCTTTGGCACAACTATTTAAGGCGAGATCAGTTTGTAAGACATTCGAAGAACGTTCCAAGAATGTCTTGGTTTATAAGAGACTTTCGTTTGAAAGATGGGGGATATCACATTGGGAAACCCATAAGTTACGATGTGTTTACTTTGACGCATATATTGCGGGGAACCCAAATGCTATTTTACGCAACGGGTTAAGAAATTATTTTGACTCAATATATCCGAATATTGGACTTCGTGATTTAGAAAAAGCGGCTAACATGCAACATAAAGAAGCATGTTATGCTTACGGATTAGTAATGTTCGCTTCTCACCAAAGTGAGAACAAGAACATCGGGCTACAACTATTAAACAAAACGTTTCCACAAGTGACGGAGTCGGTAATTGGGGTAAGAAATGAGGTTTTTAGATTATTACGAGACTGTTGGACATTACGTAACCCTCGTCCCTTTGATGACGTTACAACACGCTGTCTTATCAACGGCCATAACGGTTATGTTGCACAAGACCAAGGATGGGAAGTAGTCCTAGTAAAACCAGAATGCATGACTTGTTTATGGACGTATGAATTACGTGTCTTTATTGCCTTTGCTGAACGACTTGTGTACTAGCTAGAATTGTCTTCACAACTATCTTGTATCAAAGTTATTGTGTGCTATATTTCATGCTTTATGTAAAATAAGCGGTATTGTAAGTTTGTAAAATATTGTATAAAAGTTTGAACGCGAAATATTATTATAATCAGTTTTTCATATAGAATTGTAGTAGTTGAATTGTATATTAGCTACTAAGTATGAACTTAACGGGTAGGTACTACCCGAATTTAAACTTATAAAACGCTAATATGAAGAAAAAGCTTTTATAAATGAGTTCATATTATGCTACGAAATACTATTAACTACTCTTAATATTCTGTATGATTAACTTGTTCCATTTAACTATTTTGAAGGAAATGGCACCGACTACTCGACACACCGTGAATATGAATGAAGAGGAATTCCGTACTTTTCTAGCTTCAAACATAGCCGCAGTACAGGCTGCGCTACATACCAATAATAACCTTGGATCTAGCAGTACAGGAAATCGTGTAGGATGCACCTACAAAGAATTCACTGCCTGCAAACCTTTGGAATTTGATGGAACCGAAGGACCGATCGGATTGAAACGGTGGACCGAGAAGGTTGAATCGGTGTTTGCCATAAGTAAGTGTACTGAAGAGGACAAAGTGAAGTACGCTACGCATACCTTCACAGGTTCTGCGTTAACATGGTGGAATACCTATCTAGAGCAAGTGGGACAAGATGATGCGTACGCACTACCGTGGTCAGCATTCAAGCACTTGATGAACGAGAAGTACCGTCCCAGAACCGAGGTCAATAAGCTCAAGACAGAACTTAGAGGGTTACGAACCCAAGGATTTGATATTACCACGTACGAAAGACGATTCACAGAATTGTGCCTATTGTGTCCGGGAGCATTCGAAGATGAGGAAGAGAAGATCGACGCGTTTGTGAAAGGATTACCGGAAAGAATCCAAGAAGATATAAGTTCACACGAGCCCGCCTCCATACAACAGGCATGTAGAATGGCTCACAAACTAGTGAACCAGATTGAAGAAAGAATTAAAGAACAGACTGCTGAAGAGGCCAATGTGAAGCAAGTCAAAAGAAAGTGGGAGGAAAACGGTGATAAGAATCACCAATACAACAACAACAACAGCAATTACAACAATAATCGCAACAATTATCCCAACAATCGCAACATCAATCGCAACTACAACAAACAGCCCAACAATAACAACAACAACAACAACTACAACAATCATCCCAATAACAATAATAACCGCAACAACAACAACAATCAGAAGCAGCTATGCCAAAGGTGTGAAAAGAATCACTCGGGGTTCTGCACCAAATTTTGCAACAAGTGTAAAAGAAATGGTCATAGCGTGGCGAAGTGTGAGGTCTACGGACCAGGGGTTAATAGAACGAAAGGAACAAATGGTGTCGGAACGAGTAATGGTGGAGCAAGTAGTGTCGGAGCAAGTTATGCCAATGTAGTTTGTTATAAATGTGGAAAACCAGGCCACATTATTAGAAATTGCCCGAACCAGGAAAACACGAATGGACAAGGCCGTGGAAGAGTTTTCAATATTAATGCGGTAGAGGCACAGGAAGACCCGGAGCTTGTTACGGGTACGTTTCTTATTGACAATAAATCTGCTTACGTTTTATTTGATTCGGGTGCGGATAGAAGCTATATGAGTAGAGATTTTTGTGCTAAATTAAGTTGTCCATTGACGCCTTTGGATAGTAAATTTTTACTCGAATTAGCAAATGGTAAATTAATTTCAGCAGATAATATATGTCGGAATCGAGAAATTAAACTGGTTAGCGAAACATTTAAGATTGATTTGATACCAGTAGAATTAGGGAGTTTTGATGTGATAATCGGTATGGACTAGTTGAAAGAAGTGAAAGCGGAGATCGTTTGTTACAAAAATGCAATTCGCATTATACGAGAAAAAGGAAAACCCTTAATGGTGTACGGAGAAAAGGGCAACACGAAGCTACATCTTATTAGTAATTTGAAGGCACAAAAACTAATAAGAAAAGGTTGCTATGCTGTTCTAGCACACGTCGAGAAAGTACAAACTGAAGAAAAGAGCATCAATGATGTTCCCATTGCAAAAGAATTTCCCGATGTATTTCCGAAAGAATTACCGGGATTACCCCCACATCGATCCGTTGAATTTCAAATAGATCTTGTACCAGGAGCTGCACCAATAGCTCGTGCTCCTTACAGACTCGCACCCAGCGAGATGAAAGAACTGCAAAGCCAATTACAAGAACTTTTAGAGCGTGGTTTCATTCGACCAAGCACATCACCGTGGGGAGCTCCTGTTTTGTTTGTCAAGAAGAAAGATGGTACATTCAGGTTGTGTATCGACTACCGAGAGTTGAACAAACTTACCATCAAGAACCGCTACCCACTACCGAGAATCGACGACTTATTTGATCAACTACAAGGCTCGTCTGTTTATTCAAAGATTGACTTACGTTCCGGGTATCATCAAATGCGGGTGAAAGAAGATGATATTCCAAAGACTGCTTTCAGAACACGTTACGGTCATTACTAGTTTATGGTCATGCCATTTGGTTTAACTAATGCACCAGCTGTGTTCATGGACCTTATGAACCGAGTGTGTGGACCATACCTTGACAAGTTTGTCATTGTTTTCATTGATGACATACTTATTTACTCAAAGAATGACCAAGAACACGGTGAACATTTGAGAAAGGTGTTAGAAGTATTGAGGAAGGAAGAATTGTACGCTAAGTTTTCAAAGTGTGCATTTTGGTTGGAAGAAGTTCAATTCCTCGGTCACATAGTGAACAAAGAAGGTATTAAGGTGGATCCGACAAAGATAGAAACTGTTGAAAAGTGGGAAACCCCGAAAACTCCGAAACACATACGCCAGTTTTTAGGACTAGCTGGTTACTACAGAAGGTTCATCCAAGACTTTTCCAGAATAGCAAAACCCTTGACTGCATTAACGCATAAAGGGAAGAAATTTGAATGGAATGATGAACAAGAGAAAGCGTTTCAGTTATTGAAGAAAAAGCTAACTACGGCACCTATATTGTCATTGCCTGAAGGGAATGATGATTTTGTGATTTATTGTGATGCATCAAAGCAAGGTCTCGGTTGTGTATTAATGCAACGAACGAAGGTGATTGCTTATGCGTCTAGACAATTGAAGATTCACGAACAAAATTATACGACGCATGATTTGGAATTAGGCGCGGTTGTTTTTGCATTAAAGACTTGGAGGCACTACTTATATGGGGTCAAAAGTATTATATATACCGACCACAAAAGTCTTCAACACATATTTAATCAGAAACAACTGAATATGAGGCAGCGTAGGTGGATTGAATTATTGAATGATTACGACTTTGAGATTCGTTACCACCCGGGGAAGGCAAATGTGGTAGCCGATGCCTTGAGCAGGAAGGACAGAGAACCCATTCGAGTAAAATCTATGAATATAATGATTCATAATAACATTACTACTCAAATAAAGGATGCGCAACAAGGAGTTTTAAAAGAGGGAAATTTAAAGAATGAAATACCCAAAGGATCGGAGAAGCATCTTAATATTCGGGAAGACGGAACCCGGTATAGGGCTGAAAGGATTTGGGTACCAAAATTTGGAGATATGAGAGAAATGGTACTTAGAGAAGCTCATAAAACCAGATACTCAATACATCCTGGAACGGGGAAGATGTACAAGGATCTCAAGAAACATTTTTGGTGGCCGGGTATGAAAGCCGATGTTGCTAAATACGTAGGAGAATGTTTGACGTGTTCTAAGGTCAAAGCTGAGCATCAGAAACCATCAGGTCTACTTCAACAACCCGAAATCCCGGAATGGAAATGGGAAAACATTACCATGGATTTCATCACTAAATTGCCAAGGACTGCAAGTGGTTTTGATACTATTTGGGTAATAGTTGATCGTCTCACCAAATCAGCACACTTCCTACCAATAAGAGAAGATGACAAGATGGAGAAGTTAGCACGACTGTATTTGAAGGAAGTCGTCTCCAGACATGGAATACCAATCTCTATTATCTCTGATAGGGATGGCAGATTTATTTCAAGATTCTGGCAGACATTACAGCAAGCATTAGGAACTCGTCTAGACATGAGTACTGCCTATCATCCACAAACTGATGGGCAGAGTGAAAGGACGATACAAACGCTTGAAGACATGCTACGAGCATGTGTTATTGATTTCGGAAACAGTTGGGATCGACATCTACCGTTAGCAGAATTTTCCTACAATAACAGCTACCATTCAAGCATTGAGATGGCGCCGTTTGAAGCACTTTATGGTAGAAAGTGCAGGTCTCCGATTTGTTGGAGTGAAGTGGGGGATAGACAGATTACGGGTCCGGAGATTATACAAGAAACTACCGAGAAGATCATCCAAATTCAACAACGGTTGAAAACCGCCCAAAGTCGACAAAAGAGCTACGCTGACATTAAAAGAAAAGATATAGAATTTGAAATTGGAGAGATGGTCATGCTTAAAGTTGCACCTTGGAAAGGCGTTGTTCGATTTGGTAAACGAGGGAAATTAAATCCAAGGTATATTGGACCATTCAAGATTATTGATCGTGTCGGACCAGTAGCTTACCGACTAGAGTTACCTCAACAACTCGCGACTGTACATAACACTTTCCACGTCTCGAATTTAAAGAAATGTTTTGCTAAAGAAGATCTCACTATTCCGTTAGATGAAATCCAAATCAACGAAAAACTTCAATTCATCGAAGAACCCGTCGAAATAATGGATCGTGAGGTTAAAAGACTTAAGCAAAACAAGATACCAATTGTTAAGGTTCAATGGAATGCTCGTAGAGGACCCGAGTTCACCTGGGAGCGTGAAGATCAGATGAAGAAGAAATACCCGCATCTATTTCCAGAAGATTCGTCAACACCTTCAACAGCTTAAAATTTCGGGACGAAATTTATTTAACGGGTAGGTACTGTAGTGACCCGAACTTTTCCATGTTTATATATATTAATTGAGATTGATATTTACATGATTAAATGTTTCCAACATGTTAAGCAATCAAACTTGTTAAGACTTGATTAATTGAAATATGTTTCATATAGACAATTGACCACCCAAGTTGACCGGTGATTCACGAACGTTAAAACTTGTAAAAACTATATGATGACATATATATTGATATATATATATAGTTAACATGATACTATGATAAGTAAACATATCATTAAGTATATTAACAATGAACTACATATGTAAAAACAAGACTACTAACTTAATGATTTTTAAACGAGACATATATGTAACGATTATCGTTGTAAAGACATTTAATGTATATATATCATATTAAGAGATATTCATACATGATAATATCATGATAATATAATAATTTAAAATCTCATTTGATATTATAAACATTAGGTTAACAACATTTAACAAGATCGTTAACCTAAAAGTTTCAAAACAACACTTACATGTAACGACTAACGATGACTTAACGACTCAGTTAAAATGTATATACATGTAGTGTTTTAATATGTATTTATACACTTTTGAAAGACTTCAATACACTTATCAAAATACTTCTACTTAACAAAAATGCTTACAATTACATCCTCGTTCAGTTTCATCAACAATTCTACTCGTATGCACCCGTATTCGTACTCGTACAATACACAGCTTTTAGATGTATGTACTATTGGTATATACACTCCAATGATCAGCTCTTAGCAGCCCATGTGAGTCACCTAACACATGTGGGAACCATCATTTGGCAACTAGCATGAAATATCTCATAAAATTACAAAAATATGAGTAATCATTCATGACTTATTTACATGAAAACAAAATAACATATCCTTTATATCTAATCCATACACCAACGACCAAAAACACCTACAAACACTTTCATTCTTCAATTTTCTTCATCTAATTGATCTCTCTCAAGTTCTATCTTCAAGTTCTAAGTGTTCTTCATAAATTCCAAAAGTTCTAGTTTCATAAAATCAAGAATACTTTCAAGTTTGCTAGCTCACTTCCAATCTTGTAAGGTGATCATCCAACCTCAAGAAATCTTTGTTTCTTATAGTAGGTTATCATTCTAATACAAGGTAATAATCATATTCAAACTTTGGTTCAATTTCTATAACTATAACAATCTTATTTTAAGTGATGATCTTACTTGAACTTGTTTTCGTGTCATGATTCTGCTTCAAGAACTTCGAGCCATCCAAGGATCCATTGAAGCTAGATCCATTTTTCTCTTTTCCAGTAGGTTTATCCAAGGAACTTAAGGTAGTAATGATGTTCATAACATCATTCGATTCATACATATAAAGCTATCTTATTCGAAGGTTTAAACTTGTAATCACTAGAACATAGTTTAGTTAATTCTAAACTTGTTCGCAAACAAAAGATAATCCTTCTAACTTGAATTTTAAAATCAACTAAACACATGTTCTATATCTATATGATATGCTAACTTAATGATTTAAAACCTGGAAACACGAAAAACACCGTAAAACCGGATTTACGCCGTCGTAGTAACACCGCGGGCTGTTTTGGGTTAGTTAATTAAAAACTATGATAAACTTTGATTTAAAAGTTGTTATTCTGAGAAAATTATTTTTATTATGAACATGAAACTATATCCAAAAATTATGGTTAAACTCAAAGTGGAAGTATGTTTTCTAAAATGGTCATCTAGACGTCGTTCTTTCGACTGAAATGACTACCTTTACAAGAACGACTTGTAACTTATTTTTCTGACTATAAACCTATACTTTTTCTGTTTAGATTCATAAAATAGAGTTCAATATGAAACCATAGCAATTTGATTCACTCAAAACGGATTTAAAATGAAGAAGTTATGGGTAAAACAAGATTGGATAATTTTTCTCATTTTAGCTACGTGAAAATTGGTAACAAATCTATTCCAACCATAACTTAATCAACTTGTATTGTATATTATGTAATCTTGAGATACCATAGACACGTATACAATGTTTCGACCTATCATGTCGACACATCTATATATATTTCGGAACAACCATAGACACTCTATATGTGAATGTTGGAGTTAGCTATACAGGGTTGAGGTTGATTCCAAAATATATTTAGTTTGAGTTGTGATCAATACTGAGATACGTATACACTGGGTCGTGGATTGATTCAAGATAATATTTATCGATTTATTTCTGTACATCTAACTGTGGACAACTAGTTGTAGGTTACTAACGAGGACAGCTGACTTAATAAACTTAAAACATCAAAATATATTAAAAGTGTTGTAAATATATTTTGAACATACTTTGATATATATGTATATATTGTTATAGGTTCGTGAATCAACCAGTGGCCAAGTCTTACTTCCCGACGAAGTAAAAATCTGTGAAAGTGAGTTATAGTCCCACTTTTAAAATCTAATATTTTTGGGATGAGAATACATGCAGGTTTTATAAATAATTTACAAAATAGACACAAGTACGTGAAACTACATTCTATGGTTGAATTATCGAAATCGAATATGCCCCTTTTTATTAAGTCTGGTAATCTAAGAATTAGGGAACAGACACCCTAATTGACGCGAATCCTAAAGATAGATCTATTGGGCCTAACAAACCCCATCCAAAGTACCGGATGCTTTAGTACTTCGAAATTTATATCATATCCGAAGGGTGTCCCGGAATGATGGGGATATTCTTATATATGCATCTTGTTATTGTCGGTTACCAGGTGTTCACCATATGAATGATTTTTATCTCTATGTATGGGATGTGTATTGAAATATGAAATCTTGTGGTCTATTGTTACGATTTGATATATATAGGTTAAACCTATAACTCACCAACATTTTTGTTGACGTTTAAAGCATGTTTATTCTCAGGTGAATATTAAGAGCTTCCGCTGTTGCATACTAAAATAAGGACAAGATTTGGAGTCCATGTTTGTATGATATTGTGTAAAAACTGCATTCAAGAAACTGATTTCGATGTAACATATTTGTATTGTAAACCATTATGTAATGGTCGTGTGTAAACAGGATATTTTAGATTATCATTATTTGATAATCTACGTAAAGCTTTTTAAACCTTTATTTATGAAATAAAGGTTATGGTTTGTTTTAAAAATGAATGCAGTCTTTGAAAAACGTCTCATATAGAGGTCAAAACCTCGCAACGAAATCAATTAATATGGAACGTTTTTAATCAATAAGAACGGGACATTTCATCATCCAGTCATGACCTTTTCCGATATGCACTTGGAAGAATTGCACCCGAACCTGAGATTTGACAGACTTTGGATAGATTATCCAAAATATCAACGGGGTTTGCATACTCTTCATTCTAAGGTTGTTGAGGTACCAAGGGTCATAGAATGGGGACCCTTAGAAGCTGTAGAATTGGCCGGGCCAATTAGAGAATTACTTGTACAGAGGTATGGTAATTCTTCTTTTAATGACTGGGTACATTTATTCACCATACGTAGACCTGTATATAAAGAATGGTGTGAAGAATTGTTATGTAGTATAGAGTTGAATGATCGGGTAGCTAGTTTAACCGATCGTTCTTTTATTAGATTTTTGTTAGGCGGTTCGATGCGCCACATGTCTTTACTGGACATGGCTCAGGCTTTACGTATATATACGCCTGAGGAGTTAGCGTCTGCCGATTGTAGAGGATTGATACTAAACGGTAGAAAGATAGATGAAAATTTTGATACACACGGTGTGTGGAGTCAAATGACAAGCCATCACCATTTCAAAGGGGGAAATTACTCTTATTTGGATATAGATAGAGCCGAATTAAGAGTGATACATAGGTTTTTAGCTAATTCGATTACATAAAGGGGTAAAAACAAAGAAAAGGTAAATGAACAAGATTTGTTTTACCATATGTGTATTCGAGACCCACAAAGCGCTGTAAGTATACCGTATTGTGTGGGTTATTATTTATCAGCTATGGTTCGGGGGATGCGACCACATAGCATAATAGGAGGTGGTATTTTTATTACTTTGATTGGTGAATATCTCGGTGTGGATATAAGTCAGGGGGGATTATTACTAGAAGAGCCGGAACCCCGCGATACTATAGGTTTAAATGTATACCATGGTGCGAAAGTTTTGAAGAGGCGAAATAACGCCGCAGTACGATACCATGGTAGACATCCACAGGTGGAGAGAAACCAGCAGCAAGGTAATGTAGGAGGGGGGAATGAGATACAAGAAATGCATAGGTTTATAGCTTCTCAGGAATACGAAAATGCTAGACAGAGAGCATTTGAAGATTGGCAAGTTCATCAGAACCAAATCATAGCTCATTGCCAACATATAGGTAGAAACTATATTCCTACACCGAAACCCATCTTCCCTCCTTGGTCTATAGAGATGCAGCCACCATATCCTACGTATGACCCTGCCGAAGCATTCTATAGCACCTATGGTTATGCCTGGAACCCCTATTGGTACCAATATCATCCTTAGTTTACTTATTATTTTTTTTTTTTTGTAATTTGTAATTATTGATACGTTTAATACTTTTGTTAATATTGTAATCATTTTTATAATTGTCTAACTTTTATTCTTAGATTTTAATAATTTTTGAATGTGGGGTAATATACCAAACTTCAAAAATATGTATATATGTTTGCAGTTTATCTTATGTACACAACAGGGTAAAACAACGCATTTTCAAAGACTGGCATTAAGTTCAGCAAAAGCAACTAATTTTGACGACAAGATGCAAAATATATGTGAAATAACAACAAGACGGAATGAACAAATGATGTGCACCATTTATCATTCAGCAAACAAACGCCAATATATTTGGAAACTTTGGTAAAATTTAATCATTTTCACACAAATCACCCTCAATAATTTAAATTGTTACTGATTTCTTGCAAATGAGGGCATTGCAAGATCTTAAGTGTGGGAAGGGGTTAAATTCTTTCGGATTTTAAAATTTTTTACTTTATACACTTGGTTACCATTAAAAATACTAGTAAAGCAGTAGTTGTATTAGAATCTAGTGCTCTCTGACAAAAAAGAACAGCCCTAGTCTTATATACTGACTACCCAATTCTAGTAAAATTTTTTAAAATTTTCAATTAAATGAACTCAAAATCATGTTTATACATATTTATGAACGATAAAACTAGGTGTTAACACCGAAATTATTGTTACCTCGGAAAGGACATAAATTGAGAAACAAACCAAAATGTTGAAATTCATTTAAAATGGAATAGAGGACGATAAAAAAAGGAAAATAAAAGCCAAGTGTGGGAAAATTTACCAAGTTATCTTAAACATATGTCACATATATCTGTAACAAATAACTGAAAATACTTTTGCTTTGGAATAAACTAAACTGTTTTACCCAATGAAAGAAAAGAAAAGATGGATCTACACGATGAATCAATTCCATCATTAAAAGGAAGTAAAGTCTTCCGAAAAAGACACGCGCTTCTTGATTTAGGTCAAGAAGTTGTCGTCCAGACCAGCTGTAGGTTGACGAAAAATCTAGAAAAGTCATCTCTAAAATCAGCAGGAAATCCACGGACCTCAGCATCAAACAGGGTCGCCAAGTGGTCAGATTTATCCTAACCATGAGAAGGATTTATCTCGTAAAATGGGGAGGGCGCCGTGCAAATTAGCTTGATAAGACTAATGAATCAGATCCCCAGAAAGGATAATCTCCTTAAAGATTAAAAATCAGCTTTAAAGACTGATATTACTCAATCCTAGAGATTGACCTTAAAGATTGAGAATTACAAACTCATGGAATTCAATGATATCTAAACTCGAGCTTGAACGAGAAAATATTTTGATCAAAATTACAAACCGATTTGTTTTCTGAAAACCCTATTTTTAATGCGTTCATTACCATTGAACGTGAAATCCTAGGAATTCACCTGGAATTCATTAGGTCACCTGAACCAAATCGGGTGTCAACCGTAAGAACGGTGGTTGCATAGTGGTCAAAGACAGGACCTTGTGCCATACCGAAAAATCATAAGGGTAAGCTTTACTATTGCTCCTACCAAGGATAGTAATTGCGTTCGACACGTTATAGACCATAATTAAAAGCATGTCAGGGGACATTGCCTTAACAGTTGCTTGTTCAACGCTTTCCTTTACAACCGGACGGTAGTTTACCGAAAGATAATATACGGGACAAGTAAACTGGACGTGTTGCTTTTCAAATACAAGGTTAGCAAGTGGGTGACACAAAACAGCAAGTTTTGAGCTAAAATTTTCAATTCTGAAACCCACCAAACCTACAAAAATATTTTGCAAACACCGGTAAAGGGTTATCCCGGAAAACTTATCTAGGGTAAAAACTAGATTTAATTTTCAAAAGATCAAATGTTTTCATAAAGATCCAATTTCCTTAATGGATCTAAATTTTTATAGTCATGTGGGACTGTAAACCATATCGTTACTACCATTGTTTATACCGCCGTATAGAAAATCACTGATGTACAAAGTGTGAAGAATAAAGAAGTGATTCTAGTATTTCAAAACAATATTTTGAGGACAAGAAACGCTCAAGTGTGGGAATATTTGATAATGCTAAAAACGAACATATATTTCATAGCATTATTCCTCAAGAAAGACAAGCTTTTAGTTGCAATTGTTCTATTTACAAGTGATATTCGTTTAAATAATAAAAGGTGAAGACAAAAGACAGATTCGACGAATTGAAGACGCAAACGACCAAAAAGCTCAAAAGTACAAAAGACAATCAAAAAGGTTCCAATTATTGATAAGAAACGTCTCGAAATTACAAGAGTACAAGATTCAAAACGCAAAGTACAAGATATTAAATTGTACGCAAGGACGTTCGAAAATCCGGAACCGGGACCAGAGTCAACTCTTAACGCTCGACGCAACGGACTAAAAATTACAAGTTAACTATGTATATAAATATAATATAATATATAATTAATTATATTAATTATATATATATTATATTTATAAATAAAAAACCGTCGGAAGAGAAAGACTCCAAGGACTGAGCTGTAAATTCATTCTCCGCGACTCGCTGAGTTTGAAGAGGATTTCACCGCGAGTCGCGGAGCCTCAAATTGAATTTCTGCCTATAAAGCAAACCGAATTCTGATCATTTTTCATAATCCATCTTTCTCTCTTCTCTCATATATACGTAAAATATATATATATAATTTATATTTTAATTTTAAATTTTAATTATAATTCTAATAATAAGGGTATGTTAGCGAATGTTGTAAGGGTGTAAGTCGAAATTCTGTCCGTGTAACGCTACGTTATTTTTAATCATTGTAAGTTATGTTCAACCTTTTTATATTAATGTCTCGTAGCTAAGTTATTATTATGCTTATTTAAAACGAAGTAATCATGATGTTGGGCTAATTACTAAAATTGGGTAATTGGGCTTTGTACCATAATTGGGGTTTGGACAAAAGAACGACACTTGTGGAAATTAGACTATGGGCTATTAATGGGCTTTATATTTGTTTAACTAAATGAAAGTTTGTTAATGTTAATATAAAGATTTATAATTGGGCGTCCCTATAAATTACCATATACACTCGATCGGACACGATGGGCGGGGTATTTATATGTACGAATAATCGTTCATTTAACCGGACACGGGAATGGATTAATAGCCACTAGAATAATTAAAACAGGGGTGAAATTACATTCAAGGGTAATTGGTGTAATTGCTAACAAAGTAGTAAAACCTTGGTTTACACGCAGTTGATAACCTGGTGTATTCATTAAACAAAGTATTAAAACCTTGTTACAATTCGAATCCCCAATTAGTTGGAATATTTAACTTCGGGTATAAGGATAATTTGACGAGGACACTCGCACTTTATATTTATGACTGATGGATTGTTATGGACAAAAACCAGACGGACATATTAAATAATCTAGGACAAAGGACAATTAACCCATGGGCATAAAACTAAAATCAACACGTCAAACATCATGATTACGGAAGTTTAAATAAGCATAATTCTTTTATTTCATATTTAATTTCCTTTATTTTATATTTAATTGCACTTCTAATTATCGCACTTTTATTTATTGTTGTTTAATCGCACTTTTAATTATCGTACTTTTTAATTATCGCAATTTTATTTTATCGCACTTTTATTATTCGCAATTTCATTATCGTTATTTATTTTACGCTTTAAATTAAGTCTTTTATTTATTAGGTTTTAACTGCGACTAAAGTCTTAAAATCGACAAACCGGTCATTAAACGGTAAAAACCCCCCTTTATAATAATAATATTACTTATATATATGTTTGTATTTTTATAAAAGTAAACTAATATAGCGTTAAGCTTTGTTTAAAGATTTCCCTGTGGAACGAACCGGACTTACTAAAAACTACACTACTGTACGATTAGGTACACTGCCTATAAGTGTTGTAGCAAGGTTTAAGTATATCCATTCTATAAATAAATAAATATCTTGTGTAAAATTGTATCGTATTTAATAGTTTTTCCTAGTAAAATATAAACTATTTCGTATACCCCGCTGCAAACATCACTAATGCATCCTAACAACTATCAGTTAGACACACTCATGTAAGACCTGGTTCGCTAGGACCAACGCTCTGATACCAACTGTGAAGATCGCTCCAAATCCATATGGACGAACACGTCATTCATCGATTTCATTGCGAGGTTTTTGACCTCTATATGATACGTTTTGTAAACATTGCATTCTTTTGAAAAGGCACACCATAAATGAATATTTAAATCAAAGGTTTTCGACATCTGATGATATCTACATATAGACAATCACCGTAAATAATAGTTTACAATAGTACTTCCGTTGACAATGCAGTCAAAATAAGATACATGGTGATGATTTGGTAAGTGCAATGTTTCCTTGAAAAATATGCCATGTAAGACTCCATGCACATAGCTTGTCTAACATATAAGCAAACAGCAAAAGACTTCTAGGGAACCTGAGAATAAACATGCTAACAAGTGTCAACACAAAGGTTGGTGAGTTCATAGTTTTAGTGTTTCGCATAATCTGTATATAAAAGTGGATCACAAGATTTCAGTTGTTTCATCCAGAAACGTTTATCAAAATATTCTACAAAATTGAGCACCCTAGTAACTAAACTTAACGTATATATAATTTATACCATTTGTATAATCATCTTAATAATACACGCAAACCAACGTGTACGCTTCTCAAATAGCATACGTCCGTTAAAAGGCTAGTGCTCTAGCTCGGACGGGGATATCAAGCCCTATGGATCCATATACTACTACTCGCGCCCACCAGTTCTTACAACCGGTAGTTACTAGTTACCAAAGCTAAGGGATTTTCGGTTCAAACTCAGTATAGAATTTAGTATGTACTTGTGTCCATTGTTTTTAAAATAACGTGCATGTATTCTCAGCCCAAAAATATATATTGCAAAATCATTTAAAAAGGGAGCAAATGAAACTCACGCATATAAATATTGTAAAACAGTTAATAAAGCATTTGCATGTATTCTCAGCCCAAAAATATAAAGGGTAAAAAGGCAAATGAAACTCACCTTAGCAGCATATAAAGTCATTCACAAAAATGTGACCGAAACTCGGATTTCCAAATAACCGTAGATCTCAACCTACAGAACATATGTTGGTCAATAAATGTCTATCAAGCTAGGTCTGGTCATAGTGTATCACAATCCTAATGCTCGAGATCAACATACAAAAGTTATCCAAAGTCGTTTCTAAAAGTCAATTTTGACAATAGTTCAACAAAACGAGACATACCTTATTTAAGGAGTCATTTACTCGGTTGGTAATATTCAAAAATCTATTTTATCAATCTCGTAAACAAGTTGTTTAAATCTTAATTGCAGATTCAATAACAATTTCAATTAACGTCAATCATAATTCAGTTGATCATATCTCTTAATCCGTTCATCGAAACTATTCGATATCTAAATGAAAAGTCATTGATTTTTCGCCAGCTTTCCAAAAACATGCATATCATATACCTTTTATCAGTAACATATGTATTTAATTCGTGATTCATCATAAACTGTTTAACGACGAAATTTAGCATACAAGTATGTATAAATATATATACTCGAGCACTAGACATGGATACACAATTAATATATAAAAGATAAAATATGAGTGCTTACGTATCAATATTGAGATTCAATATTGTAGGAAAGTACGTAGACGCAACGGAGATGATAAACACTAGGTTTGATTCACAAATATACCCCCGAACATTACCCATAACCTCCTTGGCAATAACCCATAATTTTCTTAGCTCTATCCCGCTTGAAAACCATTTTGAAAGTGACACGCTCATGACCTCGTCGTAGTATTTTAAGTGATATAATTAGTAATAATAATAATACTACTAATAATAATAATATAAATAATAATAATAATCTTAATAATAATAATAATAATAATAATATTAATAATATTAATATAAATAATAAATAATAATAATATTACAGAGGGAGTAATATAGGTGTAAATATAACTAGAGCAAAAACTGGCATTTTATAGGCAACTTTTTGGAATCTGATGCCCATGCGATCGCATGGGTTTTTAGTGTATTTTCCATGCGATCGCATGGCCGCCTGATCCAGCTCAAAATGTTTTTGTTTTCTTGTTTGTCGACATATTATTATATAATATATATAATATATATAATTTAAATAATTAATTATATATTATATTAAATTCATGTGCATAGTTGACTTGTAATTTTCGTTCCGATGACTCGTACGTTGTCACTCGACTTATGTCCCGGTACCGGTTTCTCGAAAGCATTTTCGTACGCTTAGAAAACTCGGAATTTACGTTTTGTGACTCGTACCTTTGTCAAAATATAGTCTTAAATTATCAATAAACTATATCATTCAAAGTGTATCTTAAACTTTCGAGTGTTTTGGTCATTTACTTCTATAAATCATTGTCTTGCTATTTGTTAATATATATATATAATAACAAATCATTTTATGACCAAGTTAATATATATTTTCAACATTCATAAACACGTTTTAAATATACGTCGCAAGTTATTCATATAATTAATATTCCAACTTATCATATATATTCAAATAAATATTTAAACCAATAAGTTTAATGTACTTTATCAAACAATTAATACACTGCTACGTTTTCAAGTTATAGTGTGTGTATATATATATATATATACATATAATTGTTTGCGAATCGTCAAGAATAACCGAAAGGTATTTGAATATATGAAAGTAGTTCAAAAATTTTGAGATTCAGTTTTACAGACTTTGCTTATCGTGTCGGAAATGTTAATCATACAAAGATTAAGTTTAAATTTGGTCAGAAATTTCCGGGTCATCACAGATAGGTGGGGTATATCACATTGAGGAGACCGTAAGTTACGCCGTATTTTCTTTAAAGCGTTAAATGCGGGGAACCCAAATGCAATTTTACGCTACGGGTTAAGAACCTATTTTGACTCAACATATCCCAACATAGGATTTCGTGAATTAGAAAGAGCTTCTAACATGCAACATAAAGAAGCATGTTATGCTTACGTGTTAGTGATGTTTGCTTCTTACCAAAGTGAGAAAAAGAACATCGGATTGTAACTTTTAAATAAAACCTTCCCACAAGTGATGGATTCAGTAGTTGGGGTGAGAAACAAGGTTTTTAGATTATTACGGGGCTGTTGGACATTACGAAACCCTCGTCCTTTTGACGACATTACAACATGCTGCCTAGCCAATGGTCATAATGGTTATTTTCCACAAGACCAAGGATGGGAAGTCGTCTTAGTAAAACCAGAATGCATGACTTGTTTATGGACTTATGAATTACGTGTCTTTATTTCCTTTGCTGAACAACTTGCGTATTAACTAGATTTATCTTCAAAACTGTCCTGTATCATAGTGTACTATATTTCATGTTATATGTAATATAGCGAAGTTGTAAGTTTGAAGAATATTTGTATGTGATATATTATTATAATCAGTTTTTCATATGGAATTGTAGTAGTTGAATTGTATATTAGCTACTAAGTATGAACTTAACGGGTAGGTAGTACCCGAATTTAAACTTATAAAACGCTAATATGAAGAAAAAGCTTTTATAAATGAGTTCATATTATGCTATGGAATACTATTGACTACTCTTAATATTCTATATGATTAACTTAATTCTTTTGGCTATTTTTGAAGGAAATGGCACCGACTACTCGTCAAAACTTGAACATGAGTGAGGAAGACTTCCGTGCTTTCCTTGAAGAAAATATAGCCGCAGTACAGGCTGCAATGCAAAACAACAATAACTCAGGGTGTAGTAGTGGAGTTAACTCCATAGGACACCGTGTAGGATGCTCCTACAAGGCTTTCACTGCCTGTAAACCTCTGGAATTCGATGGAACCGAAGGACCAGTCGGACTAAAACGATGGACCGAAAAGGTCGAATCTGTGTTTGCTATAAGCAAATGTGCTGAGGAAGATAAGGTAAAGTACGCCACACATACCTTCACAGGTACTGCGTTAACATGGTGGAATACCTATCTCGAACAAGTGGGACAAGATGCTGCTTACGCACTACCATGGTCAGCATTCAAACACTTGATGAACGAGCAGTACCGTCCCAGAAACGAAGTCAATAAGCTCAAGACAGAGCTTAGAGAATTACGAACGAAGGGATTCGTTATCACCACATACGAACGACGATTCACCGAGTTGTGTTTATTGTGCCCAAGAGTGTTTGAAGATGAAGAAGAGCAGATCGATGCGTTTGTAAAGGGGTTACCAGAGAGAATTCAGGAGGATGTGAGTTCAAGCGCGCCCACTTCAATGCAAAAGGCAAGCCGAATGGCTCACAAACTTATAAACCAGATCGAGGGAAGGATTAATGAGCAGGCAGCCGAGGAGACCAAAATAAAACAAGTCAAGAGAAAGTGGGAAGAACCCAGTGACAAGAGTCACAATTTCAACAATCAACACTACAATCACAACCACAATCGCACCATTTTTCGCAACAACAAACGCAACAAAAACCATTCCAACAATAACAACTACAACAATCATCCCAACAATAATACCAACCGCAACAACAAAAATCCCAACAACAATCTCAATAACAACACTGGTAATCAAAATCAGAAAATTCCGGGTATGAGGTGTGAAGGGTACCATCCAACTACTTTTTGTCCAGCAACATGTACTAAATGTAATAGAAAGGGTCATGATACAACGAAGTGTGAAATTTATGGACCATCGGGTAAAGGAACAAGTAATGCCCACATTATTTGTTTTGGATGCGGGAAGAAGGGCCACTACAAAACTGCGTGTCCAAACCAGGAAAATAATAATGGGCAAAGCCGTGGGAGAGTTTTTAACATTAATGCGGAAGAAGCGCAGGAAGACACGGAGCTTGTTACGGGTACGTTTCTTATCGATGAAAAACCTGCTTATGTTTTATTTGATTCGGGTGCGGATAGAAGTTATATGAGTAAAGATTTTTGTGCTAAATTAAGTGGTCCATTGACGCCTATGAATAATAAATTTTTACTCGAATTAGCAAACGGTAAATTAATTTCGGCAGATAAAATATGTCGGAATCGAGAAATTAAACTGGTTAGCGAAATGTTTAAGATCGATTTGATACCAGTAGAGTTAGGGAGTTTTGATGTGATAATCGGCATGGACTGGTTGAAAAAGGAGAGAGCGGAAATCGTATGTTACAAAAATGTAATTCGCATTGTACGAGAAAAAGGAAAACCTATAATGGTGTACGGAGAAAAGAGCAACGCGAAGCTAAATCTTATTAGTAATTTGAAGGCGCAAAAACTAATAAGAAAAGGTTGCTATGCCGTTCTAGCACACATCGAAGAAGTCTAACCCGAAGAAAAGAACATCAATAATGTTCCCGTCGCAAAAGAATTTCCCGATGTATTTTCGAAAGAATTACCGGGACTACCTCCACATCGATCTGCTGAATTTCAAATAGATCTCGTACTAGGAGCTGCACCAATAGCTCGTGCTCCATACAGACTCGCACCCAGTGAAATGAAAGAACTCCAAAGCCAACTAAAAGAACTTTTAGAGCGTGGTTTTATATGACCAAGTACATCACCATGGGGAGCTCCTGTTTTGTTTGTCAAAAAGAAGGATGGTACATTCAGGTTGTGTATCGACTACCGAGAGTTGAACAAACTTACCATCAAGAATCGTTATCCACTACCAAGAATCGATGACTTATTTGATCAACTACAAGGCTCGTCAGTTTATTCGAAGATTGATTTACGTTCTGGGTATCATCAAATGCGAGTGAAGGGGGATGATATTCCAAAGACTGCTTTCAGAACGCGTTATGGTCATTACGAGTTTATGGTTATGCCGTTTGGGTTGACTAACGCACCAGCTGTGTTCATGGACCTCATGAATCGAGTGTGTGGACCATACATTGACAAGTTTGTCATTGTTTTTATCAATGACATACTTATTTAATCAAAGAATGATCAAGAGCACGAAGAACATTTGAGAAAAGTGCTAGAGTTGTTGAGGAAAGAAAAACTGTACGCTAAGTTTTCAAAGTGTGAATTTTGGTTGGAAGAAGTTCAATTCCTCGCTCACATAGTGAACAAAGAAGGTATTCAAGTGGATCCAGCAAAGATTGAAACCGTTGAAAAGTGGGAAACCCCGAAAACTCCGAAGCATATACGCCAATTTTTAGGACTGGCTGGTTACTACATAAGGTTCATCCAAGATTTTTCTAAAATAGCAAAACCCTTGACCGCATTAACGCATAAAGGGAAGAAATTTGAATGGAAGGATGAGCAGGAGAAAGCGTTTCAATTGTTGAAGAAAAAGTTAACTACGGCACCTATATTGTCATTACCTTAAGGGAATGATGATTTTGTGATATATTGTGACGCCTCAAAGCTAGGTCTCGGTTGTGTATTAATGCAACGAACAAAGGTAATTGCTTATGCATCCAGACAATTGAAGATTCACGAGCAGAATTATACGACGCATGATTTGGAATTAGGCGCAGTTGTTTTTGCATTAAAGACTTGAAGGCACTACTTATATGGGGTCAAAAGTATCATATATACCGACCACAAAAGTCTCCAACATATATTTAATCAGAAACAACCGAACATGAGGCAGCGTAGGTGGATTGAGTTATTGAATGATTACGATTTCGAGATTCGTTACCACCCGGGGAAGGCAAATGTGGTTGCCGACACTTTGAGTAGAAAGGACAGAGAATCAATGCGGGTAAAAGCTATGAATATAATTATTCGTACTAACCTTACTACTCAAATAAAGGAGGCGCAACAGGGGATTGTAAAAGAAGGAAAGTTGAAGAATGAAATACCCAAAGGATCAGAGAAACATCTTAATATTCGGGAAGACGGAACCCAGTATAGGGTTGAAAGAATTTGGGTACCAAAGTTTAGAGATGTGAGAGAAAAGATACTTAAGGAAGCACATAAAACCAGATATTCAATACATCCCGGAGCGGGGAAGATGTACAAAGATCTCAAGAAACACTTTTGGTGGCCGGTATGAAAGCCGATATTGCTAGATACGTAGGAGAATGTTTGACGTGTTCTAAGGTCAAAGCTGAACATCAGAAACCATCAGGTCTACTTCAACAACCCGAAATTCCAGAATGGAAATGGGAAAACATTACCATGGATTTCATTACTAAATTGCCAAGGATTGTAAGTGGTTATGATACTATTTGGGTAATAGTCGATCGTCTCACCAAGTCATCACACTTTCTGCCAATGAGAGAAGATGATAAAATAGAGAAGTTGGCGAGATTATACTTGAAGGAAGTTGTCTCTAGACATGGAATACCAATCTCTATTATCTCTGATAGAGATGGCAGATTTGTTTCAAGGTTTTGGCAGACATTACAACAAGCATTGAGAACTCGTCTAGACATGAGTACTGCCTATCATCCACAAACCGATGGGCAGAGCGAAAGGACGATACAGACTCTTGAATATATGCTACGAGCATGTGTTATTGATTTTGGAAACGGTTGGGATCGACATCTACCATTAGCAGAATTTTCCTACAACAACAGTTACCACTCGAGTATCGAAATGGCACCGTTCGAAGCACTTTATGGTAGAAAGTGCAGATCTCCAATTTGTTGGAATGAATTGGGGGATAGACAGATTACGGGTCCGGAGATAATCCAAGAAACTACAGAAAAAATCATCCAAATTCAACAACGGTTGAAAACTGCTTAGACTCGACAAAAGAGCTACGCGGACTTTAAAAGGAAAGATATAGAATTTGAAATTGGGGAGATGGTCATGCTTAAGGTTTCGCCTTGGAAAGGCATTGTTCGATTTGGTAAACGGGGGAAACTAAATCCAAGATACATTGGACCATTCAAGATTTTAGATCGTGTCGGACCAGTAGCCTACCGACTTGAATTACCTCAACAACTCGCCAATGTACATAATACCTTTCACGTCTCGAATCTGAAGAAGTGCTTAGCCAAAGAAGATCTCACTATTCCTCTAGACGAAATTAAAATCAATGAAAAACTACAATTCATTGAAGAACCCGCCGAGATAATGGATCGTGAGGTTAAAAGGCTCAAGCAAAATAAGATACCGATCGTCAAGGTTCGATGGAATGCTCGTAGGGGACCCGAGTTCACCTGGGAGCGTGAAGATCAAATGAAACTGAAATACCCGTACCTATTTCCAGAAGATTCGTCAACACCTTCAACAGCTTAAAATTTCGGGACGAAATTTATTTAACGGGTAGGTACTGTAGTGACCCGAACTTTTCCATGTTTATATATATTAAATGAAATTGGTATATTTACATGATTAAATGTTTTCAACATGTTAAGCAATCAAACTTGTTAAGACTTGATTATTTGAAATGTGTTTCATATAGACAATTGACCACCCAAGTTGACCGGCGATTCACGAACGTTAAAAATTTGTAAAAACTACATGATGATATATATTTGGATATATATATGGTTAACATAAGATTATGATAAGTAAGTATCTCACTAAGTATATTAACAATGAGTGATATACATAAAAATGAGTTTATTGAATTAAGAAACTCGAAACGATATATATAACGATTATCGTTATAACGTCTTACTAAATACATATGAATCATATTAAGATATTGATACACTATTTTTAACATGATAAATAATAATTAAGTATATCATTAAGTGTGTTAACAATGAACTACATATGTAAAACAAGACTACTAACTTAAGAATTTCGAAACGAGGCATATATGTAACGATTATCGTTGTAACAACATTTAACTGTATATATATCATACTAAGATATATTAATATATCATAATATCATGATAATGTAATAATTTAACATCTCTTTAGATATAATAAACAATGGGTTAACAACATTTAACAAGATCGTTAACCTAAAGGTTTCAAAACAACATTTACATGTAACGACTAACGATGACTTAACGACTCAGTTAAAATGTATATACATGTAGTGTTTTAATATGTATTCATACACTTTTTAAAGACTTCAAGACACTTATCAAAATACTTCTACTTAACAAAAATGCTTACAATTACATCCTCGTTCAGTTTCATCAACAATTCTACTCGTATGCACCGTATTCGTACTCGTACAATACACAACTTTTAGATGTATGTACTATTGGTATATACACTCCAATGATCAGCTATTAGTAGCCCATGTGAGTTACCTAACACATGTGGGAACCATCATTTGGCAACTAGCATGAAATATCTCATAAAATTACAAAAATATTAGTAATCATTCATGACTTATTTACATGTAAACAAAATTACACATCTTTTATATCTAAT
Source organism: Rutidosis leptorrhynchoides (assembly GCF_046630445.1). Classification (NCBI taxonomy): domain Eukaryota; kingdom Viridiplantae; phylum Streptophyta; class Magnoliopsida; order Asterales; family Asteraceae; genus Rutidosis; species Rutidosis leptorrhynchoides. The sequence continues at coordinate 117,973,764 of NC_092337.1, forward strand.
CCATACACCAACGACCAAAAACACCTAAAAACACTTTCATTCTTCAATTTTCTTCATCTAACTGATCTCTCTCAAGTTCTATCTTCAAGTTCTAAGTGTTCTTCATAAATTCTACAAGTTCTAGTTTCATAAAATCAAGAATACTTCCAAGTTTACTAGCTCACTTCCAATCTTGTAAAGTGATCATCCAACCTCAATAAATCCTTGTTGTTTACAGTAAGATATCATTCTAAATCAAGGTAATACTCATATACAAACTTTGATTCAATTCCTATAACTATAACTATCTTAATTCGAGTGATAATCTTACTTGAACTTGTTTTCGTGTCATGATTCTGCTTCAAGAACTTTCAAGCCATCCAAGATCCTTTGAAGCTAGATCATTTTTGTCACTTCTAGTAGGTTTACCTACTAAACTTGAGGTAGTAATGATGTTCATAACATCATTCGATTCATATATATAAAACTACCTTATTCGAAGGTTTAAACTTGAAATCACTAGAACATAGTTTAGTTAATTCTAAACTTGTTCGCAAACAAAAGTTAATCCTTCTAAGTTGACTTTTAAAATCAACTAAACACATATTATATATCTATATGATATGCTAACTTAATGATTTAAAACCAGGAAACACGAAAAACACCGTAAAACCGGATATACGCCGTCGTAGTAACACCGCGGGCTGTTTTGGGTTAGTTAATTAAAAACTATGATAAACTTTGATTTAAAAGATGTTCTTATGGAAAAATGATTTTTCTTATGAACATGAAACTATATCCAAAAATCATGGTTAAACTCAAAGTGGAAGTATGTTTTCCAAAATGGTCATCTAGACGTCGTTCTTTCGACTGAAATGACTACCTTTACAAATACGACTTGTAACCTGTATTTCCGACTATAAACTTATACTTTTTCTGTTTATATTCATAAACTTAAGTTCAATATGAAGCCATAACAACTTGAAACACTCAAAACGGATTTAAAACGAATAAGTTATGGGTAAAACAAGATTGGATATTTTTGCTTGTTGTAGCTACGTGAAAATTGGTAACAAATCTATATTAATCATATCCTAGCTAACTTATATTGTATTATACATGTATTCTAATATATTATGTAATCTTGGGATACCATAGACACGTATGCAAATGTTTTGACATATCATATCGACCCATGTATATATATTATTTGGAACAACCATAGACACTATATATGCAGTAATGTTAGAGTTAGCTATACAGGGTTGAGGTTGATTCCAAAAATATATATGCTTTGAGTTGTGATCTATCCTGAGACGTGTATACACTGGGTCGTGGATTGATTCAAGATAATATATCGATTTATTTCTGTACATCTAATTGTGGACAACTAGTTGTAGGTTACTAACGAGAACAGCTGACTTAATAAATTTAAAATATCAAAATGTATTAAAAGTGTTGTAAATATATTTTGAACATACTTTGATATATATGTACATATTTGTTATAGGTTCGTGAATCGACCAGTGGTCAAGTCTTACTTCCCGACGAAATAAAAATCTGTGAAAGTGAGTTATAGTCCCACTTTTAAAATCTATTATTTTTTTTGGGATGAGAATACATGCGATTTTATAAATGTTTTACAAAATAGACACAAGTAATCAAAAATACTTTCTATGTTGGATTATCGAACCGAATATGCCCCTTTTTTTAGCTTGGTAGCCTAAGAATTAGGGAGATAGCCCCTAATTGACGTGAATCCTAAAGATAGATCTATTTGGCCCAACAAGCCTCATCCGAGTTATGGATGCTTTAGTACTTCGATTTATCATATCCGATGAGAGTCCCGGAATGATGGGGATATTCTATATGCATCTTGTTAAGGTCGGTTACCAGGTGTTCAACATATGAATGATTCTTATCTCTATGCAGTTTGCGAAATGCCTGATATGAGATGTGTTATAAAAATAAAATCTTATGGTCTATTATTATGATTTGATAATATATAGGTTAAACCTATAACTCACCAACATTTTTGTTGATGTTTTAAGCATGTTTATTCTCAGGTGATTATTAAGAGCTTTCGCTGTTGCATACTAAATTAAGGACAAGATTTGGAGTCCATGCTTGTATAATATTGTTTAAAAACTGCATTCGAAGACTTATTTTGATGTGTAATATTATTGTAAACCATTATGTAATGGTCGTGTGAAAAACGCTATATTTTAGATTATCATTATTTGATAATCATCGTAATATTTTAAAGGTTATGGTTTGTTCTAAAATCGAATGCAGTCTTTGAAAAACGTCTCATATAGAGGTCAAAACCTCGCAACAAAATCAATTAATATGGAACATTTATAATCAATATGAACGGGACATTTTATCAAGGTTACGAGTTCGGGCACGATGGCGAATTGAAAGAAAGTGTTTTCGATATGGTTGATGAATCGGTTCTTTCATCAGGGTTATTAAAACGACGGACTTATGGATTTGTCTTGCAACATGTATCGAAACTAGATGACTCAGTTGGGATGAACTCATGGATATGTCTATGTATCCGGGATAGTTGATCACACAAGATTCGGGTATCGGTTCTTGGAAGTTATTTTGTAATCGGGACGCTGATTGCTTCTTGATGGTGATTTTTTTCGCGAAGGGTTATGGAGTCAGAGGTCGGTTTGATGGGTTCGTTGTGGAGAGATTTTTCAGGAGATCCGGGTGTAGGATCTGAGTTCTCGTTCTTCGCGATCCCGTGCGAAAGAATGATTGAACTATCAAATTCGGAGTTCCAGGAGCTATTGTAGTAGAAAATCCGTAGCGGGTTCGTTAACCCTTGGATCGACTTGATTTTTTTTTGTGTGGATAGCAGACTTACTGATCTACACGTGGTAAAAATTTGAGGCTGATCTGACAGTTGGATCTTGAGATATGATTTTTCGAATCTGGGCAGTTTTCTGGATAATGTTTTTCGGGTTTGATGGCGCGGGCGTGAGATGGTTTTGTCTCGGAAACTTCAAGCGATACAAGCTATGTTTTCGAAGATGTGGGTTTGTTATGGAAGCTCAGGAGGGTATTCTTCTCTCGGTTTAGAGTGGTTGTTGTAACGAACAAGATGCATCGGGTTGAAAGTCGATAGTGGGAGTATCGGGGAAGTTTGGTGCTTGCGGGGTTTGGAAACGGGATGACCAATGGAGTTTGGTCGATATTCCAGGGTTTATGGATTATATGGGCGGATTAGAGTTCCTAGTCACTAAAAAAAATGATTGTCGAAGGGTGTCGGATAGAACGCATTCGACAGGTTGCTCGGGTTTGGTTGATGTTTCAACAAAAGGAGCGTTTTTTCTTCGAGGGTGATCAATAGTAGTCCTTAGGTGATGGATAGGGTCGGATAATCTTGTAAGTCCCGGAACTTGAGCTTTCTAGGATCGTTAAGGGTGTTGGGAACTTGGTATGAGTTTGGTAACCGACGGAAGTTATCGAGTTAGTGAGAGTTAGTCAACTAGTAGAATGGTGGAGATGATTATGCGACGTTGTCTCCAATGTTCTCAAGATTAGTGTGATGATTCCGGGTAACACTAGGGCTTCTGTGATGACCCGGGAATTTCCGACCAAATTTAAACTTTATCTTTATATGTTTCCGATACGATAAGCAAAGTCTGTAATATTAAAGTCTCAAAAACTGTGAACTAATCTCATGGGTTCATTTGACCCCTTGACCGTGCTTGACGATTCACGAACTATTGTATGTAAATTAATATGTAAATATATAAATATAAATATAAATATAAGAGTATATATAATACTTTGCATAAATAAAATACAATTTAATCATTTGGAATTAAAAATATAAACTAATAAACAGAATAAATAAGTTGCTATGAATATATATGTTTATGAAACCTATACATAAGTAATGATATATCAATATAGTAAGATATATATATAAAAATTTATAAATACTCCATATTCGATAAAGGATATTATAATTGTTTATTAAATATTACATTAAATTAATTACAAGTTTGTAATATAATTGTTATTGCTTCCATTATTATTATTATCATGAATATTAAATGTCACTACTTGTTAAATTATTATTTTTAATATATTATATAGATATGAAAATCAATACATGTAAGGTGTTATAATTATCAATATTATTGTTATCATTGCTAATAGCGTTGTTATTATAACTAATAGTAAAAATTAATTAGTATTATGATTACTACATTTATAAGTGTCATTTTTATCATAAATAACACAATTAGTATTATTATCATGAATAAGGTTATTATTATCAATTTTATAGTTAATATCATTATTATTACTTATTAATATATTATAAAAATAATTATTATTAGTATTATTATTAATTATCATTAATAATACTATTATTATCAATTACACTAAAAATTATTATTATTATGAACTATTATTATATTACTCTTATTATTATTATAGTTATTATTAATATTATTATTATTATTTGTAATATACTTATAATAATTAATTATATATCATAAATATTTAAATATATAGATAAAATCAGGATCAGATGCAGTTCACATATATATCATCTGTAGTCGATTCTTTGTTTCCTTTCTGAAAAATCGAATCCTCTATACAGACAATCAATTAAAAAACAAAATTAGTTAGAACTCATAAACCACTTTTAATTTTTTATTTATTTGCTGTTCATAATTGTACAATGTTATCGACTGCTTCCCAATTATAGGAGTCGAGTAGTTGGTATTTGGAGGAGATTTCATTTAACTTTCTATCTTCAACTGGTACCAGTTTAGTCAATTAATTCTAGCAGGTTTTATATTTTTTTTTATTTTATTTCATTCGATACCTCTGTTATGAATCTTTTTGCTCATAATTCGAAATCGACCTTTTTTAAAAAATCTAAAAATACAGAAGTGTCTTAAATCACGTCGTGAATGTTTCTTAAAAATCTCAGGTTTTAATTCGTCAAACCAAATCCTAATTTGGGAGTCAAACATTTAAAACAAAAAGTCAACTGATTCTTTATAAATCAAATTCGTAATGTAAACGTTGTTTCTAGTTTAATTGGAAATACAAGAGTGTTGTAATGACGATTTAGAAGATATTTCATGAAGAATCTGAGGTCTCAAAACATCTCTATGTTAAAAACCGATTTTTGTGTTCTTCATATTTTTTTTTTCCATTCAGCGACTGCTGAAAAATTCTCTATATATATATATATAAATTTTTTTTTTATTTTCTGTAAGAATCAAGAACATCTTAATCCGTAATTTATGGTTGTTAGGAATTCTTAAATCATAACTTAGTAATTCGTTTCATGGTTATTATATTTGGGTCGACTGATGTATACGAAGAAGAGGAAGAACAGAAAAATAGATATGGGTTAATTATAAATGGGTCTTGGGTTATAATAGAAAAACGGAACTGGTTTGATGGTTAATGGAGTGTTCGGGGATTCAAGAGGTGGCGGGTTCAATTCCTGCTAGTGATAATTCTTTTTAAACAAAGCTAGTGAGGTAGTTTCAATATTAAATCTTATTATTATTATTATTATTATTATTATTATTATTATTATTATTATTATTATTATTATTATTATTATTATTATTATTATTATTATTATTATTATTATTATTATTATTATTATGATTATTAGTATTAGTATTAGTTATTAATGTTATAATTATGATTATCATTATTATTGATATTAGTGTTATTATTATTATTATTGCTATTATTATTATTATTATTATTATTATTATTAGTATTATAACTATTATAATTATTAGACAATGTATTATGATTAACATGATCAAAATCAAAAATTTCAATTACTATTATTATTGTTACTACTAAAAATTAATATTATTACTAGTATTATTGTTTATAAATTTATTAGTATTATCATCACTAATATTATTATTTATAGTATCATTTGTGTTATTTTTGCTAGTAATAATATTTGGTTTTCGAGAATACTAAACAAGTTAAATTATGATAAAAAGTGTTATGATAAAGATTAGGAGATTGATTATAACTATACGAACACATGTAAATTATGATTATGAATATAAAGTAATATTAAAAGAAACTATAGTCATTAGTTTATGAATTAAACACGAAAGTTATGATTATTATAACTATGAATATACAAGTTTAGTAATATTGTTAAGATTAAAAATATAGAAATTTTAGATACAAATATTATTATGAAAATTATTAAGACCTTAATTAATGTATGTTCTAAAAGAATTATTATAATAGATATTATCATAGTACTTTAACACAATTTAATATTATTATCATTACTAATATCATTATTAACATTATTATTATCATTTTTATCATTATTATAAAGTATCAATATTATTACTAATATTAGTATTATCATAATTATTAATTACGAACAAGTAATCCCCATATAAAAAAAATATATTTAACTTAACACTATCAACAATTATATATATATTTAATCGATTACGATTATATGTATTAATGGATATACAAATGATATAGGTACGTGAATTCGAGGCCAACCCTGCATTGTTCAATATAGTCATATGTATTTTTACTACAAAATACATTAGGTGAGTTTATTTGCTCCCTTTTTAAATGCTTTTGCAATATATATGTTTGGGACTGAGAATACATGCGCTGCTTTTATAAATGTTTTACGGAATAGACACAAGTAATCAAAACTACATTATATGGTTGGATTATTAACCGAATATCGCCCTTCAAGTCTGGTAACCTAAGAATTTAGGGAAATGGCCCCTGATTGACGCGAATCCTAAAGATAGATCTATGGACCTTGACAAGTCCCATTCGGGGTACGAATGCTTTAGTACTTCGAGATTATTATTAAACAGACGAGAGGTTCTGTTTGGGGATATTCTATGCATTAAAGTTAACGTCAGTTACCAGGTGTTCAATCCATATGAATGATTATTTTTGTCTCTATGCATGGGACGTATATTTATGAGAACTGAAAATGAAAATCTTGTGGTCTATTAAAATGATGGAAATGATTATTTATGTTAAACTAATGAACTCACCAACCTTTTGGTTGACACTTGAAAGCATGTTTATTCTCAGGTATGAAAGAAACCTTTCGCTGTGCATTTGCTCATTGTAAAGACATTATTTGGAGTCGATCATCGCAATGGAACCAGATGTTGGCGACTTTGTCCAGACGGATTTGGACGGGGTATGACAGCTTCGAGTACTTGTTTTACTCTCCGATGGCAAAGAAATTTGCGACTGACTGGTGGTACGAACCAAGTTTCTTCTCGAGTATCCGCGGTTTTATTTCTTCCTCGTACAGTGGGAGCGTGCTTGGGATGAGAAGATGGGTTTGTGAAATTCATAGCTATGAGGAAGTCAGTGAACCAGCGAGAAAACGGAAAGTTGAAAAGTTAGTAGATTTTGAGGTTGTGACTGTGTTCTCACTAGAGCCTTGATGAAGAGTCTACGAGGGCGTCTGTTGGATTTTCTGATTGCTGGGAAGGAAAATCATAGATAGACGGTGAAATCCTGTACGAGGGTGATCATTGACATGTGTGTTCGGGATTGGACATGTCTAGAGTGATCGGTGAGGCGATGTAGTCTCATGAAGAATCCTATAATTGAAGAGTCGCATACTTCAATTGGTCTTCTGATGTAAGAAGATGATCTTCGTGTTAGAAGATGGTGGCGATAGAAACCGAGATGGCCCAAGCTAGTAACTATAAGATTGGATTATTGCTCAGCGGTGTTTTTGGTGTCGAAAGACTTCACTTGCTCGCGGGTTAACGAGTGAAGTGCGGCGTGATTCGGGTGTCTCATCTGGCAGTATCAAAAGGAGTTGGTAATCAGCTAAACTAGAGTTATTTTGGGTTTGTTTAAACATAGTGATGGGTTTGGCGAAGGTTGTGTAATGTCTCCTTCGAGTGGGAGATTGTTGGAGTGCGAGGTTCGAATTAAACAAGGTTTACTGAATCTGTGAAATTGGTGACCGCGAGTTTTGAGTTATGGTCGCAAGAATCAAATCTGTGCTGAGAAAACAAAACTCGCGACCACTAGAATTTAGTTGCGGTCGCGAAAATGGTGCTGACGGGAGAAAATTCTAGAATTGAGTTTTTTGCTCGTTAAGTAGTTTCCTTGTTTAGATTTGCCTATATAAACACCCTATGTAATCCATACAAGGTGTGCACGAAATTAATAGTGAAAAATCTCTTGTTTGCGCCCGTGGACTAAACCCTTCTCCGTGTTTGGAGTTGGAATATAACCACGTTAAATCCTTGTGTCGTTTTATGCTTTTATTTATCGTTCTTATGCTTTAATTATTCGTTTATCGTTCGTGAGTTGTCTGTGATTAACGATACCACAATCACATGTTCTTGTTTGGATCCTAAATCCTAACATTGCTTAGGGTTGATCCCACAACTATTGAGGTCGAAGGTGGTTGCTCAATATCCAGACAACTTGAAAAAGGGAATGAGCTTGTACCAACACCAAAATGCGTGACACAATATGCTTTTTTCACATTACTTGACCTATCAACATCAATGCTTTAATTTTTCACATGAGCCCAAGAACCTTCAAAAATGGACGATACATACAACTCAAATTACTATCAGCTACTTTATTCTAGGGAGAAATACTATTATGTTCCTCTAACACATCCTTCTTGGAATCTGCATTATTAACGCCAAACAAAATGACTTCCTCGAAACAAGAAACAAATTTTTGGGAAGACGAACCAGAGTGTTTCTTTGCAGTCTTGATTATTAGGGCAATTATTGAACCACCGACGCAAGCTTCATGAGTATTCGGGCACACAGCCTTATAATCATAGGGATGGTCTAAGTAAACATAGTCTTCAATTTGATTCTTGGCGTTAACCTTTGTCCCAGAAACCCAGATGTTTTACCGCCCAATTCTCAGAAGCACCTCCATCAACTGCCCGCATCAGCCCATCAAATGGACACAATTTTTGGTGCCCAAAGCAAAGGCATCAATGACTTCAAACTCCGTATCTTTATTTTTTTCAAGCCGACTCATTAATTATTTGTGTCCATAACATCATTTTTTAAATTTTATAACGATTTCATGCTCACTGTTTAGAGGTAACTGAAACTCTGAAAATATTTCAGTTAACCTTGATCTCGATAGAAGAGTTATCCAAGCCATTTGGTGATCGATGTAAAAGATCTCAATTGTTCATTACGTAAAAATATTCATCGAAAACATGTGATCGGAAACACATCTTTTGAGGATGAAGGTCGACAAAACCTTTTACCACGATGTTTTTTATCTGCTCCAATGATAAGTGGTACTCATGTGCTAAATCATAGCCTTAAATAACTAGCTAAAACACTTAAAAACTATTACACAATGCAATCAACTAAACTAGATTGAATAGTAATTAGTAGGTAAATAGACTAGTTGGTTCCACAGAGTGCGGTTGAATTAAGACTTTAAAAACTAATAATTATCCTAAATTAGAAACGAGGGGTTTTTGAATTAACTAAAGTAAAAGAAAAATGACCTAAAACGAACAACCAGATAAAAGAAAGCGGTGAATTGATTCACTATTGATATGGATTGTCCTTTGCAATGTTTACCGATTATTGTCCGGAAATATATAGTCTTATGACTGCCCATCGATATTCACATAACCTTAATCAATTAAAGTCAATTAACTCACGTAGATTTTCTTTATAATATTAAACTATATTCTATTCAACATTTAAACTAATGCGGCTCGATTTGGATTAAACTCGCGTAAAATTCTAACTATAACAATCACATAAAACAGTTATACGACTATGTTGATTAAAGCCCTTTCAATTACAAATAAAGTAATGACACAATCACTTGAAATCACATATTTAATTGTCTAAATAACCTAAGTGTTGAAGCATAAATTGCATCTCTTGTTAACTTACATTAATAGATTAACAATTTATGTAATTGAATTTAAGCAACAATCAAACACAATAATGGATCTTTAATCAAACACAATTAGTTAAATCAAACAAACATTAATTCCATCAGATATGAACAATCCAAATCTCTAGTTTCACATTCAAGCAAACATACTAAAAATTCAGCCCAACTTATTAAAATTGCAAGTAACAAAATAATAAAGATTGGACGAATTCATAACTACAACGCTAAATTAAATGGAAGAATAAAGTACCAATCGTAAATATTGAATAAAGCAATAAACTTGGTGAACAAATCTTCAAAGAGCTTGCAACGGCCTCCAAGAACCTTCAAAATTCGTAAACCTAGAGCTAGAATTCTTATATTCAAACTGGCCAAAGTCCCCTTCTATTTTATTAGTTTTTTCTAACTTACAGCAAAAGAAACAGACATATGCACCGCATCTTGTCCCGAACTTCACTTTTTAACATGTTTTAACACTTTGGAGCTAAAATCTTCAATAATATCAACCATAACGCCCCCTTGAACCGTTCTTCGCTCAAAACCATCATTCTAATAATTTTACCATCAAATGTCTTCAAATTCTCACGAAACACATCAAAATAGGAACATATATTGCGATAAATTGTATGTATAATTTGCGCAATATCAAAAAGTTGATGTGCTAAATCGTAACCTAAAATAACTAGGTAAAATACTTAAAAACTAGCACACAATGCAAGCACCTACACTTATCGAATAGTAATTAGTAAGAAATCGACTAGTTCGTCCACAGAGAGCATTGAATTAAGACTTTAAAAACTAATAATTATCCTAAATTAGAAAAGGGGGGTTTTGAATTGAATTGAATTAATTAAATGAAAGAGAAATTAACTAAAATGAATTACCAAATAAGAAAAAGCGGTGTCCACTTGAATGATTCACTATCGATATGGATTGTCCTTTCCAATTATTACCGATTATTGTTCGAAAATATATAATCTTATGACTACCCGTCGATATTCACAAAACGTTAATCAATTAAAGTCAATTAACTCACATAGATTTTCCTTAAAAGATTAAACTATATTCAATTAAACTAATGAGACTCGATTTGGATTAAACTCACGTAAAATCCTAACTATAACAACCGCTTGAAATCGACTATGTTGATTAAATCCCTTTCAATTACCAATTTAAGTAATGACACAATCACTTGAAATCACTTTTTTAATTGTCTAGATCACCTAAAGGTTGAAGCACAAATTGCATCTCTTGTTAACTTACATTAATAGATTAACTTACATTAATAGATTAACAATTCATGTAATTGAATTTAAGAAACAATCAAACACAATAATGGATCTTTTATCAAACACAATTAGTTAAATCAAACAAACGATAATTCCATAAGATATGAACAATCCAAATCTCTAGTTTCACATTCAAGCAAACATACTAAAAATTTAGCCCAACATATTAAAATTGCAAGTAACGAAACAATAAAGATTTTACGAATTCATAACTACAACGCTAAAATAAATGGAAAAATAAAGTACCAATCGTAAATATTGAATAAAGCAATAAACTTGGTGAAGAAATCTTCAAAGAACTTACAACTGCCTCCAAAAACCTTCAAAATTCGTAAACTTAGAGTTGGAATTCGTATATGCAAACAGTCCAAAGTCCCCTTGTATTTTATTAGCTTTTTCTAACTTACAGCCAAAGAAACAGACATATGCACCGCATCTTGTCCCGAACTTCACTTTTTATCATGTTTTAACACTTTGGAGCTAAAATCTTCAATAATATCAACCATAACACCCCTCTTGAACCGTTCTTCGCTCAAAATCATCATTCTAATAAATTCACCATCAAATGTCTTCAAATTCTCTCGAAACATATCAAAATAGGAACGGATATTTCGATAAATAGTATGTATAATTTGCGCAATATCAAAAAGTTGAGGTGCTAAATCGTAACCTAAAATAACTAGCTAAAACACTTAAAAACTAGCACACAATGCAAGCACCTAAACTTGATCGAATAGTAATTAGTAAGCAAATAGACTAGTTCGTTCCTTAGAGAGCAGTTGAATTAAGACTTTAAAAACTAATAATTACCCTAAATTAGAAAAGGGGGGTTTGAATTGAATTGAATTAACTAAATAAAAGAGAAATTAACTAAAACGAATTACCAAATAAGAAAAAACGGTGTACACTTGAATGAACTATCGATATGGATTGTCCTTTGCAATTATTACTGATTATTTTTCGAAAATATATAATCTTATGACTACCCGTCGATATTCACAAAACGTTAATCAATTAAAGTCAATTAACTCAAGTAGATTTTCCTTAAAAGATTAAACTATATTCAATTAAACTAATGAGATTCGATTTGGATTAAACTCGCATAAAATCCTAACTATAAGAGTCACTTGAAACAAACTATGTTGATTAAATCCCTTTCAATTACCAATTTAAGTAATGACACAATCACTTGAAATCACCTATTTAATTGTCTAAATCACCTAAGTGTTGAAGCACAAATTCCATCTCTAGTTAACTCACATTATTAGATTAACAATTCATGTATTTAAATTTAAGCAACAATTAAGTACAATAATGGATCTTTAATCAAACACAATTACTTAAATCAAACAAACATTAATTCCATAAGATAAGTACAATCTAAATCTCTAGTTTCACATTCAAGCAAATACACAAAAAATTTAGCCTAGCATATTAAAATTGCAAGTAACGAAACAATAAAGATTGAACGAATTCATAACTACCATGCTAAAATAAATGAAAGAATAAAGTACCAATCGTAAATAAAGAATAAAGAAATAAACTTAGTGAAGAAATCTTCAAAGAGCTTGCAACGGCCTCCAAAAACCTTCAAAATCCGTAAACCTAGAGCTGGAATTCGTATATGCTGGCCAAAGTCCCCTTCTATTTTATAAGCTTTTTTTGACTTACAGCTAAAGAAATAGACATACACATCTCCATGGATGCGCCACATCCAATGCCCGGACTGGAGGGATGTGCTGCATCTTCAACTGATGCGCTGCATCCTGATTTTATTGTTAACAATTTGATCTCTAATCGTAGTGTGATGTGCCGCATGCCTTTGGGATGCGCCACATCTTGTCCTGGACTTCACTTTTTATCAAGTTTTAACACTTTGGAGCTAAAATCTTCAATAATATCAACCATCACGCCCCCTTGAACTATTCTTCACTCGAAATCATCATTCTAATCAATTCACCATCAAATGTCTTCAAATTCTCTCGAAACAATTCAAAATAGGAATGGATATTGCGATAAAATGTATGTATAATTTGCGTAATATCAGGTACTTTGACTAACTTTGTCAAAGGCGGAGACCAACTATGCCATGTTGCCGGACTTATTAAAATATTTATTATTAAAATATTTAAATATTAACTTTGTACCGAAGACAAGTCGCCAGTAATTGTTTTTTGTCTCTTTTGGACTATTTTGAGTTTAAAGTCGAACTTTACAAACCGACTACATGTGTAGATGACATGTGTCGATAATTTGTATGGAATGGGTTAATAGCAACATAAAAAAAGGTTAAGGCATTGACGCGCGGTAAAGTAAATCACCCATTATCTTGAGGATTACACCTAGTCGTCAGCAGCGCTCGAGTATACGACACACAAACACAATTTCTGCTCATATTTTCAATACAAACCATATAACACAAAAAAACTTCAAATTACCATAGAAAATGTATAATAAAAAACATTCATGATTTCTCAAACATTCAAGCATAATCTAAAGAATTCATAACAATGTTTTTCAAAATCAGGTCGGTTTAAATGGAGTTTCAAAATATAAACATTACTTCAAGGGAACTGGGATAACGCAAAGTGGTTTGGCCTTCTGTAATGTAATTCCAAACTTCTCTTTCAAGTCTAAAGTATCAGGTTGATTTTTGGAATCAAGAATCCATTCAAAATTATTGAGTAATGATCCCAACATCACATGAAGGACACGACTAGCAAGTGGCAGACCGGGACACATTCTTCGTCCAGCTCCAAATGGAATTAACTCGAAATCCCTACCTCGAACATCAAGTTCAGATGTTAAGAACCTATCTGGCTTAAACTCCAATAAATCCTCCCGAATGTCCGGGTCTCGTCCTATTGCCCAAACATTAACAAGAACTTGTGTGTCTTTGGGCACGGTGTAACCATTTAAGTTCACTTCGGTTTTGGTTTTTCTGGGTATCAAGAATGGGACTGGTGGGTGAAGCCTTAGCGTTTCCTTTACAACACAGCACAAGTATGGTAGTTTAGATATGTCACTCTCATGTACGATATTTTCTTTACCGATAACTTCTTCGAGTTCCTCTTTGACTTTTACCATTGTGCGCGGGTTACGTAGTACCTCTGTCATTGCCCATTCTAATGAGTTTGAAGTTGTATCTGTGCCAGCGACAAACAAATCCTGCACCAGTCATAGAAGAAACATCATTATGATCAGATATATGAGTTTAAGTGAAAATATTACAAAATGTTTCATACCAATAGTCAACGTGTGGATTATAATGATAAACTACTGAAAATGTTTAAGGTATGAAACGAAATTATTTTCCGCAGCAATGCGCATGTCACTCCCACTCGTTTAGTAACAAATATGATATGCCTTTTGCTCCTTTTGTTGGAGTAAAACACCATGAGCAATCAATTTTACTTTGATGTGGTTTAGTTTCACATGAGGATACTGAAATGTATGCGTGTTTACTTAAGTCATGAAAAGAATACACAGATGGGCAATCACTTTAATCAATAAAAACATAATAGTGTTGAGCGATGCAATGAGTTGTGTCCATAGTATTCCTAAATCTCATCACCACATTTGCCAATGGTGTATCATGAAAAAGGTCCTGAAAAATTAGGAAAGATGAAGCAATATAAAGAGATAAAAAAAACTTTAAAATCCTTAGTATTTGAGTCTATACAGTCTCAAGAGTTTGAGGATGAGTGGTCCCAATTGATAAAAACTACAAATTTGAAAGAAAAAAAAACTAAGTTGTTAAGAAGCTTTTTTAAGGTTCGAAAAGCGTTGGATGCCATTTATGTTAAGGAAATAGTTTTAGTAGGGTTGTCTACTACCAATTAAGAGAAATGAAGGCATGAATGTTCTTTATTTATTAGTTTATTTTTAATACATCCTCGCGACAATTTATTGATCAATACGAACTAAATAGCAAGATAGATAAAGAAAATTAGTCTAATTTCGACTCTCTCTCAATGCTTCATATAAATTGCTGCATGGATTTTACTTTGAAAGACAATTTCAAGAATCCACACATATGCAAAAGAAAAGCTAATTGATGGTTCGAGTTGAGGTGTTAGTAGTTACTATGTTCTGGAGTCGTCTAAAACCCTTGTTACTGGTGCATGTATGTAGTAAAGGTCGCCACCAACAAAGAAAAAGAATCCAAAGATAAAAGGTTACGAAAAGAAGAGAACTATGAATGTAAGATACTATGCATTAGTTCAGTTAACTTTGATTATTTCTTATGGTTGACACAGTCGTGGATTTAAGAATTCTAGTCACGAATGTCACTAGTTAAAAGCTTGAAAAATATTACACTATCCAATGGTGTCACCTAAAAAAATTACAATATCCAATGGTATCACTAGTTTTACCCCAAAGGAATTTATACTGCATCGCGTATTTCACTGGTAGCTCGTACCACCAGTGGTAATACACTAGGTCCGCCCTTGAGTTGACATAATATATGACTTACCGGTCCATTTGTTGTAGGTATATGAAGAAAGCGAAGACATAAGTTGTAAATAGGGTCAAACGCTAGTTCTATGAGTTTTTAGCTTCTATATTTGTCTCTCTATCTATAAGCTTTAAGCTCCTTTAATCGAGCAAAGTTTTTTTTATTAAATAATAGATTTTATTCTATAAAAGTTAGAAGATAAAAGATCGTAAAAGCTTCAATAGCTCTTAACTAAACATACTTAATATCGGTGAAAAAGATACGTTCTTACCCTCGATATGGAGCCCTAAATTAATAAAGTAATTAACTTTATCGAAGAAATAAGAGTTTGTTTGCTTTATTTGATAGATCAAGTGATTACGAAGATGATGCAAGAAGAATCGAAGAAAACAGACTTAAAACGAAGAATCTAGAGCGAAAACGGTGAAAACCAAGTTAAGACCTAGGAACCAAGTCACGATCTCGGGAACAAGAAAAACTGAGCCATACAGCCTTGGCACACGACCTGTCCATACGGCATGCCACCAAGCCATACGGCAAGCCAAGATCAGAAGCATACGTCCAAAATCACACGGCCTAGCATGCACATGGCTTGGGCATACGACCTGTGCACACGGCCTGCTATGAACACGCCCTGGCCATCCGGCCTGCCAGGGTCAAGATTTCCCTATTTAAAGGCCTTTTGTCTTCTCAATTCTACACACACTTCAACACACAAATATTTTCTCAATCCCACATCTTTCTCTAGCTTCTCTCTTCAGGATAATGAAATAATTATGGATTAGCGATAATTACCTAGAGTAGATAGTAAACGGAGTCTGTAAACGATTGGGGGTGCGTCTGATGTTGTCACTTTTCTACTTTCGAAACTCGTTTAATCTACTGGTACTTCTATCCCTTTTATCTATCTGTTATAATGTCTTCCATTATTATTATGATAGTTGATATTATTGCCATGATTAGCGAGTAATTATCTTTAAGTGTATGTTACGACGTAGTTAGTTACGATGCTAAAAATAATGAGATGTCGTTTAAATTCTTTTCGATTATGCTTTAAACTCAATCGATTTTCCAACTAATAGAACATTGTTATAGGTTATGTGATTGGTAAATCGCGAACCCCGATTAAGAGTACACTATTTGTGTCCTTCCTTGGTAAGAAAACTCTGCCGGATACATAGTACACTTGACGGAGGCACAACGGTGTAGTACGTCAACCTACACTACGGATTCTGGCAGATGACGCTTTTGTAATGGATACTCTACCTAGACACTAGGAGTACAAGGTTGACCTAGAGCTATGCATGTGTAGTCACTAGCATAGTAAGCACACGCTGAAGCACAACGATTGTTGTAATCTGTATCCCTATTATGTATAACCATGGAAACGGTCTCTATAGTAGACCAAGTACATTACACCATAACATGGCCTCAGCATTGCACTGAGCTGAGGGATTCTTTAGCTAATTCTTAGGAACTGTTTATTTAAAGACATAAAGGATTAGACCGTAAGGATAACCGAACGTGTTCCAAGATGTTACATTTGTACTTTGGCCAATTCTTTTAAGTAAGGGCCTAACTGATCTTTTACCAATCATTAACAAATGCATTAAAACACATCACGTCTCTAGGATAAGAGGTATTTTATGATCCTCCGTTATATATAAGAAAGTTTAGACCTTGTGAAATGTTACTATGTCAGCTTTTCTGAGCGCTCCTATTGAAGAGTCACCCATACCTTCATGTAGCAATGTTGATGGACTTCGTTGGTTGAGGGCATTGTTTTCTATTCAGAATCACCGAACCTAGCGTAATTACCCAGTAACATGTCAGTCATCTAACAGGGAGGTCTAGGTACAACATAACGGGCCTTAGGTTATCACTTATGTAGTGATCCGAACTTTTCCATGTTTATATATATTAAATGAAATTGATATTTATATAATTAAGTGTTTCCAACATGTTAAGCAATTAAACTTGTTAAGACTTGATTAATTGAAATAGGTTTTATATAGACAATTGACCACCCAAGTTGACCCGTGATTCACTAACGTTAAAACTTGTAAAAACTATATGATGTCATATATATGGATATATATATATAGTTAACATGGTATTATGATAAGTAAACATATCATTAAGTATATTAACAATGAACTACATATGTAAAAACAAGACTACTAACTTAAGGATTTCGAAACGAGGCATATATGTAACGATTATCGTTGTAACGACATTTAAATGTATATATATATCATATTTAGATATATTAATATATCATAATATCATGATAATATAATAATTTAACATCTCATTAGATATAATAAACAATGGGTTAACAACATTAAATGAGATCGTTAACTTAAAGGTTTCAAAACGACACTTACATGTAACGACTAACGATGACTTAACGAATCAGTTAAAATGTATATACATGTAGTGTATTTAGATGTATTAATATTATTTTGGAAGACTTCAAGACATATATCAAAACACTCATACTTAATGAAAATGGTTAAAGTTACATTCCCATTCTTTTTTCATCAAGAATTCTAGTCGTATTCATACCCGTATTATACACAGCTTCTAGAAGTACTTACTATGGGTATATACCAATAGGAACTAGCATGGGATTCCACTCTTGATTATGTCATGCATGACTAGTCAATTTTAACTTCTACCATGAACTAGTCAACTAACTAGAACTCCTTTTAACCCCACTCACCACTCACCACTTACCACTCATCATTCACTCCATTTCACTTCCAATTCTCTTTCTAATTCTCTCTCAACACACACACACACACACACTTATGAACGAATTTTTCCAGTAGCTAATCATCATCTTCATTAAAAATTACTTCAAGAATCAAGCTATAATCATCTTAGGAAGAACACCTCAAGAACACTTCGAAAATCCTTTCAAGTTTACTAGTTTACTTCCAAGCTTTCTAATCCATTCCAAGTAATCATCTAAGATCAAGAAACCTCTGTTATTTACAGTAGGTTATTTTTCTTATTCAAGGTAATATTCATATTCAAACTTTGATTCAATTTCTATAACTATAAACTATCTTAATTCGAGTAAAAATCTTACTTGAACTTGTTTTGTGTCATGATCCTACTTCAAGAACTTTCAAGCCATCCAAGATCCTTTGAAGCTAGATCATTTCTTGTCACTTCTAGTAGGTTTACCTACTAAACTTGAGGTAGTAATGATGTTCATAACATCATTCAATTCATATATATAAAACTATCTTATTCGAAGGTTTAAACTCGTAATCACTAGAACATAGTTTAGTTAATTCTAAACTTGTTCACAAACAAAAGTTAATCCTTCTAACTTGACTTTTAAAATCAACTAAACACATGTTCTATATCTATATAATATGCTAACTTAATGATTTAAAACCTGAAAACACGAAAAATACCGTAAAACTGGATATACGACATCGTAGTAACACCGCGGGCTGTTTTGGGTTAGTTAATTAAAAACTATGTTAACCTTTGATTTAAAAGTTTTTCTTCTGGGAAAATGATTTTTCTTATGAACATGAAACTATATCCAAAAATCATGGTTAAACTCAAAGTGGAAGTATGTTTTCCAAAATAGTCATCTAGACGTCGTTCTTTCGACTGAAATAACTACCTTTACAAAAACGACTTTTAACCTGTATTTCTGACTATAAACTTATACTTTTTCTGTATAGATTCATAAACTTAAATTCAATATGAAACCATAGCAATTGGATTCACTCAAAACGGATTTAAAACGAAGAAGTTATGGGTAAAACAAGATTGGATATTTTTGCTTGTTGTGGCTACGTGAAAATTGGTAACAAATCTATATTAATCATATCCTAGCTAACTCATATTGTATTATACATGTATTCTAATATATTATGTAATCTTGGGATACCATAGACACGTATGCAAATGGTTTGACATATCATATCGACTCATGTATATATGTTATTTGGAACAACCATAGACACTCTATATGCAGTAATGTTGGAGTTAGCTATACAGGGTTGAGGTTGATTCCAAAAATATATATACTTTGAGTTGTGATCTAGCCTGAGACATGTATACACAGGGTCATGGATTGATTCAAGATAATATATATCGATTTATTTCTGTACATCTAACTATGGACAACTAGATGTAGGTTACTAACGAGGACAGCTGACTTAATAAACTTAAAACAGTAAAACGTATTAAAAATGTTGTAAATATATTTTGAACATACTTTGATATATATGTACATATTTGTTATAGGTTCGTGAATCAACCAGCGGCCAAGTCTTACTTCCCGACGAAGTAAAAATCTGTGAAAGTGAGTTATAGTCCCACTTTTAAAATCTAATATTTTGGGATGAGAATACATGCAATTTTATAAATATTTTACGAAATAGACACAAGTAAATGAAACTACTTTATATGGGTGAATGATTGAAGGCCGAATATGCCCCTTTTTAGCTTGGTAGCCTAAGAATTTGGGAACAGACCCCCAAATTGACGTGAATCCTAAAGATAGATCTATCGGGCCCAACAAGCCCCATTATGGAATTTGGAATGCTTTAGTACTTCGATTTTATCATGTCCGATGGGTGTCCCGGAATGATGGGGATATTCTATATGCATCTTGTTAATGTCGGTTACCAGGTGTTCACCGTATGAATGATTTTTATCTCTATGTATGGGATGTATTGAAATATGAAATCTTGTGGTCTATTATTATGATTTGACAATATATAGGTTAAACCTATAATTCACCAACATTTTTGTTGACGTTTTAAGTATGTTTATTCTCAAGTGATTATTAAGAGCTTCCGCTGTTGCATACAAAAATAAGGACAAGATTTGGAGTCCATGCTTGTATGATAGTATGTAAAAACTGCATTCAAGAAACTTATTTTTGATGTAATATATTCTTATTGTAAACCATTATGTAATGGTCGTGTGTAAATGGTATATTTTAGATTATCATTATTTGATAATCTACGTAATGCTTTTTAAACCTTTATCGAAAAAATAAAGGTTATGGTTGTTTTAAAAATGAATGCAGTCTTTGAAAAACGTCTCATATAGAGGTCAAAACCTCGCGATGAAATCAATTAATATGAAACGTTTATAATCAATATGAACGGGACATTTCTGTTGCTATCAGAGCGTTGGTCTTAGAGAACCAGAAATTTGCATTAGTGTGTCTTATAGAGGTTGTTAGGATACATTAGTGAGTCTGGACTTCGATCGTATTTTCTTTAAAAACGATTGCTTAACACTTTTGTTGGAAACTATATATTATTAACATGTAATTATTATGTGATATATTAACCTCTTAATGTGTTTGATATTGTGTGATAGATGTCTACCACTAGTACAAATCTCATCGACTCACCTAATAATAATGAAGATTCGAATATACTTTGGGAAGATTCACAAATTCTCGAAGAGGAACCGGAAGAGGAGGAACCAGAAGAAGAGGAACCAGAAGAAGAGGAACCAGAAGAGGAGGAATCGGAAGAGGAGGAACCGGAAGAAGAGGTTCCAGAGGAAGAAATATTGATACCTACAGTAAATCGTTTAAATAAAAGAAAATCCTCAACCAACGGACCAAAGTTAAAAATGGTCAATGGTGTTTCCGCCGAGTAAGAAAAATATTGGGAAGATTACCAATTTTCTGATGAATCGGATCCCGATGAGGATTCCGATGATGTTATAGAAATTACCTCGACCCAATTTAATATAGCAAAAGAAAATAATAAGGGAAAAGGTATAAAAATAGAGAAACCTGATTCCAACCCCGAGGAGCTTTATATGTATCGGCAACATCCGTATTTCCTAAAGTGTAACAATAACCCGGGAACCTCTAAACCACCAGGTTTTTCTAAACCATTGTGGAAAACGACGGCTCGTATTAGAGGAACCCCATATATCCCTAGAAAATTAGGAAAGTGAACCAAGTCCGAAGAAGAAGAAACCAGTGATTCAGATTAGGGATTTTTAATCATGTTGTGTATTATATGTATTGTAGTGTGCTTGTACTTTTATGTTCTATGTAAAAATTGCTTGTATTGTTTGTTAATTATCTTTTATGAATCTAATCCTTGTTTATTTTACAGTATAAAAACAAAATGGACGTTAAGGGTAGACAACCGAATATTTTAGAAGACCTACCAGAGGATATGATTGAGGAAATCTTATCTAGAGTCGGTCAGAATTCATCAGCACATTTAGTTATGGCGAAATTAACTTGTCAAACATTTGAAAGACTTTCCAGAAATGCCTTAGTTTATAAAAGGCTTTCCTTTGATAGGTGGGGTATATCACATTGGGGAGACCGTAAGTTACGCCGTGTTTTCTTTAAAGCGTTAAATGCGGGGAACCCAAATGCAATTTTACGCTACGGGTTAAGAACCTATTTTAACTCAACATATCCCAACATAGGATTTCGCGAGTTAGAAAGAGCTTCTAACATGCAACATAAAGAATCATGTTATGCTTACGGGTTAGTGATGTTCGCTTCTTACCAAAGTGAGAAAAAGAACATCGGATTACAACTTTTAAATAAAACCTTTTCACAAGTGACGGATTCAGTAATTGAGGTGAGAAACAAGGTTTTTAGATTTTTACGGGGCTGCTGGACATTACGAAACCCTCGTCCTTTTGATGACATTACAACATACTGCCTAGCCAATGGTCATAACGGTTACTTTCTGCAAGACCAAGGATGGGAAGTCGTCTTAGTAAAATCAGAATGCATGACTTGTTTCTGGACTTATGAATTACATGTCTTTATTTCTTTTGCTGAACGACTTGCGTATTAACTAGAATTGCCTTTATAGCTGCCGAGTAGCAAAGTTATTATGTGCTATATTTCATCCTATATGTATAATAGTGGTATTGTAAGTTTGTAAAATATTGTATAAATTTGAACGCGATATATTATTATAATCAGTTTTTTGATATAGAATTATAGTAGTTGAATTGTATATTAGCTACTAAGTATGAACTTAACGGGTAGGTACTACCCGAATTAAAATTATAAAACACTAATATGAAGAAAAAGCTTTTATAAATGAGTTCATACTATGCTACGAAATACTATTGACTACTCTTAAAATTCTATATGATTAACTTAATTCTTTTGGGCTATTTTTGAAGGAAATGGCACCGGCAACTCGTCAAAATTTGAACATGAGTGAGGAAGACTTCCGCGTTTTCCTAGCAGCAAACATAGTCACAGTACAGGCTGCGATGCAAAATAACAATAATTCTGGATCTAGCAGTGGAACTAATTCCACAAGAAATCGTGTAGGATGCTCCTACAAAGAATTCACTGCCTGCAAACCTTTGGAATTTGATGGAACCGAAGGACCAATTGGATTGAAACGGTGGACCGAGAAGGTCGAATCGGTGTTTGCCAGAAGTAAGTGTACTGAAGAGGACAAAGTTAAGTACGCTACGCATACCTTTATAGGTACTGCGTTAACGTGGTGGAACACCTATCTTGAACAGGTAGGACAAAATGCTGCTTACACACTACCATGGTCGGCATTCAAGCAATTGATGAACGAGCAGTACCGTCCTAGAAACGAAGTCAATAAGCTCAAGGTAGAGCTTAGAGAGTTACGAACACAAGGGTTTGACATTACCACATATGAACGACGATTCACAGAGTTGTGCCTATTATGTCCAGGAACGTTCGAAGATGAAGAAGAGAAGATCGACGCGTTTATAAAAGGGTTACCAGTAAGGATTCAAGAAGATGTGAGTTCACACGAGCCCGCTTCAATACAAAAGGCAAGTCGAATGGCTCATAAACTCATAAATCAGATTGAGGGAAGAATTAAAGAGCAGGCGGCCGAAGAAGCCAACACGAAACAACTCAAGAGGAAGTGGGAGGAAAACGGTGACAAGAATCACCAATACAACAACAACAACAATTACAACCACAATCGCAACAATAACCGCAATCCCAACAATAACTACAACAAACGTCCCAACAATAACAATAACTACAATAACCGTTCCAACAACAATAACAATCCCAACAACAACCTCAATAACAACAACGGTAACAAAAACCAAAAATTCCAAAGGTGTGAAGAGTACCACCAGAATGGGTTCTGCATGACATTTTGCACCAAGTGTAAAAGAACTGGCCATGGTGCGAAAAAGTGTGAGGTCTACGGACCAAAGTTTAACAGAACTAAAGGAACAAATAGTGGCGAAACAAGTAATGCCGCCTTTGTTTGTTATGGATGTGGAAAATCGGGCCACATTAGAAGTAATTACCCGAATCAGGGGAATACTAATGGGCAGGGCCGCGGAAGAGTTTTCAATATTAATACGGCAGAAGCGCAGGAAGACCCGGAGCTTGTTACGGGTACGTTTTTTATTGATAATAAATCTGCTTATGTTTTATTTGATTCGGGTGCGGATAGAAGCTATATGAGTAGAGATTTTTATGCTAAGTTAAGTTGCTCATTGACACCTTTGAATATTAAATTTTTACTCGAATTAGCAAACGGTAAATTAATTTCAGCAGATAATATATGTCGGGATAGAGAAATTAAACTGGGGGATGAAACGTTTAAAATTGATTTAATACCAGTCGAGTTAGGGAGTTTTGATGTAATAATTGGTATGGACTGGTTGAAAAGGGTGAGAGCAGAGGTCGTTTGTTACAAAAATACGATTCGCATTATGCGTGAAAAAGGAAAACCTTTAATGGTGTACGGAGAAAAGAACAATGCGAAATTAAATCTTATTAGTAGTTTGAAGGCGCAAAAACTAATAAGAAAAGGTTGTTACATCATTCTAGCACACATCAAGGAAGTTAAACCTGAAGAAAAGAACATCAGTGATGTTCCTGTCTCAAAAGAATTTCCCGATGTATTTCTGAAAGAATTACCGGGATTACCCCCACATTGATCCGTTAAATTTCAAATAGACCTTGTACCAGGAGCTGCACCAATAGTTCGTGCTCCATACAGACTCGCACCCAGTGAAATGAAAGAATTACAAAGTCAATTACAAGAACTTTTAGAGCATGGTTTCATTCGACCAATTACATCACCATGGGGAGCTCCTGTTCTATTTGTCAAGAAGAAAGATGGTACATTTAGGTAGGTTGTGTATCGACTACCGAGAGTTGAACAAACTTACCATCAAGAACCGCTACCCAGTACCGAGAATCGATGACTTATTTGATCAACTACAAGGCTCGTCGGTTTATTCGAAGATTAATTTACGTTCTGGGTATCATCAAATGCGGGTGAAGGAGGATGACATTCCGAAGACTGCTTTTAGGACGCGTTACGGACATTACGAGTTTATTGTTATGCCATTTGGGTTGACTAACGCACCAGCTGTGTTCATGGATCTCATGAACCGAGTGTGTGGACCATACCTTGACAAGTTTGTCATTGTTTTCATCGATGACATACTTATTTACTCAAAGAATGACCAAGATCATGAAGAACATTTGAGAAAAGTGCTACAGTTGTTAAGAAAAGAAAAACTGTACGCTAAGTTTTCAAAGTGTACATTTTGGTTGGAAGAAGTTCAATTCCTCGGTCATATAGTGAACAAAGAAGGTATTCAAGTGGATCCAACAAAAATTGAAACCGTTGAAAAGTGGGAAACCCCAAAAACTCTGAAACACATACGCCAATTTTTAGGGCTAGCTGGTTATTACAGGAGATTCATCCAAGATTTTTCCAAAATAGCAAAACCCTTGACTGCGTTAACGCATAAAGGGAGGAAATTTGAATGGAAGGATGAACAAGAAAAAGCGTTTCAATTGTTGAAGAAAAAGTTAACTACAGCACCTATATTGTCATTACCTGAAGGGAATGATGATTTTGTGATATATTGTGACGCCTCAAAGCAAGGTCTCGGTTGTGTATTAATGCAACGAATGAAAGTAATTACTTATACGTCTAGACAATTGAAGATTCACGAGCAGAATTATACGACGCATAATTTAGAATTAGGCGCGGTTGTTTTTGCATTAAAGACCTAGAGGCACTACTTATATGGGGTCAAAAGTATTATATATACCGACCACAAAAGTCTTCAACACATATTTAATCAAAAATAATTGAACATGAGGCATCGCAGATGGATTGAATTGTTGAATGATTACGACTTTGAGATTCGTTACCACTCGGGAAAGGCAAATGTGGTAGCCGACGCCTTGAGTAGAAAGGACAGAGAACCTATTCGAGTAAAAGCTATGAATATAATGATTCACACTAACCTTACTACTCAAATAAAGGAGGCGCAACAAGGAGTTTTAAAAGAGGGAAACTTAAGGGATGAAATACCCAAAGGATCGGAGAAGCATCTTAATATTCGGGAAGATGGAACCCGGTATAGGGATGGAAGAATTTGGGTACCAAAGTTTGGAGATATGAGAGAAATGGTACTTAGAGAAGCTCATAAAACCAGATACTCAATACATTCTGGAACGGGAAAGATGTACAAGGATCTTAAGAAACATTTTTGGTGGCCGGGTATGAAAGTCGATGTTGCTAAATATGTAGGAGAATGTTTGACGTGTTCTAAGGTCAAAGCTGAGTATCAGAAACCATCAGGTCTACTTCAACAACCCGAAATCCCGGAATGGAAATGGGAAAACATTACCATGGATTTCATCACTAAATTGCCAAGGACTGCAAGTGGTTTTGATACTATTTGGGTAATAGTTGATCGTCTCACCAAATCATCACACTTCCTGCCAATAAGAGAAGATGACAAGATGGAGAAGTTAGCACGACTGTATTTGAAGGAAGTCGTCTCCAGACATGGAATACCAATCTCTATTATCTATGATAGGGATGGCGGATTTATTTCAAGATTCTGGCAGACATTACAGCAAGCATTAGGAACTCGTCTAGACATGAGTACTGCCTATCATCCACAAACTGATGGGCAGAGCGAAAGGACATTACAAACGCTTGAAGACATGCTACAAGCATGTGTTATTGATTTCGGAAACAGTTGGGATCGACATCTACCGTTAGCAGAATTTTCCTAAAACAACCGTTACCATTCAAGCATTAAGATGGCGCCGTTTGAAGCACTTTATGGTAGAAAGTGCAGGTCTCTGATTTGTTGGAGTGAAGTGGGGGATAGACAGATTACGGGTCCGGAGATAATACAAGAAACTACCGAGAAGATCATCCAAATTCAACAACGGTTGAAAACCGCCCAAAGTCGACAAAAGAGCTACGCTGACATTAAAAGAAAAGATATAGAATTTGAAATTGGAGAGATGGTCATGCTTAAAGTTGCACCTTGGAAAGGTGTTGTTCGAGTTGGTAAACGATGGAAATTAAATCCAAGGTATATTGGACCATTCAAGATTATTGATCGTGTCAGACCAGTAGCTTACCGACTTGAGTTACCTCAACAACTCGCGGTTGTACATAACACTTTCCACGTCTCGAATTTGAAGAAATGTTTTGCTAAAGAAGATCTCACTATTCCGTTAGACAAAATCCAAATCAACGAAAAACTTCAATTCATCGAAGAACCCGTCGAAATAATGGATCGTGAGGTTAAAAGACTTAAGCAAAACAAAATACCAATTGTTAAGGTTTGATGGAATACTCATAGAGGACCCGAGTTCACCTGGGAACGAGAAGATCAGATGAAAAAGAAATACCCGCACTTATTTCTAGAAGATACGACAACACCTCCAACTGCTTAAAATTTCGGGACGAAATTTATTTAACGGGTAGGTACTGTAGTGACCCGAACTTTTCCATGTTTATATATATTAAATGAAATTGATATTTATATAATTAAGTGTTTCCAACATGTTAAGCAATAAAACTTGTTAAGACTTGATTAATTGAAATAGGTTTTATATAGACAATTGACCACCCAAGTTGACCGGTGATTCACGAACGTTAAAACTTGTAAAAACTATATGATGTCATATATATGGATATATATATATATATATATATATATATATATATATATATATATATATATATATATATATATATATATATATATATATATATATATATATATATATATATATATATATATATATATATATATAGTTAACATGGTATTATGATAAGTAAACATATCATTAAGTATATTAACAATGAACTATATATGTAAAAACAAGACTACTAACTTAAGGATTTCGAAATGAGGCATATATGTAACGATTATCGTTGTAACGACATTTAAATGTATAAATATCATATTTAGATATATTAATATTCATAATATCATGATAATATAATAATTTAACATCTCATTAGATATAATAAACAATGGATTAACAACATTAAATGAGATCGTTAACTTAAAGGTTTCAAAACGACCTTACATGTAACGACTAACGATGACTTAACGACTCAGTTAAAATGTATATACATGTAGTGTATTTAGATGTATTAATATTATTTTGGAAGACTTCAAGACATATATCAAAACACTCATACTTAATGAAAATGGTTAAAGTTACATTCCCATTCTTTTTTCATCAAGAATTCTAGTCGTATTCATACCCGTATTATACACAGCTTCTAGACGTACTTACTATGGGTGTATACCAATAGGAACTAGCATGGGATTCCACTCTTGATTATGTCATGCATGACTAATCAATTTTAACTTCTACCATGAACTAGTCAACTAACTAGAACTCCTTTTAACCCCACTCACCACTCACCACTTACCACTCATCATTCACTCCATTTCACTTCCAATTCTCTTTCTAATTCTCTCTCAACACACACACACACACACACACACACACACTTATGAACAAATTTTTCCAGTAGCTAATCATCATCTTCATCAAAAATTACTTCAAGAATCAAGCTATAAACATCTTAGGAAGAACACCTCAAGAACACTTCGAAAATCCTTTCAAGTTTACTAGTTTACTTCCAAGCTTTCTAATCCATTCCAAGTAATCATCTAAGATCAAGAAATCTTTGTTATTTACAGTAGGTTATCTTTCTTATTCAAGTTAATATTCATATTCAAACTTTGATTCAATTTCTATAACTATAAACTATCTTAATTCGAGTAAAAATCTTACTTGAACTTGTTTTGTGTCATGATCCTACTTCAAGAACTTTCAAGCCATCCAAGATCCTTTGAAGCTAGATCATTTCTTGTCACTTCCAGTAGGTTTACCTACTAAACTTGAGGTAGTAATGATGTTCATAACATCATTCGATTCATATATATAAAACTATCTTATTCGAAGGTTTAAACTCGTAATCACTAGAACACAGTTTAGTTAATTCTAAACTTGTTCACAAACAAAAGTTAATCCTTCTAACTTGACTTTTAAAATCAACTAAACACATGTTCTATATCTATATAATATGCTAACTTAATGATTTAAAACCTGAAAACACGAAAAACACCGTAAAACTGGATATACGCCGTCGTAGTAACACCACGGGCTGTTTTGGGATAGTTAATTAAAAACTATGTTAACCTATGATTTAAAAGTTGTTCTTCTGGAAAAATGATTTTTCTTATGAACATGAAACTATATCCAAAAATCATGGTCAAACTCAAAGTGGAAGTATGTTTTCCAAAATGGTCATCTAGACGTCGTTCTTTCGACTGAAATAACTACCTTTACAAAAACGACTTGTAACCTGTATTTCCGACTATAAACTTATACTTTTTCTGTATAGATTCATAAACTTAAGTTCAATATGAAACCATAGCAATTGGATTCACTCAAAACGGATTTAAAACGAAGAAGTTATGGGTAAAACAAGATTGGATATTTTTGCTTGTTGTAGCTACGTGAAAATTGGTAACAAATCTATATTAATCATATCCTAGCTAACTCATATTGTATTATACATGTATTCTAATATATTATGTAATCTTGAGATACCATAGACACGTATGCAAATGTTTTGACATATCATATCGACCCATGTATATATGTTATTTGGAACAACCATAGACACTCTATATACAGTAATGTTGGAGTTAGCTATACAGGGTTGAGGTTGATTCCAAAAATATATATATACTTTGAGTTGTGATCTAGCCTGAGACGTGTATACACTGGGTCGTGGATTGATTCAAGATAATATATATCGATTTATTTCTGTACATCTAACTATGGACAACTAGATGTAGGTTACTAACGAGGACAGCTGACTTAATAAACTTAAAACAGTAAAACGTATTAAAAATGTTGTAAATATATTTTGAACATACTTTGATATATATGTACATATTTGTTATAGGTTCGTGAATCGACCAGTGGCCAAGTCTTACTTCCCGACGAAGTAAAAATCTGTGAAAGTGAGTTATAGTCCCACTTTTAAAATCTAATATTTTGGGGTGAGAATACATGCAATTTTATAAATATTTTACGAAATAGACACAAGTAAATGAAACTACTTTATATGGGTGAATGATCGAAGGCCGAATATGCCCCTTTTTAGCTTGGTAGCCTACGAATTTGGGAACAGACCCCCAAATTGACGCGAATCCTAAAGATAGATCTATCGGGCCCAACAAGCCCCATTCTGGAATTTGGAATGCTTTAGTACTTCGATTTTATCATGTCCGATGGGTGTCCCAGAATGATGGGGATATTCTATATGCATCTTGTTAATGTCGGTTACCAGGTGTTCACCGTATGAATGATTTTTATCTCTATGTATGGGATGTATTGAAATATGAAATCTTGTGGTCTATTATTATGATTTGATAATATATAGGTTAAACCTATAACTCACCAACATTTTTGTTGACGTTTTAAGCATGTTTATTCTCAGGTGATTATTAAGAGCTTCCACTGTTGCATACTAAAATAAGGACAAGATTTGGAGTCCACGCTTGTATGATATTATGTAAAAACTGCATTCAAGAAACTTATTTTTGATGTAATATATTCTTATTGTAAACCATTATGTAATGGCCGTGTGTAAACGGTATATTTTAGATTATCATTATTTGATAATCTACGTAATGCTTTTTAAACCTTTATCGATAAAATAAAGGTTATGGTTGTTTTAAAAATGAATGCAGTCTTTGAAAAACGTCTCATATAGAGGTCAAAACCTCGCGACGAAATCAATTAATATGGAACATTTCTAATTAATATGAGCGGGACATTTCAACTTATCCATGAGTCAGCATTATGAACTAAACAAGGTAACTAACGAAGTCATGACATCCACTTATTTTAACCTTATTTGTAATATAAATTTTATCTTTATCACTTTATTTATTTATCTCTTTGCATTAGGAAATAGAAAAAATTCAAAATTATCCCAAACTTCTCATTATGAGTTAGTCTACCAAGTGTTTTATTATTGCAAAGGTTCAGTTCTCTCGTCTTCTTAAATGAACGCCCCTTGGTCATACGACTCATACCTCCCTTATTCACCCATAGGACGGAGTAGTAAATTTATTCCCCTCTATTATAAATTTAAATCAGTTAGTCTGCACTGCTCGGACTCGTTCTGTCAACCTCGTTACACGACAAACAAAACTGACTTTTGGGTGATATCAATACTCTTACTCCGTATGAAGTTATATTTAATTGTCAGGGTTTGTAATTAATTACTTACTAGTTTCTTAAAGAATTTTGCTAATGAGAACTTTTAAAACAGTCATTAACATTCATTAAATCATTATACATTGTGGTAATCAATTACTTTTAAACTGTTTGTTAGTAAATTCTACAATAATATAAAACTTGTCGTTAGCTAAACTATTTTTTAAATGTACAATTTGCAAAAATGCACAATGCAAAACTACACGAGTAAAGGATAAATAATTGAATACATTTTTAATCGTCTATATACCATTAATCAATTAATTAAATATTGGTCATACTAAAATTTAAATGACTTAATTATGCAATTCGTCCTTAAAGTTTACATTTTTTTCATGCTAGACCTTAAAGTTTCTTTTTTTTATGCTTACCCTTAATGTTTTGATATGGTTTCAAATTCGTCCCTAGACCTAACTACCATTATGCCATCTTCGTTAGCTTATATTATAAGAGGGCAGTTTGGTCATTATCTCATTACACAATAATAAACCCTATTGCCCCATATTCATTCACGTATACACAAACAAAAACACGACTGTTAGTTCATGTATAACCTTCATCACATATACACAATAGCACAAACACAATAACAAACCCTATTGCGGATATTCATATTCATCACGTATAATCTTCATCAAACACAATAATGGACTAGACGGTTAACATTTATGACCAATCGTGTTTATGATGATATTTGACAAATGTTATTTTGACCTAACTAAATTAACATGGTATTACTTATAAAATGGTAGCAACATCGCTTATATTACTTATAATTTTTTTAACCAAACCAATTAGCAACAGCCCATTACAGATAATCAACTTAAATACAACCCAAAACAAATCCAATAAATATATTTCATTGATGGATCACGCAGCACGATTATAATGTCGTATTTCATTGATGAATCAAAGTTACATGTAAAATGTTAAGTTATAAGCAGTATATATGTTACATATAAAATTAGACATACACGCAAAAAAGACTAATATACCCCCGGACGGTAAGCTTGTGATAATGATTTAAGGATATGGACTTAACGGAATTTAATCATGGGGACCTAAATGAAATCATATCATAAATTTAAGGGTTAGAATGATACAAAATAACTTTAAGGCCCATGATGAAAAAAAGATTAAACTTTAAGGACCTTTGGCATATTTAAGTCAATTTAAATTTAAATACATTTAATAATATCGTATGATAAGGGGCGGATCTTATCGTTATTATTATTATTATTATTATTATTATTATTATTATTATTATTATTATTATTATTATTATTATTATTATTATTATTATTATTATTACTATTATACTCACGCAAAACTTTGTCGTATTAAGTCTTATCCTCCGTCGTTTTTCATTTGTTGTTTTAATGTTTCTTTTTTATTTTAATTAACAAGTTGTGGCTGTTTTTTTTCATTTTGTTATTATTGTTTTTAGATTGATGAAACTGTCATTTTATTTCTTTTTTGAGTATATATATATATATATATATATATATATATATATATATATATATATATATATATATATATATATATATATATATATATATATATATTTTCTTACTTTTTACGCTAAAATTTTTAACAAATTTCAATATGTATATTGTAACTATAAACTACTAAAAATGTGTTTATATTGTATATATAGATGAATCATTTATTGTTGCAAACATGTGCGGAGAATCTCTACAACTGAAACTATGTTTAAGGTATAAAAATGAAATCATTTCCCGCATTTATACGCGTGCCATTATTTTTATTATAAATAAATGGCATTTTAATATTTTGATATGCATATTGTAATTATAAACTACAAATATTGTGTTTAATGTATATTGTAGAATCATTTATTGATGTAAACGATTTTTCGCCACACTACGTGGGTCATCACTATAACTGAAACAATGTTTAATGTATAAAGCGAGATCATTTCATGCAGCATCGCGCTGGCCGTTCAATACTCGTTTTAACTAAAAATATTATATTTTATAAAATGAACCTCATACAAAATTAGATGGCTATAATGAACAGCTTTCATGCTTGGCCTCTTGTGGCTTTTGTTAATCATATAATTGATGAATTCGGGTTTGAGTTGCTTGTATGTGTGTAGATCGTATGTATATATGTGTAAGAGTGATGAAGATAATAACGATTCTATTATTTGCTGCTGTAGCGAAGATCATGAATACAATACAAAGTGACAAAATTAGTTACAATGTGTTAGGGAATTGAGAGAGAATTGGTGACTGTGTGAGGGACTTAGTGTAATTGTGTGGAAGGCTTAATGAACTAAGGGAGGTGATGGTATTTATATGTCCACACCATCACCTTTACATGGAAACAATACAATGCACATCACAATATTAGACTTAAAATTCTCTCCCTTGATGTGCGCTGTTTGAATTGGTCTTTATGCTCTCGAAGATCTCTTTAAATCTTGAACTCTCCCTCTTGAAATAGTCGTATAGGATGATATGAACATGTAAAAACTCTTTCTTACGGAAGCTTCTTTATCTGTATGAATAATTCTCTAAGAAGTGCTCATTATAGATTCTTTGTTTTGCAAGAATGATTCTCCAAACAACGTTCATTGCAAATTCTTTGCTTTGTTGATACTAAGAAATTCTTCTTGATGGAATGTCTTAGATCAACTTTTACATTCTCCCCTAGACATTAGAGTCTTTGTTTTGCTCCTCTTCATGAAACACAGCTTATGTTCACTACTTTCATAGATTTGACGCGAAAGCTTTAGTAGAAGGTGAATATCAACCTTTGAATCATTTCTCCCCCTCATGATGATTGTGTGCCACAAGATCATCATGTAACATATGTTGATATAGTAATTGATAACCTTGAAGTCTGGGGCATACGCTGAAATGTGTATACGCCATATTGTAATCATATTGGTTTGAAATCTTTGGTGACGTACCATTTGTAGGCATGGTCAATTTGATTGATTGATCTTGCGTTCCACTGAGGTTGAATATCGATCATAAAAGGTTTTGGTTTAGTCAGACTCACGGGTCGTGACTTAACGGAAAGTAACTCTTTAAATGAGTACTTAAATAGTTTTGAAGGAGTGGTTTTGAATGGTTTATCCGACGGAGTACTTGGTTTTTTAATATTCATATGCTTTGGTTTATAATCTAACCATCCTTATTGATCGATAAATCCTGTGAGTTCTCCATTATTCCCATAAATTGGTTGTGGAAACGGTTGGTTGAATTTGCTTTGATGATTGGAATAAACTCAGTGTCCGTGGGAAATAGCTTTGTGAGGTTTAGAAACCTTGGGGATCTCTGGTGAAGAAGCTTGGTTCTCAACCGTAAAAAGGAATGCTTTGATTCCGAACGATATGGATTTGTACAATCAGAATTTTCGACTTTTGTACATATCAACACCATTGTTGGATTTGTACACTCAATTTCATCTCCGAGATTTTAGGCTCCTATTAGTTGAGTTAACAGCAAACGTTGATTTATTGGCCACTTTACTGCCACTTAGAGCCTAAATTGAAATGACTTCTCTTTATTCAAAGATAGGGGAAGAATTTTCTACATCTCACCTCCCCCATACACCACGCATGTGGTGTTGGGTTTTGTTGTTTTTGTTTTTGTTGTTGTTGTTGTTGTTGTAATTTCATCTCCAAGATTTGGGTTTTCAACATTGAAATTTCATACACAGATCCAGCTTTGTCATCCGTGAGTCCTTTGATGATAAGTGTGACATATGCATTATGTTCTTTGTACGTCTTGATTTGTCGTTCATATTCATCTTGTAGTGTACACACTTTATATTCCAATTTTTTTTCTCTTAATTTGCTTTAAGCAAAAAGAAAATTAAATTACTTAATATGAGCTCGTAACTTGAAATTTCCTAAATCATGCTCATATTTTTGTTCCGTGATCGGTGTCGAAACCGACAAAGATAAACATTGTTCAACGTCATCGAATTAAATGGACTTTGAATTAGAATTAATTATTCCCAAACGTACACGAACTTCTAAAAATTTCGTTACTTTTTGTTTTAACGAAATTTGTTAACTTTCTTTGGTCCGTTAGTCCTTTTCATTTAAATTCTAATAGAATAGTTGGCTAAGTTGTTGATAAAATGAAGTGGACTTGTGGTTAACTTGTGCTTTCAAACAATTGGGCCTTGAATAAACAAGGCTTCTATATAGTAACAAATGATCTTTCAAAAAGAAAAATATGTTCATGAATCGAACTCTCAATCATTTGTTTACTTGAGCACCCCTTCACCAATAAGCCAAATCTATCTATGTGAAATGACACCATCTTTTAATACTTTTACCCTGGTAATTACTGTCTTCTACTTTAAGAGATAAAACAATCAGATTGTACCGT
Organism: Rutidosis leptorrhynchoides; assembly: GCF_046630445.1. Taxonomy (NCBI): domain Eukaryota; kingdom Viridiplantae; phylum Streptophyta; class Magnoliopsida; order Asterales; family Asteraceae; genus Rutidosis; species Rutidosis leptorrhynchoides. The sequence continues at coordinate 118,009,404 of NC_092337.1, forward strand.
AATATTTAGAAACCCAAAATCAAACTCGTTGAAAACTGATTCGATCTTATGGACCTTCGATTCAGTTCACCATGCACTAAACTTTTGTTTTTAGTCGAACAACTGTAGTGATCTACTTCTCAAATCTTATTGTTGATTTCTTCTTCCCCAACTCCAAAAAACAAACATAAAGAACCCTTAAATCAATCTTAGCAAATTGAAATGTTAAACTAAAATTATGTGATGCTACAGTCTTTGTTGATTGATACTAAGCGTATTTAGTTCGAAATTTGGGCAGAGTAACGTTGCTATTTTACAAATTGGTATGATACACTAACGATCGACTGTCTGGTTTGAATCAATCGATGGGCTAACTTGAATCAGTTGATAGAGGTGTGTATCGGTCGATAGTGAGGTGTTATGGTCAATGGAGGGGTGATTATCGGTAAGCAGAGTGTGACTGTTGGTCGAAACATATTCTAACAAACTGAGAAATTTGTTCGGATTTCGGTGGTGGTGCTACCGTGGTGCTACGACAAAGTTAATTTAAAAACACGAATTAGGACATGAAAAACTGCAGAATGCTTCATAAGGTACTTCCTAACACTTCTTCGTTTTTAGATTTTCTGCAAAAACACTTAATCAATCAAATGAATTCAATGTTGAATTGATATATTTTTTTAATAGAATTTTTGAAATTAGAACTGAATTCAACGAATTAGCTTATGAGATTTGAATTGAAGTTGCAGGAGATGATTATGAAACGTTTCTCATTAACAGATTTGATCAAAACATTTAGAAATCAGGAACCTCCAGAATTAGTTTGAAAGTTGAAAAAACTTGAAATCTGAATTTCTTATTGAATTTGAACACGAATGGAGATGAGGATCGATGTGAATCAGTACTTATGCTCTGATACCAAGTGTTAATCATATAATTGATGAATTCGTGTTTGATTTGCTTGTATGTGTGTACATCGTATGTATATATGTGTAAGAGTGATGAAGATGGTACGATTCTGTTATTTGCTGTTGTAATGAAGATAATGAATACAATACAAAGTGCCAAAATTAGTTACAATGTGTTAGGGAATTGAGAGAGAATTGGTAAGTGTGTGTGAAGTATTTAGTGTAGTTGTGTGGAAGGCTTGATGAACTAAGGGAGGTGATGGTATTTATATGTCCAAACTATCACCTTCACATCACATGAAAACAATACAATGCACATCACAATATTAGACTTAACAGTTTTAGTGAAAAGATTGCATGTTTTACATTATTTGAAAATTTCGAATGTTTTAAAATTATTTATTAATTATTAGTTAATTTATATTTATCAAATAATAATTTGATAGTTAAATTAAATATTACATATAGGGTTTTGCTTAACGTATGCTTTTATAGCATACGTTAAACTGCGTTAAATGAATTGTAATTTCTTTAAATATCATTATTTTTAATTAATGAATTATAAAAATTGTAAATATTAAATTAAATTAAATTAAAAATTATTAAATAGAAAAAATGGTAATAACATATACAGACTTTCAATTTTAGTAAACATAGCTTAAGTAAACTTCACATACAAATTCAATCAATTCAATTAATTATTAACTAGTTACGAGTATTTATGCGATCAACATATCGAAACCATTGAACATGTGTTGGTAAACTGCCACAAAGCGAATTCAATTTGGTCTCAATTGTTAGTTTGGTGGAATCAAAATAATACATTAATATCCAACATCAATGACGCCATCATTCATGATCAAGGCTTCACACATAACTCTATAGGATCTTCCTTATGGCAAGCTACTAAATGGATTACTTGCTACTAAATGGATTACTTGCTACATCATCTGGAAACATAGAAACCTAAAAGTATTCACAAATAGTGAATGGAACCCCATGATGATTATCTCCGAAATCCAATCGCAAAGTTATAGTTGGATCTCAAGTAGATCAAGAAAAAAAACCCCAATTGCATGGCATCAATGGATCATCAACCCCTCCGCCTATGTATCTCCGGTTTCAACCCGCACGGGCATTGGTTAACAAGAGATTTAGACAATTCGGGTAGTGATCGTGGTTTCTAATTGGCTTATGTAGGTAGATTAAATGGGTAGGTTCTCGTTAGCTTTGTCGCCGCTTTGATCGGCACTGTTATCGACTCCTCCCCTGCTTGTACCTACAAGTTCGTTCCTTCATATGTTCGATTAGGACACGATTCTATCGAATATCCCATATTAGTTTTTAGATTCAATCTTCCGATTTCTTGATATTGTATATACCATTGTATAGTCAGTGTGTAGGGACATGTAATGATATCATCCGATTTATAATATTAATAATAATTGTTGCTTTTCAAAAAAAAAAAATCAAAAAAAAAAATCAAAAATTAATATTCTCTCCGTCCCAATTAATTATAATATTTGTTGATTAGTTATTTAAATGTAAAGAATCATTTTGGAACACACATAATAGTAAGATAGTCATTTTCTTGGGACGAATAATATAACATACTATGAATTACAGTAAATATGTTTACATACAAATGAATCTATAATTTTTTTTACAAACTTATACTTAAAAACTTATATTGTGTTCTTGAGTTTTTTTAAATGGATAAGAATGAAATGAAAATGAAAAGAGAGAAATATGATGAAAAGAGATGGTATTCTAAAATAGCAAAACGATTTCAAAAAATATGTATACAAATTAATATACACGTATTCTCGAGTTGAAAGAAAACATTTATAACCAAAATAAACATTTAACAATTGTATTATTTTTAAATTTTAACTAAATTGAATTTTAAATAAATACTCCGTGTATGATTAATATATAACATGTAACCAATACTCCTTAATTGTTAGTTTTATACATATCATTAATTCTGAACACGAGAAAGAAGTAGTGAAAGTTAATTTTTTTCACCTTGTTTTCTATTGCGTACAGAAAACAATAATTTTCCTTATAAGATAACATAAGGATTAGAGACGATCTTCTAATATAATATTAAAATAAATAAATAATACGTATGTTTCCCTTCCAATTCGCTCAAATATGAGCGAAATTGTTGTTAACAAATAACTTATGTACTCATGTTCCTAATCTTCTGCCCTCATTTCATTTCACTTAAAATAAAAATCCAAGAAAGCCTATTATTTTTCATTTCACCGAGAACTTCTTTCCGTCCATAAAAAAACTCAAAAATGCAATATTAGAGATTTCACACTTTTTGTGCGAATACTAATGTATTATGCTAACTAAACTAATGTAACTATCATGTCGCTTCATCCTAAAAGCCTCCAAAATAGTTATAACGAGCAGATCATGAGTTTGTAAAAAAATTTGGATGCTCATGCTAACCATGACGTCAACAAAATTTATTGTTCAATCCCTTCCACTAATATATATATAGGGTAATAGACTTAAGATATACTAACTCAAGAACATATATAAATATATTTATATTTATAAAAGAAGATTTTTTATACTAACATGTCCCTGCCGATACACATGTTTTTGCAACAATATAAATATATTTATAAAAGAAGATTTTTTTAAATATATTTATAAAATAAATGATCAAAAATAATACTAGTGAATAACTTACAAAGTTCAATAATTTTACAATTACCTTTTGTAATTTTTTTTTTAAACATATATAAATATAAAGGTGAACAGTACACTTCTATGAAAAACATATGCAGTACTATTTATATTTAGCATGGCCAAAACAACTCAATTTGATCGTACGTGTTAGAAAAGTGCAACTAATCCACACAAGTTCAATTCAAATTTTCAATTCAATTAACTCAAATGTGTTATCTCGAGTAAATATTGCATGTCTTTTACTTTAGTCGTTTTCTAGTTACGTTGTGGTACGGTCGTGTAATGTGTCATTTTTGATATGTGATTTCTTTCCTTAAAAAACTCCTTGATTTGTTATATTTATATTTAGAAGAAAAAAAACTGAATGTCTTTTTAGTTTTACAAAATAAGACATAAAATATTGATAGTAGAAGATAGATTCGAATAAAGAATTCCTCAGGTACGATAAGGCTTGGCTTGAGATAGATTGATTAAATGACTACGCTGATCATTAAGTTCTAGCGGTAGATTATATTAATTACTGTCTTCATCATCTCCAAGTTAGAACTAGAAATTAAATTAAATTAAATAAATTCACGTACCAAAAACATTAGTTTGATGTCTGCATGATTGAACTCATCTGGTATCTCTTGACTGATCTTTAACAAAATATCCAACATATCATCTTGTTCAAATCTTTGCATTTCCACCCTCTCTTTAATCAATACCTCAAAAATATCATAAATCATCCCAAAGTATTGCGTCATCCTCCTCCTAATTCCTTGCGGATCGAATTTTCTCAAAACCGGAAAAAAGTCTACACAATTTGCCTTCCCAGCCTCAACCATGATGTTTCCAACCAGTTCCTTAAAATCTTTACCCGAATCCTCATACGGATTGGCTAAATCCTTGGAAAACATAGTATTCGATAAAAGATTCATTGATGTTCTAAACGCAGCGCGACCGATATCCACCAAGTCACCAGATTGACTCGCTTTTCGACAGTAGGCTACAAGCTCCTTCACTTTTTGGCTTCTTAAGTTCTGGTTGGCATCAAGAGAGTTCCCGGAGAAGATGTTGGAGTTTAGGATCTTTCTAAGTTTCCGCCATTGGTTTCCAACTGGGAGCCAAACGACTGAGTTTTGTGAATGGTTGTGGGCCGTTACGGCGTCGGGTATATGTCGTGATGATGAGAAAGTAAGATCTTGGTTTTTGAGTACTTTTTTGGCTGCAGTGGATGAAGATATGATGAGTGTTGTGATTTGACCGAGTTTTAAGAACATGATGGGGCCATGGATCTTGGCTAGTTTGGCTAGGGATTGATGTGGTTGGTCACCGAGCAAGTGAAGGTTACCGATGATCGGCAATGGGGTTGGGCCGGGTGGTAAGTTGTTGGGTTTGGTGTGCCGGAAAATTGAGAAAATGGTTCGAAGTAGCGCGCAGGATAAGACTAAAGCAAGAAAGATGGTCACAAACTCCATTGATGGAGAGTTGCTGGCTATATTTGAGTTAGTTTGTATTAATTTGGGTTGTTTGCTGCGTGGAGATTGTGAAACCAAGATACAAAGTACTCTCTCCTCTCAATTTAATGATTTGGGGGATTTTTTTTTTTTAATTTTGATTTTAGATATTTTTTTATTATAATATATGATGAAATTTTATATGAACCAAATAAGTTTTATATGTGTAGTCATTTGGTATAACTTTCACTCGCATCGTTCAGTGCATCTTAGGGTCATTATGGCTGATAACGATCTTCTTTGTTCATGAGCTTAGCTGGTTTTCATGTAGTTGTATGGTTTCGGAGATGTCTACTGTAAAGATGCATGATTGGTTTTGATTGTGCTACGGATGGTTGTGAAATGTCCCGTTCATATTGATTATAAACGTTCCATATTAATTGATTTCGTTGCTAGGTTTTGACCTCTATATGAGACGTTTTTCAAAGACTGCATTCGTTTTTAAAACAAACCATAACCTTTATTTTATCGACAAGGTTAAAAAGTCACCACCTAGATTATCCAGAAATGAAAATCTAAAAATATCACACTTACACACTACCAATACATATTGGTTTACAATATTAATATGTTACAACAAAGTAAATCTCGAATGCAGTTTTAAACAATATAATACAAGCATGCTGACACCAAATCTTGTCCATAATTTAGCATGCAACAATAGAAGCTCTTAATAATCACCTGAGAATAAACATGCTTTAAACGTCAACAAAAATATTGGTGAGTTATAGGTTTAACCTATATATTTATCAAATCGTAATAATAGACCACAAGATTTCATATTTCAATATACATCCCATACATAGAGATAAAAATCATTCATATGGTGAACACCTGGTTACCGACATTAACAAGATGCATATAAGAATATCCCCTATCATTCTGGAAAATCCTTCGGACATGATAAAAACGAATTCGAAGTACTAAAGCATCCGGTACTTTGGATGGGGTTCGTTAGGCCCAATAGATCTATCTTTAGGATTCACGTCAATTAGTAGATCGGTTTACTAATTCTTAGGTTACCAAGCAAAAGGGGAATATTCGGCTTTGATCATTCACCCATATAATGTAGTTTCAATTACTTGTGTCTATTTCATAAAACATTTATAAAACTGCATGTATTCTCATCCCAAAATATTAGATTTTAAAAGTGGGACTATAACTCACTTTCACAGATTTTTACTTCGTCGGGAAGTAAGACTTGGCTACTGGTCAATTCACAAACCTATAATAAATATGTACATATATATCAAAGTATATTCAAAATATATTTACAACATTTTTAATACATTTTGCTGTTTTAAGTTTATTAAGTCAGTTGTCCTCGTTAGTAACCTACAACTAGTTGTCCACAGTTAGATGTACAGAAATAAAGCAATATATATTATCTCGAATCAATCCACGACCTCGTGTATACAAGCCTCAGGCTAGATCACAACTCAAAGTATATATAATATTTTGGAATCAACCTCAACCCTGTATAGCTAACTCCAACATTACTGCATATAGAGTGCCTATGGTTGTTCCGAAACATATATATAGATGGGTCGATATGATATGTCAAAACATTGTATTCGTGTCTATGGTATCCCAAGATTACATAATATATTAGAATACATGTATAATACAATATGAGTTAGCTAGGATATGATTAATATTGATTTGTTACCAATTTTCACGTAGCTACAACAAACAAAATTATCCAATCTTGTTTTACCCATAACTTCTTCGTTTTAAATCCGTTTTGAGTGATTCAAGTTGCTATGGTTTCATATTGAACTTAAGTTTATGAATCTAAACAGAAAAAGTATAAGTTTATAGTCGGAAATATAGGTTACAAGTCGTGTTTGTAAAGGTAGTCATTACAGTCGAAAGAACGACGTCTAGATGACCATTTTGGAAAACATACTTCCACTTTGAGTTTAACCATAATTTTTGGATATAGTTTCATGTTCATAAGACAAATCATTTTCTCAGAAGAACAAATTTTAAATCAAATTTTATCATAGTTTTTAATTAACTAACCCAAAACAGCCCACGGTGTTACTACGACGGCGTATATCCGGTTTTACAGTGTTTTTCGTGTTTTCAGGTTTTAAATCATTAAGTTAGAATGTCATATAGATATAGAACATGTGTTTAGTTGATTTTAAAAGTCAAGTTAGAAGGATTAACTTTTGTTTGCGAACAAGTTTAGAATTAACTAAACTATGTTCTAGTGATTACAAGTTTAAACCTTCGAATAAGGTAGCTTTATATATATGAATTGATGTTATGAACATCATTACTACCTCAGGTTTTGTGGATAAACCTACTGGAAATGAAAAAAATAGATCTAGCTTCAAAGGATCCTTGGATGGCTTGAAAGTTCTTGAAGTAGAATCATGACACGAAAACAAGTTCAGGTAAGATTTCCACTCGAAATAAGATTGTTAAAGTTATAGAAATTGAATCAAAGTTTGAATATGAGTATTACCTTGTATTAGAAAGATATCTTACTGTAAATAAGAAAGATTTCTTGAGGTTGGATGATCACTCAAAGTGGATTTGCAAGATTGAAAGTAAGCTAGCAAACTTGGAAGTGTTGTTGGTGTGTTCTTGAGTAGTTGTTTTATAACTTGGTTTATGTATGGATTTATGAACTAGATTGAGCTAGATTTTGTTGAAGATGATGAAGAACACTTAGAACAAAGGAATAACACTTGAGAGAGAGTAATTTGATTCAAGAAAATTGAAATGGAAGTGTGTTTGTGATGCCCCTAATTCACGTGAACTTATGGTGTCAATATAGTCTTCATTAGTTTGTAATCTTATGAGATATTTCATGCTAGATGTTAAATGATGATTCCCACATGGTTAGGTGACTCACATGGACTGCTAAGAGCTGATAATTGGAGTGTATATACCAATAGTACATACATATAGAAGCTAGGTATTGTACGAGTACGAATACAAGTGTATACGAGTAAAATTGTTGATGAAAAAGAATGAGGATGTAATTGTAAGCATTTTTGTTAAGTAGAAGTACTTTTATAAGTGTCTTGAAGTCTTTCAAAAGTGTATGAATACATATTAAAACACAACATGTATATACATTTTAACTGAGTCGTTAAGTCATCGTTAGTCGTTACATGTAAGTGTTGTTTTGAAACCTTTAAATTAACGATCTTGTTAAATGTTGTTAACCCATTGTTTATTATATCTAATGAGATATTAAATCATTACATTATCATGATATAATGATGTATTAATATATCTTAATATGATATATATATATATATATATATATATATATATATATATATATATATATATATATATATATATATATATATATATATATATATATATATATATATATATATATATATATATAATGTTGTTACAACGTTAATCGTTACATGTATGTCTCGTTTCGAAATCCTTAAGTTAGTAGTCTTGTTTTTACATATGTAGTTCATTGTTAATATACTTAATGATATATTTACTTATCATAATATCATGTTAACTATATATATATCCATATATATGTCATCATATAGTTTTTACAAATATTAACGTTCGTGAATCACCAGTCAACTTGGGTGGTCAATTGTCTATATGAAACCTATTTCAATTAATCAAGTCTTAACAAGTTTGATTGCTTAACATGTTAGAAACACTTAATCATGTAAATATCAATTTCGTTTAATATATATAAATATGGAAAAGTTCGGGTCACTACAGTACCTACCCGTTAAATAAATTTCGTCCCGAAATTTTAAGCAGTTGGAGGTGTTGACCTATCTTCTGGAAATAAGTGCGGGTATTTCTTCTTCATTTGATCTTCTCATTCCAGGTGAACTCGGGTCCTCTACAAGCATTCCATCGAACCTTAACAATTGGTATCTTGTTTTGCTTAAGTCTTTTAACCTCACGATCCATTATTTCGATGGGTTCTTCGATGAATTGAAGTTTTTGTTTGATTTGGATTTCGTCTAACGGAATAGTGAGATCTTCTTTAGCAAAATATTTCTTCAAATTCGAGACGTGGAAAGTGTTATGTACAGCCGCGAGTTGTTGAGGTAACTCAAGTCGGTAAGCTACTGGTCCGACACGATCAATAACCTTGAATGGTCCAATATACCTTGGATTTAATTTCCCTCGTTTACTAAATCGAACAACGCCTTTCCAAGGTGCAACTTTAAGCATGACCATCTCTCCAATTTCAAATTCTATATCTTTTCTTTTAATGTCAGCGTAGCTCTTTTGTCTACTTTGGGCGGTTTTCAACCGTTGTTGAATTTGGATGATCTTCTCGGTAGTTTCTTGTATTATCTCCGGACCCGTAATCTGTCTATCCCCCACTTCACTCCAACAAATCGGAGACCTGCACTTTCTACCATAAAGTGCTTCAAACGGCACCATCTCAATGCTTGAATGGTAGCTGTTGTTGTAGGAAAATTCTGCTAACGGAAGGTGTCGATCCCACTGTTTCCGAAATCAATAACACATGATCGTAACATGTCTTCAAGCGTTTGTATCATTCTTTCGCTCTGCCCATCAGTTTGTGGATGATAGGCAGTACTCATGTCTAGACGAGTTCCTAATGCTTGCTGTAATGTCTGCCAGAATCGTGAAATAAATCTTCCATCCCTATCAGAGATAATAGAGATTGGTATTCCATGTCTAGAGATGACTTCCTTCAAATACAATCGTGCTAACTTCTCCATCTTATCATCTTCTCTTATTGGCAGGAAGTGTGCTGATTTGGTGAGGCGATCAACTATTACCCAAATAGTATCAAAACGACTTGCAGTCCTTAGCAATTTAGTGATGAAATCCATGGTAATGTTTTCCCATTTCCATTCCGGGATTTCAGGTTGTTGAAGTAGACCTGATGGTTTCTGATGCTCATCTTTGACCTTAGAACACGTCAAACATTCTCCTACGTATTTAGCAACATCGGCTTTCATACCCGACCACCAAAAATGCTTCTTGAGATCCTTGTACATCTTCTCCGTTCCAGGATGTATTGAGTATCTGGTTTTATGAGCTTCTCTAAGTACCATTTCTCTCATATCTCCAAATTTTGGTACCCAAATTCTTTCAGCCCTATACCGGGTTCCGTCTTCCCGAATATTGAGATGCTTCTCCGATCCTTTGGGTATTTCATCCTTTAAATTTCCCTCTTTTAAAACTCCTTGTTACGCCTCCTTTATTTGAGTAATAAGGTTAGTGTGAATCATTATATTCATAGCTTTTACTCGAATGGGTTCTCTGTCCTTTCTGCTCAAGGCGTCGGCTACCACATTTGCCTTCCCCGAGTGATAACGAATCTCAAAGTCATAATCATTCAACAATTCAATCCATCTGTGCTGCCTCATGTTCAGTTGTTTCTGATTAAATATGTGTTGAAGACTTTTGTGGTCGGTATATATAATACTTTTGACCCCATATAAGTAGTGCCTCCAAGTCTTTAATGCAAAAACAACCGCGCCTAATTCCAAATCATGCGTCGTATAATTCTGCTCGTGAATCTTCAATTGTCTAGACGCATAAGCAATTACTTTCGTTCGTTGCATTAATACACAACCGAGACCTTGCTTTGAGGCGTCACAATATATCACAAAATCATCATTCCCTTCAGTTAATGATAATATAGGTGTCGTAGTTAACTTTTTCTTTAACAATTGAAACACTTTCTCTTGTTCATCCTTCCATTCAAATTTCTTCCCTTTATGCGTTAATGCAGTCAAGGGTTTTGCTATTTTGGAAAAATCTTGGATGAATCTCCTGTAATAACCAGCCAGCCCTAAAAATTGGCGTATGTGTTTCAGAGTTTTCGGGGTTTCCCACTTTTCAACGGTTTCAATCTTTGCTGGATCCACCTGAATACCTTCTTTGTTCACTATGTGACCGAGGAATTGAACTTCTTCCAACCAAAATGCACACTTTGAAAACTTAGTGTACAGTTTTTCTTTTCTCAGCAACTTTAGCACTTTTCTCAAATGTTCTTCGTGATCTTGATCATTCTTCGAGTAAATAAGTATGTCATCGATGAAAACAATGACAAACTTGTCAAGATATGGCCCACACACTCGGTTCATGAGGTCCATGAACATAACTAGTGCGTTAGTCAATCCAAACGGCATAACCATAAACTCGTAATGACCGTAACGCATCCTAAAAGCAGTCTTTGGAATATCATCCTCCTTCACCCGCATTTGGTGATATCTAGAACGTAAATCGGTCTTCGAATAAACCGACGAGCCTTGTAGTTGATCAAATAAGTCGTCGATTCTCAGTAATGGGTAACGGTTCTTGATGGTAAGTTTGTTCAACTCTCGGTAGTCGATACACAACCTGAATGTACCATCTTTCTTCTTGACAAACAGAACAGGAGCTCCCCATGGTGATGTACTTGGTCGAATGAAACCACACTCTAAAAGTTCCTGTAACTGACTTTGTAATTCTTTCATTTCACTGGGTGCGAGTCTGTATGGAGCACGAGCTATTGGTGCAGCTCCTGGTACAAGGTCTATTTGAAATTCAACGGATCGATGTGGGGGTAATCCCGGTAATTCTTTTCGGAAATACATCGGGAAATTCTTTTGCGACGGGAACATCACTGATGTTCTTTTCTTCAGGTTTAATTTCCTCGATGTGTGCTAGAATGACCTAACAACCTTTTCTTATTAGTTTTTGCGCCTTCAAACTACTAATAAGATTTAATTTCGCGTTGTTCTTTTCTCCGTACACCATTAAAGGTTTTCCTTTTTCACGCATAATGCGAATCGCATTTTTGTAATAAACGACCTCTGCTCTCACCTTTTTCAACCAGTCCATGCCAATTATTACATCAAAACTCCCTAACTCGACTGGTATTAAATCAATTTTAAACGTTTCATCCCCCAGTTTAATTTCTCTCTCCCGACATATATTATCTGCTGAAATTAATTTACCGTTTGCTAATTCGAGTAAAAATTTACTATCCAAAGGTGTCAATGGGCAACTTAATCTAGTACAAAAATCTCTACTCATATAGCTTCTATCCGCACCCGAATCAAATAAAACATAAGCATATTTATCGTCAATAAGAAACGTACCCGTAACAAGCTCCAGGTCTTCCTGTTCTTCTGCCGCATTAATATTGAAAACTCTTCCACGGCCCTGCCCATTAGTATTCTCCTTATTCGGGCAATTTCTAATAATGTGGCCCGATTTTCCACATTTATAACAAACATCGTTGGTATTACTTGCTCCGACAATATTCGTTCTGGCATTACTTGTTCCGGCACTATTTGTTCCTTTAGTTCTGTTAAACTTTGGTCCGTAGACCTCACACTTTGTCGCGCTATGACCATTTCTTTTACACCTGTTGTAAAATGTCGTGCAAAATCCCGGGTGATTTTCTTCACACCTTTGACATGGCTGTTTTTGGTTTTTATTGCCGTTGTTGTTATTGAGGTTGTTGTTGGGATTGTTATTGTTGTTGAAATGGTTGTTGTAGTTGTTGTTGTTATTGGGTTGTTTGTTGTAGTTATTGTTAGGATTGCGGTTATTGTTGCGATTGTTGTTGCGGTTGTTGGGATAGTTGTTGCGATTGTGGTTGTAATTGTTGTTGTTGTTGTACTGGTGACTCTTGTCACCGTTTTCCTCCCACTTCCTCTTGAGTTGTTTTGTGTTGGCTTCTTCGGCCGCCTGCTCTTTAATTCTTCCCTCAATCTGATTTATGAGTTTATGAGCCATTCGACTTGCCTTCTGTATAGAAGCGGGCTCGTGTGAACTCACATCTTCTTGAATCCTTACTGGTAACCCTTTTACAAATACGTCGATCTTCTCTTCTTCATCTTCGAATGCTCCCGGACACAATAGGCACAACTCTGTGAATCGTCGTTCATATGTGGTAATGTCGAACCCTTGTGTTCGTAACTCTCTAAGTTCTGCCTTGAGCTTATTGACTTCGTTTCTAGTACGGTACTGCTTGTTCATCAATTGCTTGAATGCCGACCACGGTAGTGCGTAAGCAGCATTTTGTCCTACCTGTTCAAGATAGGTGTTCCACCACGTTAACGCAGTACCTGTGAAGGTATGCGTAGCGTACTTAACTTTGACCTCTTCAGTACACTTACTTATGGCAAACACCGATTAGACTTTCTCGGTCCATCGTTTCAATCTAATTGGTCCTTCCGTTCCATCAAATTCCAAAGGTTTGCAGGCAGTGAATTCTTTGTAGGAGCATTCTACACGATTTCTTGTGGAATTAGTTCCACTGCTAGATCCATAGTTATTGTTATTTTGCATCGCAACCTGTACTGCGGCTATGTTTACTGCAAGGAAAACACGGAAGTCTTCCTCACTCATGTTCAAATTCTGACGAGTCATCGGTGCCATTTCCTTCAAAAATAGCCCAAAAGAATTAAGTTAATCATATAGAATTTTAAGAGTAGTCAATAGTATTTCGTAGCATAGTATGAACTCATTTATAAAAGCTTTTTCTTCATATTAGCGTTTTATAGTTTTTAATTCGGGTAGTACCTACCCGTTAAGTTCATACTTAGTAGCTAATATACAATTCAACTACTACAATTCTATATGAAAAAACTGATTATAATAAAATCTCGCGTTCAAATTTATACAATATTTTACAAACTTACAATACCGCTGTTATACATATAGGATGAAATATAGCACATAATAACTTTGCTACTCGGCAGCTATAAAGGCAATTCTAGTTAATACGCAAGTTGTTCAGCAAAAGAAATAAAGACACGTAATTCATAAGTCCAGAAACAAGTCATGCATTCTGGTTTTACTAAGACGACTTCTCATCCTTGGTCTTATGGAAAGTAACCGTTATGACCATTGGCTAGGCAGTATGTTGTAATGTCGTCAAAAGGACGAGGGTTTTGTAATGTCCAACAGCCCAGTAATAATCTAAAAACCTTGTTTCTCACCCCAACTACTGAATCCGTCACGTGTGGAAAGGTTGTATTTAAAAGTTGTAATCCGATGTTCTTTTTCTCACTTTAGTAAGAAGTGAGAGTATAACATGCTTCTTTATGTTGCATGTTAGAAGCTCTTTCTAACTCACGAAATCCTATGTTGGGATATGTTGAGTCAAAATAGGTTCTTAACCCGTAGCGTAAAATTGCATTTGGGTTCCTCGCATTTAACGCTTTAAAGAATACACGGCGTAACTTACGGTCTCCCCAATGTGATATACCCCACCTATCAAAGGAAAGCCTTTTATAAACTAAGGCATTTCTGGAAAGTCTTTCAAATGTTTGACAAGTTAATTTCGCCATAACTAAATGTGTTGATGAATTCTGACTGACTCTAGACAAGATTTCCTCAATCATATCCTCTGGTAGGTCTTCTAAAATATTCGGTTGTCTACCCTTAACATCCATTTTGTTTTTATACTATAAAATAGATAAGAATTAGATTCGTAAAAGATAATTAACAAACAATACAAGCAATTTTTACATAGAACATAAAAGTACAAGCACACTACAATACATATAATACACAATATGATTACAACCCTATAATATGAATCACCGATTTCTTCTACTTCGGACTTGGTTCATTTTCTAAATTTTCTAGGGATATATGGTGTTCCTCTAATACGAGCCTTCATTTTCCACAATGGTTTAGAAAAACCTGGTGGTTTAGAGGTTCCCGGGTTATTGTTACAATTTAGGAAATACGGACGTTGCCGATACATATATAGTTCATCGGGGTTGGAATCAGGTTTCTCTATTTTTATACCTTTTCCCTTATTATTTTCTTTTGCTTTATTAAATTGGGTCGAGGTAATTTCTATAACATCATCGGAATCCTCATCGGGATCCGATTCATCGGAAAATTGGTAATCTTCCCAATATTTTGCTTCCTTGGCGGAAACACCATTGACCATTTTTAACTTTGGTCCGTTGGTTGAGGATTTTCTTTTATTTAATCGATTTACTGTAGGTATCAATATTTCTTCCTCCGAAACCTCTTCTTCTTCCGGTTCCTCCTCTTCCGGTTCCTACTCTTCTAGTTCCTCTTCTTCCGGTTCCTCCTCTTTCGGTTCCTCCTCTTCCGGTTCCTCTTCGGGAATTTGTGAATCTTCCCAAAGTACATTCGACTCTTCATTATTATTAGGTGAGTCGATGGGATTTGTACTAGAGGTAGACATCTATCACACATTATCAAACACGTTAAGAGATTAATATATCACATAATATTTACATGTTAATAATATATAGTTTCCAACAAAAAATGTTAAGCAATCGTTTTTGAAGAAAAACACGGTCGAAGTCCAGACTCACTAATGCATCCTAACAAACTCGGTAAGACACACTAATACAAAAATTCTGGTTCTCTAAGACCAACGCTCGGATACCAACTGAAATGTCCCATTCATATTGATTATAAACGTTCCATATTAATTGATTTCGTTGCGAGGTTTTGACCTCTATATGAGACGTTTTTCAATGACTGCATTCGTTTTTAAAACAAACCATAACCTTTATTTTATCGACAAGGTTAAAAAGTCACCACCTAGATTATCCAGAAATAATAATCTAAAAATATCACACTTACACACACTACCAATACATATTGGTTTACAATATTAATATGTTACAACAAAGTAAATCTCGAATGCAGTTTTAAACAATATAATACAAACATGCTGACACCAAATCTTGTCCATAATTTAGCATGCAACAGAGGAAGCTCTTAATAATCACCTGAGAATAAACATGCTTTAAAAGTCAATAAAAATGTTGGTGAGTTATAGGTTTAACCTATATATTTATCAAATCGTAATAATAGACCACAAGATTTCATATTTCAATATACATCCCATACATAAAGATAAAAATCATTCATATGGTGAACACCTGGTTACCGACATTAACAAGATGCATATAAGAATATCCCCTTTCATTCCGGGAAATCCTTCGGACATGATAAAAACAAATTCGAAGTACTAAAGCATCCGGTACTTTGGATGGGGTTCGTTAGGCCCAATAGATCTATCTTTAGGATTCACGTCAATTAGTAGATCGGTTTACTAATTCTTAGGTTACCAAGCAAAAGGGGCATATTCAGCTTTGATCATTCACCCATATAATGTAGTTTCAATTACTTGTGTCTATTTCATAAAACATTTATAAAACTGCATGTACTCTTATCCCAAAATATTAGATTTTAAAAGTGGGACTATAACTCACTTTCACAGATTTTTACTTCGTCGGGAAGTAAGACTTGGCTACTGGTCGATTCACGAACCTATAACAAATATGTACATATATATCAAAGTATATTCAAAATATATTTACAACATTTTTAATACATTTTGCTGTTTTAAGTTTATTAAGTCAGTTGTCCTCGTTAGTAACCTACAACTAGTTGTCCACAGTTAGATGTACAGAAATAAAGCAATATATATTATCTCGAATCAATCCACGACCTCGTGTATACAAGCCTCAGGCTAGATCACAACTCAAAGTATATATAATATTTTGGAATCAACCTCAACTCTGTATAGCTAACTCCAAAATTACTGCATATAGAGTGCCTATGGTTGTTCCGAAACATATATATAGATGGGTCGATATGATATGTCAAAACATTGTATTCGTGTCTATGGTATCCCAAGATTACATAATATATTAGAATACATGTATAATACAATATGAGTTAGCTAGGATATGATTAATATAGATTTGTTACCAATTTTCACGTAGCTACAACAAACAAAATTATCCAATCTTGTTTTACCCATAACTTCTTCGTTTTAAATCCGTTTTGAGTGATTCAAGTTGCTATGGTTTCATATTGAACTTAAGTTTATGAATCTAAACAGAAAAAGTATAAGTTTATAGTTAGAAATACAGGTTACAAGTCGTGTTTGTAAAGGTAGTCATTACAGTCGAAAGAACAACGTCTAGATGACCATTTTGGAAAACATACTTCCACTTTGAGTTTAACCATAATTTTTGGATATAGTTTCATGTTAATATGACAAATCATTTTCTCATAAGAACAAATTTTAAATCAAAGTTTATCATAGTTTTTAATTAACTAACCCAAAACAGCCCGCGGTGTTACTACGACGGCGTATATCCGGTTTTACGGTGTTTTTCGTGTTTTCAGCTTTTAAATCATTAAGTTAGAATATCATATAGATATAGAACATGTGTTTAGTTGATTTTAAAAGTCAAGTTAGAAGGATTAACTTTTGTTTGCGAACAAGTTTAGAATTAACTAAACTATGTTCTAGTGATTACAAGTTTAAACCTTCGAATAAGGTAGCTTTATATATATGAATTGATGTTATGAACATCATTACTACCTCAGGTTTTGTGGATAAAACTACTGGAAATGAGAAAAATAGATCTAGCTTCAAAGGATCCTTGGATGGCTTGAAAGTTCTTGAAGTAGAATCATGACACGAAAACAAGTTCAAGTAAGATTTCCACTCGAAATAAGATTGTTAAAGTTATAGAAATTGAATCAAAGTTTGAATATGAGTATTACCTTGTATTAGAAAGATATCTTACTGTAAATAAGAAAGATTTCTTGAGGTTGGATTATCACTCAAAGTGGATTTGCAAGATTGGAAGTAAGCTAGCAAACTTGAAAGTGTTGTTGGTGTGTTCTTGAGTAGTTGTTTTATAACTTGGTTTATGTATGGATTTATGAACTAGATTGATCTAGATTTTGTTGAAGATGATGAAGAACACTTAGAACAAAGGAAGAACACTTGAGAGAGAGTAATTTGATTCAAGAAAATTGAAATGGAAGTGTGTTTGTGATGCCCCTAATTCACGTGAACTTATGGTGTCAATATAGTCTTCATTAGTTTGTAATCTTATGAGATATTTCATGCTAGATGTTAAATGATGATTCCCACATGGTTAGGTGACTCACATGGGCTGCTAAGAGCTGATAATTAGAGTGTATATACCAATAGTACATACATATAGAAGCTGGGTATTGTACGAGTACGAATACGGGTGTATACGAGTAAAATTGTTGATGAAAAAGAATGAGGATGTAATTGTAAGCATGTAACGATTATCGTTGTTACAACGATAATCGTTACATATATGTCTCGTTTCGAAATCCTTAAGTTAGTAGTCTTGTTTTTACATATGTAGTTCATTGTTAATATACTTAATGATATATTTACTTATCATAATATCATGTTAACTATATATATATATATCCATATATATGTCATCATATAGTTTTTACAAATATTAACGTTCGTGAATCACCGGTCAACTTGGGTGATCAATTGTCTATATGAAACCTATTTCAATTAATCAAGTCTTAACAAGTTTGATTGCTTAACATGTTGGAAACACTTAATCATGTAAATATCAATTTCATTTAATATATATAAACATGAAAAAGTTCGGGTCACTACAGGTTGGCTCTTTGCTTGCGCATTAACTTTCACCTGACATGTCTTTCGAGTTCTGTTTTCAATGACTTTCGGCTCTTTTATTGAGGCAACAACAAGCGTCGATTTAGTGGCGACTTAACTGCCACTTAGAATCTAAATTAAATTACAGGCAGACTTTAAACACATGAAAATTATATTCCACCATTTCATGGTGTCTCATCCTTATTTTTATTTTTATTTTTATTATTCTTTATTTTTGTTTATTTATTTATCTAATTTTTTTTTCCGGAGGTCCTTAAGGAAGCAATCTCTCTATTCTGGAGTAGAGAGGGATGACTTTTTCTTCCCGTGGTTAGAGAATTTTTTTCTCGACTCGTGGTTATAGAAACGACCTCTCTTTTATTCTAGGTAGATGAATGATTGTGTACATCTCACCTCCTCATACTTTGCATGTGTGAAATTGAGTATTGTTGTTTTTATATTTGGTATAACTTTTATCAAATATTATGTAACACAAAAAATTATACACGGTCAAAGTTATATAAAGTATCAAACACTAAGTATTAAATTTGAGACGGAGAGACTACTCTAAACTACTAATAACCGGCCTGATTAGTTGACTGACATTAGCTAGGGGTTATAATATGATAAGATATCATATGCAATTACTTTTTAATAAGCATTGAGAGACCATTGTGCTAATTTAATACTGTATAACTTAGCCCTTCAAAAAAATGAAAAATAACATTTAAAAGTATCGAAAATAGATTTGTACACAAACATTTCATGAAAGTCATATATTGGTATTTTAAGCTAGTCGTTAGAATTTATTGTGACGGCATTGAAGGGTGTTTTGGTCATTTACATATTTATTTAGTAGAAAAATTAAGTAACTACTAATTTACTAATTTAAGACCCATAAATTTTCGGATAGTAACTTTATATATTCATAGATATACTTGAATTGAATTGAATTGAATTGAATGACGTAACAAAATCATATTACAAGTGATTTAGAATTATATTTACACACATGTAAAGGAAATTGTTTAATTTAGAATACAACTGTTAATACATGGAAGATGGGTAATAGTGACTAAATGGTCGAGAATCATTGGAGAAGAATTAAGAACATGCCTTCAAACATATATCATAGTTTAAATGTAATTACAAAGTACTCGCAGTGAAATATGAATAATTTATGTAGTAAAGTAGACCCGGAGATCTAATACAACTCCAGTTGACCCTTGATAATGTATCCCATCTCCGGTTCGTTTACCAGCTTCGCAGTTTACTTCTGAGAATTTTGCTACAACGCATAGTACGAAGGAAACATCAGCTACAATTAACGAGATTCAGAAATCAGAGCAAGAATAGTGATCTTGGAGCCCATAAACCTCGGTCAATTACAAAGTCAAACTAGCCAAACTATTTCTAGCTCGGCTGCACGCTCGTACAGCAAAGGAAAGGGACAAGGTTGCTTTCCTTTGCAGGCTTACGAAAAGGGAAAGGTCAACTAGTATTCCAAAACCATTGGGAACTAGCGAGCTGGTATAGGAAGCCGCTTCAATCCACTTATTAATAGAATAGAATGCAGGATACATTCCACATTCAACATACACACTCATATTAACACCATATGTCATACTACTTACTTCGGTGGCGTGAAATAATCACCTGATTGTTACCTTCGGAGAATCGCCAGCAAACGAAGCTAAACCCATAATAACCCAATCTCATATTTTAATGACTAGGATATCCTCATATCAACACTAGACCGTCGGTTATTGTACAAACAATTGGCGCCATCCGTGGGACACACATTTCATTCATCTTGTTGAGCAAGAACCGACGCCATGGCGGATTCCAGTCACATACCTCCAGGTTTCACACCACCCAGGAGCACACAAACTTCAGACTCAACACAGCTAGAGTTTTCAACTGTGGGGACCCTCACTAGGACGCCTATTACTCCCACTGCATTTATCTCAACAAACTGTCATGGCTCGCATTCCACAGAGCCACCTCCGTTGATAGATAAAACCTTCGTGCTAAGCAATT
Organism: Rutidosis leptorrhynchoides; assembly: GCF_046630445.1. Taxonomy (NCBI): domain Eukaryota; kingdom Viridiplantae; phylum Streptophyta; class Magnoliopsida; order Asterales; family Asteraceae; genus Rutidosis; species Rutidosis leptorrhynchoides. Next base: position 118,029,953 of record NC_092337.1, read on the forward strand.
ACGATCACATTTGATCAGTGATAAGAATCTTAAGGGATACGGGTATCTTGCAACGTAGACGTGCGTTGACGTATGAAAGCGAAGAGTACGATGAGGATTTGGAGATGGAACCTCCGAGCCAAAATCCTCAGCCTAGGAACTTACCAACAAACTCGTCAACACAAACTACAACTCCAAAGGGAGAAACCACAAGTGTGCCTCAGGTAACCCTAACTATACCTACAACACCCCTCTATACTTGCAACATGCCAGTCCCGACCGTTTTTGTAGTACCCCAAGCAACGAACAGACATATACCGCCACCTCACCCAAGCTGGGGTAGCACTATGCAACCAAACCAACATGTATGGACCCAAGAAAATCCCTATGTTACTCTCAACATATCATACGTAGAAACAACCCCTGTGGGCAACTTACTAAACGCCCCATTGCCACAAGGGAACAACCACGCCTACTTCCAAAATTGGAACCCACCACCACAACAAATGACAACCACCTGGATATACCCTCCTAATCAAGGATGAATGTGTTATACCCAAGGTCATCAGGCAATACCTCCCATCACGACCAACAGTAACTTCTGGGCAAACCAAAAAACCCTCTTTGTACCATAAATCCAGCATTGTTCATTCCCTGATGGAATGAAAATCCCTGCGCACCTAATATATTACGAAGGAAAAGATGATCCGGATGACTTCCTTAATATATTCAAAGGAGCAGCACGAATGGCCAAATGGGACATACCCGTTGAATGTCATGCATTTTCTTACATGCTGAAAGGAGATGCAAGGGTTTGGTTTGACTCCTTGCCAAAAGACTCTATAGCCAGCTTTGACGATCTGAAACGCCAATTTAGGTCTAAGTTTAGTCAACAGAAACGGCACAAAAAGAATCATGTAGCTGCCCATGAAATAAAACAAAAGGATCACGAAGGTTCTAAAGCCTTCCTCAATAGGTATACCAATGAAACCCAGCAGATCCCCAACCTACTAGAATCCCAGAGAATATCCGGGTTGCTATACGGATCCAGGGTCAGACCGCTCATTGAGCATCTTAGCCGAGACCTACCCAACACCTATGAAGCTTTGCTGGAAAAAGAATATATGTGATTAGATGAAAAAAAAACAGCATGTAACATCGTCCTGGATGACGCACCAATACACAAGCGAAATGAAAAATCAGAAAGAAGGGATGACAAACATGGTAGGAAAGAAGACAAGGGAAGATTCCACCTTTATCGGAGAGAATACGGAGCAGGGATCTTAGGGGCATTAATAAAAACCCTGAAGGAAATACTAGCAACTGAAAAAGCAGCTCATAAGTTTAAAGCTCTGGGAAAAATGTCCAACCGAGGGAGGCAGAGAGACATGACTAAGTTTTGTGACTTCCACAATGATTTTGGGCATGAAACAGATGAATGCTTCAACCTCAAAACGGCCATTGAAGAAGCTGTCAAATCGGGAAAATTGTCCCATCTCATCAAAGGAATCCGATAACTAAAGAAAGAAAGGGCACCGTGTCACGACCGGAAAAATTTTGACTTATTTTTAAAGTCAATTCTCAATATGAATTAATATTTTTGACACGATAAGCAAAGTCTGTTAAACTGAGTCTCAAAATTTTTGAACTGTTTCAATTACCCTTCGACTGTTCTCAACGATTCACGAACGATTAATTGTAAATAGATATGTGTGTGTGTGTGTGTATATATATATATAATTAGAAAAATAATTTGAAATATTATATGTTGTTGTTATTAAAATTAATTGTGTAAAATAAAATAAAAATAGGATATTATAATAATTATTATTTAACACATATCTATATATATATATATATATATATATATATATATATATATATATATATATATATATATATATATATATATATATATATATATATATATATATATATATATATATATAAATAAATTATATTAAAAAAATAAATATTAAATGATTGTAATACTCGTTTGACGTTTCGATTAATATTAAACAAGTCTAAATACAAGTTTATAAGAATTTAAAAATAAACATTGATCCGAAAATAAGTTTTATAAATTATAGCTTTATTAAAAATATATTTAGGATCTATTTGTTAAATTTTAGCACTCCGTATATTTTACTTGGGACTGAGCGCTAATAATCAATCAACTTTTTATGATTGATTTCACACATTAAAAGATCAAAATAACTAAATATACTTAATTTAAAAATTTGGAATTTTTCTGGAGACTTTTATCCGCCATTGATTATTAACGGAGCACGATATAGCACTCCGTGAAAACTGTCGGTAGAAACAACCAAATTAAATGGCTGCTAACTATTCTTAATTGATTCTTGATTGGTACTGTGTTGATTGATTCCATTTCATTCCCACTGCACGTTTATCTTCTTTATATTTTATATTCATCCACTAGCTTAATTCATATTTATTATATATACATACTTACAATTTAAGAATCATCACACACTCATTTATGTTTCTAGTTTGTTTTATGTCCAAATCAACTACCACCCCACCTTCCACTTGTTTTTGGTTGATTGTTAAATTTCATTACAAGTATTATTATATTTATTATTATTAATACATATATCTATATCTAATATCTACAATTATATATATATATATATATATATATATATATATATATATATATATATATATATATATATATATATATATATATATATATACATAGATACAGATATAGTTAATCACACACTCACATCACCTTGGCAATGTTCACCTTCTTCTTCTGCGAGAACCGGATACCACCTTACACCACCTATCAATCACTAAAAACTCATTTGATTATTGGTTGTACTAAACCGAACACCACCAAACTTGAACAACCTCATGTGCTCGTCTTCTATCCATCAACATCACTACCACTTCACCATCCCACAAACCATCATCAAACCACTAGTTGTTAGTAACATGTTTATTTTCCTGATCGAACAAATATACAACCATCAACAGCTTCAATTGAATAGCAACTTATGCTGCTGCACTCCTTCTGTTTCTTTTTCTATTCGAAAAACACCCCACCACCTTTATTTTCTTGGTTCACTGCTGCTACGCTACTTTTTCCTTCGACTACTACTGTTGTGGAAGCCTCCATACCGCCACCATCCTCCACCAATAACCACTAACGATCACTGTTTTCTTACAGCTACTATTGTACCTGTTTTTCTGTCAAACAACCGAAGCCAAACACATCATTTGCTGCTGCTGCTATCACTGTAAACGACCAGCAACTGCTACTGTAGCTGCTATGTTATTACTGTTGATTGCAGCCTTTCGATCAGACCCAACACAACCCCAAACCACTACTAGTTTTGTTGTTTTACTACTGCTGTTACTCGTGTCTTAATTTTGCTGCAAACTGAAGTAATAATGATGATACAGTCGAGAGGAGATAACGATGGTATGATGATATTCATGATGAAGAAGATGATGAATAGTTTCGAATATTATGATATCACGATGATGATTTGATGATGGACATGATGATCGGGTTATGTTGATGATGATGACATATGTTAAAGATGATGATGTTTGACGATGAAGAAGAGGGAGAAAAGCAGTGAGTCACGATGTGAAGATGATGAACAGTTTCGTACTTAATAAATAAATAGACACATGAGTTATTACCAAAATAAACTGACGGTTCATTCGTTAGTAGTATGTTTGTTAAACGAGAGGTCACAGGTTCGAATCTGGGCAGTGACAGTTTTTTTTTTATGGAGGCTTGTTAATTCTTTGAAGGTATTATTATTAGACAAAATTACACGCGGGGAGGGAGGGGGGGGGGGGTCCTTGTGGTTTGTTCGAAATTACACAGGGGGTCCAAAAGAATTTTTTCGACTTGAGGGGTCACTGTGGTTTGCAATTGTTTCACTGGGAGTCCAACTCAGTAACAGACGTTAGTTTTTCTGTCAAATCTCATCACATGCTAAACATGTGAGGGTAAGATCATAAATTTACTTTTTCCCATCCTCGATTTCGCCTGCCTTAATTTTAGAACCCCACTACCCATCCTCATTTTATTTACCAAAATCATAAACATTTTAATTCAATCTCAGGTATAAATTGTAATTCTAAATTTATAAATCTAAAATTTTCAATTTAAAAATTTCTATCTTCTTCCCTAATTTTAAAACCCAAGTTTCACATCCTATTTTATCATAGTTCACCTAAATCATAAACATTTCAATTCAATCTCTAGTACAATTTACAAATCTCCTGTACGATTAGCAAAACCCATTTGTGTACGGATTAAATCCTTCATTGATTTGAGCATGTAGATACACACAATTTGTATAGCTCATTTGGCATGTTGGCAAACAGAGAGTACTATTTGTGAAACCCATTTGACATCTAGATCCCAATTTGTAAGACTAAAATCAGTCAAAAATATTAAAATTAGAAAAAAAAAGAACAGGCGAATCTTGAATTAAACTAATAATAAATTAATCAAAAGAGGACAATAGTGACAAATCAATAAATTACCAAACCACCACTGCTGCTGCGACGGTGACGGTTCCAGCGTCGTGGCGACGATAGTGACAAATCCAACGCCGTCTCTGAAGATGATAATGCATTGCACGATGTTTATTGGTGGTATCTTGCTTATTTGTAAGGATGTAGGTTCTAATTTTGGATGAGTTTAATATTTTTTGAATCTTTTGTATTTAAATCTGAGGGTATTCATCCCCTGATGGATGGATACTTGATGAAAAATTAATAAGACAAAAGAAAGGATAAACATACAAAAAAAGTGAAATGCGATGAGATCAGAGGCAATTAATTAGTCATGAATGGATTGGTGTGAGTTTGTGTCAAGTGAGCAGAATTAAAAGATGAGTTGGTGATATAAAGGGTTTTACTGTCAAGTAAGAAGAATTAAAACAAGGCTCAAACATAATTTTATAATAATAATCATCAATAACCAATCCTATAATATATTAAATAAATATTATCATTATTATTATAGAAGTTAAAGACAAAAATTCCATCATGTGCACTGCACATGATAAGGTTTAACAGAAAAATTAAAGGATTTTAGGTAAATGGACTCTCCATGAAACAAGTGCATACCACAGTGACCCCTCAAGTCGAAAAAATTCTTTTGGACCCCCTGTGTAATTTCGAACAAACCACAGGGACCCCCCGTGTAATTTTGTCTTATTATTATTATTATTATTATTATTATTATTATTATTATTATTATTATTATTATTATTATTATTATTATTATTATTATTATTATTATTATTATTATTATTATTATTATTATTATTAAAACTAACATTATTATTGAAATTATTATTATTATTAAAATTATCATTACTAAAAGAATTATAATTACTATTAAAATTTATCATTAGTATTAAAAGTATCATTATTATTAAAATTATCATTTTATTAAAAATTAACATTTTTATTAAAATTATTATTGTTATTAAAGTTATCATTTTTTATTATCATTATAACTATCATTATTATTATTATTAGAATTATCATTATTTTTATCATTATTATTTTTATTATCATTATTATTATTTTTATGAATATTACTATTATTATAAATATTATGAATATTATATTTATTATTATTATTATTATTATTATTATTATTATTAACATTATTATTATTATTATTATTATTATTATTTATAGCATTATTATTATCATTATCATTTTTATTATTACTAGTATTATAATTATAATTATTATTATAAATTATTATAATAACTATATTATTATTATTATTATTAATATTACTATTATTATTATTATTATTATTATTACAATAAAAAAATTAGTTATATAAAAAAATATATATATTTATTAAGATAACATTTATATCACTAATAATATATAAATTTGTTCGATTACAATTATATGTGTTAATATATATATATATATATGATATAGGTTCGTGAATCCGAGGCCAACCCTGCATTGTTCAGTTTCGTCATATGCATATTTTACTACAGATATTATATCGTGAGTTCATTTGATCCATTTTTACTAAATGCTTTTGCAATATATATTTTTGGACTGAGAATACATGAAATGCTTTTATAAATATTTGACGAGAAAGACACAAGCAAAACATTCCTCGAATGAATTATTATACAGACGAGAGGTTCTGTAGGTTATTATACCGAATATTTCCCCTGATTTTTATAGCTTGGTAACCTAAGAATTAGTGTTTATTATAATTATCACTAATTGACGCAAATCCTATAGATAGATCTATTGGGCCTAACAAACCCCATCCAGGTTATGGATGCTTTAGTACTTCGAGGATATTATTATACAGGAGATACCTGTTTAAACAGACGAGAGGTTCTTATTTATCATACTGATTGCTTTATGCCTATATGTTTTGGGGATATTCATTATGCGCTTTATATGTTAAGGTTGGTTACCAGGATAGGTTATATATAGAGAGAATGATTTTTATACACAGGCTATGTGTATATTATTTTGTACACGAGATATGTGTACGGTTATTAAGATTTATGAAAAATGGTTTCGTACACGAGATAGGTGTACTGTATTTAAAAGAAATCGCATGATAACTTACATGTGAGTATAGGATACGGACCCATTTGTGTCAAGCATATTTAAATCTTGTGGTCTATCAAAATTTCTGAATTTTATTGTTTATGATAAACCTATGAACTCACCAACCTTTTGGTTGACACTTTTAAGCATGTTTATTCTCAGGTAATAAAGAAATCTTTCGCTGTGCATTCACTCATTTTAAAGATATTACTTGGAGTCGTGCATGCATATTTCAAAAGACGTTGCATTCAAGTCGTTTGAGTTCAAAAAGACTGTTATGACAGATTAGGCAGTCATATTATGGGAAACATATATCATTTGTATTGAAAGGTTATATTTTGAAATGAGTTTGTCTTATAAAAGAATGTAATGTTTGTAAAACGTATCATATAGAGGTCAGTACCTCGCAATGGGACCAGATATTGAAGACTTCGTCCAGGTGGATTAGGACGAGCCTTCACAGTTGGTATCAGAGCGTTGGTCTTAGCGAACCAGGTCTTGCATTAGTGTGTCTAACTGATAGTTGATAGGATGCATTAGCGAGTCTGGACTTCGACCGTGTCTGCATGTCAAAAGTTTTTCTTATCATTTCTTGTCGTAAAAATATCTACTTATCATTTTCAGTCTCTACACGTCTTATTGCAATTATTGCATAGATGGTGTACAGACAAATTCATATCTTATCATATTAGACTTTGTCCGACACGTTTCCTTAATTCCCTCTGTAATCTACGAGATCTATTGTACTATATATAGATATTCTATGTAATTAGAATATCATCCGATATCCGAAAATTATTTCATATCGAAAATCCTTTATCTGACCGTGTAAGATAGATCCTGTACAAAGTTCGAGTTCCTATAGTTCCGAAGGCGATTCTGAAGACTCTGAAGGTAGTGTGACCGAAGTGCCCCAACTGGTGGAATATACTTCTTTATGGATGAGATGGGGATAGGTTCGAGGCATACTCACTCGCTGGAGAAATGAAGAGGGAGAACCCTACCGCGAACCAAATTTACCTCCCGACAACGGAGAACTTGATGCACTCACCAGTCAACCTGTTCGAAACACCATTTTCACACTCTATGCCAGGATATTCCATCTCGAAGAACGCATTCATAGAGTTATGTTGGTGATTCAACCTCTACTCCCTACTACTAATCAAATAGGATTAGTGGAAGAAGTCAGGGAGCTTCATGCTAGGTTTGAAAGGAGAATGGAGTCTCTGGAAAATACCGTACACAATTTGGAAGATAGACTTACGCCTACTACAACAGCACCAGTACCACCAACAACAACACCCAGAACACACGCCTCAACATCAAAAACTGTACCTCGATCATAATCTTCGTTCTACATATCGTTATACATCAAAATTCTTTTATACAAACTATTAATGATGAAAATATTTTAACGGGTAAATAATACCTGAGAAATATTTAGATTTCACATTAACATGATACACTACATTCTTCGATTATGATTCAACATTCATTTACTATCCTACTTACATCCGCAGATATATGTATCTGTTCACCGAAGAACAACCATTTTCATTCAAATACAATTACATATTTGGATTTTGACAGATCAAAATCCTAGTCAAGATTTAACAGGTGGCATAATGAAGAAATTATGGATAAAATAAAATTTGTTAGAAACAAATTAATTAGCTATGTAAAAATTTTGTTAAGAATCTGCGCTAACAATATCCTAGCTAACTGTTCCTATATCCATCATGACTATTTCCTTGTAATTTACTAGTATTGGTTAATCTCGAGACAATATAATATAATATTAATTAATTTAGACAATAATTGTACAATACGTCGGATAAATCGTAAGACACATGTACACAATACGTCTAGATTAATTCTAAGACAATAGTTGTGCAATGGGTCATGATTGAGTCTTAGGCAATACGTATACAATACGTCTTGATTAATTAGATTATATATTAGACTATTGGACTGTTGGACTACTAACATCGGACTACTAACATTGGATAATTAAAAAGCACTAAAATATTGATTATAATATATTAGACTAAATATTTCTTCAAGGTTGCCACTTGATTTCATCTTAAACATCATATGTATATTGACGATTAAAATCTGCGTTCAAACCCTTCAAAATTCTTGAAAACACCTCGGATCGATAACCAATGATTCAGATATGAGAATGCTGATGAAGCAGCAAAAGCTATAGATGGTCTTAATGGCCAAAAGCTTGATAATTAGGAATGGTGTATTGAAAAGCTCAAAAAGAAATTTAGTACTGAAAAACGGATTGAGTAAACCATGAAGGATACTATCAACAAATCACAAGGACTAAACCTGTATTCAAAGAATCTGGATGATTCAGTATCTGATGAAATCTTCAGCGAGTACCTTACTCTTTACTTATTTTAAATCCTTGCGGAAAGGTTTCTGCATCATCCTTTGACTCTAGATATTTTAAAATCTGAGATATCATCGTATCTTTCATTATAAATATCCTCGATATTTCTGAAGATATCTTCATGACTATTCTTGCCCGAGATTATTCATCTCTTCGTGCTATCCGTGTTACATCATAAATGAAACTGTTTTAGTTTCCGGATTTCTGTAAAATCTGAGTTTAAATTATGAATGGTTTCTGGAGAAGTGTTGGGAATGGAAATCATGAATTAGTATAATATAATGACGTCTAACCAATGTGGTTATATTACAGTAAGTCATGCTGAAATTTCTAATGAAACATGATGATGGTAATGATTGACAGACATGACCTCATCATGCACCATGTTACATAACTCTTTCATTCTACTTAATCTCTAAACATATCAATAAAATATTTTCTTGTAATTTCTATTTTTCCGTGACTTCTGATAATTTAACAAATCAGATTGTGCTATTACCATCTCTTTCTTAGAACATTAGTCATGATAATTCAAAATTCAAATATTTAAACTACGAATCTGAGACGTCTTAATCGCTTTACTTAAAGTCGAGAAGAGAAAACAAAAGCATGGAACTTCAAAATATAAATAGGAGTATAAATCAAAGCAAATAGAAGAGCGTGGATGTCAATAATTATGGAAAGAAAGATGCAAGGAAGGATTATGAAAACCACCACCCCAAGAGCGAAATAAAAGTAAACAGATTCCTCTGGTGGAAGTCGAAATAGAAGGATGATTGTTGCGATAGTCAGAATAAGATCAAGGATCAGAACTGGATTAAGCATATTAACAGATCTTTTTGAAGTATGGATTAAGGAAGAAAGTATATGAATGGTAAAACTAATGGAACGAAAGAGGTAAATTTATAGTGAAATAACAGACACAGCAATCAAGGCAGATTACCGTAATTGATTAAAGAGGAACCCTAATTTCCTTAATTATCGAAGAATCAAATCTTATATAGATTACGAAGATTTTCTTTAAATTCTTTAAATTCCAAAAATTAACCGTGACTATGTCAAAAGTTAAGACGAACTTTTTCCTCATTTCGCTCTTTTGCGATAACTTCTCTCATACGCTTCAAGTAATCGGATTGTTTTATTCATATTATTTAATGGTAATAAAACTCTATTTTTCAACTCATATTCGTCATGAAAATATTCTTATTATCAACCATGGAGATCTCTATCAAATTTCGGGACGAAATTTCTTTAACGGTAGGTACTGTCACGACCCGGAAAATTTTGACTTATTTTTAAGTCAATTCTCAATATGAATTAATATTTTCGACACGATAAGCAAAGTTTGTTAAACTGAGTCTCAAAATTTTTGAACTGTTTCAATTACCCTTCGACTGTTCTCAATGATTCACAAACGATTAATTGTAAATAGATATGTGTGTATATATATAAATAATAATTAGAAATATAATTTGAAATATTATATGTTGTTGTTATTAAAATTAATTGTGTAAATTAAAATAAAATAGGATATTATAATAATTATTATTTAGCACATATCTATATATATAAATAAAGTATATTAACAAAAATAAATATTAAATGATTGTAATACTCGTTTGACGTTTCGATTAATATTAAACAATTCTAAATACAAGTTTATAAGAATTTAAAAATAAACGTTGATCCAAAAATAAGTTTTATAAATTATAGCTTTGTTAAAAATATATTTAGGATCTATTTGTTAAATTTTAGCACTCCGTATATTTTACTTGGGACTGAGCGCTAATAATCAATCAACTTTTTATGATTGATTTCACACATTAAAAGACCGAAATAAATAAATATACTTAATTTAAATATTTGGGATTTTTATGGAGGCTTTTATCCACCACTGATTATTAACGGAGCACGATATAGCACTCCGTGAAAACTGTCGGTAGAAACAGCCAAATTAAATGGCTGCTAACTATTCTTAATTGATTCTTGATTGGTACTGTGTTGATTGATTCCATTTCATTCCCACTGCACGTTTATCTTCTTTATATTTTATGTTCATCCACTAGCTTAATTCATATTTATTATATATACATAATTACAATTTAAGAATCATCACACACCCATTTGTGTTTCTAGTTTGTTTCATGTCCAAATCAACTACCACCCCACCTTCCACTTGTTTTTAGTTGATTGTTAAATTTTATTACAAGTATTATTATATTTATTATTATTAATACATATATCTATATCTAATATCTACAACTATATATATACATAGATACAGATATAGTTAATCACACACTCACATCACCTTGGCACGTTCACCTTATTCTTCTACGAGAACCGTATACCACCTTACACCACCTACCAATCACTAAAAACCCATTTGATTATTGGTTGTACTAAACCGAACACCACCAAACTTGAACAACCTCACATGCTCGTCTTCTATCCATCAACATCACTACCACTTCACCATCCCACAAACTGTCATCAAACCACTAGTTGTTAGTAACATGTTTATTTTCCTAATCGAACAAATATACAACGATCAAATAGCTTCAATCGAATAGCAACCTATGCTGCTGCACTCCTTCTACTTCTTTTTCTATTCGAACAACACCCCACCACCTTTATTTTTCTTGGTTCACTGCTGCTACGCTACTTTTTCCTTCGACCACTGCTGCTATGGCAGCCTGCATACCACCACCATCCTCCACCAATAACCACCAACGATCACTGTTTTCTTACAGCTACTATTGTACCTGTTTTTTTGTCAAACAATCGAAGCCAAACACATCCTTTGCTACTGCTATCACTGTATACGACCAATAACCCCTACTGTAGCTGCTATGTTTTTGCTGTTGATTGCAGCCTTTCAAACAGACCCAACACAACCCCAAACCACCACTAGTTTCGTTATTTTAGTACTGTTGTTACTCGTGTCTTTATTTTGCTGCAAACCGAAGTAATAATGATGATACAGTCGAGAGGAGATAACGATGGTATGCTGATATTCAAGATGAAGAAGACGATGAATAGTGTCGAATATTATGATATCACGATGATGATTTGATGATGGACATGATGATCGGGTTATGTTGATGATGATGATGACATATGTTAAAGATGATGATGTTTGACGATGAAGAAGAGGGAGAAAAACAGTGAGTCACGAGGTGAAGATGATGAACAGTTTCGTACTTAATAAATAAATAAACAAGCGAGTTATTACCAAAACAAACTAATAGTTCATTGGTTAATAGTATGTTGTTAAACGAGAGGTCACGGGTTCGAATCTGGGCAGTGACAGTTTTTTTATGGAAACTTGTTAATTCTTTTAAGGTATAATAATAATAATAATAATAATAATAATAATAATAATAATAATAATAATAATAATAATAATAATAATAATAATAATAACAATAATAATAATAATAATAATAATAATAATAATAATAATAATTATTATTATTATTATTATTATTATTATTATTATTATTATTATTATCATATTATCATTTTTATTAAAACTAACACTATTATTGAAATTATCATTATTATTAAAAAAATCATTATTAAAAGAATTATAATTACTATTAAAATTTATCATTAGTGATGTCCAATATATATATATATATATATATATATATATATATATATATATATATATATATATATATATATATATATATATATATATATATATATATATATATATATATATTTATCATTAGTATTAAAAGTATCATTATTATTAAAATTATCATTTTATTAAAACTTATCATTTTTATTAAAATTATTATTGTTATTAAAGTTATCATTTTTTATTATCATTATAACTATCATTTTTATTATTATTAGAATTATCATTATTTTTATCATTTTTATTTTTATTTTTATTATCATTATTATTATTTTTATGAATATTACTATTATTATAAAATCTATGAATATTATATTTTATATTATTATTATCATCATTATTATTATTTTTAACATTATTATTATTATTTATAGCATTATTATTATTATTATTATTATTATTATCATTTTTATTATTACTAATATTATAATTATTATTATAAATTATTATAATAACTATATTATTATTATTATTATTATCAATATTACTATTAATATTATTATTATTATTACAATAAAAAAATTAGTTATATAAAAAATATATATATTTATTAAGATAACATTTATATCACTAATAATATATAAATTTGTTTGATTACAATTAAATGTGTTAATATATATATAAATGATATAGGTTCGTGAATCCGATGCCAACCCTGCATTGTTCAGTTCTATCATATGCATATTTTACTACAAATATCATATCGTGAGTTCATTTGATCCTTTTTTACTAAATGATTTTGCGATATATATTTTTGGGCTGAGAATACATGAAATGCTTTTAATAAATGTTTGACGAGATAGACACAAGCAAAACATTCCTCGAATGAATTATTATACAGACGGGAGGTTCTGTAGGTTATTATACCGAATATTTCCCCTGATTTTTATAGCTTAGTAACCTAAGAATTAGTGTTTATTATAATTGTCACTAATTGACACGAATCCTAAAGATAGATCTATTGGGCCTAACAAATGCCATCCAGGTTATGGATGCTTTAGTACTTCGAGGAAATTATTATACAGCAGATACCTGTTTAAACAGACGACAGGTTCTGTATTTATCATACTGATTGCTTTATGCCTGTATGTTTTGGGGATATTCTTTATGCACTTTATATGTTAAGGTCGGTTACCAGGCAATGTTATATATAGAGAGAATGATTTTTATACATAGGTTATGTGTATATTATTTTGCACACGAGATATGTGTATGGTTATTAAGATTTATGAAAAATGGTTCGTACACGAGATAGGTGTACTGTATTTAAAAGAAATCGCATGGTAACTTACAGGTGGGTATAGGATACGGACCCATTTGCGCCAAGCATATTTAAATCTTGTGGTCTATCAAAATTACTGAATTTTATTGTTTATGATAAACCTATGAACTCACCAACCTTTTGGTTGACACTTTTAAGCATGTTTATTCTCGGGTATTAAAGAAATTTTATGCTGTGCATTCGCTCATTTTAAAGATATTACTTGGAGTTGTTCATGCATATTTCAAAAGATGTTGCATTCAAGTCGTTTGAGTTCAAAAAGACTGTTATGACAAATTAGTCAGTCATATTATGGGAAACATATATCATTTGTATTGAAAGGTTATATTTTGAAATGAGTTTGTCTTTTAAAAGAATGCAATGTTTGTAAAACAGTACCTCGCAAGACCAGATGTTGAAGACTTCGTCCAGGTGGATTAGGACGGGCCTTCACACACCGGAACAAAAAACAGAGGATAAAAGGCAAGAAGCAGAAAATGTAATCTTGACCATATATATTCGCACCAAGCTTATAAGAAGAGAGAAAGGGGTCGCTCCATCATAGAATGGAGCGAAGTATTGTTTCCTGCCCTTGATACCATATGTCCTTCAGATCTACCGGTCACCATCAATGGAAAAATATTCAATAGATAAGTTCGAAGGATATATCTTGACAGCGGAAGTGCTTGTGACGTAATGTACGAGCATTGCTTCGATCGACTAAGTCCCACCATCATAGCACGATTAGGTGCCATGAGAGTGCCATTAATAGGGTTTTCCGGAGAAAGGTGGTGGCCCATCGGAGAAATTGATCTCGATTTCATGATAGGTGAACCACCGTTAGCAAGAACCGAAACTATCGATTTTGTAGTAGTCCGATCAAACTCCCCTCACAACATTTTGCTCGGGAGAGTAGCTATGAGAAAAATGGGCATAATTTTTTCAACGGTGCACCAAATGGTCAAGTTTCATACTCATGAAGGCATCGGAACCCTCGCTTTAACGTATGACAGGGACAAGGTAATCCTGGCCATAAAAGAAACAATGAAAGAACCGACCGAGTGCATTTTAGAAGAATCGGAGGAATACCCTCAAGTGGAAAATATATCAGTATATCCAATGTTTCCCGATCAAGAGATCAGCATAGGAAAGAATCTACCAACTTCCACCAAGCAAAAGCTTCGGAAGTTATTACAGGCAAATGTGGATGTGTTCTCTTGGGAGAATAGTGACATGACCGGGATACCTCGTACCATCAATGTACAAGGGTCACCTTTTGTTACAGAACATCCACTCAACTAGTACAAACATCTCGAACCAGTATATCAGAAGAAGAGAAATCTGGCACCCGAAAGAGATGAAGTGGCATGTAAAGAGGTGGAAGGCCTGCTAAAAGCAGGAATAATTCGAGAAGCTAAGTATCCTTCGTGGGTCGCTAACCCGGTAATGGTAAAGAAATCAGATGGAGAATGGAGAATGTGCGTTGACTTCACCAACATCAACAAGGCATGTCCCAAAGATTGTTATCCCTTACCCGAAATTGATTGGAAAGTCGAATCCCTCAATGGATATCAATACAAGAGCTTCTTGGATGCCTACAAAGAGTATCATCAGATCAAAATGGCCAAGGAAGACGAAGAAAAAACGTCCTTCTTCACCAGCAAAGGAATCTACTGCTATCAAAAAATGCCCTTCGGGCTAAAAAACGCAGGAGCAACCTACCAAAGGCTCGTGGACAAAATCTTACACAACCAGTTAGGGAGAAATCTAGAGGCCTACGTGGATGACATGGTAATCAAAAGTAGAAAAGAGGAGAACTTAATAGATGATATCCAATAAACCTTTGACAAGCTTCGAGCAGTCAACATGAAGTTAAACCCCAAGAAATGTTCTTTCGGGGTAGAAGAAGGAAAATTCCTCGGGTATTACATTACCAAAAAGGGGATCCAAGCAAATCCGAAAAAAGTTGACAAGCTCAAGAAACTCCACACCCTAGTCACCATAAAGGATATGCAGAGTTTAAATGGGAAGTTAGCATCGCTCAGCAGGTTCGTATCACGAGGGACAGAAAAACAACTACTTTTCATCAAAATCTTGAAAGGGTGCTTGGCCAAAAAGAAAATAGTCTGGAACGAAGAGGCAGAAAGGGCATTTGTTGAAATGAAAGAATATATCGCCAATTTAACAACCCTAACCTCACCCGTAGAAGGAGAAACACTCTTCATATATCTGGCAGCCTCAAGAGAATGTATCAGCACAGTCTTAGTCTCGGAGCGAGAAAGGATACAAGTATCAATATACTTTGTTAGTCGGGTACTTCAGGGAGCGGAAATAAACTATCCTGAGCTTGAAAAGCTCACCTTGGCACTTGTCCATACGGCCAGGAAACTCCGAAGGTACTTCAAAGCACATCAAATAGTAGTACTCACCAACAAACTATAACGACCCGTCCTAATCCATAAGGACGAATACAATAACATATGGTTCCATTGCGAGGTGTTTGACCTCTATATGATACATTTTACAAACATTGCATTCGTTTTTAAAAGACAAACTTTCATTACATCGAAAGTTGACAGACATGCATACCATTTCATAATCTATCCAATTTATAAATGACATAATAATAATCTTGTTGAACTCAACGACTCGAATGCAACGTCTTTTGAAATATGCCATGAATGACTCCCAGTAATATCTTTAAAATGAGCAAATGTACAGCGGAAGATTTCTTTAATACCTGAGAATAAACATGCTTTCAAGTGTCAACCAAAAGGTTGGTGAGTTCATTAGTTTATCATAAACAATCGTTTTTAATAATATAATAGACCACAAGATACTCATATTTCGAAAACAATCTGTGCGGGTCTGCTCACTGCTGTAAAAATCATTCATACAAAATTAATACATGGTAATCGACATTAACAAAATGCATCTAGAATATCCCCTGCATACAGGCATTTCGCAAACTGCATGCAAATAGCATACAAACAGGCCACTCTTTTAAAAATGACGGTTGTGTACACCTCACAAACAGGTCATTCCTTTTAAAGCTTACGGTTTTATACTAAAATCGAAGTATTAAAGAATTTCAAATTCTCTGACTGGGGCTTGTCAAGGCCCATAGATCTATCTTTAGGATTTGCGTCAATTTGGGGGTTTGTTCTCAAATTCTTAGATTACTAGACTATAAAGGGGTGATATCCGGTGTATTCGTAACTATATCGTAGAATGTTTTTAAGTACTTATGTCTATTTTGTCAAACATTTATAAAAGTAGCGCATGTATTCTCAGTCCCAAAAATATATATTGCAAAAGCATTTAAAAAGGGAGTAATGAAACTCACGATACAATATTTTGTAGTAAAAATATTCATACGACGATACGGAACAATGCAGAGTTGGCCTTGGATTCACGAACCTATATCATTCATGTATATATTAAAACATATACTCGTAAATTGAATAAATCTATATATTATGATTAATGATGTATTTGTTATATTTAATAATTTAGAAGTTTAATTATTTATTTATATATTTTCATTTTATATATAGGAATATTAATATAGTTAAGTTATGTAATTTAAATATATTTTTGTATATATAATCTTTATTTATATACTTATAACCTTGATAACATTATTAAAACTTTTATTTTTATATTCATAATCCTTTTAATAATAATAATATTGATAATACTTATAATAATAATAATAATAATAATGATAATAACAGTAGTTTTTAAATAAAACATAAAGTTTATTAATAATGAAAATGAAAATAATATTTTTGATAATAATGCCTAATACTTAATAATAATAATGATAATAGTAATAATAATAACAATCTTATTACTAATGATAATATTTAATAATAATACTACTTAATGATATTACTAGTAAGGATAATAATATTAGTAATACAATAATAATAATAATAGTCCTAATTGTAATTATAATACTTATACTAATAATATCGATAATGATAATACTCTTAATATGATCAATGATAATGATACTTATAATATATTAGGGGTAATAACAATTATCATAATAATAATAACAATAACTAATAATAATAATAATAATAACAATAATAATAATTATAATAATAGTAATAATCACAATAAGAATAATAATAAAACAAATTTGGTAAGGAATCTACCTCCCAAAGCTTTTCTTAAAAAAATTGCCCCAAACGGGGCTCGAACCCGCGAACTCCCGTTAAACCAAACGATCCCTTAACCATTCCTCCAGTTCTTCTTTTCTGTTTTAATACCTAGTTTATTTATATATAACCCGTATATGCTGTTTCTTATTTCATCTTCTTCTTGAAATTCAATCGACCAATCCAAAATCATCATAATCACTAGTTACCAGTTTAATTTAGGTTGTATAAATCGAAACAGAAACATTTAGAATGTGTGTGAATTAATATAACAGAAAAGAAAATAAACAAAATACCAAATACAGCGTTTTTATTAAGAACATGAACTCAAACTTGATTTTGATATTTGAGAAAGTTTTAGACAAAGTTTACAACACAAATTGTGTTTCAGTTCACTCCTAGAAACTTTCTCGATTATCAATTTCAACAGAAACATTAAAACAAATACGAATTTTGCGAAGAACATATATTTTGACTTTTTATTCTTAAACTTTGACTCTCAAATTCATCTTTGATTTTTCAAATTAGGACTTGAAAAGTTGCAGATAGAATCACGACTTGATTTAGAACCTTTCTACATTTTTAGTTTTTGTAATATGTTTCGAAATCAGCTTTTCAAAAAGATGAAACAAGAACAGGGTAGATGGGTTTTCTAAAAAAATTTTGTTTTTCAATTCTAATTTACAGTAGACTAATTATATAGAGTGTTTACTACCTGATATAACATCTATAATTGACTCAAATTGATTCGTGAAGTGGACGTGTAACAAAATGTTGACAGAATAAATTCGATCAGAGAAAAAATAAAAACAAGAAAACGATGTGTAACAGATTCTAGACAGGAATTTCAATTCGATAAATAAAAAAATATAACAGATAATGAAAGCTAACTGAATCGTACAAATTTCCTATTACTGATTTCCAATCAAATTGTATTCATTTGAATTATTAACTAATAATTATAAATATAATATTAAAATTACTAATAATAATAATAATAGAATTAATTATATTATTAATAATAATAATATCAAATAATTAAGTGTAATAAAAATATTGATATAATAGTATTAATAATAAATATAAGGGAAAAGATAAATTTAATAATAATATTTGATAATTTATAATAATAATAATAATGATTTTTAATGATACTGATAATAATAATATCTAATAAAAATACTAATATTAACCATAATACTAAAATTATAACTTTACTACTAGTTATAATAATAACGATATTAATAATGATAACAAAAATATTAATAAATATAACAAATTAGATGTATCAAATTTTAGTATTATAATTTTAATAATATTAATAATACTGATATTAATATTAATAATGAATGTAACAATAATATAATAACTATAATTAAACTTCTAATTACATTTAATATTACAATTTATGAATTTTGTAATATCTAATAATTATATCATATATTATATGAATGCATATATTGAATATTTAACATTTAAATGATCTATATATGTTTCAACAAAATAATTATTAATGGCAATCATTTATATATATTTATCTTATAAAGATTCATAATAATATTATATATATATTTTTATATATTCATTTTAATAACAACTTAATTATTCTGTTTATTATTTTACATTTTTAATTTTAAATTGACTAAAGTGTATTTCATTAATTCAAAATATTATATATATATATATATATATATATATATATATATATATATATATATATATATATATATATATATATATATATATACACATATACATATACATATACATATACATATACATATACATATACATATACATATACATATATATATATATATATATATGTATGTATGTATGTATGTATTTACATATTCATTTACACACAACTGTTCGTGAATCGTCGGAAGTAGTCAAGGTTTAATGAATTCATGTAAAAATATCAAAAATTTTGAGACTCAACATTACAGACTTTACTTATCGTGTCGGAAATATTAAATCATATAAAAATTAAGTTTAAATTTGGTCGGAAATTTCCGGGTCGTCACACAAACCCATCATACAAGTACTCTCAAAGCCTGAAAAGTCGGGAAGGATGGCCAAATGGGCCATTGAGCTGGGAGAACATGACATCGAGTTCAGGGTAAGACACGTGATCAAAGTACAAGTGTTGGCAGACTTAATCGCTGAAACAGACAACATTGACGAAGAAGATACCAAGAACTCTACTCAAGTTATCATCCCGAAGGTTGAAAATGAAGAATGGAAGTTGTACACCGACAAGCTCTGATGGATCAGGTGCCGGCCTATTGATGGTAAGACCTGAAGGAAATGAATTTACTTATGCACTTCGTTTCGAATTCACAACCACCAATAACGAGGCTGAATACGAAGCGCTACTCACGGGACTAAGAATGGCGAAGGAATTTAAGATTATCCACCTTCGTGCTTTTGTTGATTCACAATTAGTGGCTAACCAAATCAAGGGTACCTTTGAAGCCTAACAACCCACCATCCAACTTTACCTAGCTAAAGCAAAGGAGCTAATTGAAGGTTTCAAAAGCTTCGAACTTGAACATGTCCGACGAAGCCAAACAAAAAGGCAGATGCACTGAGCAAACTTGCCTCGTTGACATTTGAGCACCAAGCGAAAGAAGTATTGGTGGAAGTGCTTGAAAAGAAGTCAATCCGAGAAGAAGAAGGCAATGATCTTATACAGGAAGACGAGGTAACTTGGATGACTCTACGACAAGTGTATCTTGGAACATGAATATTATCGGAGGACAAAAACGAAACAAGGAAGATAAGGATAAAGGCACCTTCTTACAAAATGATGAATGGGGCCCTGTATCGAAGATCCTTCTTAACACCATGGCTTCGATGTGAGGGGCTGAAGCAAGCAACTGTGATAATCCAGTAAATGCATGAGGGCATATGTGGCCTTTACGCAGGACCAAGGTCAGTAGTAGCAAAGATCATGAGGCTCGAATACTATTGGCCTACAATGCACCTGGAAACCCAAGGTTCCTGCTGGTAGCAATTGACTACTTTACCAAGTAGGCTGAAGCAAAGCCGCTAACAGCAATCACCGGTAAACAAGTGGAAAAATTTGTTTGGGAACACATTGTATGCAGGTTCGGGGTGCCCCAAGAAATTGTCTCTGATAATGGGAAACAGTTTGCAGAAGAGATTTCCCAAAATTTTGCAAAAGACTGAGAATTCAAAAAAACTTCACTTCAGTATACCACCCTCAGGGCAATGGACAGGTGGAATTAACTAACCGAGACATAATCAAGGGAATTGAAAAACATTTGGGTAAGTGCAGAAAAGGATGGGTTGACGAACTTCCCCTGGTATTATGGGCACATAGGACAACACCGAAGCGAAGCAATGGAGAAACACCCTATAGCCTTGCATACGAAACATAAGCTTTCCTTCTAGCTACAAGTGTTAACTGACAGAATAGCAAACCATGAGAATAATGAAGGAAATCTCCAAACCAACTTAGATTTGCTCGAAGAAAGAAGAGAAGCATCCTTGATCCGCGAAGCTTCGTACAAACGAACGATTGAAAGCTATTACAACAAGCGAGTAAGGCCCTTGACCTTCAAGGTAGGAGACTATGTCTTAAGGCTTAATATCACAAGAAAGGTGGAATACGAAGGGAAATTGGGACCAAATCAGGAAGGACCTTATGTAATTTCACAAGTGCTAGGCAAAGGCTCATACAAGTTGGAGACAACTGCTGGAAAGCCCATACCAAGAGCATGGAATGGAGCAAACCTCTGAAAGTTCTATCATTAGATTCCCTGTATCTTTTCTTTTTTAGTATGTAGTTGAAAGTTACTATATTGGTAGTTGAAGTCTACAAACTTCCTACACAGAACTTAATGAACTTCCTACAACCCCTTTTGATAAACTATTGTCTTAACAAAATCAAATTCCAAATAAGGAATAGTATGATAGCTGGAACATACTCTAAAGGTACAAATAACCTTGTCGAAATCCACATAATACCGAGCAACGAAGCAAAAATCTTCTTCGCAATACTCAATGTAAGGGAACAAAGTTTCCTTAAAAGTGATCAATGTATAACCATCCTGCAGGAAGAGAGTTTTTTACCCACCTAAGCAGGATAAAATCCATGGTAAAACATATAATAAAAGCATGCTAAATTAAAAAAGAACTAGAGTTATAAGATTCATAACCATTATTCAAACAAAGAGGTAACAGAGCCCAGGCACTTAAGCCAAACTACAAAAGATGATAATTGTTTTGAACGATTACACATAACAACTAATTAGCAGGAGCATCAACCTTCTCCAACTCTCCCATAACCTCGGGAACTTCCACATAAGTTTCTTCATCATCATGAACTTCAGGAACAACAGTAGCGAGTGTATTCAAAAGATCACAAGGCTTGGCATCCACCTTGGCAGAAATAGTCTCGACATAGTCAAATTCAGCATGTTCGAGCTCATCAAAAGCAGCATCCACCATTGCTTTACCCTGATCTGTATAATCAGCAAAATCACTAAGATGCACAACCCCTTTTGATGCCAAGTCTCCTATCACACCGCACCTAGCCTGAACCTTCGAGGCTAACACCACATCACCAAAAAGTTGACCAAAATTTGCACTCTTTAACAATTGGTGACAAGCATGAGGTATAACCTGAGAAATAACCTGTGAGTAATCAGATTTCAACTCTGCACAGTGCTTCTTATAATCTTTCAACTCATCAGCAATGACCAACTTCTGAACTTCGCCTAGCTTCACCTGCCTCTGCAAACTTGTTATCTCATCACGAGCAGCTTTCAACTCTTCCTCATAATTGTGAGCCATCAACACCTCCTTCTCAAGCTTTTTGACACGCTCACTCATCACAGCATGGTGCCCCTTCAAAGATTCGAAAACTGCATTACGCTTCTGCAAAAGGGAAGAAGCGATATGCCCCATAGATACAGCCTGAAAATTGATAACTGAATAGGCATCATGAAACCTCTTCATGTCATCAGTAAAGGAGCTTCCCCAGTTATCAGGATAAGACTAGCAACAAGGTCAAAGCAATCAGCCAGAGCAGGAACTTCGAAAAACACATGCAAGTTTGCAAAAGACAAACAAAATTATTCCAAAAAAGATACAAGCAAAAAAGTACATATCAAAAAGAGAGTTATCAGCATCACCTATAAATTCATCACTTGCTTCGTCCCGGAGATGACCAAACTTTTGCTTCTTCACAGAGGAAAGATCAGGATATGCCTTTCGCTTCAACACTGTGGTGACCCGAACTTTTCCATGTTTATATATATTAAATGAAATTGTTATTTACATGATTAAGTATTTCCAACATGTTAAGTAATCAAACTTGTTAAGACTTGATTAATTGAAATATGTTTCATATAGACAATTGACCACCCAAGTTGACCGGTGATTCACGAATGTTAAAACTTGTAAAAACTATATGATGACATATATATGATTATATATATAGTTAACATGATATTATGATAAGTAAGTATCTCATTAGGTATTTTAACAATGAGTTATATACATAAAATTGAGTTTATTGAATTAAGAAACTCGAAACGATATATATAACGATTATCGTTATAACAACGTCTTACTAAATACATATCAATCATATTAAGATATTGATACACTATGTTTAATCATGATAAATGATAAGTAAACATGTCATTAAGTGTATTAACAATGAACTACATATGTAAAAACAAGACTACTAACTTACTGATTTCGAAACGAGACATATATGTAACGATTATCGTTGTAACAACATTTAACTGTATATATATCATACTAAGATATATTAATATATCATAATATCATGATAATGTAATAATTTAACATCTCTTTAGATATAATAAACAATGGTTTAACTACATTTAACAAGATCGTTAACCTAAAGGTTTCAAAACAACATTTACATGTAACGACTAACGATGACTTAACGACTCAGTTAAAATGTATATACATGTAGTGTTTTAATATGTATTCATACACTTTTGAAAGACTTCAAGACACTTATCAAAATACTTCTACTTAACAAAAATGCTTACAATTACATCCTCGTTCAGTTTCATCAACAATTCTACTCGTATGCACCCGTATTCATACTCGTACAATACACAGCTTTTAGATGTATGTACTATTGGTATATACACTCCAATTATCAGCTCTTAGCTACCCATCTTAAGTCACCTAACACATGTGGGAACCATCATTTGGCAACTAGCATGAAATATCTCATAAAATTACAAAAATATTAGTAATCATTCATGACTTATTTACATGTAAACAAAATTACACATCCTTTATATCTAATCCATATACCAACGGCCAAAAATACCTACAAACACTTTTATTCTTCAATTTTTTTCATCTAATTGATCTCTCTCAAGTTCTATCTTCAATTTCTAAGTGTTCTTCATAAATTCTATAAGTTCTAGTTTCATAAAATCAAGAATACTTCCAAGTTTGCTAGCTTACTTCCAATCTTGTAAAGTGATCATCCAACCTCAAGAAATCTTTCTTATTTACAGTAAGATATCTTTCTAATACAATGTAATACTCATATTCAAACTTTGATTCAATTTATATAACTATAACAATCTTATTTCGAGTGGAAATCTTACTTGAACTTGTTTTCGTGTCATGATTCTGCTTCAAGAACTTTCAAGCCATCCAAGGATCCTTTGAAGCTAGATCTATTTTTCTCACTTCGAGTAGGTTTACCTACCAAAATTAAGGTAGTAATGATGTTCATAACATCATTCGATTCATACATATAAAACTATCTTATTCGAAGATTTAAACTTGTAATCACTAGAACATAGTTTAGTTAATTCTAAACTTGTTCACAAATAAAGTTAATCCTTCTAACTTGACTTTTAAAATCAACTAAACACATGTTATATATCTATATTATATGCTAACTTAATGATTTAAAACCTGGAAACACGAAAAACACCGTAAAACCGGACATACGTCGTCGTAGTAACACCGCGGGCTGTTTTGGGTTTGATAATTAAAAACTATGATAAAATTTGATTTAAAAGTTGTTCTTATGGGAAAATGATTTTTCTTATGAACATGAAACTATATCCAAAAATCATGGTTATACTCAAAGTGGAAGTATGTTTTTCAAAATGGTCATCAAGACGTCGTTCTTTCGACTGAAATGACTACCTCTTACAAAAATGACTTGTAACTTATATTTCCGACTACAAACCTATAATTTTTCTGTTTATATTCATAAAATAGGGTTCAATATGAAACCATAGCAATTTGATTCACTCAAAACGGATTTAAAACGAAGAAGTTATGGGTAAAACAAGATTGGATATTTTTTGATTGTTGTAGCTACGGGAAATATTGTACCAATTCTATACAAATCATATCCTAGCTAACTTATATTGTATTATACATGTATTCTAATATATTATGTAATCTTGGGATACCATAGACACGTATGCAAATGTTTTGACATATCATATAGACCCATGTATATATATTATTTGGAACAACCATAGACACTCTATATGCAGTAATGTTTGAGTTAGCTATACAGGGTTGAGGTTGATTCCAAAAATATATATATTTTGAGTTATGATCTAGCCTGAGATGTGTATACACTGGGTTGTGGATTGATTCAAAATAATATATATCAATTTATTTCTGTACATCTAACTATGGACAATTAGTTGTAGGTTACTAACGATTACATCTGACTTAATAAACTTAAAACATCAAAATGTATTAAAAATGTAGTAAATATATTTTGAACATACTTTGATATATATATGTATATATTTGTTATAGGTTCGTGAATCGACCAGTGGCCAAGTCTTACTCGCGACGAAGTAAAAATCTGTGAAAGTGAGTTATAGTCCTACTTTTAAAATCTAATATTTTGGGATGAGAATACATGCAGTTTTATAAATGTTTTACGAAATAGACACAAGTAAATGAAACTACATTATATGGGTGAATGATCGAAGCTGAATATGCCCCTTTTGCTTGGTAGCCTAAGAATTAGTAAACAGATCTACTAATTGACGCGAATCCTAAAGATAGATCTATTGGGCCTAACGAACCCCATCCAAAGTACCGGATGCTTTAGTACTTCGAATTCATTTTTATCATGTCCGAAGGATTTCCCGGAATGATAGGGGATATTCTTATATGAATCTTGTTAATGTCGGTTACCAGGTGTTCACCATATGAATGATTTTTATTTCTATGTATGGGATGTATATTGAAATATGAAATCTTGTGGTCTATTATTATGATTTGATAATATATAGGTTAAACCTATAACTCACCAACATTTTTATTGACGTTTTAAGCATGTTTATTCTCAGGTGATTATTAAGAGCTTCCGCTGTTGCATACTAAAATAAGGACAAGATTTGGAGTCCATGCTTGTATGATATTATGTAAAAACTGCATTCAAGAAACTTATTTTTGATGTAATATATTCTTATTGTAAACCATTATGTAATGGTCGTGTGTAAACGGTATATTTTAGATTATCATTATTTGATAATCTACGTAATACTTTTTAAACCTTTATAGATAAAATAAAGATTATGATTGTTTTAAAAATGAATGCAGTCTTTGAAAAACGTCTCATATAGAGGTCAAAACCTCGCGACGAAATCAATTAATATGGAACGTTTATAATCAATATGAACGGGACATTTCAGTTGGTATCCGAGCGTTGGTCTTAGATGAAATGTCCCGTTCTTATTGATTAAAAACGTTCCACATTAATTGATTTCGTTGCGAGGTTTTGACCTCTATATGAGACGTTTTTCAAAGACTGCATTCATTTTTAAAACAAACCATAACCTTTATTTCATAAATAAAGGTTTAAAAAGCTTTACGTAGATTATCAAATAATGATAATCTAAAATATCCTGTTTACACACGACCATTACATAATGGTTTACAATACAAATATGTTACATCGAAATCAGTTTCTTGAATGCAGTTTTTACACAATATCATACAAACATGGACTCCAAATCTTGTCCTTATTTTAGTATGCAACAGCGGAAGCTCTTAGTATTCACCTGAGAATAAACATGCTTTAAACGTCAACAAAAATGTTGGTGAGTTATAGGTTTAACCTATATATATCAAATCGTAACAATAGACCACAAGATTTCATATTTCAATACACATCCCATACATAGAGATAAAAATCATTCATATGGTGAACACCTGGTAACCGACATTAACAAGATGCATATATAAGAATATCCCCATCATTCCGGGACACCCTTCGGATATGATATAAATTTCGAAGTACTAAAGCATCCGGTACTTTGGATGGGGTTGTTAGGCCCAACAGATCTATCTTTAGGATTCGCGTCAATTAGGGTGTCTGTTCCCTAATTCTTAGATTACCAGACTTAATAAAAAGGGGCATATTCGATTTCGATAATTCAACCATAGAATGTAGTTTCACGTACTTGTGTCTATTTTGTAAATCATTTATAAAACCTGCATGTATTCTCATCCCAAAAATATTAGATTTTAAAAGTGGGACTATAACTCACTTTCACAGATTTTTACTTCGTCGGGAAGTAAGACTTGGCCACTGGTTGATTCACGAACCTATAACAATATATACATATATATCAAAGTATGTTCAAAATATATTTACAACACTTTTAATATATTTTAATGTTTTAAGTTTATTAAGTCAACTGTCCTCGTTAGTAACCTACAACTAGTTGTCCACAGTTAGATGTACAGAAATAAATCGATAAATATTATCTTGAATCAATCCACGACCCAGTGTATACGTATCTCAGTATTGATCACAACTCAAACTATATATATTTTGGAATCAACCTCAACCCTGTATAGCTAACTCCAACATTCACATATAGAGTGTCTATGGTTGTTCCGAAATATATATAGATGTGTCGACATGATAGGTTGAAACATTGTATACGTGTCTATGGTATCTCAAGATTACATAATATACAATACAAGTTGATTAAGTTATGGTTGGAATAGATTTGTTACCAATTTTCACGTAGCTAAAATGAGAAAAATTATCCAATCTTGTTTTACCCATAACTTCTTTATTTTAAATCCGTTTTGAGTGAATCAAATTGCTATGGTTTCATATTGAACTCTATTTTATGAATCTAAACAGAAAAAGTATAGATTTATAGTCGGAAAAATAAGTTACAAGTCATTTTTGTAAAGGTAGTCATTTCAGTCGAAAGAACGACGTCTAGATGACCATTTTAGAAAACATACTTCCACTTTGAGTTTAACCATAATTTTTGGATATAGTTTCATGTTCATAATAAAAATCATTTTCTCAGAATAACAACTTTTAAATCAAAGTTTATCATAGTTTTTAATTAACTAACCCAAAACAGCCCGCGGTGTTACTACGACGGCGTAAATCCGGTTTTACGGTGTTTTTCGTGTTTCCAGGTTTTAAATCATTAAGTTAGCATATCATATAGATATAGAACATGTGTTTAGTTGATTTTAAAAGTCAATTTAGAAGGATTAACTTTTGTTTGCGAACAAGTTTAGAATTAACTAAACTATGTTCTAGTGATTACAAGTTTAAACCTTCGAATAAGATAGCTTTATATGTATGAATAGAATGATGTTATGAACATCATTACTACCTTAAGTTCCTTGGATAAACCTACTGGAAAAGAGAAAAATGGATCTAGCTTCAACGGATCCTTGGATGGCTCGAAGTTCTTGAAGCAAAATCATGACACGAAAACAAGTTCAAGTAAGATCATCACTTGAAATAAGATTGTTATAGTTATAGAAATTGAACCAAAGTTTGAATATGATTATTACCTTGTATTAGAATGATAACCTACTGTAAGAAACAAAGATTTCTTGAGGTTGGATGATCACCTTACAAGATTGGAAGTGAGCTAGCAAACTTGAAAGTATTCTTGATTTTATGAAACTAGAACTTTTGGAATTTATGAAGAACACTTAGAACTTGAAGATAGAACTTGAGAGAGATCAATTAGATGAAGAAAATTGAAGAATGAAAGTGTTTATAGGTGTTTTTGGTCGTTGGTGTATGGATTAGATATAAAGGATATGTAATTTTGTTTTCATGTAAATAAGTCATGAATGATTACTCATATTTTTGTAATTTTATGAGATATTTCATGCTAGTTGCCAAATGATGGTTCCCACATGTGTTAGGTGACTCACATGGGCTGCTAAGAGCTGATCATTGGAGTGTATATACCAATAGTACATACATCTAAAAGCTGTGTATTGTACGAGTACGAATACGGGTGCATACGAGTAGAATTGTTGATGAAACTGAACGAGGATGTAATTGTAAGCATTTTTGTTAAGTAGAAGTATTTTGATAAGTGTATTGAAGTCTTTCAAAAGTGTATAAATACATATTAAAACACTACATGTATATACATTTTAACTGAGTCGTTAAGTCATCGTTAGTCGTTACATGTAAGTGTTGTTTTGAAACCTTTAGGTTAACGATCTTGTTAAATGTTGTTAACCCAATATTTATAATATCAAATGAGATTTTAATTTATTATATTATAATGATATTATCATGTATGAATATCTCTTAATATGATATATATACATTAAATGTCTTTACAACGATAATCGTTACATATATGTCTCGTTTAAAAATCATTAAGTTAGTAGTCTTGTTTTTACATATGTAGTTCATTGTTAATATACTTAATGATATGTTTACTTATCATAGTATCATGTTAACTATATATATATCCATATATATGTCATCATATAGTTTTTACAAGTTTTAACGTTCGTGAATCACCGGTCAACTTGGGTGGTCAATTGTCTATATGAAACATATTTTAATTAATCAAGTCTTAATAAGTTTGATTGCTTAACATGTTGGAAACATTTAATCATGTAAATATCAATCTCAATTAATATATATAAACATGGAAAAGTTCGGGTCACTACAGTACCTACCCGTTAAATAAATTTCGTCCCGAAATTTTAAGCTGTTGAAGGTGTTGACGAATCTTCTGGAAATAGATGCGGGTAATTCTTCTTCATCTGATCTTCACGCTCCCAGGTGAACTCGGGTCCTCTACGAGCATTCCATCGAACCTTGACAATTGGTATCTTGTTTTGCTTAAGTCTTTTAACCTCATGATCCATTATTTCGACGGGTTCTTCGATGAATTGAAGTTTTTCGTTGATTTGGATTTCATCTAACGGAATAGTGAGATCTTCTTTAGCAAAACATTTCTTCAAATTCGAGACGTGGAAAGTGTTATGTACAGCCACGAGTTGTTGAGGTAACTCAAGTCGGTAAGCTACTGGTCCGACACGATCAATAATCTTGAATGGTCCAATATACCTTGGATTTAATTTCCCTCGTTTACCGAATCGAACAATGCCTTTCCAAGGTGCAACTTTAAGCATGACCATCTCTCCAATTTCAAATTCTATATCTTTTCTTTTAATGTCAGCGTAGCTCTTTTGTCGACTTTGGGCGGTTTTCAACCGTTGTTGAATTTGGATGATCTTCTCGGTAGTTTCTTGTATAATCTCCGGACCCGTAATCTGTCTATCCCCCAGTTCACTCCAACAAATCAGAGACCTGCACTTTCTACCATAAAGTGCTTCAAACGGTGCCATCTCAATGCTTGAATGGTAGCTGTTGTTGTAGGAAAATTCTGCTAACGGTAGATGTCGATCCCAAATGTTTCCGAAATCAATAACACATGCTCGTAGCATGTCTTCAAGCGTTTGTATCGTCCTTTCGCTCTGCCCATCATTTTGTGGATGATAGGCAGTACTCATGTCTAGACGAGTTCCTAATGCTTGCTGTAATGTCTGCCAGAATCTTGAAATAAATCTGCCATCCCTATCAGAGATAATAGAGATTGGTATTCCATGTCTGGAGACGACTTCCTTCAAATACAGTCGTGCTAACTTCTCCATCTTGTCATCTTCTCTTATTGGCAGGAAATGTGCTGATTTGGTGAGACGATCAACTATTACCCAAATAGTATCAAAACCACTTGCAGTCCTTGGCAATTTAGTGATGAAATCCATGGTAATGTTTTCCCATTTCCATTCCGGGATTTCGGGTTGTTGAAGTAGACCTGATGGTTTCTGATGCTCAGCTTTGACCTTAGAACACGTCAAACATTCTCCTACGTATTTAGCAACATCGGCTTTCATACCCGGCCACCAAAAATGTTTCTTGAGATCCTTGTACATCTTCCCCGTTCCAGGATGTATTGAGTATCTGGTTTTATGAGCTTCTCTAAGTACCATTTCTCTCATATCTCCAAATTTTGGTACCCAAATCCTTTCAGCCCTATACCGGGTTCCGTCTTCCCGAATATTAAGATGCTTCTCCGATCCTTTGGGTATTTCATCCTTTAAATTTCCCTCTTTTAAAACTCCTTGTTGCGCCTCCTTTATTTGAGTAGTAAGGTTATTATGAATCATTATATTCATAGATTTTACTCGAATGGGTTCTCTGTCCTTCCTGCTCAAGGCATCGGCTACCACATTTGCCTTCCCTGGGTGGTAACGAATCTCAAAGTCGTAATCATTCAATAATTCAATCCACCTACGCTGCCTCATATTCAGTTGTTTCCGATTAAATATGTGTTGAAGACTTTTGTGGTCGGTATATATAATACTTTTGACCCCATATAAGTAGTGCCTCCAAGTCTTTAATGCAAAAACAACTGCGCCTAATTCCAAATCATGCGTCGTATAATTTTGTTCGTGAATCTTCAATTGTCTAGACGCATAAGCAATCACCTTCGTTCGTTGCATTAATACACAACCGAGACCTTGCTTTGATGCGTCACAATAAATCACAAAATCATCATTCCCTTCAGGCAATGACAATATAGGTGCCGTAGTTAGCTTTTTCTTCAATAACTGAAACGCTTTCTCTTGTTCATCATTCCATTCAAATTTCTTCCCTTTATGCGTTAATGCAGTCAAGGGTTTTGCTATTCTGGAAAAGTCTTGGATGAACCTTCTGTAGTAACCAGCTAGTCCTAAAAACTGGCGTACGTGTTTCGGAGTTTTCGGGGTTTCCCACTTTTCAACAGTTTCTATCTTTGCCGGATCCACCTTAATACCTTCTTTGTTCACTATGTGACCGAGGAATTGAACTTCTTCCAACCAAAATGCACACTTTGAAAACTTAGCATATAATTCTTCCTTCCTCAATACTTCTAACACCTTTCTCAAATGTTCACCATGTTCTTGGTCATTCTTTGAGTAAATAAGTATGTCATTAATGAAAACAATGACAAACTTGTCAAGGTATGGTCCACACACTCGGTTCATAAGGTCCATGAACACAGCTGGTGCATTAGTTAAACCAAACGGCATGATAATAAACTCGTAATGACCGTAACGTGTTCGGAAAGCAGTCTTTGGAATATCATCTTCTTTCACCCGCATTTGATGATACCCGGAACATAAGTCAATCTTTGAATAAACAGACGAGCCTTGTAGTTGATCAAATAAGTCGTCGATTCTCGGTAGTGGGTAGTGGTTCTTGATGGTAAGTTTGTTCAACTCTCGGTAGTCGATACACAACCTTAATGTACCATCTTTCTTCTTGACAAACAAAACAGGAGCTCCCCACGGTGATGTGCTTGGTCGAATGAAACCACGCTCTAAAAGTTCTTGTAATTGGCTTTGCAGTTCTTTCATCTCGCTGGGTGCGAGTCTGTAAGGAGCACGAGCTATTGGTGCAGCTCCTGGTACAAGATCTATTTGAAATTCAACGGATCGATGTGGGGGTAATCCCGGTAATTCTTTCGGAAATACATCGGGAAATTCTTTTGCAATGGGAACATCATTGATGCTCTTTTCTTCAGTTTGTACTTTCTCGACGTGTGCTAGAACAGCATAGCAACCTTTTCTTATTAGTTTTTGTGCCTTCAAATTACTAATAAGATGTAGCTTCGTGTTGCCATTTTCTCCGTACACCATTAAGGGTTTTCCTTTTTCTCGTATAATGCGAATTGCATTTTTGTAACAAACGATCTCTGCTTTCACTTCTTTCAACCAGTCCATACCGATTATCACATCAAAACTCCCTAACTCTACTGGTATCAAATCAATCTTAAATGTTTCGCTAACCAGTTTAATTTCTCGATTCCGACATATATTATCTGCTGAAATTAATTTACCATTTGCTAATTCGAGTAAAAATTTACTATCCAAAGGCGTCAATGGACAACTTAATTTAGCACAAAAATCTCTACTCATATAGCTTCTATCCGCACCCGAATCAAATAAAACGTAAGCAGATTTATTGTCAATAAGAAACGTACCCGTAACAAGCTCCGGGTCTTCCTGTGCCTCTGCCGCATTGATATTAAAAACTCTTCCGCGGCCTTGTCCATTCGTGTTCTCCTGGTTCGGGCAATTTCTAATAATGTGGCCCGGTTTTCCACATTTATAACAAACTACATTGGCATAACTTGCTCCGACACTACTTGCTCCGCCATTACTCGTTCCGACACCATTTGTTCCTTTCGTTCTGTTAACCCCTGGTCCGTAAACCTCACACTTCACCGCGCTATGACCATTTCTTTTACACTTGTTGCAAAATTTGGTGCAGAACCCCGAGTGATACTTTTCACACCTTTGGCATAGCTGCTTCTGATTGTTGTTGTTGTTGCGGTTATTATTGTTGTTGGGATGATTGTTGTAGTTGCTGTTGTTGTTGTTGTTGTTGGGCCGTTTGTTGTAGTTGCGATTGATGTTGCGATTGTTGGGATAATTGTTGCGATTATTGTTGTAATTATTGTTGTTGTTGTATTGGTGATTCTTATCACCGTTTTCCTCCCACTTTCTTTTGACTTGCTTCACATTGGCCTCTTCAGCAGTCTGTTCTTTAATTCTTTCTTCAATCTGGTTCACTAGTTTGTGAGCCATTCTACATGCCTGTTGTATGGAGGCGGGCTCGTGTGAACTTATATCTTCTTGGATTCTTTCCGGTAATCCTTTCACAAACGCGTCGATCTTCTCTTCCTCATCTTCGAACGCTCCTGGACACAATAGGCACAATTCTGTGAATCGTCTTTCGTACGTGGTAATATCAAATCCTTGGGTTCGTAACCCTCTAAGTTCTGTCTTGAGCTTATTGACCTCGGTTCTGGGACGGTACTTCTCGTTCATCAAGTGCTTGAATGCTGACCACGGTAGTGCGTATGCATCATCTTGTCCCACTTGCTCTAGATAGGTATTCCACCATGTTAACGCAGAACCTGTGAAGGTATGCGTAGCGTACTTCACTTTGTCCTCTTCAGTACACTTACTTATGGCAAACACCGATTCGACCTTCTCGGTCCACCGTTTCAATCCGATCGGTCCTTCGGTTCCATCAAATTCCAAAGGTTTGCAGGCAGTGAATTCTTTGTAGGTGCATCCTACACGATTTCCTGTACTGCTAGATCCAAGGTTATTGTTGGTATGTAGCGCAGCCTGTACTGCGGCTATGTTTGAAGCTAAAAAAGTACGGAATTCCTCTTCATTCATATTCACGGTGTGTCGAGTAGTCGGTGCCATTTCCTTCAAAATAGTCAAATGGAACAAGTTAATCATACAGAATATTAAGAGTAGTTAATAGTATTTCGTAGCATAATATGAACTCATTTATAAAAGCTTTTTCTTCATATTAGCATTTTATAAGTTTAAATTCGGGTAGTACCTACCCGTTAAGTTCATACTTAGTAGCTAATATACAATTCAACTACTACAATTCTATATGAAAAACTGATTATAATAATATTTTGCGTTCAAACTTTTACACAATATTTTACAAACTTACAATACCGCTTATTTTACATATAGCATGAAATATAGCACACAATAAATTTGATACAAGATGGTTGTAAAGATAATTCTAGCAAGTACACAAGTCGTTCAGCAAAGGCAATAAAGACACGTAATTCATACGTCCAGAAACAAGTCATGCATTCTGGTTTTACTAGGATTACTTCCCATCCTTGGTCTTGTGGAACATAACCGTTATGGCCGTTGATAAGATAGCGTGTTGTAACGTCGTCAAAGGGACGAGGGTTACGTAATGTCCAACAGTCCCGTAACAATCTAAAAACCTCATTTCTTACCCCAATTACCGACTCCGTCACTTGTGGAAACGTTTTGTTTAATAGTTGTAGCCCGATGTTCTTGTTCTCACTTTGGTGAGAAGCGAACATTACTAATCCGTAAGCATAACATGCTTCTTTATGTTGCATGTTAGCCGCTTTTTCTAAATCACGAAGTCCAATATTCGGATATATTGAGTCAAAATAATTTCTTAACCCATTGCGTAAAATAGAATTTGGGTTCCCCGCAATATATGCGTCAAAGTAAACACATCGTAACTTATGGATTTCCCAATGTGATATGCCCCATCTTTCGAACGAAAGCCTTTTATAAACCAAGGCATTCTTGGAACGTTCTTCGAATGTCTTACAAACTGATCTCGCCTTAATTAGTTGTGCCGAAGAATTCTGACCGACTCTAGACAAGATTTCATCAATCATGTCTCCGGGTAGGTCTCTTAAAATATTGGGTTGTCTATCCATTTTGTGTTTTTATACTGTAAAATAGACAAGAGTTAGCTTCATAAAAAAAAATACCTATTTAATACAAGCAATTTTTACATATATCATAAAGCATAAGTACACTATATTACATATATTACACCACACGAATACAACTATCTTATTCCGACTCGCTTGTTTCTTCTTCTTCGGTTTTGGTTCGTTTTGCCAAGTTTCTAGGGATATATGATGTTCCCCTAATACGAGCCGTAATTTTCCACATTGGTTTAGAAAAACCTGGTGGTTTAGAGGTTCCCGGGTCATTGTTACAACTTAAGGACTTCGGGGGTTGACGATACATATAAAGTTCATCGGGGTTGGAATTAGATTTCTCTATTTTTATGCCCTTTCCCTTATTATTTTCTTTTGCCTTTTTAAATTCAGTTGGGGTAATTTCTATAACATCATCGGAATTCTCGTCGGAATCCGATTCATCGGAGAATTGGTAATCCTCCCAATATTTTGCTTCCTTGGCGGAAACACCATTGACC
This sequence comes from Rutidosis leptorrhynchoides, assembly GCF_046630445.1. Lineage (NCBI taxonomy): Eukaryota > Viridiplantae > Streptophyta > Magnoliopsida > Asterales > Asteraceae > Rutidosis > Rutidosis leptorrhynchoides. The sequence continues at coordinate 118,066,139 of NC_092337.1, forward strand.
ATAATTAACCTTGGTTGGTTGGTTGAGGATTTTCTTTTACTTAACCGTTTTATTATTTCCCCCGCCGGTTCTATTTCTTCATCTGGTTCCGATTCTTCTTCCGGTTCCGATTCTTCTTCCGGTTCCGACTCTTCTTCCGGTTCCTCTTCGGGAACTTGTGAATCAGTCCACGAATCATTCCAATTTACATTTGACTCTTCATTATTATTAGGTGAGTCAATGGGACTTGTTCTAGAGGTAGACATCTATCACATAATATCAAACGCGTTAAGAGATTAATATATCACATAATATTCACATGTTAAAAATATATAGTTTCCAACAAAATTTGTTAAGCAATCATTTTTCAAGTAAACACGGTCGAAGTCCAGACTCACTAATGCATCCTAACAAACTCGATAAGACACACTAATGCAAAATTCTGGTTCTCTAAGACCAACGCTCGGATACCAACTGAAATGTCCCGTTCTTATTGATTAAAAACGTTCCATATTAATTGATTTCGTTGCGAGGTTTTGACCTCTATATGAGACGTTTTTCAAAGACTGCATTCATTTTTAAAACAAACCATGACCTTTATTTCATAAATAAAGGTTTAAAAAGCTTTACGTAGATTATCAAATAATGATAATCTAAAATATCCTGTTTACACACGACCATTACATAATGGTTTACAATACAAATATGTTACATCGAAATCAGTTTCTTGAATGCAGTTTTTACACAATATCATACAAACATGGACTCCAAATCTTGTTCTTATTTTAGTATGCAACAGCGGAAGCTCTTAGTATTCACCTGAGAATAAACATGCTTTAAACGTCAACAAAAATGTTGGTGAGTTATAGGTTTAACCTATATATATCAAATCGTAACAATAGACCACAAGATTTCATATTTCAATACACATCCCATACATAGAGATAAAAATCATTCATATGGTGAACACCTGGTAACCGACATTAACAAGATGCATATATAAGAATATGCCCATCATTCCGGGACACCCTTCGGATATGATATAAATTTCGAAGTACTAAAGCATCTGGTACTTTGGATGGGGTTGTTAGGCCCAACAGATCTATCTTTAGGATTCGCGTCAATTAGGGTGTCTGTTCCCTAATTCTTAGATTAGCAGACTTAATAAAAAGGGGCATATTCGATTTCGATAATTCAACCATAGAATGTAGTTTCACGTACTTGTGTCTATTTTGTAAATCATTTATAAAACCTGCATGTATTCTCATCCCAAAAATATTAGATTTTAAAAGTGGGACTATAACTCACTTTCACAGATTTTTACTTCGTCGGGAAGTAAGACTTGGCCACTGGTTGATTCACGAACCTATAACAATATATACATATATATCAAAGTATGTTCAAAATATATTTACAACACTTTTAATATATTTTAATGTTTTAAGTTTATTAAGTCAGTTGTCCTCGTTAGTAACCTACAACTAGTTGTCCACAGTTAGATGTACAGAAATAAATCGATAAATATTATCTTGAATCAATCCACGACCCAGTGTATACGTATCTCAGTATTGATCACAACTCAAACTATATATATTTTGGAATCAACCTCAACCCTGTATAGCTAACTCCAACATTCACATATAGAGTGTCTATGGTTGTTCCGAAATATATATAGATGTGTCGACATGATAGGTCGAAACATTGTATACGTGTCTATGGTATCTCAAGATTACATAATATACAATACAAGTTGATTAAGTTATGGTTGGAATAGATTTGTTACCAATTTTCACGTAGCTAAAATGAGAAAAATTATCCAATCTTGTTTTACCCATAACTTCTTTATTTTAAATCCGTTTTGAGTGAATCAAATTGCTATGGTTTCATATTGAACTCTATTTTATGAATCTAAACAGAAAAAGTATAGATTTATAGTCGGAAAAATAAGTTACAAGTCGTTTTTGTAAAGGTAGTCATTTCAGTCGAAAGAACGACGTCTAGATGACCATTTTAGAAAACATACTTCCACTTTGAGTTTAACCATAATTTTTGGATATAGTTTCATGTTCATAATAAAAATCATTTTCTCAGAATAACAACTTTTAAATCAAAGTTTATCATAGTTTTTAATTAACTAACCCAAAACAGCCCGCGGTGTTACTACGACGGCGTAAATCCGGTTTTACGGTGTTTTTCGTGTTTCCAGGTTTTAAATCATTAAGTTAGCATATCATATAGATATAGAACATGTGTTTAGTTGATTTTAAAAGTCAAGTAAGAAGGATTAACTTTTGTTTGCGAACAAGTTTAGAATTAACTAAACTATGTTCTAGTGATTACAAGTTTAAACCTTCGAATAAGATAGCTTTATATGTATGAATAGAATGATGTTATGAACATCATTACTACCTTAAGTTCCTTGGATAAACCTACTGGAAAAGAGAAAAATGGATCTAGCTTCAACGGATCCTTGGATGGCTCGAAGTTCTTGAAGCAGAATCATGACACGAAAACAAGTTCAAGTAAGATCATCACTTGAAATAAGATTGTTATAGTTATAGAAATTGAACCAAAGTTTGAATATGATTATTACCTTGTATTAGAATGATAACCTACTGTAAGAAACAAAGATTTCTTGAGGTTGGATGATCACCTTACAAGATTGGAAGTGAGCTAGCAAACTTGAAAGTATTCTTGATTTTATGAAACTAGAACTTTTGGAATTTATGAAGAACACTTAGAACTTGAAGATAGAACTTGAGAGAGATCAATTAGATGAAGAAAATTGAAGAATGAAAGTGTTTGTAGGTGTTTTTGGTCGTTGGTGTATGGATTAGATATAAAGGATATGTAATTTTGTTTTCATGTAAATAAGTCATGAATGATTACTCATATTTTTGTAATTTTATGAAATATTTCATGCTAGTTGCCAAATGATGGTTCTCACATGTGTTAGGTGACTCACATGGGCTGCTAAGAGCTAATCATTGGAGTGTATATACCAATAGTACATACATCTAAAAGCTGTGTATTGTACGAGTACGAATACGGGTGCATACGAGTAGAATTGTTGATGAAACTGAACGAGGATGTAATTGTAAGCATTTTTGTTAAGTAGAAGTATTTTGATAAGTGTATTGAAGTCTTTCAAAAGTGTATAAATACATATTAAAACACTACATGTATATACATTTTAACTGAGTCGTTAAGTCATCGTTAGTCGTTACATGTAAGTGTTGTTTTGAAACCTTTAGGTTAACGATCTTGTTAAATGTTGTTAACCCAATGTTTATAATATCAAATGAGATTTTAATTTATTATATTATCATGATATTATCATGTATGAATATCTCTTAATATGATATATATACATTAAATGTCTTTACAACGATAATCGTTACATATATGTCTCGTTTAAAAATCATTAAGTTAGTAGTCTTGTTTTTACATATGTAGTTCATTGTTAATATACTTAATGATATGTTTACTTATCATAGTATCATGTTAACTATATATATATCCATATATATGTCATCATATAGTTTTTACAAGTTTTAACGTTCGTGAATCACCGGTCAACTTGGGTGGTCAATTGTCTATATGAAACATATTTTAATTAATCAAGTCTTAATAAGTTTGATTGCTTAACATGTTGGAAACATTTAATCATGTAAATATCAATCTCAATTAATATATATAAACATGGAAAAGTTCGGGTCACTACATTAGAGAACCAAAAATTTGCATTAGTGTGTCTTATCGAGTTTGTTAGGATACATTAGTGAGTCTGGACTTCGACCGTGTTTTCTTTAAAAATGATTGCTTAACACTTTTGTTGGAAACTATATATTATTAACATGTAAATATTATGTGGTATATTAACCTCTTAATGTGTTTGATATTATGTGATAGATGTCTACCACTAGTACAAATCCCATCGATTCACCTAATAATAATGAAGAGTCGAATATATTTTGGGAAGATTCACAAATTCCCGAAGAGGAACCGGAAGAGGAGGAACCGGAAGAGGAGGAACCGGAAGCGGAGGAATCGGAAGAGGAGGAACCGAAAGAAGAGGAGGAACCGGAGGAAGAAATATTAATACCTATAGTAAATCTATTAAATAAAAGAAAATCCTCAAATAACGGACCAAAGTTAATAACGGTCAATGGTGCTTCCGCCGAGGAAGCAAAATATTGGGAAGATTACCAATTTTCCGATGAATCGGATCCCGATGAGGATTCCGATGATGTTATAGAAATTACCTCGACCCAATTTAATAAAGCGAAAGAAAATAATAAGGGAAAAGGTATAAAAATAGAGAAACCCGATTCCAACCCCGATGAACTTTATATGTATCGGCAACATCCGTATTTCCTAAAATGTAACAATGACCCGGGAACCTCTAAACCACCAGGTTTTTCTAAACCATTATGGAAAACGACGACTCGTATTAGAGGAACACCATATATTCCTAGAAAATTAGGAAAACGAACCAAGTCCGAAGAAGAAGAAACCAGTGATTCAGATTTGAGGGTTGTAATCATGTTGTGTATTATATGTATTGTAGTGTGCTTGTACTTTTATGTTCTATGTAAAAATTGCTTGTATTGTTTGTTAATTATCTTTTACGAATATAATCCTTGTCTATTTTACAGTATAAAAATAAAATGGACGTTAAGGGTAGACAACCGAATATTTTAGAAGATCTACCAGAGGATATGATTGAGGAAATCTTGTCTAGAGTCGGTCAGAATTCATCAGCACAATTAATTATGAAAAAATTAACTTGTCAAACATTTGAAAGACTTTCCAGAAATGCCTTAGTTTATAAAAGGCTTTCCTTTGATAGGTGGGGTATATCACATTGGGAAGACCTTAAGTTATGCCGTGTTTTCTTTAAAGCGTTAAATGCGGGGAACCCAAATGCAATTTTACGCTACGGGTTAAGAACCTATTTTGACTCAACATATCCCAACATAGGATTTTGTGAATTAGAAAGAGCTTCTAACATGCAACATAAAGAAGCATGTTATGCTTACTGATGTTCGCTTCTTACCAAAGTGAGAAAAAGAACATCGGATTGCAGCTTTTAAATAAAACATTCCCACAAGTGACAAATTCAGTAGTTGGGGTGAGAAACAAGGTTTTTAGATTATTACGGGGCTGTTGGACATTACGAAACCCTCATCCTTTTGACGACATTACAACATGCTGTCTAGCCAATGGTCATAATGGTTATTTTCCACAAGACCAAGGATGGGAAGTCGTGTTAGTAAAACCAGAATGCATGACTTGTTTCTGGACTTATGAATTATGTGTCTTTATTTCCTTTGCTGAACAACTTGCGTATTAACTAGATTTATCTTCAAAACTGTCCTGTATCAAAGTGTACTATATTTCATGTTATATGTAATATAGCGATGTTGTAAGTTTGAAGAATATTTATATGTTATATATTTTTATAATTAGTTTTTCATATGGAATTGTAGTAGTTGAATTGTATATTAGCTACTAAGTATGAACTTAACGGGTAGGTAGTACCCGAATTTAAACTTATAAAACGCTAATATGAAGAAAAAGCTTTTATAAATGAGTTCATATTATGCTACGAAATACTATTGACTACTCTTAATATTCTGTATGATTAACTCGATTCGTACCTTTCTTGCTGTAAACATAGCCGCAGTACAGGCTGCGCTACATACCAACAATAACTCTGAATCTAGCAATGCAGCTAACGGCGCAAGAAATCATGTAGGATGCTCCTACAAAGAATTCACTGCCTGCAAACTTTTGGAATTTGATGGAACCGAAGGACCAATTGGATTGAAACGGTGGACCGAGAAAGTCGAAGTTAAGTAAGTGTACTGAAGAGGACAAAGTTAAGTACGCTACGCATACCTTCACAGGTACTGCGTTAACGTGGTGGAACACCTATCTTAAACAGGTAGGACAAAATGCTGCTTACGCACTACCGTGGTTGGCATTCAAGCAATTGATTAACGAGCAGTACCGTCCTAGAAACGAAGTCAATAAGCTCAAGGTAGAGCTTAGAGAGTTATGAACACAAGGGTTCAACATTACCATGTATGAACGATGATTCACAGAGTTTTGCCTATTGTGTCCGGGAGCGTTCGAAGATGAAGAAGAGAAGATTGACGCGTTTGTAAAAGGGTTACCAGTAAGGATTCAATAAGATGTGAGTTCACACGAGCCCGCTTCCATACAAAAGGCAAGTTGAATGGCTCATAAACTCATAAATCAAATTGAGGGAAGAATTAAAGAGCAGGCGGCCGAAGAAGCCAACACGAAACAACTCAAGAGGAAGTGGGAGGAAAACGGTGACAAGAGTCACCAGTACAACAACAATAACAATTACAACCACAATCGCAACAACTATCCCAACAACCGCAACAACAATCGCAACAATAACCGCAATCCTAACAATAACTACAACAAACATCCCAACAACAACAACAACTACAACAACCGTTTCAACAACAATAACAATCCCAACAACAACCTCAATAACAACAACGGCAACAAAAACCAAAAATAGCCATGTCATAGGTGTGAAGAAAATCATCAGGGGTTTTGCACGACATTTTGCAACAGGTGTAAAAGAAGTGGTCATAGCGCAACAAAGTGTGAGGTCTATGGACCATAGTTTAACAGAACTAAAGGAACAAATAGTGTCAGAACAAGTAATGCCTGAACGAATAGTGTCGGAGCAAGTATTACCAACGCTCTTTGTTATAAATGTGGAAAACCAGGCCACATTATTAGAAATTGCCCGAATCAGGGGAATACTAATGGGCAGGGCCGTGGAAGAGTTTTCAATATTAATGCGGCAGAAGTACAGGAAGACCCGGAGCTTGTTACGGGTACGTTTCTTATTGACGATAAATCTGCTTATGTTTTATTTGATTCGGGTGCGGATAGAAGCTATATGAGTAGAGAATTTTGTGCTAAATTAAGTTGCCCATTGACGCCTTTGGATAATAAATTTTTACTCGAATTAGCAAATGGTAAATTAATTTCAGCAGATAATATATGTCGGGATAGAGAAATTAAACTGGGTGATGAAACATTTAAGATTGACTTAATACCAGTCGAGTTAGGGAGTTTTGATGTAATAATTGGCATAGATTGGTTGAAGAAAGTAAGAGCAGAGGTCGTTTGTTACAAAAATGCGATTCGCATTATGCGTGAAAAAGGAAAACCTTTAATGGTGTACGGAGAAAAGAACAACGCGAAGTTAAATCTTATTAGTAGTTTGAAGGGCAAAAACTAATAAGAAAAGGTTGTTACGTCATTCTAGCACACATCGAGGAAGTTAAACCTGAAGAAAAGAACATCAGTGATGTTCCCGTCGCAAAAGAATTTTCCGATGTATTTCCGAAAGAATTACCGGGATTACCCCCACATCGATCCGTTGAATTTCAAATAGACCTTGTACCAGGAGCTGCACTAATAGCTCGTGCTCCATACAGACTCGCACCCAGCAAAATGAAAGAATTACAAAGTCAGTTACAGGAACTTTTAGAGCGTGGTTTCATTCGACCAAGTACATCACCATGGGGAGCTCCTGTTCTGTTTGTCAAGAAGAAAGATGGTACATTCAGGTTGTGTATCGACTACCGAGAGTTGAACAAACTTACCATCAAGAACTGTTACCCATTACCGAGAATCGACGACTTATTTGATCAACTACAAGGCTCGTCGGTTTATTCGAAGATCGATTTACGTTCTGGATATCACCAAATGCGGGTGAAAGAGGATGACATTCCGAAGACTGCTTTTAGGACGCGTTACGGTCATTACGAGTTTATGGTTATGCCATTTTGATTGACTAACGCACCAGCTGTGTTCATGGACCTCATGAACCGAGTGTGTGGGCCATATCTTTACAAGTTTATCATTGTTTTCATCGATGACATACTTGTTTACTTGAAGAATGATCAAGAACACGAAGAACATTTGAGAAAAGTGCTAGAGTTGCTGAGAAAAGTAAAACTGTACGCTAAGTTTTCAAAGTGTGCATTTTGGTTGGAAGAAGTTCAATTCCTCGGTCATATAGTGAACAAAGAAGGTATTCAGGTGGATCCAGCAAAGATTGAAACTATTGAAAAGTGGGAAACCCTGAAAACTCCGAAACACATACGTCAATTTTTAGGGCTAGCTGGTTATTACAGGAGATTCATCCAAGATTTTTCCAAAATAGCAAAACCCTTGACTGCATTAACGCATAAAGGGAGGAAATTTGAATGGAAGGATGAACAAGAAAAAGCGTTTCAATTGTTAAAGAAAAAGTTAACTACGGCACCTATATTGTCATTACCTGAAGGGAATGATGATTTTGTGATATATTGTGACGCCTCAAAGCAAGGTCTCAGTTGTGTATTAATGCAACGAACGAAAGTAATTGCTTATGTGTCTAGACAATTGAAGATTCACCAGCAGAATTATACGACGCATGATTTAGAATTAGGCGCGGTTGTTTTTGCATTAAAGACTTGGAGGCACTACTTATATGGGGTCAAAAGTATTATATATACCGACCACAAAAGTCTTCAACACATATTTAATCAGAAACAACTAAACATGAGGCAGCGCAGATGGATTGAATTGTTGAATGATTACGACTTTGAGATTCGTTATCACCCTGGGAAGGTAAATGTGGTAGCCGACGCCTTGAGCAGAAAGGACAGAGAACCCATTCGAGTAAAAGCTATGAATATAATGTTTCACACTAACCTTACTACTCAAATAAAGGAGGCGCAACAAGGAGTTTTAAAAGAGAGAAATTTAAAGGATGAAATACCCAAAGGATTGGAGAAGCATCTTAATATTCGGGAAGACGGAACTCGGTATAGGGCTGAAAGGATTTGGGTACCAAAATTTAGAGATATGAGAGAAATGGTACTTAGAGAAGCTTATAAAACCTGATACTCAATACATCCTGGAACGGGAAAGATGTACAAGGATCTCAAGAAACATTTTTGGTGGCCGGGTATGAAAGCCGATGTTGCTAAATACGTAGGAGAATGTTTGACGTATTCTAAGGTCAAAGTTGAGCATCAGAAACCATCAGGTCTACTTTAACAACCCGAAATCCCAGAATGGAAATGGGAAAATATTACCACGGATTTCATCACTAAATTGCCAAGGACTGCAAGTGGTTTTGATACTATTTGGGTAATAGTTGATCGTCTCACCAAATCAGCACACTTCCTGCCAATAAGACAAGATGACAAGATGGAGAAGTTAGCAAGACTGTATTTGAAGGAAGTCATCTCTAGACATGGAATACCAATCTCTATTATCTCTGATAGGGATGGCAGATTTATTTCAAGATTCTGGCAGATATTACAGCAAGCATTAGGAACTCGTCTAGACATGAGTACTGCCTATCATCTACAAACTGATGGGCAGAGCGAAAGGATGATACAAACGCTTGAAGACATGCTACGAGCATGTGTTATTGATTTCGGAAACAGTTGGGATCGACATCTACCGTTAGCAGAATTTTCCTACAACAACAGCTACCATTCAAGCATTGAGATGGCGCCGTTTGAAGCACTTTATGGTAGAAAGTGCAGGTCTCCGATTTGTTGGAGTGAAGTAGGGGATAGACAGATTACGGGTCCGGAGATAATACAAGAAACTACCGAGAAGATCATCCAAATTCAACAACGGTTGAAAACCGCCCAAAGTCGACAAAAGAGCTACGCCGACATTAAAAGAAAAGATATAGAATTTGAAATTGGAGAGATGGTCATGCTTAAGGTTGCACCTTGGAAAGGCGTTGTTCGATTTGGTAAATGAGGGAAATTAAATCCAAGGTATATAGGACCATTCAAGATTATTGATCGTGTCGGACCAGTAGCTTACCGACTTGAATTACCACAACAACTCGCGGCTGTACATAACACTTTTCACGTCTCAAATTTGAAGAAATGTTTTGCTAAAGAAGATCTCACTATTCCGTTAGACGAAATCCAAATCAATGAAAAACTTCAATTCGTCGAAGAACCCGTCGAAATAATGGATCGTGAGGTTAAAAGACTTAAGTAAAACAAGATACCAATTGTTAAAGTTCGATGGAATGCTCGTAGAGGACCCGAGTTCACCTGGGAAAGAGAAGATCAGATGAAGAAGAAATACTCGCACTTATTTCCAGAAGATACGTCAACACCTCTAACTGCTTAAAATTTCGGGACGAAATTTATTTAACGGGTAGGTACTGTAGTGACCCGAACTTTTCCATGTTTATATATATTAAATGAAATTGTTATTTACATGATTAAGTGTTTCCAACATGTTAAGCAATCAAACTTGTTAAGACTTGATTAACTGAAATAGGTTTCATATAGACAATTGACCACCCAAGTTGACCGATGATTCACGAACGTTAAAACTTGTAAAAACTATATGATGACATATATATGATTGTATATATAGTTAACATGATATTATGATAAGTAAGTATCTCATTAGGTATTTTAACAATGATTTATATACATAAAATTGAGTTTATTGAATTAAGAAACTCGAAAAGATATATATAACGATTATCGTTATAACAACGTCTTACTAAATACATATGAATCATATTAAGTGATGAAACATGACTAGGAACTTCGAAATCAACATGTTTAATTCACACAAAGGCGGAATTAGTGAATCAAACCAATCAAAGTGAATATGGGTAGCTTTTTGGGATTAAATTAGTCAAACCACAACAAGGATTGTGATTAGATTAATGCCTAGAGCTATTATTCACTACCAGGAGTGATTTGGGTTGAGAGAGAATCGGATCAGGTGAACCAGATCTGAGTGATTGTGTGTGAGAGAGGCTTAACCTAAAATGAAGAACATAAGACTTTATATACCCCTGCTGTTGACTCACCCGTACGAGTCATCCATCACACGTACGAGTTGGCTTCATCAGCCGTACGGGTGATCACTCACTCGTGTCTTCTCATTCAGGTTATAATTATGACTTAGCTCAGCATCAACCATGCATATGAGCCTGTCAGCCATACGAGTGATGCTTCACTCGTACGTCTGACTAAGTCTAACATAGTCAAACATCCGTATCGCGTTCCTGCAGTACCTGTAACCACACACAAACACAGATAGGATAATAACGAGCGATCATGGTATCCCATAAACTGAAGTACTAATCACAAACATAGGCAAGATGTCTAGGGACTTACAGAACATGCATCAACAACTCCCCCTAGGACCTAGAACATCGATTACAATAAAGTAAACGTTCGTGAAATATACATAAGTCCAAAAGTAGCATCAGTCTAATATCAATTACATATCCAGATTCTCTCTCTCTCCATAATACATCATCATCAAAAACAAAAACAAACAAAATTACTAACTAGCATCACAGTACTCGATACACATCAGCTGGCTTGAACGTGGTTTGAGCTTTGAGCATCACTTTCTCTGTTGAGGTATGCATAGAGGACATCAATCACACGTTGATATCTCATAGCTTCCTCCTTTCGATCGTCTCTGAATGTAATGTAATGGCGGTGAAGATTCTCCACATCAAATCTCGACAAGTTCCTCAGCCACATAGGATCTAGAATCCTCACATTGTCGAACTGTATGCTTCCATCATCCTTCTCAATTGAAGTCAAGATCACTGCTTCTTCCGACAACTCATCATAGAACTACCGTCTGAAGTTCTTACAGATATCCTTGGGTAATGGCATCAAGGGATATTGTTTCATATACTTAGATGGACGGAACTTAACAACACGGATAGGTCCTCCCTTAGAATTTTTCTTTGTCGGGTGTATGGAAAACCTAGCGGCCGTTGACTTAAAGATGTCCCATTTCCCTGTCTTATAATCATATCTGAGTTTTCTTTGAAACAACCTGGAAAGGTCACAATCTTCGGTGTTCAACATCTTCAGCTTAGCAAGTTGCATGATCTCGAAGTACGGTAGAGTTTTGAAGTGACTTGGACGTGCCATATAATCTACTCCTCCTTCCCTCTTGATCGCAAAACAGTTGATCTCCTTGAAATAGCCCCAACTCAAAATTTTACCCTTGGAGTACTTCTTAGTTCTTTTACCTTTCTCATAGAAGCTAACAAACTTCGGCTCGAGCACTGGCTTATCTACTTGATCAGGGTTAACAACGTTCTGTCTCCACCAACTCTGACGATCTTCGTCTTCCTTAACGTTTCTATTCACTTTAACCCTATCACGTTTGAACCATTTATTAATCTCATTCCATGTCTCGGCTTTAGCTTGTTCGGCTCGGAGTTTCTTATCTTTCAATTCAGTTTCTTTTCTTTCTTTCTCAACGAGCAGTTTCTCATGTCGGATCTTCTTGTTCCTTTCTAACATAACATCCACTTCTTTCACTTGTTGTTTGTATACGTTCCTCGCCTTTTCTAACTCAATTAAGTTCTTTCTTTTCTCCTCACAACTCAGATTGAAGAAGTCACTTAAGGTGTTGAGTGACGGATGAGAGTATGGCTCAAGTGAAGGCATAACAATCTCAACTTCTTCTTCTTCTTCTTCTTCTTCTTCTTCTTCTTCTTCTTCTTCTTCTTCTTCTTCTTCTTCTTCTTCTTCTTCTTCTTCTTCTTCTTCTTCTTCTTCTTCTTCTTCTTCTTCTTCTTCTTCTTCTTCTTCTTCTTCTTCTTCATCATCATCAAATTCTATCACAAGTTCGTCCTTGGACTCAATAATCACATCCTCTTTCAAACTATCTTTACCAACAGAATCTTCACTCTTCTCATCAGCAAACAAATTATCGAAATCACTTAAGTTGATATTTTGGATTGATTCGGGAGGGATACTTGACAATGACTCTTCTTGTGGAGCCTTGTTTTCAGCTTCAACTGACTCTGCATTCTCCGTATCATTTTTGCTGTCATATGCTAGAGCAGCAAGCTGTTCCATCAGAAACTCACTTGGTGGAACGTCCCCCTTTTCTGCATCATTAAAAACATTTGAATAATTCATATAATATTCAGCAGTAAATACCTCACCATATTCATTAAAGCTTCGAATAGGTATTACTAACGATATATCAAAAGAGGGTCCTCCAGTTCCAGCATCTTCTTCATCATCTTTTTCATCACCTTCTCCCAAATCAGAAAAATACTCTTCTTCTCTCTCCTTAATCAACTTTATTTTACCAGAGGTAATCTGTTCAATCTTTTCATTCAACTTCTTCATCTTCTCCCTGTTCGCACTCTTAATCGCCAAAAACTTCTTCTTCAACTTATCTGTTCTTTCTTTCTGACGGTCCAACTTATCAGATAACCTCTTGTTCTCTTCAACCAATGATTCAATCTTATCATTACTAATCTTCTTCTCCTCAGTAGCTTGATTCTCAAGATTGGTTATTTTCGTGACCAAAGACATCAATAGATTTTACTGAGTCTTATATTCATCTGACGTGACCTGAGGTGTTATTGTGGCAGGTTTTGGTGAGGTAACAGCAGCCCTTGCATCCTTCGTGAAACTGGATGGCTTTCTCTGAGCTTGTTGCCTTGAACCTCCCTGTGATGATTTCTGAGGTTACTCATAAGAATACTTCGTTCTTTTCTCCTTCTTCTTGAGTTGTTCTGCGGTCATAGGATCCTTTCCTTTCCTTTTTCTTTGAATTAAGCTGGCATCCTCCTCTGCCGCTTCATCATCACCCTCGATAATCTCATCATCAACATTACCTCCTCCTTGAACATTACCAGTAGCTTTCTGATTATCACCCTCACCTTCCTCATCTGTAACTTCATAGTTAGAGTCTGAATCCTCATTCCTCCAAGCATTACCTGCTGGACATCGATAGTTCTCCTTGATAAGATGACAAATGAGCTTTCTATTAAAGTCAGGCTTTAAATCCTCATTCCTTGTCTCTTCCATTCTACGGAAAGTAATCGGATTCATCGGCTTCAGGTGGATAATATCCTCTTCAAGCTTAGGTAAATCAGGTGCAGCATCATTAATGATTAATTGAAGAAAATGGGCATAGATCAGGTATCTCTGGGAAGAACTGAAGTGGTTTGCCTTGAAATAGTAGAAAAAAAAACCCGAAAAATCGTAAGGAGCCTTGAGAACAAGTGCCACAAACATACTCTGCACTTTCTCGTTCAGCTTGTCAAAACCAGATTTGCATCCACTTAAACAATGCATGATTAATTGAGCAAGATATCTAAACTGTGGTGGCAGACATGTCTTCACCAGCTCAGATTTGCCAACAAGGTAACCAGAATAAGCACATCTTCTGAAACAACCATGGATTCGTTCTCTACTGATAGTCATATGGGAGCAGTTCTCGTCATTGAAACTCAAAATCCTTCCGATCACATCCTTAGAAACGGTAATATCATGACCTTGAATCTTACTAACAAGCTTATCTTCATCAACATCCAACACAACATTTCTCCAGAACTCTCTCTGATGACTGTAGTATGCAGTGCATTCAGTAGAAATAGCAGTGTGTATCCTTGATCTCTTAAGAAATTCGATAATCTCCTTAAAGTGAGAACCTCTCTCTAAAGTAGTGTCATAGAGAGCGACTTGATTGTTCAGTTCACCCTTTTCTAGAGGAATCTCTTGCTGAGCAGGTGGGATGACTGGATTCACTTGAGGATTAGCTTGTGGATTAACTTGTTGCTCCCCCTGCCCTTCAATGTTATCAATCGGAATGTTTACTTGTTGTTCTGCCATCTGATGATATCTAAACAGAAACTCAGACATTAACAGAGATGTTAGATATATAAATCAATCAACATAAAGCATTAAAGCATTTGCATCAAAGTGTCATAAATATGTTAAGCAGGATGAAACGTACAAGTGACAGTGTCACACGTGTGGCTGAGAGATCAACCGTGCGAGTGATATAGTCACTTGTGTCACTGTTGACACGTTTGAGCAGTAATATGGTTTCAGACAGGGTACACGGCTGATGCAAAAATTTTAAACGAGTGAGTCAACCGTGTGGTGACTCGTACGGTTAATCACACGTGTCAGCTCTTGCAGACGAGTGATCAATAAAATCAAGACAAATGAGTGAGTTCAAAGGTCCACACGGTTGATCATCAACCGTGCACTGACTCGTGCGAGTCATGTCTCACGCGTGCGAGTGACGTCACTCGTGCATGTCTGATGAAACCGAATATTAAATGCCTTTTTCAAATCAACAAAATCACATAATTGTGCATTTTATGGACCGATTTACATCACGATAGCATAATAAGGTATCGTTAAACACAAAACAATTACAGATACACATCAAAACAACCTTCAATTTCATGAAATTCGAGTTGTACACACTTAGGGTTTTGACTCATTAAAACAACAAATTAAAGTACTAAAACTCGATGAAATCATACCTAATAGGTGGCGCTGGATTCGTCTAAGTATGCTTAACATTCGTTGCAAAGGAATGCTTGATCGGTGTTGATCGAATTTAGAGAGAGAAAAAGTGTTAGGTGCACAAGTGTGAGCTGCTGAGCTCATCACCCCTATTTATACTCTCGTGATCAACTGTCAGGTTGATCACACGATCCACCATCAAATGCGCATCTCACCTAGATCACACGTGCGTGTGACCCAATTGTCTTAGGACAAGTTTGATCAGGGTCATCCGTACGGTTAACCTCAAACATGTGGTCAGTCGTACGGTTCACACATCAAGCGTGCGAGTGAGCACTTAGGCAGTTTCAAAACTTCAAAGTTTTACAACCTTAGGATTTTGACTCGTTCGGCAATCTTAGATCTAACAAGCACTTTAAACTTGAGTCGAAAATTACTAAACCTTCAAGAAATGACCATTAATACTTAGGCAGATAAAATCCTAACCTAAACAAGGTTATTACTCTAATCATTCCGTGATCCAAGAGTAAATCCTACAGTGTAATGTCAACTTAAGTTCATTAGCAATCTAAATCATCAATGTCCTTCAAACAGTCACAAACTCTATGAAATTCTATCTCATGTATTTGGTGGCCTAATATCTTGATCTCAACAAAGTTCTTTCAGATGTCGTTATGCACTCAGAGGATAATCAGAAAAACAAGGAAAAGATAAAATCTTTATGAATTTTCTGATGTAAGAAGTCATGTAACTAAAATTATGCAAATGAAAGGCATTCTATCATGAAATGCAATAACATGCAAACCAAAATCTTTTTTGTTGTTATATAGTTTTCAATGCAAACAAAATAACAGTACAGATATATAAGACATACAAATCCACATTCTTTTTGTTTGCAAGATGATTAACTAATTTAAAAATGGATCAGAACTGGCATATTGAATCAATTTCTGCCGTTCATTCCTAATTATCCAGTCTATGTCTATTATCATGCAATTACTGATATAAATCCTCATTAAACATGAACATATTCATTCCGGACACTTCGACAATTATGTTGGCATTAATTACTTGAACACTATAAAGCAGTGATTTTTGAGATCACGCTAAGTTCATTAATCCTTGATTCTTCCATCACTTATGATTGTGCATTTTTATTAGGTTGTCAATTCATTACAAGTAACTTTCTGTTATCTCTTTCCATGTACTTCATTCAAATTGAATAGGATGGTTCTCACGGCATTTTGAATAACCCTGCCAGCCTTTGGCTTCTACCAATGTGTTGACAATATTCAATCTAGTTGGCTCGGCTGATCTCAGAGTATATTAGATTATCCGAATAGGCGCACTATTTACCGCGGGGATTGGTCTACATTTAAAGCAGACTTTCCTGATGATCAGTCGTCACACGAAATAAATCTTGAGGCCCTTAACTTCTTTATGTTCAAGTTGTCATAGAAAACGGAATCGAAAGTTAAACTTTCATATATATATTTAATTAGAGTATATCTAGGTAAGTATCTTTCCAGCTTACAGTCTTAATGGATATAACTCTATATTGTAGACGACAAGAATCTTGATAGTTCAGTGTGAACGTCGTGATTAAACAATTCAAGCTGCGCGGGGGTGTCACACTAAGAATGATCTGAGTTCTTTATGAGCACATCATGAATCAGCATTCTTCATACTTTTCAGAACTTTGCCATCTTGATACGCCAATTTTATTGACATTGATTTTCTTATAATATTTTATTTTTCAGCATATCACTGTCTTTTGATATATTGATTTTGAACGCCATCATGAATGGATTTTCCATTTTTATGCATGAACTCGTGTTTCTTTGTTGTGTGCTCAGATCACTCGAAGGTGTTCTCCCTTAAATGCTTGAACGGTCCGCAATAAGGAATTATACTTTTCGACCTTAAGCGAGAAGGGACACTTACTTTCGACATAAACTAATTTTCTCTGTATTTTCAGGGTTTAGTTTCGATTATTAAGTCTCAGGCCTGTGACAACGTGGTATGCACCAGCCAAACAGATAATCCTCAACCCCTTAAATGAACTATTGAATGTCCCATTCATAGATGTGAAGCAGAATTGATAGAGCAGCGTAGACTATTGCTTGGGGACATCCAACACCAACTTTCTCTAACGATTATCAATTATGATAGGGGATACCCTCAACCGACTGTTGAGTTCCTCAACAACTATCATTTCATACAGTTTCGGAGATAATTAGGTGATTACCTTCAAACGCTACAGATCGTCCATGACTTCTGAATCTTAGATGGTCGTTATTCTTATTATGATTTTCTAATGCCAAGAATTCATAAGTCACATCTATCAGTACATCACACAACAGATAGACATAAACGTTCAAATCAGTCCTTACTAATCAAATATATATCAATTCTCAGTACAGTAATTTCTTCATCTCCACATATTAATCAAAACAAGCTCATTTTCGGATTTTTCAACTTTTTAAGATTTTCTGGTGAGGCATTTTTCACTTTTTAGGTATTTTCTGCTGATAACATATTCACTTTTTAGGTATTTTCTGCTGATAACATATACTCCCCCTAAAATGCTGAAATATAAAATCTTTTTGTGTTTTAGCATTTTAACCAAACAGAAAATAACTACAGACTAGCATGCAAACATAAAATAAATCATGCAAAGGAATGCAGACAGAAAGTAAAAATATGCAATACAGATAATTAACAACCAAAAATCTACATGTCATGCATTCTACATGCAAGGTCTAAAAGCTTGACTAACCCTCACATACAACATCCGAAATTACTTTGTCTCGATCAACAATGCCATTCATCTCTAGTAGGAGTAAGAACCTAGGTTTATCAAAAGCCTTAGTGAATAGGTCAGCCCTTTGGTCTTTAGTACCTATTCTCTTAACCTCAATAATCTTTTTCTCATGGCAATCCCTAAGAAAATGATATTTAACACCTATGTATTTAGTCTTAGAATGTTGCACAATATTCTTAGTAATTACTATAGCAGCAGTATTATCAATATAAAGAGGAGAGAAAGAGATTCATAGCCCGTAATCGCGAAGTTATTGTTGGATCCAAACAACTTGCGAACAACAACTAGCAGCAGCTATATATTCAGCTTCACACGTGAAAAGAGCAACTGCAGTTTGTTTCTTGCATTGCCAGGTCACCAGCCTTTCACCTAGAAATTGACATCCTCCTGATGTAGACTTGTTGTTGATTTTTCAACCAGCATAATCTGAATCGCTATAAGCTACAAGATCAAACTTCTCATCGTTCGAATACCAGATGCCGAGATTTGGCGAATGCAACAGATAACGTAGAATTCTTTTGGCAGCTGTAAGATGAACTGTATTCAGATTAACTTGATAACGAGCACACAGACATGTTGCGAACATAATATCTGGTCTAGACGCAGTGAGATACATAAGCGATCCGATGATTGCTCGATAGTATGTAGGATCAACAGGTTCTCCTTCACACTCTAGTGAAATACCATGATTCACAGCTAACGGAGTTGACACATGACATTCTTGAGTCATACCAAATCGTTCGAGTATATCATTTACATACTTTGTTTGATGAAGAAAAATACCATTACTAGTCTGTTCGACTTGTAAACCAAGAAAGTAGTGTAAGAGACCCAATTTACTCATTTCGAACTCGTCCTTCATCACCTATTCGAACTCATCAACGAGTTCCTGCTTAGTAGCACCGAAGATAATATCGTCAACATAAATCTGGACTAAAATAATGTCGTCATATTGAACTTTTGTGAACAGAGTACAGTCTACCGTGCCCATTTGATATCCTTTTTCAATCAGATAACTCGATAACCGTTTTACCAAGCTCTAGGAGCTTGATGTAAACCATAAAGGGCTCGACGTATTCGGTAAACTTTGTCAGGATGAAGATGATCTTCAAAACCTGGAGGTTGACTGACATATACTCTCTCATTTAGCTTGCCATAAAGAAATGCACTCTTAACATCCATTTGATAAACTTTAAACTTCATAAAAGACGAGAAAGTCAAGAAAATTCGAATCGCTTTCAATCTGGCAACAGGAGCGAAAACTTCATCGTAATCAAATTCAGGATCTTGCTGATAACCTTTAGCAACTAATCTTGCTTTGTTACGGGTAACATTGCCATCTTCGTAGAATTTGCACTTCCAAACCCATTTGAGGTCGATTACTTTCGCACCATGCGGCTTAGTAACTAAATTCCAAATATCTAGACGATGGAATTGCTGAATCTCTTCTTGCATAACCATCACCCAATTAACATACTTCAAAGCTTCTTTTGTTGTCTTTGGCTCTATTCTAGAAATATGACATGAGTACTCGTAATATGCAGCAGCGACTGTCATATGAGAATCAACTTGACCATCAAACTGAAATTGTCTTCTTGTCCTAACGCATGCATTAGGATCTCCAATTATATTTTCTCGAGGATGAGCAGCTGTAGTTCTAGGAACTGGGTATGCGGGAACAGGTATTTCTCGATGTAGATTCGTGGTATCTCCATCTTCAGGATTATCAGAATTGTCACTAGAAATATTAGATCCGTAGGTATCGTACACTGGATCAACATCTTGATCTGAATCTTGTGCTGGTTCAACGACAGTAGGTAATGGAGTTGGAGTAGGTGCAGACACTTCTGGCTCGTTCTGTAAATCAAACAGCATTTGTAACTCTACTTCATTCTCCATCTGATCTGGAGCAAGATTAAATGAATCAATCAGCTCATCATAGTTGTAGATCCAAGGATGACTTTTGGTAGCAGTCTTTGTGTAATTTCGTTGGACGTCAACTTCAGACCATTCTTCAACACATCTCATCTCATTGTTGAAAACTCTCTTGTTAGGAGAACTGTAATCGAGAAACACTCCAGTAACCACTTTTGAATCAAACTTACTTCCTGGTTTTCTCTTCAAAATGGTACACGGGGCACCAAATGGTTCTAGATGCTTCAGTGATGGTTTTCTCCCATGCAATAACTCATAGCATGTTTTACCCAATCGTTTAACAGTTAATACTCGATTCATAGTGTAACAAGCATTTGCAACAGCTTCACCCCAAAAATGAACAGGTAAAGATGAATCAGGTAGCATAGTTCTAGTCATCTCAATCAAAACCCTATTATTTCTTTCAGCAACACCATTCATCTGTGGAGCATATGCAGAACTGAACTGCATATTGATACCTTTTTCAATACAGAAACCTGCAAGAAACTGATTCTTGAATTCAGTACCGTTGTCGCAACGAATCTTTCTAACTTTCAAATTAAAACCTGTCTCTAATCGATTTATTAGCACTTTCAAGTTCTCGAACGTATCAGACTTCTCTTTCAAGAACATTACCCATGAGAACCTTGAATAATCATCAGTTACCACCAGACAATACTTACTTCCATCAATGCTTTCAAAGCGGATTAGACCAAAAAGATCCATATGTAACAATTCAAGTGGAGCAGAGATAGGATTGTACTTCACCAACTTATGAGCTTTCTTGCTCTGCTTACCCTTTACACGGAACACATGTTCCTGGAATCTTAAAAGATCGAAGATCAACACCTTCTACAAGATTGTTGTGAACCAAATGGTTCATCTTCCGAATACTTAAATGACCCATGCGTTTGTGCCATGTAATAGAATCTTATTCAGTCGCTTTAGAAACAAAAGCTTGATGATGTTCAGCTGTTGAAGTAGCAACATTCATATCTAGCATGTATAAATCAGCTTGTCTAGGAGCCTTCACCAAAATCATTTCTGGAGGAATCACAAACTCTGGTTTCAAAATGTAGCAAAATTCGTCATCAAATGCAACTTTGAAGGATTTTTCACAGATTTGTGAAACCGACAATAAATTGTTTGCAAGCTCTTGATAGTAGTTTACTTTGTCGAAACTAACTTTATCATTCTTCAATAAACCTTGAGCTGAAATGTGACCTCCTTTATCTCCAGCAAATGCAACATAACCTCCCTTAATTGGGTGTACATCTGAGAGAAGAGATAGATGTCCAGTCATATGTCCCGAAACACCGCTATCCACTATCCAGGTGTTGTTTGTAGGTAGCCTGGTTCCCTGCATATCACATTAAAAGAATTAATTGATAATGGGAACCCACGCCCGGACGGCAGTAGGTTGTCCATTAACACCCATAGCTTGAACTTCCATCCATTTCCCATTTAAGTCAGGTGGAATCTCATCGTCTAAAACCATAAACTTAGACAGTTTAGAAGAAGCAACATTTCTCTTCTGGTTTTTCACATTTTGCTCATCTTCAGAGCGATTCACTCGTGGTCTGGTACGGGAAAAGTATTTCCTACGACTAGCTTTTTGCGAAGGTGATCGTGCCTTCAATTCATATGCTTTACCTCGATCACTTGATTCGGCAACTCTTGCCTCGGTATCCTTCTTAGGAACCTTAATCTTCACAGGTGAAATTGACCTATTGAAGTTCTTTCTCTTATAGTCTCCATAGACAACATTTGTCGTATGTCTTCTAGTGCGAACTTCATCACGAACAGGTGAACCTGTTCTGTGAGCATGTAGTGATCGGTGATCATCATATGTGAGGTCAATATTACGTCTTGGTGTTCTATACCTTGTAGGACAGTTAGCAGCAATGTGTCCAAACATACCACAACTAAAACATTGTCGAAATTCTCTATATCCTCTAGATTGATATTGATTATTAGAGTTAGAGGAAGAGGGATCTTGTGTTTTTGCAGACACAGGAGAAATGTTCGACCTCTTTTTAGGAACAGATTTAGATACAGGTTTAGGTGTAACCGGTGGAACCACTCTATTAGCGAACTTTGGATTTTTCATAATCCGAATTGGCTCATCAGGTGTTATCACCTTCCTTTTCTCCGACTTATCTCCTAGGCCAGTTTTATTATCTTCCTCATGATCTAAAGATCCTTCAGTGGTATCATCAGAAGGTGCATTCTCAGTTGAGCTACACTTTTTGTTCTTCTCAACATAGTCCTCATAACTAGGTGGAATACAGTCTTCTGGTCGTCCATCAACAACATTTGCATTAACAAATTTGTTCTGAAACGGTGGAGCTGCTACCTTTAAACCAATACCCTTTCCCTTGGTGCCATTCAATTCTACCATTAATGCATTCCATTGTGACGCACTTGCCCAACATTTCATCTTAATTGACATAGCTTCTAAATCAGCTTTAACACATTCATTTTCTTTCTTTAATTCATTTATTGTGTCAACACGTTTAACTAAAGCTTGATTTATATCAAAGTTATAACATTTCAGATCGTGAAGTTGTTTTTTATAAACTTTGATTTGCTCTTTCAACTCATTTTCAACCTTAGTGGTCACATGGTCAGCATGCCATTTTTCTTTCATTTCCTCATATGCCTTAGTTAAATTATCTATTGTCACCTTAGATTCAGCACATTTAACACATTCAATAATAGTAGATGGATCGGAAGATACCTGTTGAGCATTATTTGATGAGGAAGTCTCAGCCATAAATGCAAAGAAATCTATCTTTTTCCATCATTGAGCTCATCTTCTGATTCTGACGAGTCTGTAAGAAACTCTGAAGTATCAGCATCTTTACCTAAATGAATCTGCTCAAGTTTATCCCATATATTCTTAGCTCTTGTCAAACCGGAAACCTTTTCAAGATCACTAGCTGATAAGCACATCTTCAATAAGTCAACTGCTTGATTGTTCAATGCTTCAAAATCAGTTTTATCTACTCCAGTATGATCAACTTTATCTTCAACCTCTGATTCTGACGTCTTGTCCGAATCATCATCATCTGAACTTACACTCTCGAGATCTGAACCTTCACCCAAAAGAACTAACATCTCCAATTCAACAGCAATCATTCTACCGCATTCGGCTAATTCCTTATCAGCATCAACAAATGTTTCTTCACTATGATCTGCTTCTAGGCTGTCTTCAAACACTAAGGTATCACCATACTTATCCTTCCAACTGTTGAAGTAGTATTCCTCTGATGATGTCGGTGAAACACTTCCAGATTCAGGTGTACGAGGAACTGAATCACGTACCCTTTTGAATTTGCTCATAACTTGCTTCTGAACCTTCTCTCTTCGAATGGTTCTTGACAATTCTTCAGCTCTTTCAGTACGAGCAGTCAGCTTCTCAATTATGTTTTAAATAGTGACGCAGTCTTCTTCTACTTCGGTGATCTTTGCCATGTTGGCTTTAGGTTGCTGGTCAGCCACATTTAACTTCATAGACCAATCATCATCGTCTCCATGAATAACAACCAAAGATTTGTTTGGACTTTCAGTTGCATTAGCTTCATTTACTTTATCAGTAATGTAAATCTCATGTTTAGTTGAATGACTCTGAGAACTGTAGTTCTGATTCTTGAACGGATTACAATTACCCTGCTTCTTCTGTCTTGTGCACTGTCTTGAAAAATGACCTAATTCTCCACAGTTGTAACAAGTAACAGAATTCATGTCAAAACCCAGTTTTGTATCTTTGGTCAGACTGATCGGTTTCCCAGTTCGCTCTTCATAATCTCCAGCACGTCTCACAAGATTTGCCATACCCCACATAATATCCATCTTCTCAGCTTCGTTCTTATCAAGTTGATGATAATCTTCAGTTGTTAGATGAATATTACCTACGCAACCATCAAGATAACTATCATAAGAATTAACAAGGCTTGACAGCAAAGCTATATCTTCACTAATCTTTTCTTTCCCGGCTTTCCTCATGTTTTCGATCTTAAGTGCAGAAAGAACATCTGATGCAGTCGGCGTAGATGACTCAGTAGTATTCGAGGTAGGCTGTGATTGATTATTGAGTGAACATGGTGAAACTTGTGGTGGATACGAAGTTTGTTGAATAGGTGCACTGCTAACATTCAAACCATACATATTCTGATTGTTCGTAGCAAAAGCTGTTTGAAATGGTGCATGAGCCGACTTAGGCGGTGTGTAACCATTTGGACAGTACATTTTGGTGTCTTGAACTTGTTTAGACCTCTTGATTTTGTTTAACAACTCTTGTTCTTCTTCCTGAAGTCTTGTAATAAACGAGTTCACTGTAGCAGTAGCTAATTCTCCACTAGTTTTCATAGTTAATACAAAACCATTCCATTCTAATGGTAATGCTCCAGCTAGACATGTCACTTTGTCTTTCTCTTCAATAGTTACATCATGCTTATGTATTTCAGCTAGCAAATGACGATATATTTCAACCAATTCTGTAATAGACTCTCCAACTTGCCAGTGAAAACGATCAAACTCAGCTTTCAGCTCTAAACCTTTTCTCGTTATGTAAGATGAATTTCCTTCATTGAAAGTACGAAGTGCTTCCCATATCTTGAATGAATTATCATGACACAGAAATTGATGGAAAATCGAACCATCAAGAGCACTTGTCAAATTACAGTACATCTTTTTCTCCAAGTTATACTCCTCACGTTCTTCAGAAGGCATGTTGTGTAATGTATACAACTCATTCGTAACTGGTGAACGTGGCCATTGAAATTCGGTTTCAATGTACTTCCAAAGCTTCGTGTCCTGACCATCAGACCAAATCTTAAACCTCGACTTCCAAGTAGAATAATTATCCATATTCAGTAACCTCGGACATTTCGTACCACTTCCTGATTCACTCTCAACAAGGAGTAATCGTTGAGTCATATTCGTAATGCTCTGAACTAACGGTGCGGCCAACGCGTAATCATTTGTATTAAACATCTTGAAAACTTTACCAAAGGGTAAACCGTGCGGTTCAGGTTATCAATCGTACGTGTGATAGTATCAACCGTACGTGTGAAAGTATCAACCGTACGTGTCACAGAATCAAGCGTACGTGTTACTACTTAACCAACAAACCAAACACTAAGTATCAACCGTGCGAGTGACAATCACCCGTGTGATTACTCGTACGTGTCACAATCAACCGTTTGATCACCCGTGTGATCAGACTGTAGTCACTTAACCTCAAAAGGTTATGCTAACCCCTGCGTGTGAGTTCACGAGTGACGATCAACCGTGTGGTCAACCGTGCATGTGATCAAAAAATTTGACCCACTCGTGTGAACTTATGTTCAGCTCAAATCACCTAAAAACCCTAAAAATTGATGTTAAACCTCAATTTCTTCGTCCAAAAGCTGGATTAGCACTAAACAAACATAAACACACTCTCTAATTACAATTACACACGTAAAAATGATTCCTTTTTAATTAAAATCACTTTTATCTCAAAAACCCAAATAATAAACCCTATTAATCACCAAAAATCACTTGATGATGTTGAAATCACAACCAACCCTCTGATATCAATGATGAAACATGACTAGGAACTTCGAGATCAACAGGTTTAATTCACACAAAGGCGGAATTAGTGAATCAAACCAATCAAAGTGAATATGGGTAGCTTTTTGGGATTAAATTAGTCAAACCACAACAAGGATTGTGATTAAATTAATGCCTAGAGCTATTATTCACTACCAGGAGTGATTTGGGTTGAGAGAGAATTGGATCTGGTGAACCAGATCTGAGTGATTGTGTGTGAGAGAGGTTTAACCTAAAATGAAGAACATAAGACTTTATATACCCCTGCTGTTGACTCACCCGTACGAGTCATCCATCACATGTACGAGTTGGCTTCATCAGCCATACGGGTGATCACTCACTCGTGTCTTCTCATTCAGGTTATAATTATGACTTAGCTCAGCATCAACCGTGCGTATGAGCCTGTCAGCCGTACGAGTGATGCTTCACTCGTACGTCTGACTAAGTCTAACATAGTCAAACATTCATATCGCGTTCCTGCAGTACCTGTAACCACATACAAACACAGATAGGATAATAACGAGCGATCATGGTATCCCATAAACTGAAGTACTAATCACAAACGTAGGCAAGATGTCTAGGGACTTACAGAACATGCATCAACATTAAGATATTGATACACTATGTTTAATCATGATAAATGAAAAGTAAACATGTCATTAAGTGTATTAACAATGAACTACATATGTAAAAACAAGACTACTAACTTAATGATTTCGAAACGAGACATATATGTAACGATTATCGTTGTAACAACATTTAACTGTATATATATCATACTAAGATATATTAATATATCATAATATCATGATAATGTAATAATTTAACATTTCTTTAGATATAATAAACAATGGGTTAACAACATTTAACAAGATCGTTAACCTAAAGTTTCAAAACAACATTTACATGTAACGACTAACGATGACTTAACGACTCAGTTAAAATGTATATACATGTAGTGTTTTAATATGTATTCATACACTTTTGAAAGACTTCAAGACACTTATCAAAATACTTCTACTTAACAAAAATGCTTACCATTACATCCTCGTTCAGTTTCATCAACAATTCTACTCGTATGCACCCGTATTCGTACTAGTACAATACACAGCTTTTAGACGTATGTACTATTGGTATATACACTCCAATGATCAGATCTTAACAGCCCATGTGAGTCACCTAACACATTTGGGAATCATCATTTGGCAACTAGCATGAAATATCTCATAAAATTACAAAAATATTAGTAATCATTCATGACTTATTTACATGTAAACAAAATTACACATCATTTATATCTAATCCATATACCAACGACCAAAAACACCTACAAACACTTTCATTCTTTAATTTTCTTCATCTAATTGATCTCTCTCAAGTTCTATCTTCAAGTTCTAAGTGTTCTTCATAAATTCTATAAGTTCTAGTTTCATAAAATCAAGAATACTTCCAAGTTTGCTAGCTTATTTCCAATCTTGTAAAGTGATCATCCAACCTCAAGAAATCTTTCTTATTTACAGTAATATATCTTTCTAATACAAGTTAATACTCATATTTAAACTTTGATTCAATTTCTATAACTATAACAATCTTATTTCGAGTGAAAATCTTACTTGAACTTGTTTTCGTGTCATGATTCTGCTTCAAGAACTTTCAAGCCATCCAAGGATCCTTTGAAGCTAGATCTATTTCTCTCATTTCCAGTAGGTTTATCCACAAAACCTGAGGTAGTAATGATGTTCATAACATCATTCGATTCATATATATAAAACTACCTTATTCGAAGGTTTAAACTTGAAATCACTAGAACATAGTTTAGTTAATTCTAAACTTGTTCGCAAACAAAAGTTAATCCTTCTAACTTGACTTTTAAAATCAACTAAACACATGTTCTATATCTATATTATATGCTAACTTAATGATTTAAAACCTGGAAACACGAAAAACACCGTAAAACCGAACATACGCCGTCGTAGTAACACCGCGGGCTGTTTTGGGTTTGATAATTAAAAACTATGATAAACTTTGATTTAAAAGTTGTTCTTCTGGTAAAATGATTTTTCTTATGAACATGAAACTATATCCAAAAATCATGCTTATACTCAAAGTGGAAGTATGTTTTTCAAAATGGTCATCAAGACGTCGTTCTTTCGACTGAAATGACTACCTCTTACAAAAATGACTTGTAACTTATATTTCCGACTATAAACCTATACTTTTTCTGTTTAGATTCATAAAATAGAGTTCAATATGAAACCATAGCAATTTGATTCACTCAAAACGGATTTAAAACGAAGAAGTTATGGGTAAAACAAGATTGGATATTTTTTGATTGTTGTAGCTACGGGAAATATTGTAACAATTCTATACAAATCATATCCTAGCTAACTTATATTGTATTATACATGTATTCTAATATATTATGTAATCTTGGGATACCATAGACACGTATGCAAATGTTTTGACATATCATATCGACCCATGTATATATAATATTTGGAACAACCATAGACACTCTATATGCAGTAATGTTTGAGTTAGCTATACAGGGTTGAGGTTGATTCCAAAAATATATATATTTTGAGTTGTGATCTAGCCTGAGACGTGTATACACTGGGTCGTGGATTGATTCAAGATAATATATATCAATTTATTTCTGTACATCTAACTATGGACAGCTAGTGGTAGGTTACTAATGAGGACAGCTGACTTAATAAACTTAAAACATCAAAATGTATTAAAAATGTTGTAAATATATTTTGAACATACTT
Source organism: Rutidosis leptorrhynchoides (assembly GCF_046630445.1). Lineage (NCBI taxonomy): Eukaryota > Viridiplantae > Streptophyta > Magnoliopsida > Asterales > Asteraceae > Rutidosis > Rutidosis leptorrhynchoides. The sequence continues at coordinate 118,094,590 of NC_092337.1, forward strand.
TGATATATATATATATGTATATATTTGTTATAGGTTCGTGAATCGACCAGTGGCCAAGTCTTACTCCCGACGAAGTAAAAATCTGTGAAAGTGAGTTATAGTCCCACTTTTAAAATCTAATATTTTGGGATGAGAATACATGCAGTTTTATAAATGTTTTACGAAATAGACACAAGTAAATGAAACTACATTATATGGGTGAATGATCGAAGCCGAATATGCCCCTTTTGCTTGGTAGCCTAAGAATTAGTAAACCGATCTACTAATTGGCGCGAATCCTAAAGATAGATCTATTGGGCCTAACGAACCCCATCCAAAGTATCGGATGCTTTAGTACTTCGAATTCGTTTTTATCATGTTCGGAGGATTTCCCTGAATGATAGGGGATATTCTTATATGCATCTTATTAATGTTGGTTACCAGGTGTTCACCATATGAATGATTTTTATCTCTATGTATGGGATGTATATTGAAATATGAAATCTTGTGGTCTATTATTATGATTTGATAATATATAGGTTAAACCTATAACTCACCAGCATTTATGTTGACGTTTTAAGCATGTTTATTCTCAGGTGATTATTAAGAGCTTCTGCTGTTGCATACTAAAATAAGGACAAGATTTGGAGTCCATGCTTGTATGATATTATGTAAAAACTGCATTCAAGAAACTTATTTTTGATGTAATATATTCTTATTGTAAACCATTATGTAATGGTCGTGTGTAAACGGTATATTTTAGATTATCATTATTTGATAATCTACGTAATGCTTTTTAAACCTTTATAGATAAAATAAAGGTTATGGTTGTTTTAAAAATGAATGCAGTCTTTGAAAAACGTCTCATATAGAGGTCAAAACCTCGCGGCGAAATCAATTAATATGGAACGTTTATAATCAATATGAACGGGACATTTCAAACACGCCCTTAGCCTTGTAGCGTTGTGCCACCCTCGCCCCAACACCAGTAGTAAGAGATGCAATAGGTTGGTCATCCTGAGTATCAACATCGATGGGAGCTTCAACTTGCTTCGTTATCTCCTTAGTTTTTGCCTTGGATGAACTCACTTCACCATGATCAGCCTTCGGTTTGCTAGATATCTCCATAAAACCAGAACACATATGACAACCAAGATCCTTCACAATGTTTGACCTAGCTTGAACAGCAACAGTATACTCTTTCAACCCTTGAGCCTTGACAACATTCCTCAAAGACATCTCTGCAAAAAATACAACAAATAAATGTAAGAAGTTAGAAAAACAAACACCCATAACAACAAAACCCAATACAATGCAACATACCCTGTTCCCCACACAAGAACACAGGATTAGCAGTACCCTCCTCCCATCTAAGTGCCATCCCTAACTTAAAAAGTATAGCATCGGGGTACGTAGAAGGAATGATGGGATGTTTACAAATTCGCTTAAATAAAGCATCTTCATCAGAAATGAAAGGAACAAGATTTTTATACTCCTTGGGGACAAATGCCCTTGTGGGATCAGAGACAAAAGGGTGCTCCTTTGGAAACAAGAAAGACTTTTTCAAAAAGATAAAGGAGCATTTCCAGTTTCGAATATCAGGAAATTGAGGAGCAAAACAGTAAACAAGAGGAGGAGCCCCTTTTTGGCTCTTTCGTTTCTGAACAGTAACTCAATCACCGGTATCGCCGGTGCGAAAGAAGCGGCGAAACAACTCAACAGTAGGCTCTCCACCGTAGGCCCTACACATTACTTCAAAAGACATAACCTTCTTCGAGGCCAAGGGATGAAAAACAGAGATATTCACCTTAAAATAATCTAGGACACTAAGGAAAAAAGAAGAAATAGGAACCCTAACGTTACACTCCGTAAACAGCTGGTATACATACCAACATAACCCTTAGGATGTTTTAAGATATGCTTGTTACTAACAGGAATAAGCATATCACCAGGTTTTAAACAAAGTATCTCAAGCAGATATGATAGCAAAGGAGGCTTAACCTCGCTAAAAGAAGCCTCAATGCCACGTTTTGACATGATAAAAATAAACAAAAAGACGAAGAAAGAAAAGCGTGAGAGAAATCTGTAAGTACCTTAGTATGCGAAGATGGAAGAATTCCGGAAAAATGGAGTTTTTGAAAAGAGATGAAGAAAAAATAGAGGGAGAGAATGCAGTGTTTTACCCTTAAGAAAGGTGAAGGTGTAGCCGTCAAATCAAACTGCAGGAAACCCTTGGTAACCGTAATCTAATGGACGATCGTACCCCTGGCAGCAAAGCATAAAAGATTCCTTCATTAAGGGTATAATAGTAATATCGGGGACAAGGACTTTAACCAGTGCAGTTAAACGTCAAATCACAGCAGCAGAAATGATTACTACTAAGTTTAACTTTATGGCTTATATATCGGTAGTAACGCTTCGTAAAATTAAACTGGGGGCTTGATAATGTACCCCACCTCCTGTTCGTTTACCAGCTTTGCAGTTTACTTCGGAGGATTTTGCTACAACGCATAGTACGAAGAAAACATCAGCTACAATTAACGAGGTTCAGAAATCAGAGCAAGAATAGTGATCTTGGAGCCCATAAACCTCGGTCAATTACAAAGACAAGCTAGCCAAACTATTTCTAGCTCGGCTGCACGCTCGTACAACAAAGGAAAGGGACAAGGTTGCTTTCCTTTGCAGGCTTACGAAAAGGGAAAGGTCAACTAATATTTCAAAACCATTGGGAACTAGCGAGCTGGAATAGGAAGCCACTCCAATCCACTTATAAATAGAATAGAATGCATGATACATTCCACATTCAACATACACACTCATATTAACACCATATGTCATACTACTTACTTCGGTGGCGTAAAACAATTACCTGATTGTTACCTTCGGGGAATCGCCAGCAAATGAAGCTAACCCATAATCACCCAATCTCATATTTCAATGACTAGGATATCCCCATATCAATACTAGACCGCCGGTTATTGTACAAACAACCCCTTTTCTAACTATGAAGAGGAAGATATTACTTCAAGTCTGTAAGATCTAAACCAACTATTTTTTTATCACATTAACTTAAGACAAAAAGAATCCAGCATCATTGACAATGGCAATCCAAAACATTTTAAGAAAGCCTTTGCACCAATCAACTTAGCTTTGTGAATTGTGATTAAGGATTTTAGGAAAGCTTTTACACAATTTAAATCACTATTGCATCTCGCCAACGCAAGTAGGATATGCAATCAACTTTAGAGCACTTGATATGTTAGGTTATCTATAAATCATATGTAACTAATTAACACGATTTATTGTTCTATTGTTCTATTGTTCTATTTCATTTTGAGATTTCCCAAATTAATTGTCTACTTCTATGAATGAATAAGAATAATGTGATAAAAATCTTTTGTGTCCCTACTTTATTCATATAGGACAAAAAGATAGGTAAAAAGTAAGGGTAAGACTGAAAAGTTGACAAAAATATACATGTGACATGTACTTTTTCTTAAATTATATGTTTTGTCTGTAACAATAGATTTGAGACGAAAAAGTAATGCATGTAGGTTGATTATTAACGGAATACATACTACTTTCAATGAACGCATGCACTAACTGATAGGGATACCCTAGTCCATTACAAGAGGAGCATGTTGGGTAATCTTGAAGCTCAAAGCCTGGTCTGTTATCGAAAATAGAATTCTATTATTGGGCCACTAAGATAGTAAGAAGTCCAATTAGTAAATATGGCAGATGGATAAACATCGCATTTGTTTAGTAGCTATTGGTATATGTTTAATTTAATTAAATGTGAGTAAGGTCATGTTGACCGAGTTCCATGTTGCACGTCATGTTAAATTAGGAGTATGCGATTTTATTTAAGAGTCATGGGTAGTAGTAGCAAGAAAATAGGAATTAGTTGTTTTGTACTATGGCTATTTAATAGTCTTGATCAAGTAAATATAAATAGGCACGAGAGGTTGGGGTTCGACATGTTGGGGTTTCTGAGTTAACTGCTTTCAGGGGTTTACTTGGTGGGCCAATCATCGGGGGTTTGTCTATGGGTTTCTGGTTGATGCGGTCTCGAGGCGAATGATCTGGGTTTACCTGATGAACGATTTGGTACCGTTTCTGAGTTCAGGGGCGATGCATTTGGCGTGGGACTTGTGGATTGAGGTTTGTAGTTGTTTTCTTCGATTCGAGATCCGTGGGATGCATGGATTGTTGGTTGCAGTTGCTATCTTCAGTTCAGGTGAGGTCTTTTTTCAGGGTTCGGTGATCTAGGCGGCGGTTACTTCAAAGAAGCAGCACCTTCGTGTTCTATTTCTTGTTTGTGTAGGGGTTCTCCCGAGTTTGTTTGTGTTTCGATTTCGTTGTATTCAATTCTAGTGTAGGAGGTCTAGCATTTTCAATTAAGCCATTTATCAATTCATGTAACGCCCTAGATCATCGGATCTATTTTTTCTTTATTCATAGTATATCGTTTTTTCGCCAAAAAATAAAATAAAATAGGCACAAGAGATTTTAAAAATTTATTCTATGATGCATTTTGTTCTTCATTGTTATTTTGCATAGTAAATTTATTTAATAATAGAGGCAGTGAATACACAATATATATATATGTGTATATTATGAGCATGTTTCAATAATTGGTATCCAGCGCATGTAGTAGATCCTAGTTCGCAAGAAGGTCGACAGAAGGCAATAGCAGAAAAGTGTAGCAGAAAGCAGTTGAAGTAGCAGGGATGATCACAAATGATTTGATCACCGAAAAAGCAATAGAAAATTAAGTAGCAATCTGATCGAAGCAGGAAGATCAGATGAAGTAGCAGTAATAGTAGTGGATACAAAGGAAGCAGTTTAGCAGAGCAGATCAGCAGATAATGGTACCAGCAGTTAACGCATCGATGCAGCATGTGATCACAATAAGTGATCATAAGCAGTCAACAGAATAGCAGAAAATCATCACCAGTAGAAAGATGCAGCAGGTGATCACAATCGGTGATTAAAAGCAAGTAGCATGTAGCTTGCGGCAGTAATGATCATAATTGTTTTGATCTGAAAAAATAAGCAGTAGTAGTAAGCATGTCAACAGTAGAATGACAGTCGCAGCAAATAGAAAGCAAACGCAGGTTTCAGCAGCAGGAAATTTCTCGTAGCATGTAGCGAGAAACTAGTCAGCAAGATGTAGCAAGTCGAAAGAGGCTTGGTTCAAGATTATAGGGGTGAATATTTGGTAATCTTGAAGCTCAAGGTCTGATCCGTTATTGAAAATAGAATTCTTAATATTATTGGGCCACTAGCATAGTAAGAAGTCCAATTAGTAAATATGGAAGATAGATAAACATCGCATTTGCTTGGTAATTATTGGTATATGTTTAATTTAATTAAATGTCAGTAGGTCATGTTGACTTAGGAGTAGGTGATTTTACTTAGGAGTCATGGGTAGTAGTAGCAGCTAGAAAATAGGAATTAGTTGTTTTGTACTATGACTATTTAAAAGTCTTGATCAAGTAAATAAAAAGAGGCATGGTAAATATTAAAATGTAGTCTTTTGGTGCATTTTGTTCTTCATTTTATTTTGCATAGTAAATTCATTTAATAATAGAGGCAGTGAATACCCAATATATATGTGTATATTACGAGCATGTTCCAACAGAGCCCACTAACAAGGTTAGGCCCAAGAGACAAATAATAAGCCAAGTGGAAATCAAATGCAACATGCAAAGTAAGAAATGCAAAGTAACAAGTCAGTTAGTGTTAAGTTGTTAGGACTGTTATAGTTGTTAGGGCAAACAATTATAATATATAGAGGGCTCAGTTGCTGTAATTCATATCGAATACATCTGAATTGAAGTCAAATTTCTATTTTCCCTCTATTTGATTCTTGGAGACTAGACCATCTCGAATAGGTATATAAGTAATCCAAAGAAATTACATAGACATGCTCATAAGAAATCTATTTCCCTTGTATACTATTAGCCACCCAATATTTGATCTTTCCCTTCACAACTCCGTTCATTACCGGTACGCTTATTTAAAAAAAAAAAAAAAAAAAAAAAAAAATACCTTCGTCACTCCCTCTCTCCTTCTCCTTCTATTACCCCGTATTTGTTTTTACTCTGCAATTCATCTTCCTAACCTATTTCTTCTCACCCATTAATTAGTGAATCGATGATGTTGGCCCAATTTATGATATTTCTTTGATTCATTATAATCCATTGGAGATGTGGCTACAAATTAGGGTTTCGGTACACAACTTATCTATCTTCGTTTAGTGCAACTGAACAACAATTTATTTTCTATGAATCTTTATAATCGAGTGATGATGTTGGCCGATTTTAGGGTTTTTATCCGATTCATTATAATCGACTGAAGATGTAGGCAGAAATTATGGTTTCACCCTCGCCAGCACTGTTGGAGCCAACATTGCCACTGTCGTCCTTGCAAGCGTTTGGTGGTATCACTTCGGTAACATTATCTACTTCATTGCATTTTTTACAATTTGCCTTTTCTTCGTAACAAATTACGGTGTTAAGTTTTTACGAATTTATACATGCATTTTTTGGCTAGGTTTTATGCGATTTTAATGGTTAAAATAAAGTGTTTTAGTGGGTTTTCATATATATATTAAGTGTGGAAGAAGATTGCGAGAAAAGATGATAAAAGATGCTGAAAATGCTAAAAAAATCGACTCTTGCGAGCTGTTACGAAATTGGCCATAACTTGAGCATACGACCTCCGATTGAGGTGATTTAAAAACCCATATGTTCGTATTTCAGAGGACTACAACTTTGATTTTTTATGGATTGGTGTAATTTACGCCACTCTTGGCGTAAAGTACAACATTGATAGTTGGAAGATAGTGAAAAAATGTCACTTGGGGGGGCTTTTTCATCAGATTTTGAGTAGAGAGCATAAACTCTAAACACCAAAATTCATCTATTTTCAAGAATCAAAAGCAAGATCTTCACGAATCATCAACAATCCATCATGTTCTTCATCATCATTATGCTCGACTAAGTTCCTTTATTTATTCCTTCCAGTGAACTTTTAGTGTATTATTTATTCATTCAAGTATGTGTGTGGTTTATGATTTTGTAAGGATTATGTCATTTGAATTATAATTTTGTAAACTGTTCAAGTGATTGTTTAATGCAAGTTTGTTGATTTTGATTGTTGCAAGACGTAATATTGTGATTTAACAATTGTGCTTATTTCACTTAGTGTTTACTTAGATTAAGGACAAAGAAAAGTGTTTATGTTACATAATCGTTTCCAAGAGAAATGCTTTAATGACTTTAAGAATTCATGTCTATGTGATTTAGATAATAACTTGATAAGCACACATGTTTGTTGAATGAATGATACCTAATTGGGATTTGGGAGGGATAAAGGTTTTTATCCATTAATAACAATTTTTACAATTTTAATCTTTTGCTTATGCTTTTTTCTTTAAACCATTAAAGCTTAATTTTCTTGTTTAATATTCTTAATTAGTAAAGGTGCTTTAGTTTAATCAAAACAACTCCTGAAAATTGCTTGCTTTTAACCACAAGCTCCCGTGGAACGAACCTTACTTGCCCTAACTAGTTTAAGGTAATTAAGTTATTTTTGACGTGTACTTCGACACCCATAAGATCTATCTGATATATGTTTCGCGTTTTGACTTTTGAGGGGTTTGTGGGTTTGTTCGCATTGTTAAAGCACTTGTGATGTTCATGCTTGTTTATTGTTGTTTATTGTTGTTTGCGTCTTTGCTAGCATTTCTATGTTTATTGTTGTTTGCGTCTTTGCTAGCTTTTCTAGTTGACGTGCTTGTATAGATTTTATTTTGTTTGCCTAATTTTGGTAGCTAGGTTGTTGGTTGTTGTTCCGTCAAGCTAGTTATTCATTCTCGTTTAGTTTGTTGTTATTTAGTTGCGAGACATTTTATGGGGTTGGTTTTGGTGTATTTACTTTTGAAAGGTCATTCATTCTTGATGAAAGGTCCCAGTATCTATGAAAGTTTTATCGTTTTTAACCAAAAAATAGAAAATAACACAACATGTACGATCGTCGACCATATCTTTAATTTTCATCGATACACATCAAACAAATCACCTACAAACATATATTAGAATTGATGGACTAAACTTTCTCTGAATAAGACACTTGAAACTATGATTATGATTTAATGGACTACACAATTGGGCCTGTTCAGACGGAGTTTCAAAATACAATTAAACACTACTTCAAGGGAACTGGGATAACGCAAAGAGGACTCGCTTTTTGTAACGTGAGTCCAAACTTTTCTTTCAAGTCTAGAGTCTCGGTTTGAGTTTGAGAATCAAGAATCCAATCAAAATTATTGAGTAAAGATCCCAACATCACATGACTGACACGATTACCCAGTGGCAAACCGGGACATAGTCTTCGTCCAGCTCCAAATGGAATTAACTTAAAATCCATACCTCGAACATCAAGTCCAGATGTTAAGAACCTCTCTGACTTAAACTCCAATGGTTCGTCCCAAATGTTCGGGTCTCGCCCTATGTCCCAAACATTGTCAAGAACTTGTATATTCTCGTGACGACCCGGAAATTTCCGACTAAATTTAAACTTAATTTTATATGGTTTCGACATGATAAGCAAGTCTATTTAATTGAATCTAAAAATTTTGAACTGTTTTCATACAATCATTTAATTTCGACCATTTCCGACGATTCACGAACTATTACATATATATATATATATATATATATATATATATATATATATATATATATATATATATATATATATATATATATATATATATATATATATATATATATATATATATATATATATAGTGGTAGGATCAAGAGGGAAGTAACCAATCGGGGGGAAGCGAGGGGAAGCAAAAACTTTTTTTTTTCGTTTTTTGAAAAAACTTTGTTCACGAACATTATAGATGGGATGAAAATATGAACATTTAGTAGAGACACTTTGTGATAAATGTTTTTATTTTGGCGAGAAAACGCTCGAAGAAGTAATATATAACAATTATCGTATTTTTCGAGCTATGTTGAGGTTTTAGCTATTGGGGTTTAGATATTAGGGTTTATAGGGTTTAGATATTAGGGTTTAGAAATTTAGGGTTTAGGGTTTAGATTTAGGATTTAGATTGAGTTTTTAACACGAACGGTTTAGAGTTTAGGATTTAGGGTTTAGGGTTTGGTGTTTTGGGTTTATGGAATAAACCCAAAACACCAAACTCTAAACCCTAAACCCTAAACCCTAAACCCTAAACCTAAACTCTAAATCGGGCTAAAATTTACTTCACAAAACATGAAGAAAAAAAAACGTTCATATTTTTCACGAACAATATTATCTTGAATGTTATTTTTATTGATCGTTTTCCCGTCTAAATAATAACATTCATCACGAAGTGTCTCTTCTAAATGTTCATATTTTCGTGTGATCTTGATGCCGGAAAAAAAATTCCAAAAAAAACAAAAAAAATAAAAATTTGCTTTCCCTCCGCTTCCCCCCGATTGGTTACTTCTCCATTGATCCTGCCCCTATATATATATATATATATATATATATATATATATATATATATATATATATATATATATATATATATATATATATATATATATATATATATATATATATATATATATATATATATATATATATATATATATATATATATATTACTTTGAAATATAGTTTGATATAATATATGATTTAAATTATAAAATGATATAGGAGATAATAAAATTTATTATTAAAATAAATCTATATATATACATAAAAAGTATATTAAATATATATTTTGTGATTTTGAAGTTATTTAGTAAAAAACGATAACGCTCAATTGTCATATTGATTGATAATAAACGAGTTAAAAAGAAACTTATGTAATTTTAAAATAAACAGTGATCCGAAAATGAGTTCTATAAATTTTAGGCATACTAAAATTGTATTTAGGATCTAGTTATTTAATTTTAACACTTTTTATATTTTACCCATAAATGAGAGGGATAGTTGATGCAATTTTTATTTAATAAATTAATGATCGAATTTTATACCATAATGACCAAAATAAATAAAACTATTTAAATTAAAAATATGAGATTTTTCTGAACACTTTTATCCGCCACTGATTTCGCATGATACACAGTCCGTGAAAACTGTCGGTAGATGAAGTTAAAATCTTAGGATGCTTTCTATTTCAATTCACACGTTTATTAGACCACTCCCTATAGTTCATTACCCGCTTATTACCCGCTCATTACCCGTCATTACCCGTAATTAACCATAGGCACGAGCTTGTTACCCGCTTTAGTTACCTGCATCCACCATCAATTTAACAGAAGTTTTAAGTTTAGTTATAAGAATTGTGGGTCCAGTGGCTTTTTATTGTTGGACTTGATGCTTTATTGCTTGTACGTTGTATATTAAGAGGAGTATTGTTTTAGCCATTGTAGGCAGTGTTTAATTATGAGTTAGTTATAGGATATTGGTGTTGATGTGGCACTGATGTGGAAGATTAAGAGAATGAATAGTTTAGTTACGATAGGGAGTGGCCTTAAATTTATATTATTAATTATGTGCCACTTGATAAATATGATAGCTACATAGATATTATATATACTGCATATGCATATAGTATGCATAAGCAAACCACTAATCATCTATCTATCTCCTACCTAGTCTTTAATCAAATCAAAAATGAACACCAATCTAATTTCCTATTTCATTTTGGCCGTACCATTCCTTGCCACACAGTTTTCTTCCCAAAACTACAACTCATTTTTTTTTATGAATTATATCATCAAGTCTTAGCTTAAACAAAGGAAACAAGATATATTTTGTCTACCCATTAAGTCCTGCAAATGTTAAGAAGGGCAGAGGAGTTTATGTACACTTTTTTTTTTATTTCTTTCTTTATATCACTACATCAATTTGATATATTTGTATATATATAAAAGTGTGTTCTATGGATTCATGTAAAACCATTATCACTTCCATCCACCCTTAGCCGAAACAACACCACTAACCCACCTCTCTTACACACACACACTCTAACCATCATCATGAACAACCCATAACCGCCATGGGAAAACACCACCTCCGGCCACTGTTCAGGTATGATAAACCACCATAATCCACTACAAAAATTGGCACCACCCTTGTTATGTTCTCTCCTGTTTACTACTACATACTACTACTACACTATCGGTTTCTTTTGAACAATCACCTTGAAGAACCTTAACAACCACCACACCCTCACCCTTATTCTTCGTGAAAATCACCTCATCACCACCGGGAACCACCACACCACCACCACCTACGCCACCCGTTTCATTTTTCTTCTTGTTTCGTTTGCTACAAACAACCAAACCACCAACACCACGACTACTACTATGCTTTGTTTACTGTTGGTTTCGATTCATTTAATAAGAAACCACCACTACAAATACTTGAACGTTTCTTTTTACTCTTCAATCACGAAACCCATTTAAAGATGAACAGTAACAAGGGTGATGAAATTCGTTGTTACTGTTGCTGGTGCAGTATGTGGCTGTTTCTATTGCTACTAAAACAAGGATGATGCGAAGAAGATGATGAGGAGGTAGGATAAAGATGATGAAAGACGTGATGATAAACGAAATAAGATAATTATGGTAGAGCATAAAATGATGATGAGGTTGATCATGATAAAGATGATGCTATGTATGATGATGATCCACGAATGATGAACCTGTGTTGTTATCTTCTTGTTCGAACAAACCACAAACCCAAAACATCACCTATCTGCTACTACTACAGCTTGTAAACTACTTGGGCCGTTTATTTGATAAAAGGCTAACCAAGGTTATTTGGGCTTATCTTACTACTTGGGCTTTTAAGGAAACTTGGGCCACTAGCTGCTAACTCATCGATTTTTCTGTTTCTGGTTCTTATTCGATGACAAAACAAACACACACACATTATTTAAGTTATTATTATTACATAATAGCATTATTATTAAGATAGGATGATGATAATTAAATGAGGATATACGGTGTATGTATAAGATGATGATTAGGATATTATAATGATAACTAAGATAATGATGATGGTGGTAACAAAGAGAATGATTTGGATGTGATGATGATGATAAAGAACCGAATGTGATGATGATGATAAACACGTTTATAATGATGATGATTATAATGTTATAATAACAATGGTGAGATGAAAAAGAAGATAAAGAATGCTGAGGCGGTAGGTTAAAATAATCAGTGAGAACTAAATCAAGAATGTTACGATTGGTTCATGGTTAGGTGTGTTTGGTTTAAGCGAGAGGTCGTGGGTTCGAGCCCGGGCAAGGGCAGTTATTTTTTTAGGCTTGTTACATTAAGGTAGCCTTTCTACTATCTTTATTATTATTATTATTATTATTATTATTATTATTATTATTATTATTATTATTATTATTATTATTATTATTATTATTATTATTATTATTATTATTATTATTATTATTATTATTATTATTATTATTATTATTATTATTATCATAAATATTAGTATTATTATTAGTAATATTATTATCATATTAGTTATTAATATAAATATTAGTATTATTATTAGTAAAACCATTAGTTTTATAGTTATTATTATCAGTATTCATTATTATTAAAATTATCATTTTCAATAAAGTTATCATTTTTATTATTATTATTAAAAGTATTATTAAGATTATCATTATTTCTATCATTATTATTAAAAGTACCATTTTTATAAAAAATTATCATTTTTATTATTATAAATATTATTATTATTATAGGATGAAACAACTTTTTATTTATTATTATCAATATTATTTTGTCAAGTAACTATTAGTTATATAAAACCATATTTACTACATATAACTTAACTATATTAATATTTTTATAATAAATATTAATAAATGTAATTAATTAGGTTATTAATGAAACACATAATTAAAATAACAATTAATTCACTAATAATATATAAATTTATTCGATTACAATTATGTGTGTTAATATATATACAAATGATATAGGTTCATGAATCCGAGGCCAACCCTACATTTGTTCAATGACGTCAAATGTATTTTTACTACAAAATACAATATAGTGAGTTTCATTACTCCCTTTTTAAATGCTTTTGCAATATACATTTTTGGGACTGAGAATACATGCGTTTTTTTAAATGTTTTACGAAATAGACACAAGTAATCGAAACTACATTATATGGTTGAATGATCGAAGCCGAATATGTCCCTTTTTGCTTGGTAGCCTAAGAATTAGGGAACATCACTAATTTTGAGAATTAGTGCACCCCTAATTGACGCGAATCCTAAAGATAGATCTATTGGGCCTAACAAACCCCATTCAAAGTACCGGATGCTTTAGTACTTCGAGTTTTTATATCATGTCCGATGGATGTCCCGAAATGATGGGGATATTCTTATATGCATCTTGTTAATGTCGGTTACCAGGTGTTCAATCCATATGAATGATTTTTGTCTCTATGCATGGGACGTATATTTATGAGAAATTAAAATGAAAATCTTATGGTCTATTAAAATGATGGAAATGATTATTTATGTTAAACTAATGAACTCACCAACCTTTTGGTTTACACTTGAAAGCATGTTTATTCTCATGTATGAAAGAAATCTTCCGCTGTGTATTTGCTCATATTAGAGATATTACTTGGAGTCATTCATGACATATTTCAAAAGACGTTGCATTCGAGTCGTCGAGTTCATCAAGATTATTATTAAGTCAATTATAGTTGGATATATTATGAAATGGTATGCATGCCGTCAACTTTCGATGTAATGAAAGTTTGTCTTTTAAAAACGAATGCAATGTTTGTAAAATGTATCATATAGAGGTCAAGTACCTCGAGATGTAACCAAGTGTAATGTACTCGTCCTGATGGATTAGGACGGGTTATGAAAATTCTTAGGCACGGTGTAACGATTTAAGTTGACTTATTTCAATTTTTCTGGGTATCAAGAAGGGGGCTGGTGGGTGAATCCTTAGTGTTTCCTTCACAACGCAACATAGGTAGGGTAGTTTAGATATGTCACTCTCATGTATGATATTTCCTTTACCAATAACTTCTTTTAGTTCCTCTTTAACTTTTACTAGTGTGTGCGTGTTGCGTAGTACATCTGTCATTGCCCATACTACTGAGTTTGAAGTCGTATCAGTGCCAGCAACAAACAATCCTACACTAGTCGTAGAACAAAACATTACTATGATTATATTAGATGATGTAAAATAGAATTATTAGATATAGTTGTTGGATGTGAAGGATATCAAAAACGAGTCGAAGGAATCGGTTCAAAGGAGGAGGTGTGTCGCGACCTTTAATGGCGCGACGCGGCCGAACACAAGAATAGAGCATCAGATTGAAGAAAAATATGTCCGAGGTTTTGCCTTAAAGGCGTGCCGCGGCTCCCTATAGGCGCGGCGCGGCTCGTCTGACGGGAGTTTCCATATTGACGATTTTCTTATTCTCCAAGTAGTTTCTTTGTTGTTTTTTGGCCTATATAAGCATACCATTGTAACCCCTAACATGTATCACGAATTATATCAATAAAATCTCCTTTGTTGGTCCGTGGATTAAAGTAATCGACATTCGATTACATATAACCACGTTAAATCTCGCATTTTTTAATTCTTTCATTATTGTTCTTTCGTTTGTCGATTGTGAAAGAGTAATTCTCTGGAATTACTCTATTGTTTGGGTCCTATAATCCTTACAATTGGTATCAGAGCTCAAGGTTCGTGTTGGGATCGATGGAGGAATACGGTAAATTGAAGATTGAGCAGTTTGATGGCAAATACTTCGCCTTTTGGAAGATGCAAATAGAATACTACTTCTATTAAAAGAAACTTCAGCAACCTTTGTTGGAGACCAAACCCGAAGGCATGAATGATGCAGATTGGATGCTTTTGAATCGTCAAGCTTTGGGTGTAGTTCGTCTTGTACACGCCAAGAACGTTGTTGGTAATATTATGAACGAAAAGACAACGTTTAATTGTTTGAAGGCACTCTCCAACATGTATGAGAAACCTACGGCGGCGAATAAGGTTTTTCTCATGCGACAATTGTTCAATATGAAGATGAAGTAAGGTATGAGTGCAACGGATCATATCAGCAAATTCAACAATCTTGTTTCAAGATTAGAGTCGGTTGAAATCAAATTTGATGAACTAAAAGCACTAATCTTGCTTTCATCATTACTAGAAAGTTGGTCGAGTACGGTTACAGTGGTTAGTAGCTCTACCGGTACTACTAAGCTTGCGTATGAAGGAATTAGGGATTTAATTCTCGGTGAAGACACTCGTAGGAGAAGTTCGGGGGAATTGTTATCCGGTTCTTTGTTAAGTACCGACAACCGTGGTATAAAAATTGATCACGGTGTGAAGAATAGTAAAGGGAAGTTCAAGAAGAGGTATCCAACGAAAGACCGAATTGATGTTATTTTTTTGGGGTTGCAATCAAAAGGGGAATTACAAAGATATTGTAAGAATGCTCCGGTTAAAGATGTTAACTTGAACGCGGAAGATACGGAGGATGCATTATTGTGTAGTATTGAAAGTTCGGTGGAGTCTTGGGTCTTGGATTCGGGAGCTTCGTTTCACGCTACACCCACTAAGTGCGTGATGAAGAATTTTCGGTCGTATCAAGGTAAAGTTAGATTGGCAAACAACAAAGGTCTCGAGATTAAAGGTATATGAGATGTTGTATTGAAGACTACTCTTGGTTCTAATTGGACGTTGAAAAACGTGAGGTTTGTTCTTAAGTTAAAAAGGAAGCTAATCTCATTTGGTCAATTAGATGAAAAAGGTAATGAGGTTACTTTCAAGAATCGCCAATGGGAGGTGATTAAGGGTATTAGTGTCATGGCACGTGGACATAAAAGGGGAACTCTTTATATGGTTGAGGTGTTTAAAGAAGACACGATGATTGCTACAGTTGACGTTGGGGCTAGTTTTATTCTATGGCACCGAACACTCGGCCATATGGGTGAGAAGGGTATGAAGGTTCTTAGTTCGAGTGGGAGGATTCCGGATTTGAAAAAGATAGAGCTAGGGTTTTGCAAACCATGCACTTATGGGAAGCAAAAGAAGGTAACTTTTGTTAAATCGGGGAATTCACCAAAGTTAAAGAAATTGGAGCTAGTTCATACAGATGTTTTTGGGCCAACGAATGTAGAATCAAACAGAGGTTCTCGTTATTATGTCACCTTCATTAACGACTCCACTCGAAAGGTATGGGTTTACTTTCTCAAAGCTAAGTCCGAAGTTTTTCGTACTTTTGTGAAGTGGAAAGCTATGGTTGAGAATGAGACAAATTTAAAGGTCAAGTGCTTAAGGTCGGACAATGGTGGAGAATACGGTAGTCTTTTGTTTAAAGACCATTGTGCAAAGCTCGATATTAGAATGTTGAAACCGGTACCGGAAACACCGCAACACAATGGGGTCGCCGAACGTATGAATCGTACGTTGAATGAAAGGGCTAGGAGTATGAGACTACATGCCCGTTTGCCTAAGATGTTTTGAGCGGATGCGGTTAATACAGAAGCTTATTTGATTAATAGGGGACCCTCAACACCATTGGGTTTCTGAATTCCTGAACAAGAATGGCTAGGTAAAAAGGTTAGTTATGATCATCTTAGAATCTTTGGGTGTAATGTTTATGTTAAAACCAAAGATATTGATAAAGATAAACTTGAAGCTAAGTCAAAGAAGTGTACGTTCATTGGTTATGGTTCAGATGAGATGGGCTATCGTTGTTGGGATGATGAAGCTAGAAAAGTTTTTCGATCGCGTGATGTTACCTTTGATGAAGATTCGGTCTATGGCAAACCGGAAACGGGGAGTCAAAAACTGGATCAAGTTATTCTTGACGATGTTTCTCTTGACGATCTTGCGGGTTCTAGTGGGAGTTCGGGGAATAATGAATTGCCGATTAATGGTGATGGGTCGGATCTTGACAATAATGGGGATGGTTCGGATAGCGGTGATAATTCCGAACGTAGTGCGAGTTCTAGTAATGAGGAGGCTACTAATGAAACCGGTCAAACCATACCGGTTGCTCCTATACTTAGACGATCGACTAGAGTGCCGAAACCTAATCCTAGGTATTCTCCATCAACAGACTACTGCTTTATACTGAGAATGGTGAACCCGAAAACTACTTTGAAGCAAGAAAGTCCAAAGAATCTATACAATGGGAGCTTGCTATGAAAAAAGAGATGGGTCACTTGAGAAGAACAAGACTTGGTCATTAGTGAAATTACCTCATGATAAAAAGGCGTTGCAAGAAAAATGGGTGTATAGAATAAAGAATGAGGTAGATGGCAAGAAGAGGTACAATGCACGGTTAGTGATTAAAGGGTTTCAACAAAGGAAAGAGGTTGATTACCAAGAGATATTTTCACCGGTAGTGAAGATGACTACTATTCATTTGGTGCTTTCGTTGGTCACATCTGAGGACTTACATCTACAATAACTAGATGTGAAGACCGCATTCTTACACAGGGATCCTGATGAGGAGATCTATATGAGGCAACCTGAGGGCTTTGAGGTAAAGGGTAAAGAGAAGTGGGTTTGTATGTTAAAGAAAAGTTTGTATGGATTGAAGCAAGCACCTCGGCAATGGTACTTGAGATTTGATGAGTTTATGAAGAAGGTTGGTTTTGTAAAATGTGAAGCGGACCATTGTTGTTACTTGAAGAAATTCAAGTCTTCTTACATAATCTTATTGTTATATGTTGATGACATGTTGCTCGCAGGTTTCGACATGTCTGAGATCAATAAGTTGAAAGATATGCTTTCAAAAGAGTTCGAGATGAAGGATCTTGGTAGTGCTAAGCCAATACTTGGAATGAGTATTGTGCGTCGTGCTAAAGGTGTTCTATACTTTTCTCAATCCAAGTATATTGAGAAAGTAGTAGAAAAGTTTAATGTTGATAAAGCAAAGGCTCGTTCTATGCCTATGGGAAGCGCGATGAAATTATCGAAGAATCAATCACCTAAAACGGAAGAAGACAAAGCGAAGATGGAAAAGGTTCCGTATAGATCGGCCTTGGGAAGTATTATGTATGCCATGGTTTGTACGAGACCGGATATAGCTAATGCATTGGGAGTTGTAAGCCGTTATATGTCTAATCCGGGGAAAGAGCATTGGGAAGCGGTCAAATGGTTGCTTCATTATTTAAAAGGTACTTCTAGTATGGGATTGTGTTTCACTAAGGGCAATGTTGTACTTAGAGGTTATGCGGATGCAAATTTGGGTGGATTTGGTGATTTAGGTAAGAGTACTACGGGATATGTGTTCATGGTTGGTAAGACGGCGGTTAGTTGGATGTCTAGACTACAAAGGAGTGTTGCTTTGTCGACCACCGAGGCCGAGTATATGGCTATTGCGGAAGCATCTAAAGAGCTTGTTTGGTTGAAGAACTTCTTGTGTGAGTTGGGTAAAAGACAAGACAATTGCGTCTTATACTGTAACAACCAAAGTGCGATCAATCTCGCAAAGAATCCGGTGTTTCATAATCGTACAAAACACATTGATTTGAGGTATCATTTTATTCGAAAACGTATTGAGAATGGTACTTTAATATTGGAGAAAGTCCTTGGTATGAAGAATCCCGCAAATATGTTTACTAAGGTGGTGTCAATGGACAAGTTGAGGTTTTGCATAGCATCAACGGGTCATCTCATGAACTAATGAGAAGGTGGTGACCGACTAGGTAGATAGAGAGATGATGATTCGATTCTAACAAGAAGTGTTGAAGACCTTGTATCGAAAGTCTGCTTATCCGGCGTATGTGATAGGAGTGTGCGTGTCCCAAATGTAGTTTGGCGGTAAAGGGTGCTTTGGCGATCTTGGTTAGTTTGATGATATGATGGGTTGACAAAATGTGAGTCATGTTTTTGACTATCTTCAAGTGGAAGATTGTTGGATGTGAAGGATATCAAAAACGAGTCGACGGAATCGGTTCAAAGGAGGAGGCGCGCCGCGGCCTTGAATGGTGCGACGCGGCCGAACACAAGAACAGAGCATCAGATTGAAGAAAACGTCTGTTTGAGGTTTTGCCTTGGAGGCGCGGCGCGGCCCCATATAGGCGCGGCGCGGCTCGTCTAACGGGGAGTTTCCATATTGACGATTTTCTTGTTCTCCAAGTAGTTTTCTTGTTGTTTTTTTGCCTATATAAGCATTACATTGTAACCCCTAACATGTATCACGAATTATATCAATAAAATCTCCTTAGTTGGTCCGTGGATTAAAGTAATTGACATTCGATTACATATAACCACGTTAAATCTCACGTTTTTTAATTCTTTCATTATTGTTCTTTCGTTTGTCGATTGTGGAAGAGTAATTCTCTAGAATTACTCTATTGTTTGGGTCCTATAATCCTTACAATAGTGTGATTTTAGTCTCTTCAAATTATAAAATCTTTAAGGAAAAAGAAACTTATAAACATAATGTAATAAGAATAATTATTAGACATCTTAATAGATAATACAATAAATGGAAAATATAACACAGTGTCTTGTTAGATATATTCATATGACACCATCAAACCCTAAGTATTAGATGTGAAGATTAAACTAGTGAAAGAGAAACCCAGTTTTTTGTTTCTCAACAACTAATTTCTCTTTTGCTAGTTTAATCTTATCTAATAGTTTACCCCTTGAAGACTTAACTACACCTATTTTCATAATTAACCTATTCAAACAACACCCTTAAGCAACACATGGTCTATCTCATCCAACTACCGTCAAAAAACATTTGGGATGCGCTGCTCGAGCATGCCGAGTGAAAATACTTTCGATATCATAAGCTAACTAAAATTGAGACCTATCTCTGGTTATCTGCACCACAATCTTCTAATCCAAGAAGAACACATTGAAGTGTGCAAAAACTTCAACAGCAAAAGTTCTATTAAGAAATAACAATCGCTTTGAATTGTTGATTACAACCAGTCTGTTCTGCCACCGACATGTCAACGACCACGTCTATAGTGTTTCGTCTATCAGGATTTACCTTCTCATCGTAGAAAATTACGTAAATCACCATCAAGGTTTACATATATGTGAGAGCACAATCACAACCTTTGAAGATACTTCATCGCCTTTCGTTATCCCACTGGTTCACTAACTCCAAACCATGTTATGATTTCGTTTAATGCATCTTATCACTCTCAACATGCTTCTACTATAAAATTTCAAATAATAATTGTGACTCACTCGAGAGGACTCTGGGTCATAAGACATGATCGGTCGCAAATTTCTTTGTTCTTGGCAAGTAATATCCAAGTACTTGAGTGCTCGAGTGTTATCTAAAATATGTGCACTAAACCTGTAAAACTTAGACTACCACTAGACTCTCACTATCCTCGATACTTCCATTGGTTATCAAACTTTCAATAGTTCCCAACGCTCAACCTAGAGCTCATATATATAATAGTTATTAGGAATTAGGAATTGCACGCGGAAGCAACAACCAACAATTTATTTTTGCTGATCACTCGAATTCTTATCGCTATTTATTAACCAATCCTAAGCAACGCACATATAGTTTAGTTACACCCACAAACAATAAACGGATAATAATTATTAATCTAGCGATTCAATTCAAGCAAAAAAACATATAATAAAACACCAACAAAACAAGGGTTTATTAGGATTAAACCAAAGATTTTCTATTATTAATTTTATTTATTGTCTGTGGTTGTTGCCATATATTACACCTCTGTTGTGGACTTGGGTAATTACTAGCGATTAGTATTAGAGTGAGCTTGTTGATTGTTGTTTCAGCTTGTAATTTGTACGATGAAAAGGTCGCAAAAATAATTAATAAATTTGCGTTATTATAATTAAATATATAAGTAAACAATCTATAAACAATCCGTAAACCAACAGATGTGTAATATATGGCCCAAATGTTTCTGTTAGTTCACAGTAATAGAACTATGAACACCAGACTCTCACTTTATACAATAAATAAGAATTAAAGTGCAGAAGATGAGAGAACACGATGAATAGAATAAAAGATAGATAATTGATCGTGCAAAAGTACAAGTTCATAAGAAAACATACGCTCCTATTTATACAGGTAAAAACCAAATCTGGAGATTTGGTTTCCATAACTACTTACCAATAAAAGTAGAAAAGATAAACTAAAATACATCATCAAATTAACTATTAATTAGGAAGTCAACTCTGGAGATAAAATCAAATCTTCAAAACAAATCTTCTTAAATAACAAGCATATCTCCAGAATATTTTATAGCTTTTGCTTAAAGAAATCTTCATACGTTTACTCCAGTAATTTCAGAGTCTGCAACTTCAGACTCTAAATCTTCAGACTCTAAAATCTACAAAACACTTTTGACTCATCGGATTATTATTTCTATTTTTCCTAACAATCCCCCCTATCTGATGATGTCAAAACAACTTGTACTCCTAAACAAACATCTTTGCATACTCCCTTTCAATTAGCTTGCACTTGTTCTTCATATGAGAAATTTTCTTCAACATGCTCAGCTTACTATGCAAGTGTTTTAACAACTGCATCCTAAAAGGAGTTGTTTGTTGTGTTTCACATCTGGACAGTAAACTAATCAACATTTCAATGCCAGCCCCTTCAAACTGATCACACCTAATTAACATCCTTTGATTTCCAGTGGTCTTAATCATTAAGCCATCCAAATATTCAACATACACATTATCCACAAACTCCATATGCTCAGGAACAGCATACCTTTCAACATTACCCTTAAATCTTCTTTCTTTCATCTCCAGATTAAAAGCTCCACAAAATACTTCATAATCTTTAGTGCTTATAAACCCCTCTTCAAACACTAAGAGAATCAATATAAACACCCTTTTTAAAACTTCATCCAAAATAACCTGATCCCCTGCACACTCCTTAATACAAAAAGCTATGCCTCTCCATTCACAAAAACCCAAACGAACTATTTGATTTATTTTCACCCTCAATCTTCTGTCTGTCATATGAGTCATTGTTAGCAAGAGAATCATACCTTCAAACTCAGACCTTTCAACCTCAACTTTCACAATGTCACCATGATATCTTCTGAATCTGAACCTTTTGTTCATTTGAGCCCTAAGATCACCATCTGTTCTTTGTGTAGCAGCAACCAAAACACCACTAGAACTACCTTGTTTATCACCAGCACCCTTATCAGTAATATCCTCCCCCTCAATTTGAGTCTTCTTGGATTGCTCCCCCTCAATTTGAATCTTCTTAGATTGCTCCCCCTCAATACCTGCATCATTTGATCTTTTTCTTTTTTTCCCCCTTTTTGACATCATCCAAAGGAAGAGAAGATAAGAACTTCCAAATTTCAGTCTGTTCAGCTTTGAGGGAAGAAATGTCAGATGCAAACCCAGTAAAACATTCTTTTAGTTCATCAACACCAGCCATTCTTTTCTCTAGTTCTGTCAACCTTTGATTAATATCTGTTACAGACTCTGAACCACTTGGACCAGTCAACCCCTTCATATCCCCAATCAACCTCCTCACCTCCATCAACTCAACTTTAGAAACAAAATTATTATTAAAGTGAAGATTAAGATTATTAAATTTAGACTGCACAACAGAAAGCTTGTCATCAAACTCCTTAATCAACCTGGTCAAAGCCTGATGCAGGCCAACCATGGTGACTTGTGTCTCAGTTCGGGAAGTCATGCCAATGGATGTGGGTAGGGTTGGTATGTCCTCACAGCCTTCCTGTTGAAAAGAAAGGTGATCTTTGGACATAGAAGGATTTGAGGCCTGTATCACACCCTGTGACATGAGTGTGACATTGGCAGCCTGTGCAAGAATGTGTAAGGATGGAACATTTTGGGTGGGTAATGACAGACTTAAGTCTGGGGTAAAAGTAGGCTTGGTCATTTCAGCTGGTTTTTAGATTTGGTTATTGGAGTCCAGGATTGGGACTTCTTCATGTAAGTCAACTGAGTGGATTTCTTCAGTGACTGTAATGTGGGTATCCAAGTTTACTATCCTACCAAGTTTAGGTTGGGTCAAAGCACTGCTCTCACCAACCTCTAGCAGAGGTGATGGAGTAGTACTAGAAGCACCTTGCTTAGTGAATTTTAGAGGGGAATCCACATGTGCTGTATCATCTAAGGTTTCAAATATGGTGGTATTCTCTGTATGAACTGGTGAGTTCATAAGGTGGTTTGAGTAGGAAATTTGCTCAGTAGCAGTGGGTGAGGATGGGTTAGACTGAGGTGGGATTTCCTCATTCATGTCCTCAGCCTGCTCTGTAAGTGTAACATCATGGGGTGGAGAATGTGTGGGGGTAGAATCTGATTGCTCAGATTCTAAAGAGTGATTTTGACCATCGTCATTCCCTGATTGCTCAGAGTCAAAGGAGTTGTTGTGATCCTCTTCAGACTCTGATTGCTCAGAATTTGATGAAGATGCCCCTTCAGACTCTGATTGCTCAGAATCTGCAGGTTGGTTTGCACGGCCAACATTGACCCAATGCATCATAGAAGGAGCAAGAGCAACTTTTTGATCATCCACAATGTGCATGTGAAACATTCTGACACTACATTCTGGCATATATGTATACTCATACACACCAAATACTTTAAGCCCATCATACAAAACAGGAGTCATAGCTTGTTCAAACATAAGACTTAAAACTCTGATAAATGGAACATTATGGTCCCTTTGAGGTTTTTCAGTGAGCACCAATAGTTCATTGAAATATAAACGTGAAAAATTTATATTCCTCCCTGTGACCATAGCATGAAACAGATATGCCTCAAAATCGTTGACTTCAGTCAAACTTCCACACTTGAAACTCAGACTCCTAGTGATATTTGACAACAAAAAAATCCATCTTGGAGAAAACATACTGATTTTAACAGTTGAATCAGTTAAGGGTTGACCAACCAAAGGAAAACTAGATCTTGCAGCAGTTTTTGATACAGTTCAAACAAAATTATCTTGAACAGGAAGATTTAAAGCAACCCTTAAATGATTTTCAGTAAGTGTTGAGGAATTGTTACCATCTCTGTAAGTGCCAGTAATAGTCCTAGCTTCTCTATTCCCAATGCAAGTATAATAAAACTCTGCTAACATCTCTGGAAACATGATTGTAGTCTTGAAGAAAGCATCTTTCAAAGGATGATTTCTCATATACAGTATCAGATCCTCATACCCTTCATTAACGAAACTCTCAGGCACAGTACTACAAGCAACCTTATTATTAATCAAAACCTGTACATCCTTTCCTCCTCTGATTTCTTTAGCCCTAATCATGTTATCGGTGGGTTCAAGAACAAAAGGGATGAACTTCGTGTTAGCCATTAGATACACAATTTTGAATCGAGAGAATTTTCAAGAAGATGATGATTGAATGAGAGAGTTTAGCAAGATACACAATTTTGAAGATTAAAAATAGGAGAGAGAAAAACAAATAAATACTCCTGAAACAAAGATTTTCCAAAAATTTACCATTAACCCCCTTCATTGATAACAAATTTGACCCTTTTATATTAGAAAATAGAATAAATAAAAATAAAATAAACCTAAAAATGACATTTTAAAGAAAAACTTTATTTGACTAAAGAAGGAAACAATTTTATACACAAAAATACACCGTAGTAAACTTTCCCAGACTCTGAATAATATTACGTCACCCAGACTCTAAGAAAATAATTCAGACTCAAGGAATGTCATTACTGGACAATATTTCAATAGATGGATTTAACATTCCAAGTTGTTCAAGAAGATAGAAATGCCTTTCCTCAGTAAGTGCCTTAGTGAAAATATCTGCCAATTGATCCTTAGTACCAATATGCTTTAAAAAGACTTTGCCCTTTTCAACACAATCCCTTATAAAGTGGTGCATGATTTCAATATGCTCGGTTCTTGAGTGAAACACTGGATTCCCAGTAATAGCAACTGCATTCTCATTGTCACACATGATTGGAGTGTTGATCAATGTTAACCCAAAATCCAGAAGTTGATGTTGCATCCAAAGTAACTGAGCACAACAACTTCCTACAGCAACATACTCAGCTTCTGCTGTGGAAGTAGCCACAGAGTTCTGCTTTTTTACTAGATCAACTAACCAACTTTCCACCTAGTAATTGACATCCACCAGAAGTGCTTTTCCTGTCTAACTTGCACCCTGCATAGTCTGCATCTGTGTAACCAATTAGATCAAACTCCGAGTCTTTAAAATACCAAAGACCCAGGTTAGGGGTACCTTTTAAGTACCTAAAAATTCTTTTCACAGCTTTATAATGAGACTCCCTAGGATCAGATTGGTAACATGCACAAAGATATGTAGCAAACATTATATCAGGTCTACTTGCAGTTAAGTATAGCAAAGAACCAATCATACCTCTATAGGTTGATTGACAAGTAGGTTTCCCAGACTCATCTTTATTAAGATTTTCAAAAACACTCATTGGAGTTTTTAAAGAGGAATAATTTTTAAAACCATATTTAGTTAACATATCAGAAATATAGTTACTCTGGTTAATGAAAATACCCTTAAAACTCTGTTTTATTTGCAGCCCAAGAAAATAGTTTAAAGTACATAAATTACGCATTTTATACTTCTCAGACATAATGCTAGAAAACCATTTTATCAAGTGTGGATTAGTAGACCCCAAGATAATGTCATCAACATAAATTTGTACAAGTAACACATCACCTTTATCCTTTTTGATAAACAAAGTCTTGTCAATAGCTCCTCTGAAAAAATTCTTTTCTAAAAGAAATGATGACAAGGTATCATACCAGGCTCTGGGAGCTTGCTTCAGACCATACAATGCTTTCTTCAATCTGTAAACATGCTTAGGAAATTTCTTACTTTTAAAACCCGTCAAAGTACACTTGACGACAATCGTTATCTTGGTCCCACAGCTTGATCATAACTCTAAATAAATTTAATAAATAACCTTGCATTCTTTATTTAAAAATAATTTCCTATAAAGGAAACCTACCATAAAATGTAAGTTTAGAAAAACCATAAATAAATACTTAATCAAAAGTTGACCAAAACAAAGTCAACAAACACCCACATTTAATGTATCAAAATAGAATGCAAGTTAATGTTTAACAAAAGCTGCCATCATAGATATGCAGACTCTCTAAGCACAGCGGAAGCAATCAATCATGAACCTGAGAATAAAACATGCGAGTGATGTTAAAGCGAAAGGGTACAAAATAGTTATATTTTTACAAGGAAATACTATTAAATACGATACAATTTTACACAAGTTATTTATTTATTTATAGAGTGGATATATCTAAACCTTGCTACAACACTTATAGGCAGTGTACCTAATCGTACAGTAGTGTAGTTTTTAGTAAGTCCCGTTCGTTCCACAGGGATCTTAGCCAAGTTCAATATGTCCGTCTGGTTTTTGTCCATAACAGTCCATCAGTCATAAATATAAAGTGCGAGTGTCCTCGTCAAATTATCCTTATATCCGAAGTCAAATATTCCAACTAATTGGGGACTTAAACTATAATTACACCAAGTGTCCTTGTATATAATTCACCCCTGTTTTAATAAGTCCATTGACTATTAATCCATTCCCGTGTCCGGTTAAATGAACGATTATTAGTACTTATAAATATCCCGCCCATCGTGTCCGATCGAGTGTATATGGTTATTTATAGGTACGTCCAATTGTAAATCTTTATATTAAATTAACAAACTATCATTTAACTAAACAAATATAAAGCCCATTAATAGCCCATAGTCTAACTTCCACAAGTGTCATTCTTTTGTCCAAACCCCAATTATGGTACAAAGCCCAATTACCCCGTCTTAAATATTTAGCCCAACATCACGATTACTTTGGCTTAAATAAGCATAATACTAACTTAGCTACGAGACATTAATTTAAAAAGGTTGAACATAACTTACAATGATTAATAATAGCGTAGCGTTACACGGACAGAATTTCGACTTACACCCTTACAACATTTGCTAACATACCAGTATTATTAAAATTAAAATTATAATATATATTTATTTATTTATACGTTGAGAGAAAGATAGATAAAGATGTGTTTTTGTTCAACCAAAACTGCTAAATTTATAGGACCTGACCCTCAAATTGGGGCCATGCGATCGCATTGAAATTGCACTTCCAGGCCATGCGATCGCATGGCCTGCTTTTCCGGATCACACAGGTTTGTTTGCTTTCTTGCCGACGGTTTTATATAATAATATAATATATATATAATTTTAGTAATTAATTATATATTATATTATATTCATGTGCATAGTTGACTTGTAATTTTTAGTCCGTTGCGTCGAGCGTTGAGAGTTGACTCTAGTCCCGGTTCTGGATTTTCGAACGTCCTTGCGTACAATTTAATATCTTGTATTTTGCGTTTTGCGTCTTGTATTCTTGTAATTTTGAGACGTTTCTCATCAATAATTTGAACCACTTTGATTGTACTTTGTACTTTTGAGCTTTTTGGTCGTTTGCGTCTTTAATTCGTCGAATCTATCTTTTGTCTTCACCTTTTATTATTTAAACGAATATCACTTGTAAATAGAACAATTGCAACTAAAAGCTTGTCTTTCTTGAGGGATAATGCTATGAAATATATGTTCGTTTTTAGCATTATCAAATATTTCTACACTTGAGCATTGCTTGTCCTCAAGCAATATAGTCTTGAAATAAAAATACTAGAATCACTTCTTTATTCTTCACACTTTGTACATCAGTGATTTCTATACCGCGGTATAAACAATGATAGTAACGTTGTGGTTTACAGTCTCACATGACTATGAAAATTTAGATCCTTTAGGAAATTGGATCTTTATGAAAATATTTGATCTTTTGTAAATTCAATCTAGCTTTTACCCTAGATAAGTTTTCCGGAATAACCCTTCACCGGTGTTTGTAAATTGTTTTTGTGGGTTTTGTGGGTTTCAGATTTGAAAATTTTAGCTCAAAACTTATGGTTTTGTGTCACCCACTTGCTAACCTTGTATTGGGAAAGCAACACGTCCAGTATACTTGCTCTGTATATTACCTTTCGGTAAACTACCGTCCGGTTGTAAAGGAAAGCGTTGAACAAGTAACTATTAAGGCAATGTCTCATGACATGCTTTTAATTATGGTCTATAACGTGTCGGATGCAATTACTATCCTTTGTAGGAGCAATAGTAAAGATCACCCTATAGTTTTTAGGTTTGTCACAAGGTACTGTCTTTGACCATGCTATGCAACCACCGTTCTTACGGTTGACACCCGATTTGGTTCAGGTGACCTAATGAATTCCAGGTGAATTCCTAGGATTTTACGTTTAATGGTAATGAACGCATTAAAAATGGGTTTTCAGAAATCAAATTGGTTTGTAATTTTGATCAAAATATTTTCTCGTTCAAGCTCGAGTTTAGATATCATCGAATTCCATGAGTTTGTAATTCTCAATTTTTAAAGTCAATCTCAAGGATTGGGTAATATGAGTCTTAAAAGCTGATTTTTGATCTTTTAATGAGATTATCCTTTCTGGGGATCTGATTCATTAGTCTTATCAAGCTAATTTGCACGGCGCCCTCCCCATTTTATGAGACAGATCTTCTCATGGTTAGGATAAGTCTGACCACTTGGCGACCCTGTTTGATGCTGAGGTCCGTGGATTTCCAGCTGATTTTTGAGAAAACTTTTCAAGGTTTTTCGTAGACTCTACAACTGGTCTGGACGACAACTTCCTGACCTAAATCAAGAAGCGCGTGTCTTTTTCGGAAGACTTTACTTCTTTTTAATGATGGAATTGATTCATCGTGTAGATCCATCTTTCTTTCAAATATATTATAAGAAATTTGGGTAAAACTGATAAAATTGTCCAAAACAAAAGTATCTTCAGTTATTTGTACAAAAATATGTGATATATGTTTTAAATAACTTGGTAAATTTTCCCACACTTGGCTTTTATTTTCCTTTCTTTGCCTTTTTATTGTCCTCTATTCCATTTTAAATTAATTCTAACATTTTGGGTTGTTTCTCAATTTATGTCCTTTCCGAGGTAACAATAATTTCGGTGTTAACACCTAGTTTTACCGTTCATAAATATGTATAAACATGATTTTGAATTCATTTATTTGAAAATTTTGAAAAATTTTACTAGAATTGGGTAGTCAGTATATAAGACTAGGGCTGTTCTTTATTGTCAGAAAGCACTAGATTCTAATACAACTACTGCGTTACTAGTATTTTTAATGGTAACTAAGTGTATAAGTTAAAATTTTAAAAATCCGAAAGAATTTAATCCCTTCTCACATTTAAGATCTTGCAATGCCCTCATTTGCAAGAAATCAGTAACAATTTAAATTATTGAGGGTGATTAGCGTAGAAAAATGATTAAATTTTACCAAAGTTTCCAAACATATTGGCGTTTGTTTGCGGAATGATAAATGGTGCACATCATTTGTTCATTCCGTCTTGTTGTTACATCACATTTGTTTTTCGTTTTGTCGTCAAAATTAGTAGCTTTTGCTGAACTTAATGTCAGTCTTTGAAAATGCGCTGTTTTACCCTGTTGTGTACAATTGACAATATACATATATACAAATAATAACATGCATGGTAATTTGAAATGGGACTTAACATCCCACTTTCAAATCAAATATGAAATATTAGTACAACATAATAAAAATATTAAACATTACAATAAAAGTATCACAATATCATAGGTTTAAACATAAATAAAATATAAATAATAAAAAATAAAAATCATAGAAATCACCAACGGGAACTATATCAATCTGGATAGGGGTTCCAGTTCATGTCGTCGTTCGGGTTCTATGGTTGGTGATAGGTGTACTGGTAGGCCTGGTTAGGGTCGTAGAGAGTAAATGGTGGTCTCATCTCGGGCTGGTGTGGAGGATAGTAAGCGGGTCGGGTCGGTACGTAGTGATCCTGAGGTGATAGTCGGCTCATGATCTGACGCTGATGATAGTCCCATCTATCATGCTGTCGTTGCCTAGAATGCTCGTACTCATTCCGGGCTTGCCACTGCTCGTATCGATTATGTCTATCCTGGTTTGTCATTTCTACCTCATCTATACGCTGGTAGATGTCAGTCATAGCCTCCCTAATGACATCCCTAATGTCATCTGCTTTCTCCATTTCCTCATCTGAACCTCTCTCTACCTGTGGATGACGACCAACATAGGGTACTGCCTGATTGCGTCTGCTCTTCAATACCTTAGCACCCTGATAGACCTTCAATCCTAAAGTATCATCCTGTTCCCTACAAACCAAGAGTGGACCCCCTTGATCCCTATCTACACCCAAATACTCTCCAATGAGAGTAACAAAAATACCTCCTCATATTATTCCCCCTTCCTGTATTCCTTCCACTATCTTAGACAAATAAAAACCAACACAGTAGGGGATATTAACAAAGCCTCTTGGGTCTCGAATACACTTAAGGTAGAATAAATCATGTAAGGTCATTTTCTCCTTGTTGTGACCTCTCTGTGTAATCGAGTTAGCCAGAAATCTATGAATTATACGAAGCTCGGCTCTGTGAATATGTAAGTAGGTGTGTGTTCCTGCCCGCCCAAAAACATTATAATCTGACATACGCCTCCAGACGGCGTTAGCATCAAAATTCCTATCTACCCTTTCACCATGATAAATCAAATTCATACAATTGGGTAGTAGTAATTCAGCGGACCTATATATCTGTAAAGCCCTGGCCATGTCCAGCATGGACATCCTGTACATCCTACGGCCAAGTATAAATCTAAGAAAACTTCTATCATCTAACCTAACTACATCCGCATTAAGTGAAATAGTACTCATAAGCTCAATGCACCATTCCTTATATACAGGCCTACGAATGGTGAATAAACGTTCCCAATCGGGAAAAGAAGAGCTGCCATACCTTTGGATCAGATGTTGTCTAACCGAGTTAGCAAGTTGGACCCTTTCCAAAGGCTCCCAATCGATTACCCTTGGCACTTCTACATTTTTCGTTACCAGTTTGAATTTGTTACTTTGATATGTCGGGTAATCTCTCCAACTTCGATCAAACCTCAGATTAGGATGCAACTGTTCTTCATGAATCGTTGGATGTTGTACTATCGGATGCATCGAAAATACTACGTAGGCATCAATATATTCTAGTTGCAGATCATAATATGGAACGTGTTGATCAGGTAGTTGTTGTTGTTCCTATTGTTGCTCCGGTTCAGGTTCATATTGCATTTCTGGTTCAGGTTCTGGAGCCAAGGTTGTCTAGATGATGATGATGCACCATCAGTATTAGTAAATCTCTGCAAAAAACATTAAACACAAATTTTTTTTTATCCAAATATGCATTAGTGTTAGCAAAATAACAACTTGAAACAATTACAATAACATGTTTAATCAAAATTAAACTTATACACATTTTCACAATTTTAACAATTCTACACTTTTTCAAATAAGCATATATGAAAATGTTTACAAAGTTCATAAGCATTCAACTCAAATAACATGTTAAAACAACCATTACTAGCAATTAAACAAGTTTCAAATGACATTTATATCAATTTAATCAAGTTCATGAATTTTAGACCTAAAAAGTCCACTTTAATTCTCAAAAATCATGTTTAGGATCAAAGTTTGGATCATTTAGCTACCTAAACATGTTACACTACTTAATTTAGCAATAATTCATGACAAAAATCGGCCATAACCTGTTTATATCAAAAAGCCCCAAATTGCTCAAGAACACAAACCCTAAATTCCTAAAATTTTTGAAGTTTTTGGCTTCAAATCATGTTAAATAGCATCAATCTAGGTTATACATGCATAATATACTAACAATTTAACTTTAATTACACTAGAAATTAACAAAATCAAATTAGAAAAAATATAGCTCAAGAACACTAAAAATCAAATTTAAAGAGGTTTAGGGGTGAAATTGTTACCCTTCTTGATAAATTTCTTATCAAATTCATAATTAGAGCGGATTATAGCGAGAAATTTGGTTGATTTTGGTGAAAAATTGATGAAAATTGAGAGAGTTTGGGAGGTATTTACGTATTTGTGTGTGTGTTTGTAAAAGAGCAGCAGCTCGATGAGCTTTGTAACCTGACCAGAAATTGGCCTCCATGCGATCGCATGGATATACAGGCCAAACCCCATGCGATCGCATGGGGTCCTGGTTTTTTTTTAATTTATTTATAAAACCTTATACTTATTAAAACAAATAATTAATTAAATTTTAAAAATTTTGTTTCTTTTTAGGATGAGGGCGTTTCGGATCGTTTTCCTAGTCCGTCCCTCGACAAAATTTTAAAATTTGTCACTTTTTAAGCGTTGTTTTAAAAGTAAAGATTTTTGGGTTTTTTTTTTAATGTTTTTGGCATACTTTAATTCAACAAGATTAAAAATAATGATAATAAAAGTTCTCGTCCCTCCCTCGGGTAAAGCAATTTCGGTTCAACGACCTAGTTTTCAACTTACGACGAATTTTAAAAATCATATTTTTAACTTAGTGAAATAAAGTAAATTTTTTTTTTAAATTCACACCAAACTTAAATTTAAAATGCATAAAATTAAAAATTCATATAAATATCATTTTTATACATACAAACTTATATTAATTTTTCAAATATTTACAAACTTAAATATATTGATTTTAAAAAGTTTACAATATTAATTTAATATTTATATATTAATTTTAAAAACATGGTAAAAATTAAAAATTAAAAATCTTTTTGGTGTTTTATCCCACTTTAATCAATCAAATATTATCAAAAATATACGCCCCTCTTTTCGGTAAAGTAATTTCGGTTCAACGACCTAGTTTTACTCCTGACGAATTTCTGAAATATTTTAGGTTGATTGATTAAAGATATTTATACCTTAAGAATAAACGGTAAATTTCGCAGTGATGTAATAAATTTTTGTATGATATCAATAATTTCGGTTATGCATACCTAATTTTATTGAATACCAATTTAATACTTTATAGCGAACGATTCAGCGTTTATTATCAAAAGGTTAAAAGCCATAAAAATAAAAATAAAAACTGTACATACTTACCTGTGAGAAAGAATTCTCAGAGACCTGCTTTAGCCGACTCATAGGAGAGTGGTGTGATTTGGTTCTCCATAGCTACGTAAGCATAACCTCGAATCTTCAAAATCTTTTCTTCTAAACATATAAACGGTCCTTCTCTGCATAGAGTAACAAATTTGGTATTTGAATATGTTTGATTATTTGAACATTTACCTTCATGTGACTATTTTTCGCATTTATAACATCTTTTAAGGTGTCGTGCTCTTCTTTTTGTTGCGGATTTTGATTTTTCTTTACCAAAATGTATCTTATGATGATCTTTTCTGAGTTCTTTTCTTACTCCGTCCATTTTTTCTCTTATGAATGATACCAGTTCACTCGGAAGTGTGTTATTATTACGTTTAGTAATCATAGCGTGTAGCATTAGACCATGGTTCGGATCAAAGGAATTCTTCATCTCGTAAAACCTAAAAAAAATAAAAATTTAGAATGAGGGGAGAAGACTAGTTCTTTAGGGTCTGCTAGGGAAAGACCATTCGGATTCCATTCTCGGAAACTACACGAAAACAAAATATCTAACTCTAACAGAAATAACTATTACCCTAAAAAGATTCGAACCTTCCCACACTTAGTTAGTTGTGGTGTCGAAATTGTGATTAACTTCATCTTCAACTTCCATTAGATTATCTACGTAATGTTTAACTCTGTGACCATTAACCTTAAATTCAATCTGTAATGACCCAGAATTTTCTGACCAAATTATACTTATGAGATTAATATTTACATAAATTAAACCATACCAACATGATAAGCAATCTAAATTGTTGAGACTTGTATTTTTGAAAAGAGTTTTACACAACGTTTGACCGTCCAATATGACCGATGATATCACGAACTATATAACATACGATAATTATACGTTTGTGTATATATATGTATTTATATATATTTTACATGATCTAAGGATGGTTTAACATCTCATTGTGTACTAATGACAATGAGTTATAAGTATATTTTGAAACTACTAACTTAAGTTTTCAAAACGATAACTATACGTAACATTCTTTGATATATATACTTATAATCTATAATGCTTATACATGTATCGTATATATAATGTATTTAATCACTTTTAAGGACTTAAATACATAAAACAATATAAGTATATTCACAAAATATAGCTATATTTGAATTCACATTCCGTTTCCTCAAGATTTCTATACGTATATCTAGGCTATATGTACCCGTATCATACCCAGCTTCTATACGTATTTACTATTGGTATATACACATCAAATCAACATCCTAATCAACATTATTACTGCCCTAGATATGAGGTAACTAGAATTTGTCAAGTAGTATGAATTATTAGTAAGAAAACAAAATTAGGAATCCTTTTCTTTCTTTATAAACTAAAAACGTTTTTATAAATGAACACCATTTCTTCACTCCATTTTCTCATACCTACACCCTCATTTCTCTCTCAAAATACTCCTAACTTCATACTTGATCATCTTCAAGCATTTTTCCCATCATTTAGCTTCAATTACAAGCCTTAAACACCATAAGAAAACTCTTTCAAGAACATATCAAAATAACCACCCATTTGAAGAAGTTTACTTCCAACCTTTTGATCTAACTCCACCACTCTTTGATTCCAAGATTATTTCTTATCTTTTGCAGTAACTTTATCCAAGTAACTTGAGGTAGTAACCTTGTTCATAATCTTATTCAATTCATATTCACATAGCTATCTTATTTTGTGGTATAAAATTTTAACAACAAGAACATAGTTTGAATGATTTCAAACTTGTTCGCAAACTAAATAGATCCTTCTAACTTGACTTTTAAAACACTTCAAGACCTGTAATATATCATAATGATATGCTAACCTAACAAGATATAACTTGGTTTTACAAAGAACATCTTAAAAACTGAATCTACGTCGTCGGAGTACAATCGGGGGCTGTTTTGGGTTGGATAATTAAAAACTATCTTGAACTTTGAATTGGAAGTTCATGTTCTCGAAAAATGATATTTCTTATGAATATGTTAACACATAAAAATTTTATGGTTTAACTCGAAGTGTAAGTATTTTTAGAAAAATGATCATTAAATGTTGTTTTTATGATGGAAAATGATCACTTTCATAAGTTTCACCAAAGTTTGACCTATAATCTATAATTTTGAATACAAATTAAGGTATTTTCAGTTCATATTCTTAAAATTTGACTCGATCCAAGGAAGTGGCAAGTTGAACCAACTAAAACGGAGTTGTAATGAAGAAACTACGACTAAAACAAGATTGGGTATCCGAAGCTAGTTTAGCTACGAAAATATTTGGAGAAAAAGTAAATTAATCATATCTTTTCTAATTAATATGATATTTTATATATAATTACTTATGATTTGATTTTATATATTTCAGGACCACCCGTAAACAACACGAGAAGATTAATCATAAGACCTCATGATTGTACGCAACACGTCATTTGACAACACGGTACTTTATGTACGCAACACGTCATTTGACAACATGGTACCATGGGTCGAGATTATTCTGATCAATATGAATACGATGGGGTCTTTATTTATTTTATTTAAGCAACTAATTGTGGACCACTAACATCGGACTGCTAACTACGGACTAAGAAAATATTAAAAGTATTAAAAGTATATATATATGTAACGATTACTTAAAAAGAAAATATGTTAATATATGGTTAGGTTCGTGATATCTATCGGGGACCAAGTCGAATTAAATACCTTCAAGGCAAAAGTGAGTTTCATTTGCTCCCTTTTTAATTGCTTTTGCAATATATATTTTTGGGCTGAGAATACATGCGCTGCTTTTATAAATGTTTACAAAATAGACACAAGTACTTAAAAATATATTCTACGTTGAGTTGTACCACTGGCATATTTCCCTGTAGCTTAGTAACTACTATTTACATGGGTATTGTAAACGCGAATCCTGTTGATAGATCTATCGGGCCTGACAACCCCAACCGGAGTGGACGACCAGTATTCAACAGTTGCACAGTACTTCGTTTTGGTGACTACACTTGGTACGGTGTAGTGAGATTTCATAATAAAGGGAATATGCGACGTTGATCAAATGTTAAGTATGGTTACCAATTGCTCAACCACTTAGAATGCTTTACATACACTTGCGAGTGTATTATGTTTATGATTATGAAATCTTGTGGTCTATTAACATATTGAAATGATTGTTATGATAAACCTATGAACTCACCAACCTTTTGGTTGACACTTTAAAGCATGTTTATTCTCAGGTACGAATTAAGTCTTCCGCTGTGCATTTGCTCAATATAAGGACATTACTTGGAGCCGATCATCGCAATGGGACCAAATGTTGATGACTTCGTCCAGGTGGATTAGGACGGGTCCTTTCAGTTGGTATCAGAGCGGTGGTCATAGCGAACCAGGTCTTGCATTAGTGTGTCTAACTAGTAGTTGTTAGGATGCATTAATGAGTCTGGACTTCGACCGTGTCTACATGTCAAAAGTTTTGCTTATAATTTCTAGTCGGAAATCATCTGCTTATCATCCTTAGGAAATTACCTGCTTATCATTCATAAGTCTAGACACGTTTTACTGTATTTACTGCATTGATAATGTATAGACGAATTCTTATCTTAGCATATCTGTTATTGCGAACTTTGACTGATATCTTTTCAAAGATTCTCCGTAATTTACGGGATTTTGGTATTATATATACATATGTAAATTATGTATTGAAGAGTACCAAATCTAACTCCTATAATCTATTCTATACCAAAAATTCATTTTCCCCATTATACAAGATGGATTCCTCATCTAGTTCGAATTCTTCAGATTCCGACAGTTATGCCGATATGGATTTCCATTCGGGCTCCGAAAGTAGCGTCACCGGAATGGATCAACCAATTTCCCATCATCTATTCTGGATGAATTGGGGATGGGTTTGTAATGTACTAAATCATTGGAGACAAGAAGAAGGTGATCCATTCCATCCACCAAATTGCCCTCTTGGCGACGAACCTGAAGCACTTACCGGCGAACCTATTCGAAACACCATTTTCTCTCTCATTTCTAGAGTATCTCGTCACAATTATATACTATCCTATATTACAAATCTTGTTCATTCGCTCGCTCCAACCGCCAATCATCCCAGGTGTACTAGCAGAAGTTAACGAACTTTGCGCTCGCGTGACGGCTTTGGAGAACATGGTGCGAAGGTTGCAAACACCAGCAGCAGCACCAGCAGCATAATCAGCACCACCATCAATAACATCAACAATACCATCATCACCACTAACAAAAAACTTCCGCATCACACGTCTCGACATCATAATCTGTCCCACAAACATCAACATCATACGCACCATAGATACCAAGGAGTACCAACAATAATGAACGATGAAGTATTGATCCATAACTTCATTGATCTTCTGCGAAGAATATGTGGTTTCAAAATTTTTTAGAGATTTCTTATTCTAGCTCAAACCGAAAAGCAAATGAGATTAATATCATATTAACTCATTAAATTCATGATTTCATCTGAAGAAAATATATATGTATATATATTTTCATAAAGATTGTAATTAAAAGTTCTTTTGTACAAAATATTAATGGTGAAATTTTTTTTAACGGGTAGGTAATACCCGAGGAATAATTAGATTTCATCTTAATAAGTTACATTGTACATTCGTCGAAGCTGATTCAACAGTCATTTACTATCCTACTTACAACCACCGATATACGTATCTGTTCACCACAGAATAACCATTTTTATTCAATTTCATATTTGGATTTTGACTTCCCAGAATCCAACAAGTGGCATATGAAGAAAACATATGACAAAATAAAATCTGTTAAAAACAAATAAATTAACTATGAAAAATTTTGTTAAGAATCCACGCTAACTGTTCCTAGCTAACTGATTACATTTTATTTATCGCAGTTTATTTATCGCAATTTAATTATCGCACTTTTATTTATCGTCATTTAATTTCTGTAATTATTTTATGCACTTTAAATATCGGGACACGTATACAATGTTTTAACATATCATATCGACGCATCTATATATATTATTTGGAATCACCATAGACACTCTATATGCAGTAATGATCGAGTTCTCTATACAGGGTTGAGGTTGATTCTACAATAATATATATAGTTTGAGTTGTGATCGAGTCTGAGAGGTATACGGGTCATGACACGTATTTATTAATTCGTATATTATATATTAAACTATATATGAATTATTGGACTGTTACTATGGACTATCGACTGTGGACTAATGACATTGGACAATTAAAATGAATTAAAATATTGATTATAACATGTGAAACTAAACATTTCTTCAAGATTGCCACTTGATTTCATCTTAAACCTCATTGTATCACGATGATTACAATCAGCGTTCAAATCTATCATGATTCTTAAAAACACCTCAATCGAGAGGATAAACCAACCGCACTTCATCTACGAAAGAAAAGATTGATGCATATAGTTATGCACCTGAAAAACCCTCTAAAACTGAGTAAACGTGTGACACGTATCTGTTCTAGTTCCTTTGACATTGTTATTACCGAAGATCATTTTGCAATCCCTTTCCAAAGTAGATAATTTTGTCACAGCTCCAGCAAGTCAACTCTGACTTTTCATCCGAAACAACTTTATTATAACCGCGATATATATGTGTACTCTTTATTGTTACTGGGGAACCTTTTATATTCTACAATATTACCATCAGCGATTAATCATTCTAAAAACACAATTCTCCTGAAACTACCTCGGTTTTATAACCGATGACCCATATCAGTTAACTTTGAAAATGCTGACGAAGCAGCATGTTGTAGATGATCTTAATGGCCAAAAGTTTGATGATAAAGAAAGGAGTGTTAGGAACGCTCGATAGAAAATTTAGTACCGAAAAGTGGATTATGTGAAACTGTGAAGAAAGCCGTGGACAAATCACAAAGAATAAGTTTGCCTTCAAAGAATCCAAATGATTCTGTGCCTGCTAAAATCGTTAGCAAACATCTTATTTCTCATTCTAAACCTTCACAGACAAATCTTCTTCATCATCCATTGATATTAGAAATTCTAAGATATTCTCGTATGTTCTATTATAAATATCCTCCATATTTCTGGCGATATTTTCACAACTATTCTTATCTGAGATCATTTATCTCTCCGTAATATCTGCAACATAAAAGAAACTGTGTTAGTTTCTAAATTCTGAAACCTTCGAGTTTAAAATATGAATGTTTTGAAGTAGTGTTGGGAACTGAAGCATGGATTAGTATAATATAATGACACTTGATCAACATCATTATATTACAGTAAGTCATGCTGAGTTTCTAATGAAGCATGATGATTCACAGTACCGTCATCATGTACCATTTACACGACTCTTACATTCTATCTAATCTCTAAACATATCAAGAGAATATTTTTCTGGATGACTCGGTCTTCTCCAGGGTATTCTGGTAATTTAACAAATCAAAATCGTTCTATTACCATTTTCTTCTTAGAGCATTAGCTATGTTCATTCTGAATTTCATATCTACGAATTCTGGACCATTACTCGCTTGACTCGAAGTCGGGAAAAGAAAACGAAAGCATGAAGCTCCAAAAAATAATGAAGAATATAAACTTCGATAATAACCCCGAAATT
Organism: Rutidosis leptorrhynchoides; assembly: GCF_046630445.1. Classification (NCBI taxonomy): domain Eukaryota; kingdom Viridiplantae; phylum Streptophyta; class Magnoliopsida; order Asterales; family Asteraceae; genus Rutidosis; species Rutidosis leptorrhynchoides. Next base: position 118,134,319 of record NC_092337.1, read on the forward strand.
ACAAACCGTGTATATCGATGCAGATAGCAATATAGAGACACGGGAGAATTAGAAACACTATAAACACAAGAGTATAGTAGAAGTAAATAGATTCTTCTGGTGGTAGATGAAAAAGAAGAATGACAGATATAAAAGTTAGGAGTATATCAAGAATCAGGACTGGATGGAGCATATTGATGAATGCTTTAAAGTAAGAATCAAGGGAGAAAGAATAGAAGGTGTGAGTCATGGAAAATAAGGAAACGAAGGGGTGAATTTATAGTGAAATATCCGACAGAGCAATTGAAACAGATTATTGCATATAATCAAAGAAGATCCTGATTTCCTTAATCACCAAAGAACCAAATCTTATTATGTAAGATTCTCTTTAAATCCCTTAAATCCCGGAAATCAATCATAACTACGTCATCGGTTAAGACGAATATATTTTACTCATCTCACCCTTTTACGATAGTCTCATTTATATTCTTCGCATAATCGAATCGTTTTATCTACATTACTCAATGATGATAAAACTCCATTATCACCTTATATTTGTCATGAAAACCTTCTTATTGTTATCCATAACAACCTCTATCAAATTTCGGGGACAAAATTTCTTTAACGAGTAGGTACTGTAATGACCCAGAATTTTCTGACCAAATTATACTTATGAGATTAATATTTACATAAATTAAACCATACCAACATGATAAGCAATCTAAATTGTTGAGACTTGTATTTTTGAAAAGAGTTTTACACAACGTTTGACCGTCCAATATGACCGATGATATCACGAACTATATAACATACGATAATTATACGTTTGTGTATATATATGTATTTATATATATTTTACATGATCTAAGGATGGTTTAACATCTCATTGTGTACTAATGACAATGAGTTATAAGTATATTTTGAAACTACTAACTTAAGTTTTCAAAACGATAACTATACGTAACATTCTTTGATATATATACTTATAATCTATAATGCTTATACATGTATCGTATATATAATGTATTTAATCACTTTTAAGGACTTAAATACATAAAACAATATAAGTATATTCACAAAATATAGCTATATTTGAATTCACATTCCGTTTCCTCAAGATTTCTATACGTATATCTAGGCTATATGTACCCGTATCATACCCAGCTTCTATACGTATTTACTATTGGTATATACACATCAAATCAACATCCTAATCAACATTATTACTGCCCTAGATATGAGGTAACTAGAATTTGTCAAGTAGTATGAATTATTAGTAAGAAAACAAAATTAGGAATCCTTTTCTTTCTTTATAAACTAAAAACGTTTTTATAAATGAACACCATTTCTTCACTCTATTTTCTCATACCTACACCCTCATTTCTCTCTCAAAATACTCCTAACTTCATACTTGATCATCTTCAAGCATTTTTCCCATCATTTAGCTTCAATTACAAGCCTTAAACACCATAAGAAAACTCTTTCAAGAACATATCAAAATAACCACCCATTTGAAGAAGTTTACTTCCAATCTTTTGATCTAACTCCACCCCTCTTTGATTCCAAGATTATTTCTTATCTTTTGCAGTAACTTTGTCCAAGTAACTTGAGGTAGTAACCTTGTTCATAATCTTATTCAATTCATATTCACATAGCTATCTTATTTTGTGGTATAAAATTTTAACAACATGAACATAGTTTGAATGATTTCAAACTTGTTCGCAAACTAAATAGATCCTTCTAACTTAACTTTTAAAACACTTTAAGACCTGTAATATATCATAATGATATGCTAACCTAACAAGATATAACTTGGTTTTACAAAGAACATCTTAAAAACTGAATCTACGTCGTCGGAGTACAATCGGGGGCTGTTTTGGGTTGGATAATTAAAAACTATCTTGAACTTTGAATTGGAAGTTCATGTTCTCGAAAAATGATATTTATTATGAATATGTTAACACATAAAAATTTTATGGTTTAACTCGAAGTGTAAGTATTTTTAGAAAAATGATCATTAAATGTTGTTTTTATGATGGAAAATGATCACTTTCATAAGTTTCACCAAAGTTTGACCTATAATCTATAATTTCGAATACAAATTAAGGTATTTTCAGTTCATATTCTTAAAATTTGACTCGATCCAAGGAAGTGGCAAGTTGAACCAACTAAAACGGAGTTGTAATGAAGAAACTACGACTAAAACAAGATTGGGTATCCGAAGCTAGTTTAGCTACGAAAATATTTGGAGAAAAAGTAAATTAATCATATCTTTTCTAATTAATATGATATTTTATATATATATACTTATGATTTGATTTTATATATTTCAGGACCACCCGTAAACAACACGAGAAGATTAATCATAAGACCTCATGATTGTACGCAACACGTCATTTGACAACACGGTACTTTATGTACGCAACACGTCATTTGACAACATGGTACCATGGGTCGAGATTAATTCTGATCAATATGAATACGATGGGGTCTTTATTTATTTTATTTAAGCAACTAATTGTGGACCACTAACATTGGACTGCTAACTACGGACTAAGAAAATATTAAAAGTATTAAAAGTATATATATATGTAACGATTACTTAAAAAGAAAATATGTTGATATATTATATATATTGTGATGACCCAGAAATTTCGACTAAATTTAAACTTAATCTTTGTATGATTAACATTTCCGACACGATAAGCAAAGTCTGTAAAACTGAATCTCAAAATTTTTGAATTACTTTTATATATTTAAATACCCTTCGGTTGTTTTCGACGATTCGCGAACAATTATATGTAAATAGATACATATATACTATAACATGAAAAGGTAACAATGTATTAATTGTTTGATACCGTACATTAAACTTATTGGTTTAAATATCTATTCGAATGTATATGATAAGTTGAAATATTTATTATTAAAATTTATTTATAAATAACTTCCAATGTGTATTTAAAAACTGATTTATGTATATTAAAAAGATATATACATATATATAATAAACGATAGTAACATTCGTTTATTGATTCAATTGATATTTAGTTAAGTTAACTAAAGCGTTTAAGATGAACCAGTTAAACACTAATTTGTTACAGTGTTTTCAAATTGCCACATTACTCAAAATGCTACAGTGTTTTCGAAAATCACTATTTGCTACAGTGAAATTGACTTTGCTACAGTAACTTTGCTACAGTAAACACTATTATAAAAATGTGTTTTAACAAATAGCGAGACGATGATTTATAGAAGTAAATGACCAAAACACTCGAAAGTTTAAGATACACTTTGAGTGATATAATTAAGGGATAATTTAAGGCTATATTTTGACAAAGGTACGTGTCACGAAATGTAAAATGCAAGTTTTCTAAGCGTACGAAAATGCGTTCGAGAAACCGGAACCGGGACATAAGTCGAGTGATGACGTACGACTTATCGGACCAAAAATATCTAGTCTACTATGCACAAGAATAAAATATAATATATAAATAATTATATTAATTATTTATATATTTATATTTATTTTATATTATGTCGACAAGCTAGGAGCCAAAACAATGTGAGCTGTCCCTGGTCCTCATGCGAGTCGCATGGCCAGAAGGCCATTTCCATGCGAGTCGCATGACTCCAGATTCCAGGCCAGGTACTATAAATTCAGGTGTTTTGCTCGAATGAAAAATCAAACACACATACACAAATATATATTACTCCGTATAATATTTATTATTATTATTATTATTATTATTATTATTATTATTATTATTATTATTAAGATTATTATTAATCTTATTAATCTTATTATTAGTATTATTATTTTTGCGATACAAAAATAATAATGTACATCAAATATTACGACGGAGTGCTGTCCAAGTAATTTTCAAAATGAGTTTTCGAGCAAGCTAGAGCTAAGGAAATTATGGGTTATTGCCAAGGAGGTTATGGGTAATGTTCGGGGGTATTTTTTTTCTGAATCAAACCTTGTGTTTATCATCTCCGATGCGTCTACGTGCTTTCCTGCAATATTGTATATCAATATTAAACAGTGAGTTCATTTGATTCCCTTTTACTCTCTACATTTTTGGGCTGAGAATACATGCAAATGCTTTATTAACCGATATACAATATTTATATGCGTGAGTTTCATTGATCCCTTTTTAATTGCTTTTGCAATATATTTTTGGGCTGAGAATACATGCACTTTATTTTAAACGCAATGGATACAAGTACATACTAAATTCTACACTGAGTTTGAACCGAAAATCCCTTAACTTTGGTAACTAGTAACTGCCAGTTATAAGAACTGGTGGGCGCGAGTAGTAGTATATGGATCCATAGGGCTTGACATCCCCGTTCGAGCTAGAGCGCTAGCCTTTTAACGGACGTATGCTATTTGAGAAGCGTACACGTTGGTTTGCGTGTATTATTAAGATGATTATACAGAGGGTACAAATTATATAAACGTTAAAGTTTAGTTACCAGGGTGCTCAATTTTGTAGAACCGATTGATAAACGTTTCGGATGAAACAACTGAAATCTTGTGGTCCACCTTTTATTTAAAACATAATGATAAACGTTTTGAATGAAACAACTGAACTTTTGTAATCCACATTGATATACGGATTATGTGTAATATTAAAACTATGAACTCACCAACCTTTGTGTTGACACTTGAAGCATGTTTATTCTCAGGTTTCTAGAAGTCTTCCGCTGTTTGCTCATACGTGATACAAGTTATGTGCTTGGAGTCATACATGCTATATACAAGAAACTTGCATTCATCAAACCATTACCATGTATCTTATTTTGACTGTATTGTCAACAGATGTATTATTATAAACCATTTAAATGGTGATTGTCTATACGTAGGAATCATCAGATGTAAAAAAACCTGGAATTTATATATTCATTTATGAAATACCTTTTCAAACGAATGCAATGTTACAAAACGTATCACATAGAGGTCAAATACCTCGCAATGAAATCAATGAATGACGTGTTTGTCCATATGGATTTGGAGCGATCGTCACATATATGGTTAGGTTCGTGATATCTATCGGGGACCAAGTCGAATTAAATACCTTCAAGGCAAAAGTGAGTTTCATTTGCTCCCTTTTTAATTGCTTTTGCAATATATATTTTTGGGCTGAGAATACATGCGCTGCTTTTATAAATGTTTACAAAATAGACACAAGTACTTAAAAATATATTCTACGTTGAGTTGTACCACTGGCATATTTCCCTGTAGCTTAGTAACTACTATTTACATGTGTATTGTAAATGCGAATCCTGTTGATAGATCTATCGGGCCTGACAACCCCAACCGGAGTGGACGACCAGTATTCAACAGTTGCACAGTACTTCGTTTTGGTGACTACACTTGGTACGGTGTAGTGAGATTTCATAATAAAGGGAATATGCGACGTTGATCAAATGTTAAGTATGGTTACCAATTGCTCAACCACTTAGAATGCTTTACATACACTTGTGAGTGTATTATGTTTATGATTATGAAATCTTGTGGCCTATTAACATATTGAAATGATTGTTATGATAAACCTATGAACTCACCAACCTTTTGGTTGACACTTTAAAGCATGTTTATTCTCAGGTACGAATTAAGTCTTCCGCTGTGCATTTGCTCAATATAAGGACATTACTTGGAGCCGATCATCGCAATGGGACCAAATGTTGATGACTTCGTCCAGGTGGATTAGGACGGGTCCTTTCAGTTGGCATCAGAGCAGTGGTCATAGCGAACCAGGTCTTGCATTAGTGTGTCTAACTAGTAGTTGTTAGGATGCATTAATGAGTCTGGACTTCGACCGTGTCTACATGTCAAAAGTTTTGCTTATAATTTCTAGTCGGAAATCATCTGCTTATCATCCTTAGGAAATTACCTGCTTATCATTCATAAGTCTAGACACGTTTTACTGTATTTACTGCATTGATAATGTATAGATGAATTCTTATCTTAGCATATCTGTTATTGCGAACTTTGACTGATATCTTTTCAAAGATTCTCCGTAATTTACGGGATTTTGGTATTATATATACATATGTAAATTATGTATTGAAGAGTACCAAATCTAACTCCTATAATCTATTCCATACCAAAAATTCATTTTCCCCATTATACAAGATGGATTCCGCATCTAGTTCGAATTCTTCAGATTCCGACAGTTATGCCGATATGGATTTCCATTCGGGCTCCGAAAGTAGCGTCACCGGAATGGATCAACCAATTTCCCATCATCTATTCTGGATGAATTGGGGATGGGTTCGTAATGTACTAAATCATTGGAGACAAGAAGAAGGTGATCCATTCCATCCACCAAATTGCCGTCTTGGCGACGAACCTGAAGCACTTACCGGCGAACCTATTCGAAACACCATTTTCTCTCTCATTTCTAGAGTATCTCGTCACAATTATATACTATCCTATATTACAAATCTTGTTCATTCGCTCGCTCCAACCGCCAATCATCCCAGGTGTACTAGCAGAAGTTAACGAACTTCGCGCTCGCGTGACGGCTTTGGAGAACATGGTGCGAAGGTTGCAAACACCAGCAGCAGCACCAGCAACATAATCAGCACCACCATCAATAACATCAACTATACCATCATCACCACTAACAAACAACTTCCGCATCACACGTCTCGACATCATAATCTGTCCCACAAACATCAACATCATACGCACCATAGATACCAAGGAGTGCCAACAATAATGAACGATGAAGTATTGATCCATAACTTCATTGATCTTCTGCGAAGAATATGTGGTTTCAAAATTTTTTAGAGATTTCTTATTCTAGCTCAAACCGAAAAGCAAATGAGATTAATATCATATTAACTCATTAAATTCATGATTTCATCTGAAGAAAATATATATGTATATATATTTTCATAAAGATTGTAATTAAAAGTTCTTTTGTACAAAATATTAATGGTGAAATTTTTTTTAACGGGTAGGTAATACCCGAGGAATAATTAGATTTCATCTTAATAAGTTACATTGTACATTCGTCGAAGCTGATTCAACAGTCATTTACTATCCTACTTACAACCACTGATATACGTATCCGTTCACCGCAGAATAACCATTTTTATTCAATTTCATATTTGGATTTTGACTTCCCAGAATCCAACAAGTGGCATATGAAGAAAACATATGACAAAATAAAATCTGTTAAAAACAAATAAATTAACTATGAAAAATTTTGTTAAGAATCCACGCTAACTGTTCCTAGCTAACTGATTACATTTTATTTATCGCAGTTTATTTATCGCAATTTAATTATCGCACTTTTATTTATCGTCATTTAATTTCTGTAATTATTTTATGCACTTTAAATATCGGGACACGTATACAATGTTTTAACATATCATATCGACGCATCTATATATATTATTTGGAATCACCATAGACACTCTATATGCAGTAATGATCGAGTTCTCTATACAGGGTTGAGGTTGATTCTACAATAATATATATAGTTTGAGTTGTGATCGAGTCTGAGAGGTATACGGGTCATGACACGTATTAATTAATTCGTATATTATATATTAAACTATATATGAATTATTGGACTGTTACTATGGACTATCGACTGTGGACTAATGACATTGGACAATTAAAATGAATTAAAATATTGATTATAACATGTGAAACTAAACATTTCTTCAAGATTGCCACTTGATTTCATCTTAAACCTCATTGTATCACGATGATTACAATCAGCGTTCAAATCTATCATGATTCTTAAAAACACCTCAATCGAGAGGATAAACCAACCGCACTTCATCTACGAAAGAAAAGATTGATGCATATAGTTATGCACCTGAAAAACCCTCTAAAACTGAGTAAACGTTTGACACGTATCTGTTCTAGTTCCTTTGACATTGTTATTACCGAAGATCATTTTGCAATCCCTTTCCAAAGTAGATAATTTTGTCACAGCTCCAGCAAGTCAACTCCGACTTTTCATCCGAAACAACTTTATTATAACCGCGATATATATGTGTACTCTTTATTGTTACTGGGGAACCTTTTATATTCCACAATATTACAATCAGCGATTAATCATTCTAAAAACACAATTCTCCTGAAACTACCTCGGTTTTATAACCGATGACCCAGATCAGTTAACTTTGAAAATGTTGACGAAGCAGCATGTTGTAGATGATCTTAATGGCCAAAAGTTTGATGATAAAGAAAGGAGTGTTAGGAACGCTCGATAGAAAATTTAGTACCGAAAAGCGGATTATGTGAAACTGTGAAGAAAGCCGTGGACAAATCACAAAGAATAAGTTTGCCTTCAAAGAATCCAAATGATTCTGTGCCTGCTAAAATCGTTAGCAAACATCTTATTTCTCATTCCAAACCTTCACAGACAAATCTTCTTCATCATCCATTGATATTAGAAATTCTAAGATATTCTCGTATATTCTATTATAAATATCCTCCATATTTCTGGCGATATTTTCACAACTATTCTTATCTGAGATCATTTATCTCTCCGTAATATCTGCAACATAAAAGAAACTGTGTTAGTTTCTAAATTCTGAAACCTTCGAGTTTAAAATATGAATGTTTTGAAGTAGTGTTGGGAACTGAAGCATGGATTAGTATAATATAATGACACTTGATCAACATCATTAAAGGGTGTGGTTCCAATTGGAGTTTTGTAGGCTGTTCTAAAAGCCCAGAGTGCATCCTCCAATTTCATGGACCATTCCTTCGGATTTGATCCTACGGTTTTCTCTAAAATATGTTTTAATGCTCGGTTGGTATTTTCAACTTGTCCACTTGGTTGTGGATGATAAGCAGTTGAGATTTTATGAGTTACTCCATATCTTTTGAGAACTTTCTCAAGTTGATTGTTACAAAAATGAGTACCCCGATCACTTATTAAAGCTTTCGGTGTTCCGAACCTAGATAAAAGGCGTTTTAAAAAGTTGACTACAACTCGTGCATCGTTAGTCGGGAGAGCTTGTGCTTCCGCCTATTTAGATACATAATCAGTGGCAACGAGAATGTAGAGATTATTATGAGATTTTGGAAATGGACCCATAAAGTCAATACCCCAAATGTCAAATACTTTACATACTTGAATGACATTTTGTGGCATTTCATCACGTTGACTTATTTTTCCAGCCCATTGACAAGCATCACAGGATTTGCAAAGAAGGTGTGTATCTTTGAATATTGTAGGCCAATTGAATCCAGCATCGTAAACTTTTCTTGCTGTAAGTTGAGGCCCATAATGCCCTCCTGTTGGTCCTGTGTGACAATGGTTTAAGATTTGACTATCTTCATCTCCGAATACACATCGGCGTATTATTCCATCGGGACAACTTTTAAACAAATGTGGATCTTCCCAGAAATAGTGTTTTATATCACTAAAGAATTTATTTCGTTTTTGGTACGATAATCCTTTTTTAAGGAATCCACATACTAAGTAGTTTACATAGTCTGCAAACCATGAAATTTCACTATAATCTATCTTCAATAGATATTCATCAGGAAAGTTGTCTTGTATGGCCGATTCATTTAGAACTTCTAATTCGGGATTTTCAAGACGAGAAAGATGATCAGCGGCGAGATTTTCTGCTCCCTTTTTATCTCGGATTTTAATATCGAACTCTTGTAAGAGTAAGATCCAACGGATTAATCATGGTTTGACATCTTGTTTCAAAAATAGGTATCTAAGAGCAGAATGGTCAGTATAGACCACCGTTTTAGCTAGAACGAGATATGAATGAAATTTGTCAAAAGCAAAGACAATAGCAAGGAGTTCTTTTTCAGTAGTTGTATAATTCATTTTTGCTCCTTGTAACGTCTTACTAGCATAATAAATAGGTTGAAATCATTTTTCAATCCTTTGTCCTAAAACGGCTCCCATTGCAAAATCACTTGCATCGCACATAAGTTCAAACGGTAGATTCCAATTTGGAGTTATCATGATCGGAGCATTAGTGAGTTTTTCTTTAAGAATATTAAAAGATTTGATGCATTCATCTGAAAAGATGAATGGAGCATCCTTTTCTAGGAGTTTATTCATAGGAGTGGCAATTTTAGAAAAATCTTTTATGAAAGTCGGTAAAAACCGGCATGCCCTAGAAAACTCCTAACTCCTCTAACATTGGTGGGATGTGGAAGTTTAGCAATTACATCTACTTTAGCTCTATCCACTTCAATTCCTTCTTTTGAAATTTTATGACCAAGAACGATGCCTTCTCTAACCATGAAATGGCATTTCTCCCAATTAAGTACTAGATTTGATTGTTCGCATCTAATAAGCATTCGTTCAAGATTAACTAGACATAATTCAAATGTATCACCGAAAACTGAAAAGTCATCCATAAAAACTTCCATGCATTCTTCTATCATGTCGTGAAAAATCGCCATCATGCACCTTTGAAAGGTTGCAGGGGTGTTGCAAAGTCCAAATGGCATGCGTTTATAAGCAAAAGTACCATAAGGGCACGTGAAAGTGGTTTTCTCTTGATCTTCGGGTGCGATTGGAATTTGAAAATATCCGGAAAAACTGTCAAGAAAACAATAGTAACTATTTCCGGCTAATCTTTCCAACATTTGATCAATGAAAGGTAAGGGAAAGTGATCTTTTCTGGTGGCGTCATTTAATTTTCAATAATCAATACAAACGCGCCATCATGTTACAGTCCTAGTAGGAATAAGCTCATTTTTCTCATTTGTGATGACAGTCATGCCACCCTTCTTAGGTATGCATTGAACTGGGCTTACCCATGGACTATCAGAAATTTGATAAATTAAACCTGCATCTAGCAGTTTAATAATTTCTTTCTTAACAACATCTTGCATATTTGGATTTAGTCTTCGTTGGCATTGCACATACGTTTTATGACCTTCTTCCATAAGGATTTTATGTGTACAATACGAAGGACTTATTCCTTTAATGTCATGAATCTTCCATGCAATAGCTGGTTTATGAGCTTTTAGCACAGAAATGAGTTGAGATTTTTTATTTTCCGTAAGAGAAGACGATATTATTATAGGTAATTCAGATTCACCATGTAAATAAGCATATTCCAAATGGTTTGGAAGTGGCTTTAACTCTAATGTCGGTGGTTCTTCTATCGATGATTTATATCGATATCTGTCTTCTTCTTTTAGCATTTGAATTTCTTCTGTTGTTGGTTCATATCCATTAGCCATAAGTGTAGCTAACATTTCAGTTTCATCAATTGGTTCTGTTCCTTCTCCTAAAGAACATTCTCCTGTCCCTTGTAATTCTGAAAATTCTTCTAACAATTCTGCATGTGAATCTATAGTTTGAATATAATAACATGTATCATCTGCAGATTGCGGTTGTTGCATGGCTCTATCAACAGAAAAGGTAACACTCTCGTCTTCTATACTTAGGGTCAGTTTCTTACCAAACACGTCTATTATTGCTTTAGCCGTGTTTAAGAATGGTCTTCCTAATATGAGAGGAACTCGAGAATCTTCTTCCATGTCCAGAATAACAAAATCTACTGGAAATACTAAAGTACCAACTTTAACTAGCATGTTTTCCATTCTCCCTCTAGGATATTTTACTGATCGATCGGCTAGTTGTATGCTTATTCGTGTTGGTTTCAATTCTCTAAGGTCTAGTTTAGCGTATAGTGAATATGGCATTAAATTTATACTAGCACCTAAGTCTGCCAATGCTTCTATTGAACTAAGACTACCCAGAAAACATGGAATTGTGAAACTTCCTGGATCAGATAATTTTTCTGGTATCTTATTCAACAACACTGCAGAACAATTAGCATTCATAGTAACAGCCGAGAGTTCTTCCATTTTCTTTCTATTTGTGATTAGATCTTTCAGAAATTTAGCATATCTTGGCATTCCTGAAATTACATCAATGAAAGGAAGATTAACATTTATTTGTTTAAACATATCCAAGAATTTGAATTGCTCGGCTTCAAGTCTCTCTTTTCTCATTTTACTTGGGTAAGGAAGTGGTGGTTAGTATGGTTTAACATAAGGTTTAGCCTTAACTATGTTATCTTCATTAACGTTTTCAACTACCGGTTCTGTTTCCTTATCTTGCTTATTTTGTGGTTCTTGTGGAGTAGGAATAGCGTCATCAGAGATTACAGGCATTTCAGGTGGTTTAAGTGTAATACCACTTCTTGTGGTAATGACTTTAGCTGTTTCATTCCGGGGGTTAGCATTTTTATCACTAGGTAGACTTCTAGGTTTTCTTTCACCTATCAAACTTGCTAGGTTGCTTACTTCTTGTTTCAAATTTTGAATAGAAGCTTGTTGATTTCTAAATGCTTGAGCATTTTGTTCATTGGTTTGTTTCTGAGATGTGAAAAACTGAGTTTGAGATTCAACTAGCTTCGACATCATATCTTCTAAATTTGGCTTTTTATCATCGGTTTGTGGTGGTTTGTTTTGAAAAATAGGTCTTTGCTGATTGTAAGTATTATTTGATAATTGTTGATTGCTAGGACCTTGTTGATTGTTGTATGGAACATTTCAGTTATAATTCTGATTTTGATTGTAGATCGGTCTTGGTGGTTGATAATTATTCTGATAATTATTTCCAGGCCTTTGGTTCATGTACGAAACATTCTCTCTTTGTTCCATTATTTGTTCAATACTGAGACAATATTTTATTAAATGTGGTCCTCCACACTGCTCACAACTAATTCTTATTGAGTGAATATCCTTAGTCATCTTTTCATTGTCTCTCGACAGCATCTATCTTTGCAGAAATGGAATCAAAGTCATGGCTAGAATCGGCTCTAGCTGCTTTAGATGATCTAACGATATCTTTTTCTTGATGCCACTCATGTGAGTGGGAAGCAGTGTTATCAATAATTTTGTAAGCGTCAGTTGCGGTTTTCTTCATAATGGAACCACCAGCTGCTATATCTATGTCTTTTCTTGTAGTGATGTCGCATCCTTGGTAGAATATTTGTACTATTTGACAAGTGTCTAAACCATGTTGCGGACATCCTCTCAATAACTTTCCAAATCTTGTCCACGCCTCATATAGAGTTTCATTTGGATTTTGTGTGAACGTAACAATTTCTCCTTAAAGTCTCACGGCTTTAGATGCCGGAAAGAATTGTTTAAGAAATTTTTCAACTAAAACATCCCGTGTATCAATCGCCCCTTCAGGTAACGATTCTAACCGATCTTTGGCTTCTCCCTTTAAAGTCCAGGGAAATAACATGAGATATATCTGTTCATCCTCCACTTCTCTTATTTTAAATAGAGTACAGATCCTATTAAAGGTACGAAGATGTTCGTTTGGATCTTCCTTCGGTGCACCACTAAATTGGCATTGATTAGTTACCATGTGTAAGATTTGTCCTTTGATTTCATAATCTGGCGCATTAATGTCAGGTTGAGTAATTGCGTGACCTTGGCCAGTGCGTTTAGCTCGCATTCGGTCTTCCATACTTAGAGGTTCCAGATTCTCCATTATTGAATTTGTTGAATCTGAATCAATTAAGGATTCTGATTTAATGGATTGTTCCTCGACAATATCTGTTTGAATGATTGGTGGTTCCGGAGGAAAGATTAATGGTTCAGGATCTCTGAATTGTCCCTGAATATCTTCCGGATTCTCAATTGTGAGGTCGGGTTCAAAAAATGGATTATCGGAAATTTGAATTGGAGTACTTGGTCGACTTGATGACGATTCTAAAGAAAAATCAACGGCGACAATATTGGCTAGATGTCTTGATCGAGTTACAGGTGGTGAACGTACGAAAGGTGGTGAACGTTTTGCTCGGTGCATTCACTGAATATCTTATTAGTTATAAAAATAAAAATTATATAAGTTATCAAATTAATAGACTTTTCTGATTTTGCCCACGTTTCGAATAGCCAATAGAGGTAGCAGGTAGCCAGGACCATTTAAATCGGAAGCCCACAACTCGCCACTAACAAATCCAACAATTACTATGAACCAGAAAATTTTGGATGTCTATCAATTTAACCACTTAAAATAATTTTTCGTTGAAGTTTAAAGAAATTTTTAGAGAAGAAATAGAAAATTCTATATCCTAAAAATCTAGAGCGTCGAGAAATAAGAAAGAAAAAGAGCGCGTCGAAAAACGTCGAAAAATAAAAGGTCGAAAAATAATAAAAAGAACGTAGCGCGTCGAAACTTAAAAGTCTAAAAACTAAGAATTAAAAGTTTCGTCTAAAGGTATTAAAGCTTAAAGAAATTCTATATTCAAAACGGCAATAACTTAAAAAGTACTTAAAATTTATAAAACGGCGTCGCAAAATTCTAAAGCACCTAAATCTTAGTCTAAAGAAAAAGCACTTAAGGGATTTTACGGCAAAGCCTTAAAAATCTAGAAATAAAAATAACTATGGCAAAAACTATGACTTAAAACTAAATACGAACAAAAAATACAAATATTACGCTAAAACAAATAAAAAGATACAAAATATAAAAATAAACTTAAAGTTGTAAAAAGTACAATTTTTATAAAAATATTATTTTTATATTATTTATAATATAAAAGTATTAATTTTATAATTTATTAAAACTAATTTAAAATAAAAATACAAATTAAATAAATCTAAAATTAATTAATATAATATACTAACCCTAATTAGGGTTTAATATTAATAATAATTAATAATAAACCGTAATTAATGCTGTCTGCAGGTTTAGACCAGCGTGTCAGGGCTGCTCATGTGGTCGCATGAGTTTTGTTCATACAAGCCATGCGATCGCATGACTCTTGGATCCCGGCCACAAGTCTGGGCTGCAACAGTGTCAGGCCCGCAAACTTTTACTTATTATTTTTTTTTTGTTTTTAATTTTCTGTTTTATAAATATATAAAGTATTTATATAAGATAAATAAAAAAAACTTATATTTTTACAAAAAAAAATACCTATTAGTTTTTTGTAACTAAAAGAAAATACAAACTATTTAATTTTTTTTTATATTTTGAACAACTCTTAAAAATAAATATATTTTGTTTATTTTTTTTATAGCGTTTCGCTTCCGGCGTTTAAGCAAGTTCCTCGGCAGCGGCGCCAAAAATACTTGATGTTAAAGCGAAGGGGTACAAAATAGTTATATTTTTACAAGGAAATACTATTAAATACGGTACAATTTTACACAAGTTATTTATTTTTTTATAGAGTGGATATACCTAAACCTTGATACAACACTTATAGGCAGTGTACCTAATCGTACAGTAGTGTAGTTTTTAGAAAGTCCGGTTCGTTCCACAGGGATCTTAGCCAAGTTTAACGCTATATTTTTAAAAACTATATTTGTAAAAATATAAATATATATATAAGTAGTATTATTATAAAAAGGGGGTTTTTACCGTTTAATGACCGGTTTGTCGATTTTAAAACTTAAGTCGCAGTTAAAACCTAATGTAAAATATTAAAAATAAATATAACTTAATTTTAAGCGTAAAGTAAATAACGATAATGAAATTGCGATAAATAAAAATGCGATAAATAAAATGACGATAAATAAAATTGCGATAATTAAAAAGTACGATAATTAAAAGTGCATTTAAATAAAATGACAGTAAATAAAAGTGAGATAATTAAAAGTGCAATTAAATATGAAATAAAGGAATTATGCTTATTTAAACTTTCGTAATCATGATGTTTGACGTGTTGATTTTAGTTTATTACCATGGGTTAATTGTCCTTTATCCTGGATTATTCAATATGTCCGTCTGGTTTTTGTCCATAACAGTCCATCAGTCATAAATATAAAGTGCGAGTGTCCTCGTCAAATTATCCTTATATCCGAAGTCAAATATTCCAACTAATTGGGGACTTAAACTATAATTACATCAAGTGTCCTTGTATATAATTCACCCAAGTTTTAATAAGTCCATTGACTATTAATCCATTCCCGTGTCCGGTTAAATGAACGATTATTAGTACTTATAAATATTCCGCCCATCGTGTCCGATCGAGTGTATATGGTTATTTATAGGTACGTCTAATTGTAAATCTTTATATTAAATTAACAAACTATCATTTAATTAAACAAATATAAAGCCCATTAATAGCCCATAGTCTAATTTTCACAAGTGTCGTTCTTTTGTCCAAACCCCAATTATGGTACAAAGTCCAATTACCCCGCCTTAAATATTTAGCCCAACATCACGATTACTTCGGCTTAAATAAGCATAATAATAACTTAGCTACGAGACATTAATTTAAAAAGGTTGAACATAACTTACAATAATTAATAATAGCGTAGTGTTACACGGACAGAATTTCGACTTACACCCTTACAACATTTGCTAACATACCCTTATTATTAAAATTAAAATTATAATATATATATATATATATATATATATATATATATATATATATATATATATATATATATACGTTGAGAGAGAGATAGATAAAGATGTGTTTTTGTTCAACCAAAATTGGGAAATTTATAGGACCTGACCCTCAAATTGGGGCCATGCAATCGCATGGAAATTGCACTTCCAGGCCATGCGATCGCATGACCTGCTTTTCCAGCTCACACAGATTTGTTTGCTTTCTTGCCGACGGTTTTATATAATAATATAATATATATATAATTTTAAGAATTAATTATATATTATATTATATTCATGTGCATAGTTGACTTGTAATTTTTAGTCCGTTGCGTCGAGCGTTGAGAGTTGACTCTAGTCCCGGTTCCGGATTTTCGAACGTCCTTGGGTACAATTTAATATCTTGTATTTTGCATTTTGCGTCTTGTATTCTTGTAATTTTGAGACGTTTCTCATCAATAATTTGAACCACTTTGATTGTACTTTGTACTTTTGAGCTTTTTGGTCATTTGCGTCTTCAATTCGTTGAATCTGTCTTTTGTCTTCACCTTTTATTATTTAAACGAATATCACTTGTAAATAGAACAATTGCAACTAAAAGCTTGTCTTTCTTGAGGGATAATGCTATGAAATATATGTTCGTTTTTAGCATTATCAGTGAGTAACTGTCAACAAAAATGTTGAGTGAATTATAGGTTTAATATTGCAAACAATATTTAATTTAAACCGTAAAAATTTATGTTTGAAAACATAAAGCCTTATTTTGGAGCACAAAAATTATATGCTCAAAAACATATAAAACATTATTCCATTAACCCGTGAGCCACCTGGTAACCACTTAACCAATTCCACCCTTACCAAACACAATATACACTGAACAGGTGTATCTTCAAATAATTATGAAGTACTAATACATTCCGTCTTCAGAAATTGCTAGCGCGACTAGCACGAAATGTGGTTGTCAAAACCGATAGATCTATCCATAGGATTCGCGTTCACTAGTAGAAACCAGTGATTACAATTACCAGGCTAGGGAATATTTTCGTTCAACTCACAATGAATAACTTAAACCAACTTCCACTTGTGTCCAATAAAAAAAATTGCATGTATTCTCATCCCAAAAGATATAAAATAGAAAAATGGGACTATAGCTCACCTTAACGTAAATGAAGTAATATCACAGAACGTGAACCGCAGAAAGTAAAGTGATCAAGAATGATCACAACGCCGACCGATAAATAAAGCAGGTCGATATAAATAACTAACTTAGGTCAAGTCTTAGTATGATAGCTATAATACTAGTTGCAAGTAAACATAGAACATCACTCGATATGTTTCGGTATGATCAGGACTGTGTATAACACGTACTTTCAATTTTTAGAAAGTTTCTATTTTTAGCAGGTTTCCATTTTTGGAATGTTTCTATTTTTGGAAAGTATCTATTTTAGAAAAGTTTCTATTTTTAGAAAGTTTCTATCTTTGGAAAGTTTCCTTAATTAGAAAAGTCAATAAAAGTCAACCGAAAGTCAAAGTCAACTGAAAGTCAACTCAAAAGTCAACCTTGGTCAAACTTAGTCAACATTGAAATTTAAAGTGTAACTTATATTAATAATATAAGTTATAATATTATTTAAAGTAATATCTGTATAATCATGTCATATCATAAGTTTAATTGAATTAAATCAAATTATAAAGTTAATATAAGTTTAAATGATATAATAGATAATACATAAGTATTTAATTAATTAATTAAATATTAATCATATCGTAAGTATTATTAATTAATAATGAATTATTAATCATAAAATAAGTATCTTGAATTAATTATGAAATGTTACACATATCATAAGTATTTTAATATAACTATTAAACCATAAGTATTTAATAATAAAATTGTATTATAATTAAATAATAACTAAGTCTTATAATAAATAAATAAATAATTAACCTTTATTATAAGTCTTGATATAATAATCTCATAACATAAGTTTTATACTTATCATAAGTATTCCATTAATAAATGTATTATTAATCATAAGTTTAATTATAAGAATAATTAAATCATAATGTAATTATTAAATGATATAATAAATATATATCACAAGTATTAATTAAAAATAATTACTTTTATATCATAAGTAATTTAATTATAATGAAAATCATTATTTATATAACCTAAGTTAAAATTTATAACCATAAGTTTTATTAATAGTCGTCGGGTCATAACTTGAGCCTCGGGTGTCGATTTTTGACGAATCTTATATATATATCCTCGTCCAACAAACCATCCCGAAACCTTATAACACTCAAGAACACCCTAAAACTAGTTCATGGGGTCGTGATGATCAGCCATGAACCAAACCATTCGTTAATCCGTTTCAAAACAAGTTTTAATCATTTCGGGTGATCCGTGGCTCGGATATTGATGACCCGAACATGAAAGTTTATTCAATCATCAACTCTAACACAATGGAACACCCTAAAATCTCAGATTATGACCCCAAAGTCGGACAACAACTTGATTTTAAAAGTTATCAATTTCAATCTTTACAAAACCTTAAATCAAGCGTAGATTTTGATCCGTAACTCAAAACAAGACGAATCCAAAGTCTAAAATTATGTACTAAATGAGAAGAACACATTGAGACACTTAAATTAATCAAAAACATTAGCCAAAGTTACTGATTTAATTGATATAGCTGCTGTCCCAATTTTGATCAACCGAAAACATACGAAATCGAGCATTTCTAAGCAAACTAACAACACAACAATCAAATACAAGTACTATAACATTAACATACATGTAAGATCAGTAAAAATAAATTAAAATTGAAAAGCTAAGGTTTGTGTTCATACCCAAATCAAAAATCAAGAAAAAGAACGAAGCCCGATTCTAGAAAACACTGCTACGAGATTAATTTTTTGAAAAGAACACACACACGCGAGAAAAATGAATTATAAAAATATTTTACAACTCATATGATATAGAAATATCATAAATAAAATAATTTGGATTTGAAAATCACAAAAGTCTAATCGTTGGTTTGAAAACAGAAATGATTCGCAGGATAGAAATCCACGACATGTAGAAACGTACAATTTTAAATACGAATACAAATATTCATATAACACATAATAAATAATATATTATTACTAAAATAATAATAGAAGTCATAGAAATAACGTGGCATGAATAACAATTAACGGGCATTAAATACAAACGGTAAAAGATAACGGAGAAAGTAGGGTCGTGACAGTACCTTCCCGTTACGGAAATTTCGTCCCGAAATTTAAGCAGGTGCATGGGTTGACTCGCCATTTGAGAACAAAACTGGATATTTCTGCCTCATTTGATATTCACGTTCCCAAGTGAACTCGGGTCCGTGTCTGGCATTCCATCTAACTCGGACGATAGGAATCTTACTCTGCTTGAGCTTTTTAACTTCTCGATACATAATTTCAATAGGTTTCTTAACAAAATGGTGTTGTTTATCAACATGAAGTTCATAGAGAGGAATGGTTTCATCGGCCTCAGCCAAACACTTCTTCAAATTAGATACATGAAAAACGTCATGAACAACGCTAAGCTCTTGTGGCAATTTCAAACGATAAGCCATGGGTCCAATTCTTTCGGTAATATCAAATGGACCAACATAACAAGGATTCAACTTTCCCCTCTTACTAAAACGTACCACACCTTTCCAAGGTGATACCTTTAACATAACACGATCATCAACTTGAAACTCTAAAGGTTTCCTTCTAATATCGGTATAACTCTTTTGCCGACTCCTGACGGTTTTCAACCTTTTATTAATCTGCACAATCTTCTCGGTAGTCTCATGAATAATTTCTGGGCCTGTGAGTTGAGCATCCCCAACCTCATTCCAACAGATAGGAGACCTACACTTTCTGCCATATAGTACCTCAAACGGTGCGGCTTTAATACTTGTATGATAAATGTTATTATAAGAAAATTCAGCCAACGGCCATTATCTATCCCAACCATTACTAAAATCAATAACGCACGCTCGGAACATGTCTTCTAACGTTTGAATGGTCCTTTCACTATGACCATCTGACTATGGATGATAAGCAGTGCTCATATCCAATTTTGTTCCCAAAGCTTCCTGTAAGGATTGCCAAAACCTCGATGTAAATCGACTGTCTCTATCGGAAATGATAGATACATGGACACCATGTCTTGAAACAATTTCCTTCAAGTACAAATGAGTAAGCTTCTCCATCGAATCAGTTTCCTTAATTGGCCAGAAATGAGTTGACTTTGTGAGTCGGTCAACAATCACCCAAATGGTATCATAACCACCCAAAACTCTCGGTAATTTCGTAATAAAATCCATAGCAATACCTTCCTACTTCCACTCGGGAATCTCAGGTTGCACTAAAAGTCCGGACGGTTTTTGATGTTCAGCTTTAACCTTAGCACAGGTCAAACACTTAGCCACATAAGTGGCCACATCAGCTTTCAAGTTAGGCCACCAATATAGCTCCTTAAGATCATGATACATCTTTCCTTAACCAGGATGAATAGAGTACCTAGACTTATGAGCTTCATCCAAAACAAGTTGTCGCAAATCACAAAATTTCGGAACCCAAAGACATCCCGCAAAATACCGAGTACCATATGCTCGTACCTAAAATTGCTTACCCAAGCCTCTGACCTTCTCATTCGCAAGATTCTCCTCCTTCAAGGCTACTTGTTGAGCCGCAAGAATCTACCTTGCGAGGTTTGTTCGAATGGTCATATTCAAGGCTCTAAACCTACGAGGTTCAACTCTCTTTTTTCGACTTAACGCATCGGCCACAACATTGGCCCTTCCCGGATGATAAAGGAGTTCGCAATCATAATCGTTCAACAACTCAGTCCATCTTCGATGTCTCATATTTAACTGTTTTTTATCAAAGATATGTTGAAGACTTTTGTGATCAGTGTACACTGTACATTTGATCCCATATAAGTAATGTCTCCAAATCTTGAGGGCGAACATAATAGCTCCCAATTCTAAATCATGGGTTGTATAATTTTGTTCATGATTCTTCAACTGACGTGACGCGTAAGTAATGACTTTCTTTCGCTGCATCAAAACACAACCAAAGCCCTAACACGAAGCCTCACAATAGATAACAAAATCATCATTACCCTCAGGTAGTGATAATATCGGAGCGGAAGTTAACTTCTTCTTCAGAATTTGGAAAGCAGACTCTTGTTCACTCTTCCACCCGTACTTCTTCCCCTTATGCATTAAAGCAGTCAGAGGTTTCGCTACTCGTGAAAAATCTTGAATGAACCTTCTATAATAGCCTGCTAAACCTAGGAACTGACAAAACTGAGTAGGAGTCTTCGAAGTTTCCCACTTCTCAATTGTCTCAATCTTGGCAGGATCAACTTGAATTCCCTGTTTACTAACAACGTGCCTAAGGAATTGAACTTCTTTCAACCAGAACGCACACTTAGAAAAATTTAGCATACAACTCTTCTTTTCTTAGCAAATCAAGCACTAATCTCAAATGCTCTTCGTGCTCTTGATCACTCTTGGAATAGATAAGAATATCATCGATGAAAACGATAACGAACTTGTCCAGATAAGGTCTACACACACGGTTCATGAGGTCCATGAACACTGCAGGTGCGTTAGTCAATCGAACGGCATAACTAGAAATTCGTAGTGAGCATAACGGGTACGGAAAGCGGTTTTCGGAATATCAGTTTCTTTAACGCGCAATTGGTGATAACCAGAACGAAGATCAATCTTAGAAAAATGGAGGAACCTTGAAGCTGATCGAACAGATCATTAATTCTCGCAAGAGGGTAACGATTCTTATCAGTAAGCTTGTTCAACTTGCAATAATCAATACACAATCAGAACGAACCATCTTTCTTCTTAACAAACAAAACATGGGCTTTCCAAGGGGACGAACTAGGACGAATGAGATACAGTTGCAACCAACGAAGGAAGAAATATATAGAGTAGTCATATCAGTGGTATAGATGTTTAAGGCAATTCCTTCAAAGGGAATAACGAGGATCATGGACTTCAAAGTAAAGTTTCATTACATTTCCGAAAGGATGACGTACGAAAGGTGCGATCTTTCAACGAGAGTGAACTTCCTCGCACAATGAGCGAGTCAATCTAGGATTATCCTTCTTCTTAAATTTATGTGCGGATGAAAGGAAACGTGAATCATGGGTTATAAAGAATAGTCGACTCCAGGTGAGATGAATCTCCAAAAATGATTTCATGCACCTCAAAGTATTTAATCATAGAATTGATGTTTACGAGGGCGTTGCGATTAGCCTACAATATCGAGAGTAGAAACTTCTCAAACAGTCTAGTGCAATATCCATCCATGATACCAACTATAACAACAGTTAGGGTAGAAACCCACCCAGTGCGTTTCCTAATATAGGGCGACTACCGAGTGTACCTCAGAAACCAGATTTATATGTCCGCGTTTCGGCCATGTCCCACCATAAGAAAAAAAAAAATTTACGAGCGCAAAGACCTCCCAACAAATTTTATAAAACCGCCATCCAAAGTGGAGTAAGAGTTTTTATCAATGAACTTAATGGTAAGTTTCATCCTTAAACACAGGACGAGAAGAACTGTGACCCAAACACATTGTAGAGTAATTACGAAAATTTTAATATAATCAATCAATGAAGTTTTGAAAAAAACTCTAAACGTTTGATGTGTTAACATAAACGGAACGAAGTCCTTAGTAAATTTAGAAGTATGTACAACGTGTACCATTTTATATAAAACAACTTGACTTAATTAAACAACTCAATAAACGAGTGGTTTCAAAATAATTTGAAGGTATAATTTATTATGTACTAATCAAAATAGGTAAGTTTAAATTTATTCTTTTGACTTTATACGTACATACATGATTTTATAAATTGCATACATGACAAAAAATCTTACTACTTCTATTTGTCCATAAATCTCATGAGGACCGCCCAATTAAACAAGTGTGTAAAAATTCTGATGATAAGCAGGGTATTTGTATTTCAGAGGTTACGAGTTGAAGTAAAATCATTGAAGATCGAGTGAAGGACTTGAATCTTCGTGCGACATTTGACCAACAAATGTTACGAGGTCATGAAAACCAATTAGTTAAATGTTGTTTTGACTATTATCAGGACATAAGTCCTTGGGCCAAAACTGTTCACGTGCGAAGCTGTTGCTAACAAGTGAGGTATGAAGGATAAAGCATGAGATAGGTAGTTTGGTTAAAACTAGTTTCACGTATATCAACAAATAAGATAATAAGTATTTTCCCTACCCATGTAATACATCAGAATTTCTGAATGAGTAGTGTAAAAAATTTCTTTGACTCGCTTTCTATTCCTCATGTCACAATATTGGAACTTCTTTAAGAATTACCGTAATATAATCATGTTGGCCTGACGCCATTATATTTCACTAATTCATAGTTCCATTCCAATAGCACTACATGAGGTCAGGACACGCGATCAACCTCGAATTTCCACACAATTTCTCTAAAACGATTTCTTAAACAATGTGCTAAGGATAGCATAAGAGACAAAACATCAAAAGTAATGAATAAGAGTAACGATGACATAAAAATGTCTTGGAAGTATCAAGAATCTTTAAATGTCAAGAATGACATTTTCGATTCGCAACCCAAAGCACAAAGGCACAACGACACAAAGGCACGTAATATAACAAGAATGTTATATACCTAAACATAATAGCTGACATTGAAATGCCGAGCCTTTAGAAGTCAAGAATGACATCTCGCGTAATATAACTCAAACGTTATATACATAACCATAACAGATGACATAGAAATGTCGAAAATTTCAGAAGTCAAGAATGACATCCCTCGGTTTCACTAACCGAGGTGTTCTTATAAAAGACAAACCCTCATAAGAGTTGTAAAATACGTTTAATCGGAATGGGAGTTCCTCCCAGAATCAGAAGATAGAAGAGATGTATGTATATTAACGATATACATACTTATAGGATACAAATAACCACACATAATAATACGCTATAGGTCGGGTTGTAGACTAGACTCACTAATATACCCTATTGACTCGGGTAACGACATCAATGCAGCCTAATTCCCTACAACCAGGGCTCTGATACCAACTTTAACGACTCGTCAAAGTACACTTGACGACCATCGTTATCTTGGTCCCACAGCTTGATCATAACTGTAAATGAATTTAATAAATAACCTTGCATTCTTTATTTAAAAATGAATTCCTATAAAGGAAACCTACCAGAAAATGTAAGTTTAGAAAAACCATACATAAATACTTAATCAAAAGTTGACCAAAATAAAGTCAACAAACACCCACATTTAATGTATCAAAATAGAATGCAAGTTAATGTTTAACAAAAGCTTCCATCATAAATATGCAGACACTCTAAGCACAGCGGAAGCAATCAATCATGAACCTGAGAATAAAACATGCTAGTAACTGTCAACAAAAATGTTGAGTGAATTATAGATTTAATATTGCAAACAATATTTAATTTAAACCGTAAACATTTATGTTTGAAAACATAAAGCCTAATTTTGGACCACAAAAATTATATGCTCAAAAACATATAAAACATTATTCCATTAACCCGTGAGCCACCTGGTAACCACTTAACCAATTCCACCCTTACCAAACACAATATATGAAATGTCACGTTCATATTGATTATAAACGTTCCATATTAATTGATTTCGTCACGAGGTTTTGACCTCTATATAAGACGTTTTTCAAAGACTGCATTCATTTTTAAAACAACCATAACCTTTACTTTATCGATAAAGGTTTTAAAAAAAACATTACGTAGATTATCAAATAATGATAATTTAAAATATACCGTTTACACACGACCATTACATAATGGTTTACAATAAAAATATATTACATCGAAATAAGTTTCTTGAATGCAGTTTTTACACAATATCATACAATCATGGACTCCAAATCTTGTCCTTATTTTAGTATGCAACAGCGGAAGCTCTTAATAATCACCTGAGAATAAACATGCTTAAAACGTCAACAAAAAATGTTGGTGAGTTATAGGTTTAACCTATATATTATCAAATTAATATAATAGACCACAAGATTTCATTTATTCAATAATCTTACACTCGCAAGTGTATAAAAATCATTCTATGATGAACACCTGGTAACCAACATTAACATAATGCATATAGAATATTCCCCGCATACTCGCAAGTATGTCCTAAATTGGCAATCACAATCACCATATAAATCGAAGTATTAAAGCATTCAAAATTCCAGAATGGGGTTTGTTAGGCCCATAGATCTATCTTTAGGATTCGCGTCAATTAGGGGTCATTTTCCTAATTCTTAGGCCACCAGACTTAAAGGGGAAATATTCGGTTTAATAATCCAACCATAGAATGTAGTTTCGTATACTTGTGTCTATTTTGTAAAACATTTATAAAGCTGCATGTATTCTCATCTCAAAAATATTAGATTTTAAAAGTGGGACTATAACTCACTTTCACAGATTTTTCCTTAATGGGAAATAAGACTTGGCCACTGGTCGATTCACGAACCTATAACAAATATGTACATATATATATCAAAGTATGATTTAAATATATTCACAATATTTTTTATTACATTTTTATGATTTAAGTTTGTTAAGTTATCAGTCCTCGTTAGTAACCTATAACTAGTTGTCCACAGTTAGATGTATTGAAATAAATCAATATATATTATCTCGAATTACTCCACGACCCAGTGTATACAAGTCTCAGGCTAGATCACAACTCAAAGTATATATATTATTTTGGAATCAACCTCAACCCTGTATAGCTAACTCAAACATTACTGCATATAGAGTGTCTGTGGTTGTTCCGAATATATATATATATATATATATATATATATATATATATATATATATATATATATATATATATATATATATATATATATATATATATATATATATATATATATATATATATATATGGGTCGATATGATATGTCAAAACATTGTATACGTGTCTATGGTATCTCAAGATTACATAATATGTATAATACAATATAAATTAGTTAGGATATGTTTAGTCTAAATTTGTTACAAAATTTTCGTAGCTAAAACTAGCAAATTTGTCCAATTTTGTTTTACCCTTCATTTCTTCGTTTCAAATCCGTTTTGAGTTATTCAAGTTGCTATGGTTTCATAATGAACTGAAATTTATGAAACTAAACAGAAAAAGTATAAGTTTATAGTCGGAAATACAGGTTACAAGTCATTTTTTAAAGAGGTAGTCATTTCCGTCGAAAGAACGACATCTTGATGACCATTTTGAAAAATATACTTCCACTATGAGTTTAACCATGATTTTTGGATATAGTTTCATGTTCATAAGAAAAATCATTTTCCCAGAAGAATAACTTTTAAATCAAAGGTTATCATAGTCTTTAATTATCAAACCCAAAACAGCCCGCGGTGTTACTACAACGGCGTATGTCCGGTTTACGGTGTTTTTTGTGTTTCCAGGTTTTAAATCATTAATTTAGCATATCATATAGATATATAACATGTGTTTAGTTGATTTTAAAAGTCAAGTTAGAAGGATTAACTTTATTTGCGAACAAGTTTAGAATTAACTAAACTATGTTCTAGTGATTACATGTTCAAATCTTCGAATAAGATAGTTTTATATATATGAATCGAATGATGTTATGAACATCATTACTACCTCAATTTTAATAGGTAAACCTACTGGAAGTGATAAAAATTGATCTAGCTTCAAAGGATTCTTGGATGGCTTGAAAGTTCTTGAAGTAGAATTATGACACGAAAACAAGTTCAAGTAAGATTATCACTCGAAATAAGATTGTTATAGTTATAGAAATTGAACCAAAGTTTGAATATGAGTGTTACCTTGAATTAGAAAGATATCTTACTGTAAATAAGAAAAATTTCTTGAGATTGGATGATCACTTGAAATGGATTAGAAAGCTTGGAAGTAGACTTGTAAACTTGAGAGTATTCTTGATTTTATGAAACTAGAACTTATAAAATTTATGAAGAACACTTAGAACTTGAAGATAGAACTTGAGAGAGATCAATTAGATGAAGAAAATTGAAGAATGAAAGTGTTTGTAGGTGTTTTTGGTCATTGGTAGATGGATTAGATATAAAGGATGTGTAAGTTTGTTTTCATGTAAATAATTCATGAATGATTTATAATATTTTTCGTAATTTTGTGAGATATTTCATGCTAGTTGCCAAATGATGGTTCCCACATGTTTAATGACTCACATGGGCTGCTAAGGAGCTGATCATTGAAGTGTATATACTAATAGTATATACATCTAGAAGCTGTGTATTGTACGAGTACGAATACGGGTGCATACGAGTAGAATTATTGATGAAAATGAATGAGGATGTAATTGTAAGCATTTTTGTTAAGTAGAAGTACTTTGATACGTGTCTTGAAGTCTTTCAAAAGTGTACAAATACATCTTAATACACTACATGTATATACATTTTAACTGAGTCGTTAAGTCATCGTTAGTCGTTACATGTAAGTGTTGTTTTGAAACCTTTAAGTTAACGATCTCATTTAATGTTGTTAACCCATTGTTTATTATATCTAATGAGATGTTAAATTATTACATTATAATGATATTATGATGTATGAATATATCTTAATATGATATATATACATTAAAATGTCGTTACAACGATAATTGTTACATATATGTCTCGTTTCGAAATCCTTAAGTTAGTAGTCTTGTTTTTACATATGTAGTTCATTGTTAACACACTTAATGATATACTCAATTATCATTTTATCATGTTAAACATAGTGTATCTATATCTTAATATGATTCATATGTATTTAGTACGACGTTGTTATAACGATAATCATTATATATATCGTTTCGAGTTTCTTAATTCAATAATCTCATTTTTATGTATATCACTCATTGTTAATACACTTAGTAAGATACTTACTTATCATAATCTCATGTTAACCATATATATATATATATATATATATATATATATATATATATATATATATATATATATATATATATATATATATATATATATATATCATGTAGTTTTTACAAGTTTTTAACGTTCGTGAATCGCCGGTCAACTTGGGTGGTCAATTGTCTACATGAAACTCATTTCAATTAAACAAGTCTTAACAAGTTTGATTGCTTAACATGTTGGAAACATTTAATCATGAAAATATAGTTTTCATTTAATATATAATCATGGAAAAGTTCGGGTCACTACAATATACACTGAACAGGTGTATCTTCAAATAATTACGAAGTACTAATACATTCCGTCTTCAAAAATTGCTAGCGCGACTAGCACGAAATGAGGTTGTCAAACCCGATAGCTCTGTCCATAGGATTCGCGTTCACCAGTAGAAATCAGTGATTACAATTACCAGGCTTGGGAATATTTTCGTTCAACTCACAATGAATAACTTAAACCAACTTCCACTTGTGTCTAATATAAAAAAATAAAATGCATGTATTCTCATCCCAAAAGATATAAAATAGAAAAATGAGACTATAACTCACCTTAACGTAAACGAAGTAATATCACAGAATGTGAACCGCAGAAAGTAAAGTGATCAAGAATGATCACAACGCCGACCTATAAATAAAGCGGGTCGATATAAATAACTAACTTAGGTCAAGTCTTAGTATGATAGCTATAGTACTTGTTGCAAATAAACATAGAACATCACTCGATATGTTTCGGTATGATCAGGACAGTGTATAACACGTACTTTCTATTTTTAGAAAGTTTCTATTTTTAGCTGATTTCCATTTTTGGAAAGTTTCTATTTTTGGAAAGTTTCTATTTTAGGAAAGTTTCTATTTTTAGAAAGTTTCTATCTTTGGAAATTTTCCTTAATTAGAAAAGTCAACGAAAGTCAACTAAAAGTCAAAGTCAACCGAAAATCAACTCAAAAGTCAACCTTGGTCAAACTTAGTCAACATTAAAATTTAAAGTGTAAATTATATTAATAATATAATTTATAATATTATTTAAAGTAATATTTGTATAATCATGTCATATCATAAGTTTAATTGAATTAAATCAAATTATAAATTTAATATAAGTTTAAATGATATAATAGATAATACATAAGTATTTAATTAATTAATTAAATATTAATCATATCGTAAGTATTGTTAATTAATAAAGAATTATTAATCATAATATAAGTATCTTGAATTAATTATGAAATGTTACACATATCATTAGTATTTTAATATAACTATTGAACCATAAGTATTTAATAATAAAATTGTATTATAATTAAATAATAACTAAGTCTTATAATAAATAAATTAATAATTAACCTTTATTATAAGTCTTGATATAATAATCTCATAACATAAGTTTTATACTTATCATAAGTATTCCATTAATAAATGTATTATTAATCATAAGTTTATTATAAGAATAATTAAATCATAATGTAATTATTAAATGATATAATAAATATATATCACAAGTATTAATTAAAAATAATTACTTTTATATCATAAGTAATTTAATTATAATGAAAATCATTATTTATATAACCTAAGTTAAAATTTATAACCATAAGTTTTATTAATAATCGTCGGGTCATAACTTGAGCCTCGTGTGTCGGTTTTTGACGAATCTTATATATATCCTCATCCAACAAACCATCCCAAAACCTTATAACACTCAAGAACACCCTAAAATCAGTTCATGGGGTCGTGATGATCAGCCATGAACCAAACCATTCGTTAATCCGTTTCAAAACAAGTTTTAATCATTTCGGGAGATCCGTGGCTCGGATATTGATGACCCGAACATGAAAGTTCATTCAATCATCAACTATAACACAATGGAACACCCTAAAATCTTAGATTATGACACCAAAGTTAGACCAAAACCCAATTTCAAAAGTTATCAATTTCAATCTTTACAAAACCTTAAATCAAGCGTAGATTTTGATCCGTAACTCGAAACAAGACGAATCCAAAGTCTAAAATTATGTACTAAATGATAAGAACACATTGAGACACTTAAATTAATCAAAAACATTAGCCAAAGTTACTGATTTAATCAATATAGCTGCTGTCCCAATTTTGATCAACCGAAAACATACGAAATCGAGCATTTCTAAGCTAACTAACAACACCACAATCAAATAAAAGTACTATAACATTAACATACTTGTAAGATCAGTAAAAATAAATTAAAATTGAAAAGCTAGGGTTTGTATTCATACATAAATCAAAAATCAAGAAGAAGAGGCTTAAAGATTGTGAGATAAGACACCCGATTATGCCAATGATCTTGATAAATGATGAAGATTCATATGGTTGATGATGTTGGCTGATTTTTGGCGTATGGATGAGTAAAGTTTTGGCCTAGGGTGAGGGAGAAGAGAGGAGGTGAAGTGATTTAGGGTTTAGGAAAAATAAAGTGTGTAAATGAAAGTGTAAAATGGACCTTATGAAAAATAATCCACAAATGAATGAGGGGAGGCCCATTTCGGCTGAAATGTACATGGGGATGGGCCTCAGTTAGCCTAAACTTGATTCCATGAATTAGCTTTTGGCCCAAAAGCGCGAACGAAGCCCGATTCTCGAAAACACTGCTACGCGATTAATTTTTTGAAAAGAACACACACACGCGGGAAAAATAAATTATAAAAATATTTTACAACTCATATGATATAGAAATATCATAAATAAAATAATTTGGATTTGAAAATCACAAAAGTCTAATCGTTGGTTTGAAAACCGAAATGATTCGCCGGATAGAAATCCACGACATGTAGAAACGTACAATTTTAAATACGAATACAAATATTTATATAACACATAATAAATAATATATTATTACTAAAATAATAATAGAAGTCATAGAAATGACGTGGCACGAATAACAATTAACGGGCGTTAAATACAAACGGTAAAAGATAACGGAGAAAGTAGGGTCGTGACATGTCAATAGCTCCTCTGGAAAAATTCTTTTCTAGAAGAAATGTTGACATGGTATCATGCCAGGCTCTGGGAGCTTGCTCCAGACCATACAATGCTTTCTTCAATCTGTAAACATGCTTAGGAAATTTCTTACTTTTAAAACCAGGAGGTTGTTTCACATAAACCTCTTCTTGCAATTTACCATTCAGGAAAGCACTCTTCACATCCATTTGAGACACCTTGAAATCTTTGTATGCAGCATATGCCAGAAACAATCTAATAGCTTCAATTCTAGCCACAGGAGCAAAAGTCTCATCATAGTCTATTCCTTCTTCTCGTCTATACCCTTGAGCAACCAATCTTGCTTTATTTCTGATCACAACACCATCTTTATCAACTTTGTTTCTGTAAACCCATTTTATGCTAATAGCAGTTTTGCCAGCAGGCTTTGGATCCAATTCCCATACATCATTCCTTTCAAATTCTGTCAATTCTTCAGTCATAGCCTCAATCCAGTCATTATCAACCAATGCCTCATCTACTTCTTTAGGCTCAATCAATGAGAGAAAACTTGAAAAGAAGCAGAAATTTACTGTAGCAAAGTTAGACACAGGTGTCTGAGAAGAAGAACTAGGCTTAGGCAAACCTTTAGAATCCACAACATAGTCCTCAAGATGCTTTGGAGGAACTATATTTCTAGATGATTTTCTAGTAGGAACAATGAGATCCAAAATGGTATTTGATGACTGATCACTTTCTTGATTGGCAACAGATTCATCTTGCTGTGGAGGTTCTTCTGTATGAGTATTATCTGCAATTTCATTTCTCAATCCAGACAAGTTTGATTCATCTGACTCAGACTCTGAATCCTGAGTCTGAACACCATTTCCTGAAATTAAATTTGACAATTCACCAAGTGCAGATAGCTCAGTACTACATGACTGATCCATTTCTAAAGAACTTTCATCAAAGGAAACATTAGATTCTTCAATCTTCATTCTCCTCTGATTATATGCTCTGTAAGCTTTAGATACAGAAGAGTATCCCATAAAAATACCTTTATCAGACTTTGGCCTCATCTTATCAAGCTGATCTCTTTGATTTAATATATAGCACTTACACCCAAATATATGGAAGTAATGAATAGTAGGCACCGTTTTATGATATAACTCATAAGGAGTTTTGCTATGTTTCTTCACAATCAAGGACCTATTTTGAGTGTAACATGCTGTATTGACAGCTTCAGTCCAGAACCTTAGGGCAACATTTGATTGGCATAGCATGGTTCTGACTACTTCAATAAGTTTCCTATTTCTTCTTTCAGCAACTCCATTTTGTTGTGGAGTTCTAACATCAGAGAAATTTTGACCATTTCCAGACTCTACACAAAAATCAATTAATGTGACATTTTTGAACTAAGTACCATGATCACTTCTCAACTGTTTGACAAGAACACCCTTTTACACCTGCTCTCTCTTGAACAAATTGATGATTTCTTCAGGAGCATCACCTTTTGAAGCTAAGAAAAATAACCCAAGTAAATCTAGAATACTCATCAACAATCACCAAGGTATATCTTTTTCCACCCAGACTACTAGTGTTCATTGGACCAAACAGATCCATGTGAAGCATGTGAAGCATTTGAAGTGGATCACTGATGGTAGCCAGGGTTTTTGAGGGAAACTTTGTTTTGGTCTGTTTACCCATAATACAAGCAGAACAAGGTTTATCTTTCTTAAAAGGTTGTTGTGGAAGACCTCTTACAAGCTTCTTTTTGGAAAGCTCATTAATGTTTTTAAAATTAAGATGAGAAAGCCTTTTGTGCCAAAGCCAATTGAGCTCTGGGACAGTCTGAGAGTACAGACATGTCTCAATTCCAGTATCAACAGATTCTAGATCCAACATATACACATTTTGAAATCTCCAGGCCACAAGTGTTGGCCTTCCTTTAGGATCATAAATAATACCAGCTTTCTTCCTAATTCTGATTTCACAGTCTTCATCAGCAATTTGGCTCACACTCAGCAGATTATGCATCTGTAGTGACTCGAAATTTTCCATGATTATATATTATATGAGATTAATATTACATGAATAAATGTTTCCAACATGTTA
Source organism: Rutidosis leptorrhynchoides (assembly GCF_046630445.1). Lineage (NCBI taxonomy): Eukaryota > Viridiplantae > Streptophyta > Magnoliopsida > Asterales > Asteraceae > Rutidosis > Rutidosis leptorrhynchoides. The sequence goes on from NC_092337.1 coordinate 118,167,739, forward strand.
AGCAATCAAACTTTTTAAGACTTGATTATTTGAAATGAGTTTCATGTAGACAATTGACCACCCAAGTTGACCAGTGATTCACGAACGTTAAAACTTGTAAAAACTACATGATGGTATATATATGGATATATATATATATATATATATATATATATATATATATATATATATATATATATATATATATATATATATATATATATATATATATATATATATATATATAGTTAACATGAAATTATGATAAGTAAGTATCTCATTAAGTATATTAACAATGAGTTATATACATGAGAATGAAACTGTTGAATTAAGAAACTCGAAACGGTATATATAACGATTATCGTTATAACAACGTCTTACTAAATACATATGTATCATATTAAGATATTGATACACTATATTTAACATGATAAAATGATAACTTTTTCAATTCATGATCTGCTCTACGAAGGGATTATATATATCATTAAGTATGTTAACAATGAACTACATATGTAAAACAAGACTACTAACTTAAGAATTGCGAAACAAGACATATATGTAACGATTATCGTTGTAACGACATTTTAATGTGTATATATATATATATATATATATATATATATATATATATATATATATATATATATATATATATATCATATTAAGATATATTCATACATTATAATATCATGATAATGTAATAATTTAACATCTCATTAGATATAATAAACAATGGGTTAACAACATTAAATGAGATCGTTAACTTAAAGGTTTCAAAACAACACTTACATATAACGACTAACAATGACTTAACGACCCAGTTAATATGTATATACATGTAGTGTATTAAGATGTATTTGTACACTTTTGAAAGACTTCAAGACACATATCAAAGTACTTCTATTTAACAAAAATTCTTACAATTACATCCTCATTCATTTTCATCAAAAATTCTACTCGTATGCAACCGTATTCGTACTCGTACAATACACAGCTCCTAGATGTACATACTATTGGTATATACACTAAATAATCAGCTTCTTAGCGTCCCTCATTTAGTCAACAAACATGTGGAACCACCATTTGGCAACTAGCATGAATGATTACACAAAATTACAATATAATGTGACCTTATAATGGACATGCTAGATCACGTTTTCATCACCATCATTAACACTTTCATTTTTCAATTTCCAAGCATCAAACTACTCTCTCTCAAGTTCCCTCATATTATTCTAAGTGTTCTTCATCATCTTCAACAAAATCTAGCTCAATCTAGTTCATAAATCCTAACTTAGATCAACTTTCAAAATAACTACTCAAGTAAACTTCAAGAACACTTTCAAGATTACAAGTCTACTTCCAAGCATTCTAATCCATTCCAATCAATCATCTGAGATCAAGAAACTTTTGTTATTTACAGTAGGTTATCTTTCTAATTTAAGGTAATACTCATATTCAAACTTTGATTCAATTTCTATAACTATAAACTATCTTAATTCGAGTAAAAATCTTACTTGAACTTGTTTTCGTGTCATGATTCTACTTCAAGAACTTTCAAGCCATCCAAGATCCTTTGAAGCTAGATCATTTCATGTCACTTCCAGTAGGTTTACCTACTAAACTTGAGGTAGTAATGATGTTCATAGCATCATTTGATTCATATATATATATATAACTATCTTATTCGAAGATTTAAACTTGTAATCACTAGAACATAGTTTAGTTAATTCTAAACTTGTTCGCAAACAAAGTTAATCCTTCTAACTTTACTTTTAAAATCAACTAAACACATGTTCTATATTTATGTGATATGCTAACATAATGATTTAAAACCTGGAAATACGAAGAACACCGTAAAACCGGACATACGCCGTCGTAGTGAAACCGGGGGCTGTTTTGGGTTAGATAATTAAAAACTATGATAAACTTTGATTTAAAAGTTGATCTTCTGGGAAAATGATTTTTCTTATGAACATGAAACTATATCCAAAAATCATGATTAAACTCAAAATGAAAGTATGTTTTTCAAAATGGTCATCAAGACGTCGTTCTTTCGACTAAAATGACTACCTCTTACAAAATTGACTTGTAACCTGTATTTCTGACTATAAACTTATACTTTTTCTATTTAGTTTCATAAATTTCAGTTCATTATGAAACCATAGCAACTTGAATCACTCAAAATGGATTTAAAACGAAGAAGTTATGGGTAAAACAAAATTAGATAATTTTTCTTGTTGTAACTACGTGAAATTTGTAACAAATCTATACTAACCATAACTTAACTAACTTATATTGTATTATACATGTACTCTAACATATTATGTAACCTTGATAGACCATAGACACGTATACAATGTTTTGACATATCATATCGACGTCATCTATATATATTATTTGGAACAACCATAGACACTCTATATGCGGTAATGATCGAGTTAGCTATACAGGGTTGAGGTTGATTCCAAAATAATATATATACTTTGAGTTGTGATCAAGTCTGAGACTTGTATGCACTGGGTCGTGAATTGATTCGAGATAATATATATTGATTTATTTCTGTACTACTAACTGTGGACAATTATTTGTGGACTACAAACGTTGGACTATCAACTTAACAAACAAATCGTTAAAACATAATAAAATATGGTATAATTATATTTCGATCATACTTTGATATATATATATATATATATATATATATATATATATATATATATATATATATATATATATATATATATATATATATATATATATATATATATATATATATATATATATATATATATATACATATTTTTTATAGGTTCGTGAATCGACCAGTGGCAAAGTGTTATTTTCCGACGAATGATAATCTGTGAAAGTGAGTTATAGTCTCATTTTTACTATCTAATATTTTGGGATTAGAATACATGCAGTTTTGTAAATATTTTACAAAATAGACACAAGTACTTGAAATTACATTCTATGTTAGATTATGAATACCGAATATCACCCTTTTAGCTTGGTAACCTAAGAATTGGGGAACAGACACCCTAATTGACGCAAATCCTAAAGGAAGATCTACGGGCACTAACTCCCCCCATACTGAAAAATGGTATGCTTTAGTACTTCGAGTTATTAATACAGATGGATTTCTATTTTGGGGATATTCTATATGCATTTTGTTAATGTCAGTTACTAGGTGTTCAACATATGAATGGTTTTTATGCAGTTCGCATGTTATTGAAAAATGGAAATGGAAATCTTGTGGTCTATTATTACAATTTGATAAATATATAGGTTAAACCTATAACTCACCAACATTTTTGTTGACTTTTAAGCATGTTTATTCTCAGGTGATTATTAAGAGCTTCCGCCGTTGCATGCTAATTTAAGGACAAGAATTGAAGTCAGCATGCTTGTAATATATTGTTTAAAAACTGCATTTGGAGATTTAAATCGATGTATAATATTGTTGTAAACCAATATGTAATATTCGTGTGTAAAACGTTATCTTTTAGATTATCATTACTTGATAATCTACGTTATGGTTCTTGAACCTTTATTGATAAAATAAAGGTTATGGTTTGCTTTTAAATAAAACGAATGCAGTCTTTGAAAAACGTCTCATATAGAGGTCAAACCTCGCAACGAAATCAATTAATATGAAACGTTTATAATCGATATGAACGGGACATTACAGTTGGTATCAGAGCGTTGGTCTTAGAGAACCAGAAATTTGCATTAGTGTGTCTAACCGAGTTTGTTAAGATGCATTAGTGAGTCTGAACTTCGACCGTGTTTACTTGAAAAACGATTGTTTAACACTTTTGTTGGAAACTACATATTTTTTATACATGTAAATATTATGTGATATATTAATCTCTTAACGTGTTTGATATTGTGTGATAGATGTCTACCTCTAGTATAAATCCCATCGACTCACCTAATAATAATGAAGAGTCGGACGTATTTTGGGAAGATTCACAAATTTCCGAAGAGGAACCGGAAGAAGAGGAACCGGAAGAAGAGGAACCCGAAGAGGAGGAACCGGAAGAGGAGGAACTGAAAGAAGAAAAGGTTCTGGAGGAAGAAATATTAATAACTACAGAAAAATGGTTAAATAAAAGAAAATCCTCAACCAATGGACCAAAGTTAAAAATGGTCAATGGTGTTTCCGCCGAGGAAGAAAAATATTGGAAAAATTACCAATTTTCCGATGAATCGAATCCCGACGAGGATTCCGATGATGTTATAGAAATTACCCCGGCTCAATTTAATAAGGCAAAAGAAAATAATAAAGGAAAAGCTATCAAAATAGAAAAACTCGAGTCCAAAACAGAGGAACTCTATGTTAACATGAAATATCTCGATGGGATATATCGTAAACACATATATTTCTTAAACTTTCACTATAACCCGGGAACATCTAAGCCACCAGGTTTTTCTAGACCATCTGTGAAAAGGACGGCTCGTATTAGAGGAGCACCATCTATCCCTAGAAAATTAGCAAAACGAAATGAGTCTGAAGAAGAAGAAACAAGTGAGTCGGAATGAAGAGTAGTAACCATGATGTGTAATATATGTATTGAAGTGTGCTTGTACTTTTATGTTATATGTAAAAATTGCTTGTATTGTGTGTTAATTATCTTTTATGAATCTAATCCTCATCTATTTTACAGTATAAAAACACAACGGACGTTAAGGATAGACAACCAAATATTTTAGAAGAGTTACCAGGGGATATGATTGATGAAATCTTGTCTAAAGTCGGTCAGAATTCATCGGCACAATTATTTATGGTGAAATTAGTTTGTAGGACATTTGAAAGACGTTCCAGGCATGCCTTGGTTTATAAAAGGCATTCCTTTAATAGATGGTGTGTATCACATTGGGGAGAACCTAAGTTACGCCGTGTTTTCTTTAAGGCATTAAGTGCGGGAAACCCTACTGCAACTTTACGCTACGGGTTGAGAGCCTATTTTGACTCCACATATCCCAACATAGGACTTCGTTCTTTAGAAAGAGCTTCAAAGATGCAACATAAAGAAGCATGTTATGTTTATGGGTTAGTGATGTTCGCTTCTCACCAAATCGAGAAAAAGAACATCGGGTTGCAACTTCTAAATAAAACATTTCCACAAGTGACGGATTCAGTAGTTGAAGTGAGAAATAAGGTTTTTAAATTGTTACGAGGCTGTTGGGCATTACGTAACCCTCGTCCTTTTGATGATGTTACAACATGCTGCCTAGCCAACGGCCATAATGGTTATTTTCCACAAGACCAAGGATGGGAAATAGTATTAGTAAAACCCGAATGCATGACTTGCTTCTGGACCTATGAATTACGTATCTTTATTGCCTTCGCGGAACGACCTGCGTTAAACTAGAATTGTCTTCGCAATTGCCTTGTATCAAAGTTATTGTGTGCTATATTTCATGCTATATGTAAAATAGCGGTATTGTACATTTGTAAATTATTGTATTTAAGTTTGAACGTGAAATTTATTGTAATCAGTTTTTCATATAGAATTGTAGTAGTTGAATTGTATGTTAGCTACTAAGTATGAACTTAACGGGTAGGTACTACCCGAATTAAAACTTATAAAACGCTAATATGAAGAAAAAGCTTTTATAAATAAGTTCATATTATGCTACGAAATACTATTGACTACTCTTAATATTCTATATGATTAACTCAATTCTTTTGGCTATTTTTGAAGGAAATGGCACCGACGACTCGTCAGAACTTAAACATGAACAAGGAAGACTTCCGTGCTTTTCTTGCTGCGAACATAGCCGCAGTGCAGGCCGTAATGCAAAATAACAACAATAACTCCGGATCTAGCAGTGGAATTAATTCCACAAGGAATCGTGTAGGATGCTCCTACAAAGAATTCACTGCCTGTAAACCTCTAGAATTCGATGGAACCAAAGGACCAATCGGATTGAAGCGGTGGACCGAGAAGGTCGAATCGGTGTTTGCCATAAGTAAGAGCACTGAAGAAGACAAAGTAAAGTACGCTACGCATACCTTCACAGGTACTGCGTTAACATGGTGGAACACCTATCTCGAGCAGGTGGGACAAGATGCTGCTTACGCACTACCTTGGTCAGCATTCAAGCACTTGATGAACGAGCAGTATCGTCCCAGAAACGAGGTCAATAAGCTCAAGGTAGAGCTTAGAGAATTACGAACGCAAGGTTTCGACATCACCACGTACGAACGATGATTCACAGAGTTGTGCCTATTGTGTAGCGACCCGACTAAATCGTCATTGACGGCGCCGTCTACTTAGGTCCCGTTACGTGTTCATAAGTCTTTAAAACAACGTTTGACCAAAATATGTCGCATTCATTTCAATTATAAAGATGTTTCAAATTTTACAAAGTAGTTCGACGACCAAACATGTTACAATGTTTTAAGTACAATTGAAACCTATGCGACACAAATTAAGTTAAGTCAAAAGATGCTCCACGTATGCATGTATACTTGACATCCAAGCACGTATCAAAAATAATGTGCGGAAGCATGTATCACCTAGCGTTCAAGGACCTGAGAAAACATATAGAAAACTGTCAACGAAAAACGTTGGTGAAATCATAGGTGTATTAGTAAAGTTGTTTTTGAACCACAAGATTTAATATAGTTGATTATCCAAATCATTTGTATTCCAAAAGTATGTTCGCGAGCTCCCAATTATCAAGACTTAACTATTTTGTACCCTGTTACGTAGTGTTAGAACATACACTACACTCGAAAATATATTTCATCCGCTAACGGTAGCGAACCGTCCGAATGAGGGCTCGTCAAGCCCATGTGATCACATAACATAAGTTCACGTTTACACCCTGCAAGTGTAACTAATGATAATTGAATTGAGGCTTTCTGTTCTAACTCGCTGTGGAATGTTTGTTTTCGTACTTGTGTTCAAAGCATAAAAGTATGATACGTATATGTTTCTCATCCCATAGTTTAAAAGTAAAAGTTGTTGAAAAAGGTGGGACTATGATCTCACCTCGAGTGCATGAGTAAATAAGGTACTTCACAAAGTAGCGTGTGCAAGAACGAATGCTAGTCTTGACCTAAACAAATAGGTTGTATCAATATCGGTAAACACGGTCGGTCAAAGTGTTCAATTAGTCCTATGGCTCGTTACGACTCGATTAATGTAGCATGTGAATCAAATTGTCAAGTTTTATGCAAGATTCAAGTTTAAATGCATGTTAGAACGATTGCATAAGTATTCGGTTAAGTTTGAATAAAAGTCAACTTTGGTCAAGTCAAAGTCAACAAAAAAAGTCAACACATTCGGGTCGAGTCTCGGACAATTTTTCTGAGTTTTAAAATCATATATGAGCATGTTAGAACAAGTTACATGTTAATTGGAGGTGCGTAGCATAGTTGGAATTAAATGTAAGTTGCAAATTTGGACAGCCATTTTTCAAAGCTTTAAGCCTGCCCACGGCTGGAATCCGCGCCGCGGGTTAAAACTTGTTTTGGGGGTCGAGGCTTTTGATGGTCCTAGACCATCTGGGTTAGTCTTAAGCCGCACCGCGGCTTGGAGGCCCGCGCCGCGGTTGGCACCTGATCAAAATTCTGGCAATTTTTCAAGTGTCATAACGAGCCAAACTTCAAACAAACATAATTAATGACCCGTAAACATTTAAAACACGCACCCTATATCGTTTGAAAGGTAATTTAACGAAGAACACAACTAAACATATTTCATTGACCAAAAACGTCATTTACAATAATCAAAACCAAATTGAAGGTTCAATTAATGCTCATCATAAATGCTTTCAAGTTCATAAATACATTTGGTGATTCGGGAATTAAATGTACACATATAATACGCCGTTTCGTAGGTAATTACGCATACAATACAACTAAATACTTACAAACAACATTGTGTTTCATTTAATGCATCCAAAGTTCATTTTACTTCTATCAAACCCTAACTTATAATCATAAATTTAGCAATTATGTTTATGGAGTCTTTCTAAGTCAACCTACACATCAAATTGAAGCTAGTGATGCTAGTAACACATTTAATACATGAACTTTTAACATTTAACAACATTTAAGCAACCAAATCTCAAGATCAAACACACCAAGTTTCAAGTTCATGCTAGTTACTTAAAATAACAAGATCGAGCATATAATTCACATATTCGTGTTAGACTTGAGCCATAGACACTAATTAATACTTTTATAAGTTAAAAACATCAAGAACACAATATCTAGTATTTTTAGAAAGTTACCCAAATGAGATGTAATCGGTATGGATTCGAAGAGGAAGATGCAAGGATTTCAAATATGTAATTTGTTTGAGTTGGTGCTTGCTCGATTTGAAATAGATGATGATTCTTTGCTTGGGGTGTTGAGAGAAAAAGGGAGGAAGTATCAAAAGGTGGAGGATGAAAGAATGGAGGAGATGGGTTGACTCTTTGATCTAGTTGGTCAAGTTTGGCCATTTGACACAAAGAGTCCCTCGAGTTTGAAGCGGGTGCGTGAATTACCTAAACGAAATATTTTAAAACGCGTATTAACGGAGGATGTTATAATTATATAACGGACTTTAAAATAGTATGACGGAAGGTAAACGGAAAAAGGCGAGATGTTACATATTGTGTCCTAGAGCGTTCGAAGATGAAGAAGAGAAGATCGACGCATTTGTAAAAGGGTTACCAGAAAGAATTCAAGAAGATGTGAGTTCGCACGAACCCGCCTCCATACAAAAGGCAAGTCGAATGGCTCACAAACTCATAAATCAGATTGAAGGAAGGATTAAAGAACAGGCAGCCGAAGAGACCAACAAGAAACAAGTCAAGAGAAAGTGGGAAGAAACCAGTGACAAGGGTCACCAATACAACAACGACAACAATCACAATCACAATCGCAACAACTATCCCAACAACCATAACATCAACCGCAACAACAAAAATCGCAACCCCAACAACAACTATAACAACTGATTCAACAACAACAACAACAACAACCACAACAACAAACATCCCAACAATAATAACAAAAGACAGAAGCCATGCCAGAGGTGTGAAGGATACCATCCGACTGGGTTCTGCCTGACAACATGTACTAAGTGTAAAAGAAGTGGTCATGGCGCGACGAAGTGTGAAGTCTACGGACCGGTGATTAACAAAAATAATGCAACAAATAATGTCGGGACAAATAATGCCGCATTTATTTGTTATGGATGTGGGAAACCGGGCCACGTCAAGAGTAAATGCCCAAACCAAGGGAATACAAATGGGCAAAGTCGTGGAAGAGTCTTCAACATCAATGCGGCAGAAGCGCAGGAAGACCCGGAGCTTGTTACGGGTACGTTTCTTATTGATGAAAAACCTGCTTATATTTTATTTGATTCGGGTGTGGATAGACGCTATATGAGAAGAGATTTTTGTGTTAAATTAAGTTGTCCACTGACACCTTTGGATAATAAATTTTTACTCGAATTAGCAAACGGTAAATTAATTACAGCAGATAATATATGACGGAATTGAGAAATTAAACTGGTTAGCGAAACGTTTAAGATTGATTTGATACCAGTAGAGTTAGGGAGTTTTGATGTGATAATTGGCATGGACTGGTTGAAAGAGGTGAAAGTAGAGATCGTTTGTTACAAAAATGCGATTCGTATTGTACGCGAAAAAGGAAAACCTTTAATGGTGTACGGAGAAAAGAGCAACGCGAAGTTAAATCTTATTAGTAGTTTGAAGGCGCAAAAACTAATTAGAAAAGGTTGCTATGTCATTCTAGCACACATCGAGGAATTCAACCCGAAGAAAAGAACATCAGTGATATTCCCGTCACAAAAGAATTTTCCGATGTATTTTCGAAAGAATTACCGGGACTACCTCCACACCGATCCGTTGAATTTTAAATAGATCTTGTACCGGGAGCTGCACCAATAGCTCGTGCTCCATACAGACTCGAACCCAGCAAAATGAAGGAACTCCATAGTCAATTACAAGAAATTTTAGAGCTTGGTTTCATACGACCAAGCACATCACCATGGGGAGCTCCTATTTTGTTTGTCAAAAAGAAAGATGGTACATTCAGGTTGTGTATCGACTACCGAGAGTTGAACAAACTTACCATCAAGAACCGTTATCTACTACCAAGAATCGATGACTTATTTGATCAACTACAAGGCTCGTCAGTTTATTCAAAGATTGATTTACGTTCTGGGTATCATCAAATGCGGGTGAAGGAGGATGATATTCCGAAGACTGCTTTCACAACGCGTTACGGTCATTATGAGTTTATGGTTATGCCGTTTGGGTTGACTAACGCACCAACTGTGTTCATGGACCTCATGAACCGAGTGTGTGGACCATATCTTGACAAGTTTGTTATTGTATTCATCGATGACATCCTTATCTACTCAAAGAATGAGCAAGAGCACGAAGAACATTTAAGAAAAGTGCTAGAATTGTTGAGGAATGAGAAACTGTATGCTAAATTTTCAAAGTGTGCATTTTGGTTAAAAGAAGTTCAATTCCTCGGTCATATAGTGAGCAAAGAAGGTATTCAAGTTGATCCGACAAAGATTGAAACCGTTGAGAAATGGGAAACCCCGAAAACTCTGACGCAGATACGCCAATTTTTAGGATTGGCTGGTTACTACAGAAGATTCATCCAAAATTTTTCCAAAATAGCAAAACCCTTGACTGCATTAACGCATAAAGGGAAGAAATTTGAGTGGAAGGATGAGCAGGAGAAAGCGTTTCAATTGTTGAAGAAAAAGTTAACTACGGCACCTATATTGTCATTGCCTGAAGGGAATGATGATTTTGTGATTTATTGTGACGCTTTAAAGCAAGGTCTCGGTTGTGTATTAATGCAACGAACGAAAGTAATTGCCTATGCGTCCAGACAATTGAAGATTCACGAGCAAAATTATACGACTCACGATTTGGAATTGGGCGCTGTTATTTTTGCATTAAAGAGTTGGAGGCACTACTTATATGGGGTCAAAAGTATTATATATATCGACCACAAAAGTCTCCACCATATATTTAATCAGAAACAACTGAACATGAGACAGCGTAGGTGGATTAAGTTGTTGAACGATTACGAATTTGAGATTCGTTACCACCCGGGGAAGGCAAATGTGGTAGCCGATGCTTTGAGTAGAAAGGACAGAGAACCTATGCGAGTAAAAGCTATGAATATAATTATTCATAATAACCTTACTACTCAAATAAAGGAGGCGCAACAAGGAGTTTTGAAAGAGGGAAATTTGAAGAATGAAATACCCAAAGGATCGGAGAAATATCTTAATATTCGGGAAGACGGAACCCGGTATAGAGCTGAAAGAATTTGGGTACCAAAGTTTGGAGATGTGAGAGAATTGGTACTTAGGAAAGCGCATAAAACCAGATACTCAATACATCCCGAAGCTGGAAAGATGTACAAAGATCTCAAGAAACATTTTTGGTGGCCGGGTATGAAAGCCGACATTGCTACATACGTAGGAGAATGTTTGACGTGTTCTAAGGTCAAAGCTGAACATCAAAAACCATCAGGTCTACTTCAACAATCCGAAATCCCGGAATGGAAATGGGAAAACATTACCATGGATTTCATTACTAAATTGCCAAGGACTGCAAGTGGTTATGATACTATCTGGGTAATAGTCGATCGTCTCACCTAATCAGCATACTTTTTGCCAATAAGAGAAGATGATAAAATGGAGAAGTTGGCACGGTTATACTTGAAGGAAGTTGTCTCCAGACACGGAATACCAATCTCTATTCTCTCTTATAGGGACGGTAGATTTGTTTCAAGGTTTTGGCAAACGTTACAACAAGCGTTGGGAATTCATCTAGATATGAGTACTGCCTATCATCCACAAACTGATGGGCAGAGTGAAAGGACGATACAAACTCTCAAATACATGCTACGAACATGTGTTATTAATTTTGAAAACAGTTGGGATCGACATCTACCGTTAGCAGAATTTTCCTACAACAACAGTTACCACTCGAGTATTGAGATGGCACCGTTTGAGGCACTTTATGGCAGAAACTACAGGTCTCCAATTTGTTGGAATGAAGTGGGGGATAAACAAATTACGGGTCCAGAAATTATCCAAGAAACTACCGAGAAAATCATTCAAATTCAACAACGGTTGAAAATCGCCCAAAGTCGATAAATGAGCTATGCGGACAGTAAAAGAAGAGATATAGAATTTGAAATTGGTGACATGGTCATGCTTAAGGTATCACCTTGGAAAGGTGTTGTTTGATTTGGTAAACGGGGGAAACTGAATCCAAGGTACATTGGACCATTCAAGATTATAGATCGTGTCTGACCAGTACCTTACCGACTTGAATTACCTCAACAACTCGCCGGCGTACATGATACTTTTCACATATCGAATCTGAAGAAATGTTTAGCCAAAGAAGATCTCACTATTCCTTTAGACGAAATACAAATCAATGAAAAACTTCAATTCATTGAAGAACCTGTCGAGATAATGGATCGTGAGGTTAAAGGACTTAAGCAAAACAAAATACCAATCGTTAAGGTTCGATGGAATGCTCGTAGAGGACTCGAGTTCACCTGGGAGTGTGAAGATCAGATGAAGAAGAAATACCCACACTTATTTCCAGATGATGCGTCAACACCTCCAACTGCGTAAAATTTCGGGATGAAATTTATTTAACGGGTAGGTACTGTAGTGACCCAAACTTTTCCATGATTATATATTATATGAGATTAATATTTACATGAATAAATGTTTCCAACATGTTAAGCAATCAAACTTTTTAAGACGTGATTATTTGAAATGAGTTTCATGTAGACAATTGACCACCCAAGTTGACCGGCGATTCACGAACGTTAAAACTTGTAAAAACTACATGATGGTATATATATGGATATATATATATATATATATATATATATATACATATATATATATATATACATATATATATATATACATATATATATATATATAACATGAAATTATGATAAGTAAGTATCACATTAAGTATATTAACAATGAGTTATATACATGAGAATGAAACTGTTGAATTAAGAAACTCGTAACGGTATATATAACGATTATCGTTATAACAATGTCTTACTAAATACGTATGTATCATATTAAGATATTGATACACTATATTTAACATGATAAAATGATAATTATATATATCATTAAGTATGTTGACAATGAACTACATATGTAAAACAAGACTACTAACTTAAGAATTGCGAAACAAGACATATATGTAACGATTATCATTGTAACGACATTTTAATGTATATATATCATATTAAGATATATTCATACATTATAATATCATGATAATGTAATAATTTAACATATCATTAGATATACTAAACAATGGGTTAACAACAGTAAATGAGATCGTTAACTTAAAGGTTTCAAAACAACACTTACATATAACGACTAACGATGACTTAACGACTCAGTTAATATGTATATACATGTAGTGTATTAAGATATATTTGTACACTTTTGAAAGACTTCAAGACACATATCAAATTACTTCTACTTAACAAAAGTGCTTACAATTACATCCTCATTCATTTTCATCAACAATTCTACTCGTATGCAATCGTATTCGTACTCGTACAATACACAGCTCCTAGATGTACATAATATTGGTATATACACTCAATAATCAGCTTTTTAGCAGCCCTCATTTAGTCAACAAACATGTGGAACCACCATTTGGCAACTAGCATGAATGATTACACAAAATTACAAACTAATGTGACCTTATAATGGACATGCTAGATCACGTTTTCATCACCATCATTAACACTTTAATTTTTCAATTTCCATGCATCAAACTACTCTCTCTCAAGTTCCCTCATATTGTTCTAAGTGTTATTCATCGTCTTCAACAAAATCTAGCTCAATCTAGTTCATAAATTCTAACTTAGATCAACTTTCAAAACAACTACTCAAGTAAACTTCAAGAACCCTTTCAAGATTACAAGTCTATTTCCAAGCTTTCAAATCCATTCCAATCAATCATCTAAGATCAAGAAACTTTTATTATTTACAGTAGGTTATATTTCTAATTTAAGGTAATACTCATATTCAAACTTTGATTCAATTTCTATAACTATAAACTATCTTAATTCGAGTAAAAATCTTACTTGAACTTGTTTTCGTGTCATGATTCTACTTCAAGAACTTTTAAGCCATCCAAGATCCTTTGAAACTAGATCATTTCTTGTCACTTCCAGTAGGTTTACCTACTAAACTTGAGATAGTAATGATTTTCATAACATCATTCGATTCATATATATATAACTATCTTATTCGAAGATTTAAACTTGTAATAACTATAACATAGTTTAGTTAATTCTAAACTTGTTCGCAAACAAAGTTAATCCTTCTAACTTGACTTTTAAAATCAACTAAACACATGTTCTATATCTATGTTATATGCTAACTTAATGATTTAAAACCTAGAAACACGAAGAACACCGTAAAACAGGACATACGCCGTCGTAGTGAAACCGGGGGCTGTTTTGAGTTAGATAATTAAAAACTATGATAAACTTTGATTTAAAAGTTGATCTTCTGGAAAAATGATTTTTCTTATGAACATGAAACTATATCCAATAATCATGGTTAAACTCAAAATGAAAGTATGTTTTTCAAAATGGTCATCAAGACGTCGTTCTTTCGACTGAAATGACTACCTCTTACAAAATTGACTTGTAACCTGTATTTCTGACTATAAACATATAATTTTTCTGTTTAGTTTCATAAATTTCAGTTCATTATGAAACCATAGCAACATTAATCACTCAAAACGGATTTAAAACGAAGAAGTTATGGGTAAAACAAAATTGGATAATTTTTCTTGTTGTAGCTACGTGAAATTTGTAACAAATCTATACTAACCATAACTTAACTAACTTATATTGTATTATACATGTACTCTAACATAATATGTAACCTTGATAGACCATAGACACGTATACAATGTTTTGAAATATCATATCAACGTCATCTATATATATTATTTGGAACAACCATAGACACTCTATATGCGGTAATGATCGAGTTAGCTATACAGGGTTGAGGTTGATTCCAAAATAATATATATACTTTGAGTTGTGATCGAGTCTGAGACTTGTATGCACTGGGTCGTGAATTGATTCGAGATAATATATATTGATTTATTTCTGTACTACTAAATGTGGACAATTATTTGTGGACTACAAACATTGGACTATCAACTTAACAAACTTAAATCGTTAAAACATAATAAAATATGGTATAATTATATTTCGATCATACTTTGATATATATATATATATACATATTTGTTATAGGTTCGTGAATCGACCAGTGGCCAAGTGTTATTTTTCGACAAAGTGATAATCTGTGAAAGTGAGTTATAGTCCCATTTTTACTATCTAATATTTTGGGATGAGAATACATGCAGTTTTGTAAATGTTTTACAAAATAGACACAAGTACTTGAAATTTCATTCTATGTTGGATTATGAATACCGAATATCACCCTTTTAGCTTGGTAACCTAAGAATTAGGGAACATACACCCTAATTGACGCGAATCCTAAAGGTAGATCTACGAGCACTAACTCCCCCCATACTGAAAAATGGTATGCTTTAGTACTTTGAGTTATTAATACAGATGGATTTCTATTTTGGGGATATTCTATATGCATTTTGTTAATGTCGGTTACCAGGTGTTCAACATATGAATGGTTTTTATGCAGTTCGCATGTTATTGAAAAATGGAAATGGAAATCTTGTGGTCTATTATTACGATTTGATAAATATATAGGTTAAACCTATAACTCACCAACATTTTTGTTGACTTTTAAGCATGTTTATTCTCAGGTGATTATTAAGAGCTTCCGCTGTTGCATGCTAATTTAAAAACAAGAATTGGAGTCGGCATGCTTGTAATATATTGTTTAAAAACTGCATTCGGAGATTTAAATCGATGTGTAATATTGTTGTAAACCAATATGTAATATTTGTGTGTAAAACGTTATCTTTTAGATTATCATTACTTGATAATCTACGTTATGGTTCTTGAACCTTTATTGATAAAATAAAGGTTATGGTTTGTTTTTAAATAAAACGAATGTAGTTTTTGAAAAACGTCTCATATAGAGGTCAAACCTCGCAACGAAATCAATTAACATGAAACGTTTATAATCGATATGAACGGGACATTTCATCATCAACCCTTCAACTAAAGCAACTTTCTTTAATGTGACACTTTCAGCTTTAACAGAATCATAACCAATAGTCTTTGCAACAAAATTATCCCCATATCTTACAGAAGGACCCTTTTCTTCAACAAACCCTACTAGTTGCTCTTTGCATCCAGTCATGTGTCTTGAACAGCCACTATCCAGATACCACATACTACCCTGCTACACAAGACACAAACAAAAGAGGATGATTAGTTTTTAAGGGGAACTCACTTTTTCAGTGGGTTCAACTGGAGTATGCTTTACTCTCCAGACGAAAGCTTTGTTCCCAATCCAGATCAACTTGTCCTTAACAGATTTCAAGACACTTTTATTTTCACAAACTTTGGGTTTCCATTCCTTCTCAATTTTCTTGGGAAAACAAAATGTTCTCTTAACTGAAGGTTTTTCTTGACTCTTGATTTTTTCATTGAGTTTTGAAATTTTCTTTTTGAGTTTATGAATAGTCTTAGCTGGTTTTGACTTTGACTTTCTTTTAGTTGACCTTTTTGAATCTGAACAAATGCAAGCATCAGAGGATGATTCAGAGTTGTCCTTGCAACTTGACTCATGAGTGTCAGACTTCGGGTCAGAACACACAATATCATTTTGGGAATCTAAATTGTCAGAGTCTGAAGGTTTCAAAAGTTCAGACTCTAATGGATTTTTACTTTCAAGTATTATCAACTCAGAAGGTTCGACAGGATCTAATGATCTTACAAAAGCATTGGTTAAAATCTTTTTGTCACCATCAAATTTTACAAATGTGTTTGGTAGAATGTCAGGTTTGAATACACTTTGATCAACTTCCACATTATTATTTAATATGTAGTTTTCACCTAGTATAGCTTTGACATCATTTGAAATTTGTTTGGCAATAGCATCAGAATTCTTTTTGGAAGATACACACCAAGATTTACAAATTGATTCATAGTGTTTTAACCTTTTCATTGATATTCCTAATTCAATATTTAATCTTTTAGTTTCTTATGTGTATGCCATTTTATAGGTGTCAAGTTCAACCTCACATTTTTTTAAGTCTTTAATTTCAGCATCTTTGTCTTTGATGATATTTTTAAGATCAAAAATTTGTGTTCTTAACCTATCAATATCATCTAAACACCACTCAAATTCAAGCAGCAAGTACTGAAACATTCTCACTTTTTCATTATCAAGATAGTTTACAAAGTTTTGTACCTTATAGGCAGAAGCTTTATTACAAGTAGTGTCCTTATCCATCTTCTCAACAGTTTTCAGATCTTCCTCAAACTTTCTAGAACCACCATCCTTTTCAATTATAGCCATAAGACACTTGTCCTCCTCCTCACCAGATGATGAATCTTCATCTTCCCATGTCTCAGTGTACAAAGCTTTCTCTTGTTCTTTGTTCTTAGACTTTTCTGCTTCACTTTTTAACTTCATGTACTTCAGCTTGTACTTTCTTGCTTTGTCAACAGACTTGTTGGAGTCTGAACCTCCTTCAACCCTAGACCAGCAGTCAGCAGCTATGTGACCTAATTTGCCACACTTGAAACATTTAGCTTTCTTTGGATCAAAAGTACCCTTGCCTTTACCCTTCTTGAAACTAAATTTTTTTTGCTCAATCCTTTGAGTCAAAAGAGCCATCTGGACTTCCAGATCTTTAATCTCCTCATCATCATCAGATTCACTATCATCATCAGAGGTTTCATCACTCTCAGATTCAACCTTGCTAGAGTAACTAGAGAATAGCTGCTTATTTTTCTTTGTGGTAGCCACCAATGCAGCTTCTGGATCTTTAGCAGTTTTCTTAGCATTGATATTGTTCTTCAGTTGTGTTTCCTCAAAGTTTGATAGTATACCAAACAACTCACTTAGCTTATAATCATCTATCTTCTCACTGATTATCATAGAGGTAATCACTGACTCAAAGTTTGAAGGTAGCAGTTCAATAAACTTCTGACACAACACTTGTTGTGTTTTCTCTATACCAACACTTTCAAGATCATTTATCAGAACCTGAAATCTTGAATGAAGATCACTTAAAGATTCTTTAGGCTCAGCAGCAAAATTTTCATAGCATCTGATCAGATTCTTCTTCTTTTGAGTCTTAACAACAGTGACTCCTTCATAGTCATTAAGCAAAAGATCCCACATAGCTTTAGGAATCTTGGCATGACTGATCTTCCTGAGAATTGGAATAGTAACAGCATTTCCAATAATACTCCTTATCTTACTATCTAGTTTGAACTTTGTTGCTTCTTCTTCAGTCCACCTTTCTCTTGGTGTTTCACGAAAATAGGTAGGTTGTGCAGCAACAGTATATGAGGCAGGAACAGTAGCAACCATTGAACCAGGAATAATGGGTCCTGTTGTAAGAACTTGTTCAGCCTCTTCATGTATAGATCTTAAAAACTATAGGACTTTCAATTTCCAAGTTGCAAAATCTGTGCCATCAAATATTGGCATGCCTTTTCCAGCCATAACTGGGGTAGTAATCGTACTGATAGACATTTTGATAAAAAAAAATATGGATCGTTTTAAAGATCACCGAGATAGGATTTACACCTTTCCCGCTCTGATACCAGTTGTTAGTTCACAGTAATAGGACTATAAACACCAGACTCTCACTTTATACAATAAATAAGAATTAAAGTGCAGAAGATGAGAGAACACGATGAATAGAATAAAAGATAGATAATTGATCGTGCAAAAGTACAAGTTCATAAGAAAACATACGCCCCTATTTATAAAGGTAAAAACCAAATCTGGAGATTTGGTTTCCATAACTACTTACCAATAAAAGTGGAAAAGATCAACTAAAATACATCAAATTAACTATTAATTAGGAAGTCAACTCTGGAGATAAAATCAAATCTTCAAAACAAATCTTCTTAAATAACAAGCATATCTCCAGAATATTCTATAGCTTTTGCTTAAAGAAATCTTCATACGTTTACTCCAGTAATTCCAGAGTCTGCAACTTCAGACTCTAAATCTTCAGACTCTAAAATCTGCAAAACACTTTTGACTCATCAGATTATTATTTCTATTTTTCCCAACAGTTTCTAATGATGGACCTGGATTTAACGATGGGCCTGGAATTGGGACTGATTTGGACATTGGGAGCGGGATTGATGCATATGCTGATCTCGGGAATATTTCGACGAATAGGTCAACATCTAATGCGGTATCTCGTTTTCGTGGTAAGATGAGGAAATTTCAACCGTTAATAAAAAGTCATTTCCTTAAATATGTTTGGGGAAGAACAAAGTTGAAGCGTAGTAGATGTCGGGATAAAGATCGATGGCACGAAAGATAATATTGATAATGTGATGAGAAATTCGGAGAACGTCGATGATGAAGTCGATTGCTGCTCGTGTTGCTCGTGTTCCTCATCGTGCTCAGCCTCGGATTCAGAAGCATAGTTTTCTTTGTTTAATGTGATGTCTAATGTTCGGGTTTGTTTTTGTTTGTGAATTTCGTGTATGGTCCTTGGTTGGATCTTTCGTAGCTGGTTAGGGGCTTGAGGGCGTAGTTTTCCCCGTATGATTTTGGTTTGTTCGTGTGTTTGGTTGTTGGTGTGTTTGGGCATGTCCCTGTGTGTTGTCTAGCTTCTTGCTAGTTTTGTTTCTTTGATTTTTAGTATACTTGCCTTTCAAAAAAAAAAAAAAAAAATCGATCTGGAGGGTTTTTTTAAACAAACTTATTTAGAGATTGCACACTGATAATTAGCTATCAAGACATTTAGCATGGCCAAAACAATCAATTTAATCGTTTTAGTGAAATGCAACTAACCTACGTACACCAGTTCAATTCAATTAACTCAAAAGTGTTTTTTTGTGTAAGACAGATTTGATTTGATTTGATTTGATTTGATATGATATGATTCTATTTATCTGCTCAATTAATTAAAATTCCTCTCACCCTAAAATCTAACGACCACAATTTATTTTTTTCTAAAATAACGATTACTATTACGCAATAAAATAAAAGAAACATTCATCAATAGATGAAACGTTCCTAAACCGATACAAGAAAAGGATATAAACCTTCATCAATAGTGTTTCAAAACGGTACATTTTCTTTTAATAATTCTAACAAGTCCTGTAAACCAAAGTCGCGAATGTCAATTTCTTCGAATGAAGCTTTCGAGCACCCATATAATCGTAAATTTATTTTTATTACGGAATTTACTTCTGTAATACACGTCTAATGAGACAATATCAGCGGAATGGTTAACATTTTTAAGTTGAGAAGTAACTTCACTTAGAAAGTTCAAATGAAAATATCTTAGGAATGTTAATGATAATGATGTGGTTGAGGTTAATAATGGTGATTAAATAGGCAGAAACATCAGATGAAAAATCGTCCCAGAATCTATTTCTGGACGACCATTCGTCCGCAAAAGTTACCCGAGAAATTTTTATTTATTGGACTCAAAAATTATTTTGACAAATAAAATAAAAAACGAAAATTAGAAAAAAAATCATGGGACGACATTCAGGGACGACATGTCATCAAAGAAAAACGCGCTCAAATCTTTGCTTCTTGGAGCCAAATTTTTTTCAAAAAATAAAAAATTAAATAGGATATTTTTTCGGAATGCCATGGTGTCGTTCGGAAAAATTTGGTCAACATTTCAGACAAAAGCTAGACAGAAAAGCTGAAATTTTTGTCATGTAGCATCTTTTTCCGAATTGGTCGTCCGGAAAATGCCGTGCCGAATTGTCGTGTTTCTTGTAGTGACAATCAATCTAAGCTAACCTAATTATACGCTAATGATATGAGCCTAACAATGTCAACAAACAAAAAAGCCCCAACAATCCTACCAAAGCAAGAATTGAGACTAGCTAAATAAATCACATTGCCAAAAACACAAATATTTCAAACTCAAAAGCTAAACAAACACATCAAACAAGAAACAATAACCAATCAACCCGTATTAAGTATGTTACTGTATTTATCTCCAAGTTTAACCAAGATATTAAATATTAAATATTATATATGTTAATAAATAAAACTATATTACATTAGATAAATTTACTTACCAAAAACATGCATTTGATGTCTGCATGATTGAGCTCATCTGGTTTCTCTTGACAAATTTTTAAGCACACATTTAACATATCATCTCGTTC
Source organism: Rutidosis leptorrhynchoides (assembly GCF_046630445.1). Taxonomy (NCBI): domain Eukaryota; kingdom Viridiplantae; phylum Streptophyta; class Magnoliopsida; order Asterales; family Asteraceae; genus Rutidosis; species Rutidosis leptorrhynchoides. The sequence goes on from NC_092337.1 coordinate 118,189,085, forward strand.
ATTTATTCCCATTTCCACCCTCTCTTTTATCAATACCTCAATTATATCATAAATCTTTCCCAAGTATTCTCTCGACCTCCTCATAATTCCTTGCGGATCAATTTTTTTCAAAACCGGAAAAAAGTCGATAAAACTTGGCTTCCCAGCCTCCACCATGATGTTTTCGACAAGTTCCTTAAACTCTTTACCCGAATCCTCGTACAGGTCGATTAAATCACTGGAAAACATAGTATTCGATAATATGTTCATTGATGTGTTAAACACAGCTCGACCAATATCCACAGAGTCACCAGATTGACTCGCTTTTCGAAAGTATGCTATAAGATCTTTCACTTTGCGGCTTCTTAAATGTTGGTTGGCATCAAGAGAGTTCACAGAGAAGATGTTGGAGTTAATTAAGGATCTTTCGAAGTGTCCGCCATTTGTTTCCAATTGGGAGCCAAATGACCGAGTTTTGTGAATGTTTGTGGGCTGTGACGGCTTCGGGTATATGTCGTGATGCTGAGAAAGTAAGATCTTGGTTTTTGAGTACTTCTTTGGCTGCAGTGGAAGAAGATATGATGAGTGTTGTGATTTGACCGAGTTTTAAGATCATGATCAGGCCATGCGTTCTGGCTAGTTTGGCTAGGGACTGATGTGGTTGGTCACCGAGCAAGTGAAGGTTACCGATAATCGGCAATGGGTTTGGACCAGGTGGTAAGTTTTTGGGTTTGGCGAGCCCGAAAGTTGAACAAATGGTTCGGAGAAGTGCGTAGGATAAGATTAAAGCAAGAAAAATGGTCATAAATTCCATTAGTGGATAAATGGATTTGCTTGCTACGTTTGAGTTTGTGTTTGGGTTGTATACTACATGCAAATTGTGAAACATATATAAAGCAAAAAAAATGGAACATTATTTAGACCACTTTTAACTATAACATTTTTCCTCACCTCGCTACCCCAACAGTGTCACATCAGCTCTCTCTCTCATTTTCCACCCGACTTCCTCTTATAACATTCTCATAACAAACCACTACTAACCATTACATCCTTCCTCATATTTTATTATTATTATTATTATTATTATTATTATTATTATTATTATTATTATTATTATTATTATTAATTATTATTATTATTATTATTATTATTATAAACTTAAAAGTATTAAAACTTACAAAAAATTAGTGGGAAGCCTAGAGACAATCTGGGCCCCCACACCTCTAGCAATAGCAAAACCTATCCTAGTAAAAATATGAGCAGCAGCACCGGCACCAATATCTTGCGCCATCGAACTCTTCTGAACCCACTTTAACAAAGAAACAGCATCATTTTCTAATTCCCCAAGGGAAGAAAATGAGAAAGGAATGAAACCATAACCAATCGCCTGACAGCTAGATTCGTACTTGACCCGCTTCCGACGAGCCGCATCAACCACAGCACGTCCAGGGACAAAGTCAGAAAGCCCAGACTGTGTCAAAGGAGAAGTCCCTGTCAAGTCAACACAAACATCGCGACCACAATCCCAGGAATAAAGTAACACATCTGCAGGTCTGAGGGCCCTGTCGTTCCCTCCAGACAACCCAATGTCAACCTCCTTTCTCGCTGAAATCCCAGATCGATAACAAACATCAACAAGGGAATCCCGAACAACATTATGTCGATGCTTAATACCCACCATACCAGCACAAGACACCGCGTGATCCCCGAAAATATCCCCAGTAAAAACTCTTGAACAGACAGAGCATGCCGTCGAGATAGAGAACAATGGAACACCCAACCGGTAGCACAACACACATCGGTAAGTCTTTGCGTTCATCGTCTGACTCAACCCCAAAATAGGGACTGCCCTTAGCCAAGCAGAGGTGTGATCGCCCTTATTAATTATTATTATTATTATTATTATTATTATTATTATTATTATTATTATTATTATTATTATTATTATTATTATTATTATTATTATATTAACACTAGCAAATTTGGATTATGCAATGAATTTTGTTTTAATTGAGCAACAGTATAATTAAGAAATTATTTTACATGGATGAAATGGAATTATTATCTTTAAAAGAAAGGATAGAATCACAAACTGATAAACCAAAACATTTTGTAAATAGACGCTATATACCAAAATTTACCTTTTGTAAATGATGTATACCAAAAATTTAAAACGTATAACCTAAGTCATGTGTTCATTTGCCTCTGTGTTGGAAATTGATGTGTGAATCTATGTCTCTTAAAAACACACCAATTTTCAAATTAAATGACAAAGAAATAACGATTTTACTAACAATTTTACTTACTAAATTAAAAATTGTGCTTGAAACAAAGTCAAAATGAAAAGAAAATAATATAACGAAATGAACATTTTTGTTCAGTATGTAGTTTTTAAACTATTATAAGCAAACTATTTTTTATTCGCAGGAGGGTCAATTCGGGTGAAAGGTTACTCAGACTAAAGTATTATTTCTTGGCATTCTTCACATATCTTTTCGTTTCCTTGATAACTTGAAGTTCTACAAAAGTATAAAAATGATACAATAAGTCAATGATTGAGACATGTTAATAGATATAATCCTTTTTCATCTTTAATATTTAAATTAGCACATGACAATATTGAAAATTCTAAAACGATGACTAACCAACTAAATAACAGATATAGTGATATACTAACTCATATTCAATTGTATAGTATCTCAATAAAAAAAACTAATATCAATTAAAAAATGAGATGCACAATTAAGTAAAGTGTTAAAAGAATGCACTTCTGTAGACGTCGATTGTAGGGATCTTAGGTCACTTGTGATCAGTTCTAGAGGCGAAAAACACTAGAACCTAGTTAAACCGCGAATTGATTCGTGTCGGGATCGATTGGGTCAAACCTAGAGTTGAAACCAGATTAGATTGACACCTAAACATGTTAATTCGGTGGTATTAGGTATTAGGATTGATAGAGACGAAAAGAAAACGATTAGGGTTGTAGGAGATAAGTAACCTCGTAAAGGAGGCTAAGTCCCGTATATATACTGCAGCCCAGACACACTCGGTCGAGTGTGTCACACAGTCGGTCGTGTGTGTGGACACACACGGTCGACTGTGTCCGCAGTTTAACTTATTGATTTGAATAAATATTCAATCACACACACACACATATATATAACCAATAATCACAAAGCAACGTTATTACATGACCAAATGTCTTAAACGATAGTTCATCTACAGCTAGGGATTACATGCACCAACAAACTACCCCTAAGACCTAGCCTGTAGAAAAAAAAAATAGCCATTAATCAACGTAAGGATTGGTCACCCAGTTCCTGAGATAATAGAGCTTGACAACTCTATTATACTGTTCAGCTTGCACATGGTTCTCTGGGCGATACAGCATCCTGTTATAGTATAGGGTAAACATGTCTTCTTCACAACAGTTTCTGAGCCAGATTGGATCCAGCACCCTGATACTATCATTTTCATCAATTCCATCCTTATCTAATACAATGACCGCTTCCTCCGAGCGTTCATCATAATACCGCCAACGAAAACGTGGGCTGAAGTTCTGCGGCATTTTCCTTACCAGAACCTTTCTCATATACTTCACGGGTTCATATTTGACTATCTTTCTCCGTACGCCCGTTTTCTTGTTCGTCCTGTAAGAGATCTTTGGAAATTGTGGTCGAAAACCTTCAAAATTAGATGACCTGAATGATCGTCTTACCTTACGAACCAAAATGTCAGGAATACCAGCAAAATCCTGATACAACATCTTGAGCCTGACAATCTGCATAAATTTAAAATAAGGTAATGAAGTGAACTGATACGCATACTTGATGTAGTCCACCCCATACTCCTTCTTTATCGCATAGATATCAAACTCTTTAATGTATGCCCAAGCCAAGATCTTCCCTTTAGCATTCAAACTCGTATTGTGCTCAATAAATTTCAAAAACTGTGGCTCAACCTCCGGTTTCATCAAATACTTGCGAATTCGCATTGAGATCTTCCACTCTTCCTCCAAAACTTCCACTTTCTCCTTGTTTAACTTCACTAGAAAAAACCCTTCTGGCATAACTTCTTCCTTTTCTATCTGCTCTTTCTCTTGACACTTTCTATTCAAAACCTCATCATTCATCTTAAAATAGTCAGCAAACGTTGGAAGATCATCATCCTCATGGGCCTCATATCGAGGATAAGGTTCCGTTGGCTCCTCTTTAATAATAACCTCATCAAAACTGTTATCGCTCTCATCAACTGCTTCAGACTAGCTCACTCAAATCATCATCAAGTTTATATGCTCTTGACGACGATGCTCCTGGTTCGGCGTCAGCAGATTCCTTAGCTTCTCGCTCTAGACGCACCATCATTTCTAATTCAGTCTCGGAGAGGTCCTGAGGAATCTCCCCCTCTTCTAAATCATCATAAACAACAGTATGATTAAGGCGATCCTGCATAGCTAAATATTCAGAAACAGTTATTACTTGAAGTGGAGTAACGTACAGTGGGTTATCCTCAATGTAACCTTTTGGTACTTCAAGATTCAAATCTTCTTCTTCATGATCAGAATGGCCGAAAGGATCTGGACCATCCTCAAGTTCCTCAACAACTACCTTCTTCTCCCACTCATTCAACCGTTCAGTCAGATCGCTCGTGTCAGTTCGAAGAGTCACAATAGTTTCAGCCCGACTCTCAACAGTCTTCTCAAGTTCATCGATTTTATGTTGTTGTTTCTCAACCAATTCTCTCATTTGAGACATCTCAGCATCTCGCTTTGAAATGACCCAACCCGTCGTATTCCGGCCGATAAATTTTTTTCCTTATAATACATTAATATTATTAACATTTAGGTCCCAATTATGTTTTCAAAAACATCTTCATTACAATAGTAAGTTTAATCGACTTTAAAACGTACATGACATAAGTTAAATTATAAAACGGTCATACAACCCAAGACCCATTTTGTAGTGACCCGAACTTTTCCATGTTTATATATATTAATTGAGATTGATATTTACATGATTAAATGTTTCCAGCATGTTAAGCAATCAAACTTGTTAAGACTTGATTAATTGAAATATGTTTCATATAGACAATTGACCACCCAAGTTGACCGGTGATTCACGAACGTTAAAACTTGTAAAAACTATATGATGACATATATATGGATATATATATATATAGTTAACATGATACTATGATAAGTAAACATATCATTAAGTATATTAACAATGAACTACATATGTAAAGACAAGACTACTAACTTAATGATTTTTAAACGAGACATATATGTAACGATTATCGTTGTAAAGACATTTAATGTATATATATCATATTAAGAGAAATTCATACATGATAATATCATGATAATATAATAATTTAAAATCTCATTTGATATTATAAACATTGGGTTAACAACATTTAACAAGATCGTTAACCTAAAGGTTTCAAAACAACACTTACATGTAACGACTAACGATGACTTAACGACTCAGTTAAAATGTATATACATGTAGTGTTTTAATATGTATTTATACACTTTTTAAAGACTTCAATACACTTATCAAAATACTTCTACTTAACAAAAATGCTTACAATTACATCCTCATTCAGTTTCATCAACAATTCTACTCGTATGCACCCGTATTCGTACTCGTACAATACACAGCTTTTAGATGTATGTACTATTGGTATATACACTCTAATGATCAGCTCTTAGCAGCCCATGTGAGTCATCTAACACATGTGGGAACCATCATTTGGCAACTAGCATGAAATATCTCATAAAATTACAAAAATATGAGTAATCATTCATGACTTATTTACATGAAAACAAAATTACATATCCTTTATATCTAATCCATACACCAACGACCAAAAACACCTACAAACACTTTCATTCTTCAATTTTCTTCATCTAATTGATCTCTCTCAAGTTCTATCTTCAAGTTCTAAGCGTTCTTCATAAATTCCAAAAGTTCTAGTTTCATAAAATCAAGAATACTTTCAAGTTTGCTAGCTCACTTCCAATCTTATAAGGTGATCATCCAACCTCAAGAAATCTTTGTTTCTTAAAGTAGGTTATTATTCTAATACAAGGTAATAATCATATTCAAACTTTGGTTCAATTTCTATAACTATAACAATCTTATTTCAAGTGATGATCTTACTTGAACTTGTTTTCGTGTCATGATTCTACTTCAAGAACTTCGAGCCATCCAAGGATCCATTGAAGCTAGATCCATTTTTCTCTTTTCCAGTAGGTTTATCCAAGGAACTTAAGGTAGTAATGATGTTCATAACATCATTCGATTCATACATATAAAGCTATCTTATTCGAAGGTTTAAACTTGTAATCACTAGAACATAGTTTAGTTGATTCTAAACTTGTTCGCAAACAAAAATTAATCCTTCTAACTTGACTTTTAAAATCAACTAAACACATGTTCTATATCTATATGATATGCTAACTTAATGATTTAAAACCTGGAAACACGAAAAACACCGTAAAACCGGATTTACGCCGTAGTAGTAACACCGCGGGCTGTTTTGGGTTAGTTAATTAAAAACTATGATAAACTTTGATTTAAAAGTTGTTATTCTGAGAAAATGATTTTTATTATGAACATGAAACTATATCCAAAAATTATGGTTAAACTCAAAGTGGAAGTATGTTTTCTAAAATGGTCATCTAGACGTCGTTCTTTCGACTGAAATGACTACCTTTACAAAAATGACTTGTAACTTATTTTTCCGACTATAAACCTATACTTTTTCTGTTTAGATTCATAAAATAGAGTTCAATATGAAACCATAGCAATTTGATTCACTCAAAACGGATTTAAAATGAAGAAGTTATGGGTAAAACAAGATTGGATAATTTTTCTCATTTTAGCTACGTGAAAATTGGTAACAAATCTATTCCAACCATAACTTAATCAACTTGTATTGTATATTATGTAATCTTGAGATACCATAGACACGTATACAATGTTTCGACCTATCATGTCGACACATCTATATATATTTCGGAACAACCATAGACACTCTATATGTGAATGTTGGAGTTAGCTATACAGGGTTGAGGTTGATTCCAAAATATATATAGTTTGAGTTGTGATCAATACTGAGATACGTATACACTGGGTCGTGGATTGATTCAAGATAATATTTATCGATTTATTTCTGTACATCTAACTGTAGACAACTAGTTGTAGGTTACTAACGAGGACAGCTGACTTAATAAACTTAAAACATCAAAATATATTAAAAGTGTTGTAAATATATTTTGATCATACTTTGATATACATGTATATATTGTTATAGGTTCGTGAATCAACCAGTGGCCAAGTCTTACTTCCCGACGAAGTAAAAATCTGTGAAAGTGAGTTATAGTCCCACTTTTAAAATCTAATATTTTTGGGATGAGAATACATGCAGGTTTTATAAATGATTTACAAAATAGACACAAGTACGTGAAACTACATTCTATGGTTGAATTATCGAAATCGAATATGCCCCTTTTTATTAAGTCTGGTAATCTAAGAATTAGGGAACAGACACCCTAATTGACGCGAATCCTAAAGATAGATCTATTGGGCTTAACAAACCCCATCCAAAGTACCGGATGCTTTAGTACTTCGAAATTTATATCATATCCGAAGGGTGTCCCGGAATGATGGGGATATTCTTATATATGCATCTTGTTAATGTCGGTTACCAGGTGTTCACCATATGAATGATTTTTATCTCTATGTATGGGATGTGTATTGAAATATGAAATCTTGTGGTCTATTATTATGATTTGATATATATAGGTTAAACCTATAACTCACCAACATTTTTGTTGACGTTTTAAGCATGTTTATTCTCAGGTGATTATTAAGAGCTTCCGCTGTCGCATACTTAAATAAGGACGAGATTTGGAGTCCATGCTTGTATGATATTGTGTAAAAACTGCATTCAAGAAACTTATTTTGTTGTAACATATTTGTATTGTAAACCATTATGTAATGGTCGTGTGTAAACAGGATATTTTAGGTTATCATTATTTGATAATCTACGTAAAGCTTTTTAAAACCTTTATCTATGAAATAAAGGTTATGGTTTGTTTTAAAAATGAATGCAGTCTTTGAAAAACGTCTCATATAGAGGTCAAAACCTCGCAACGAAATCAATTAATATGGAACGTTTTTAATCAATAAGAACGGGACATTTCAGTTGGTATCCGAGCGTTGGTCTTAGAGAACCAGAATTTTGCATTAGTGTGTCTTATCGAGTTTGTTAGGATGCATTAGTGAGTCTGGACTTCGACCGTGTTTACTTGAAAAATGATTGCTTAACAAATTTTGTTGGAAACTATATATTTTTAACATGTGAATATTATGTGATATATTAATCTCTTAACGCGTTTGATATTATGTGATAGATGTCTACCTCTAGAACAAGTCCCATTGACTCACCTAATAATAATGAAGAGTCAAATGTAAATTGGAATGATTCGTGGACTGATTCACAAGTTCCCGAAGAGGAACCGGAAGAAGAGTCGGAACCGGAAGAAGAATCGGAACCGGAAGAAGAATCGGAACCGGATGAAGAAATAGAACCGGTGGGGGAAATATTAAAACGGTTAAGTAAAAGAAAATCCTCAACCAACCGACCAAGGTTAATTATGGTCAATGGTGTTTCCGCCAAGGAAGCAAAATATTGGGAGGATTACCAATTCTCCGATGAATCGGATTCCGACGAGAATTCCGATGATGTTATAGAAATTACCCCAACTGAATTTAAAAAGGCAAAAGAAAATAATAAGGGAAAGGGCATAAAAATAGAGAAATCTAATTCTAACCCTGATGAACTTTATATGTATCGTCAACCCCCGAAGTCCTTAAGTTGTAACAATGACCCGGGAACCTCTAAACCACCAGGTTTTTCTAAACCAATGTGGAAAATTACGGCTCGTATTAGGGGAACATCATATATCCCTAGAAACTTGGCAAAACGAACCAAAACCGAAGAAGAAGAAACAAGCGAGTCGGAATAAGATAGTTGTATTCGTGTGGTGTAATATATGTAATATAGTGTGCTTATGCTTTATGATATATGTAAAAATTGCTTGTATTAATAAGTATTTTTTTTTATGAATCTAACTCTTGTCTATTTTACAGTATAAAAACACAAAATGGATAGACAACCCAATATTTTAAGAGACCTACCCGAAGACATGATTGATGAAATCTTGTCTAGAGTCGGTCAGAATTCTTCGGCACAACTACTTAAGGCGAGATCAGTTTGTAAGACATTCGAAGAACGTTCCAAGAATCCCTTGGTTTATAAAAGGCTTTCGTTCGAAAGATGGGGGATATCACATTGGGAAATCCATAAGTTACGATGTGTTTACTTTGACGCATATATTGCGGGGAACCCAAATGCTATTTTACGCAATGGGTTAAGAAATTATTTTGACTCAATATATCCGAATATTGGACTTCGTGATTTAGAAAAAGCGGCTAACATGCAACATAAAGAAGCATGTTATGCTTACGGATTAGTAATGTTCGCTTCTCACCAAAGTGAGAACAAGAACATCGGGCTACAACTATTAAACAAAACGTTCCCACAAGTGACGGAGTCGGTAATTGGGGTAAGAAATGAGGTTTTTAGATTGTTACGGGATTGTTGGACATTACGTAACCCTCGTCCCTTTGACGACGTTACAACACGCTGTCTTATCAACGGCCATAACGGTTATGTTCCACAAGACCAAGGATGGGAAGTAATCCTAGTAAAACCAGAATGCATGACTTGTTTTTGGACGTATGAATTACGTGTCTTTATTGCCTTTGCTGAACGACTTGTGTACTAGCTAGAATTATCTTCACAACCATCTTGTATCAAATTTACTGTGTGCTATATTTCATGCTATATGTAAAATAAGCGGTATTGTAAGTTTGTAAAATATTGTGTAAAAGTTTGAACGCGAAATATTATTATAATCAGTTTTTCATATAGAATTGTAGTAGTTGAATTGTATATTAGCTACTAAGTATGAACTTAACAGGTAGGTACTACCCGAATTTAAACTTATAAAACGCTAATATGAAGAAAAAGCTTTTATAAATGAGTTCATATTATGCTACGAAATACTATTAACTACTCTTAATATTCTGTATGATTAACTTGTTCCATTTAACTATTTTGAAGGAAATGGCACCGACTACTCGACACACCGTGAATATGAATGAAGAGGAATTCCGTACTTTTCTAGCTTCAAACATAGCCGCAGTACAGGCTGCGCTACATACCAACAATAACCTTGGATCTAGCAGTACAGGAAATCGTGTAGGATGCACCTACAAAGAATTCACTGCCTGCAAACCTTTGGAATTTGATGGAACCGAAGGACCGATCGGATTGAAACGGTGGACCGAGAAGGTCGAATCGGTGTTTGCCATAAGTAAGTGTACTGAAGAGGACAAAGTAAAGTACGCTACGCATACCTTCACAGGTTCTGCGTTAACATGGTGGAATACCTATCTAGAGCAAGTGGGACAAGACGATGCGTACGCACTACTGTGGTCAGCATTCAAGCACTTGATGAACGAGAAGTACCGTCCCAGAATCGAGGTCAATAAGCTCAAGACAGAACTTAGAGGGTTACGAACCCAAGGATTTGATATTACCACGTACGAAAGACGATTCACAGAATTGTGCCTATTGTGTCCGGGAGCATTCGAAGATGAGGAAGAGAAGATCGACGCGTTTGTGAAAGGATTACCGGAAAGAATCCAAGAAGATATAAGTTCACACGAGCCCGCCTCCATACAATAGGCATGTAGAATGGCTCACAAACTCGTGAACCAGATTGAAGAAAGAATTAAAGAACAGACTGCTGAAGAGGCCAATGTGAAGCAAGTCAAAAGAAAGTGGGAGGAAAACGGTGATAAGAATCACCAATACAACAACAACAGCAATTACAACAATAATCGCAACAATTATCCCAACAATCGCAACATCAATCGCAACTACAACAAACGGCCCAACAACAACAACAACAACAACAACAACAACAGCAACTACAACAATCATCCCAACAACAATAATAACCGCAACAACAACAACAATCAGAAGCAGCTATGCCAAAGGTGTGAAAAGAATCACTCGGGGTTCTGCACAATATTTTGCAACAAGTGTAAAAGAAATGGTCATAGCGCGGCGAAGTGTGAGGTCTACGGACCAGGGGTTAATAGAACGAAAGGAACAAATGGTGTCGGAACGAGTAATGGCGGAGCAAGTAGTGTCGGAGCAAGTTATGCCAATGTAGTTTGTTATAAATGTGGAAAAACCGGGCCACATTATTAGAAATTGCCCGAACCAGGAGAACACGAATGGACAAGGCCGTGGAAGAGTTTTCAATATTAATGCGGCAGAGGCACAGGAAGACCCGGAGCTTGTTACGGGTACGTTTCTTATTGACAATAAATCTGCTTACGTTTTATTTGATTCGGGTGCGGATAGAAGCTATATGAGTAGAGATTTTTGTGCTAAATTAAGTTGTCCATTGACGCCTTTGGATAGTAAATTTTTACTCGAATTAGCAAATGGTAAATTAATTTCAGCAGATAATATATGTCGGAATCGAGAAATTAAACTGGTTAGCGAAACATTTAAGATTGATTTGATACCAGTAGAGTTAGGGAGTTTTGATGTGATAATCGGTATGGACTGGTTGAAAAAAGTGAAAGCGGAGATCGTTTGTTACAAAAAATGCAATTCGCATTATACGAGAAAAAGGAAAACCCTTAATGGTGTACGGAGAAAAGGGCAACACGAAGCTACATCTTATTAGTAATTTGAAGGCACAAAAACTAATAAGAAAAGGTTGCTATGCTGTTCTAGCACACGTCGAGAAAGTACAAACTGAAGAAAAGAGCATCAATGATGTTCCCGTCGCAAAAGAATTTCCTGATGTATTTTCGAAAGAATTACCGGGATTACCCCCACATCGATCCGTTGATTTTCAAATAGATCTTGTACCAGGAGCTGCACCAATAGATCGTGCTCCTTACAGACTCGCACCCAGCGAGATGAAAGAACTACAAAGCCAATTACAAGAACTTTTAGAGCGTGGTTTCATTCGACCAAGCACATCACCGTGGGGAGCTCCTGTTTTATTTGTCAAGAAGAAAGATGGTACATTCAGGTTGTGTATCGACTACCGAGAGTTGAACAAACTTACCATCAAGAACCGCTACCCACTACCGAGAATCGATGACTTATTTGATCAACTACAAGGCTCGTCTGTTTATTCAAAGATTGACTTACGTTCCGGGTATCATCAAATGCGGGTGAAAGAAGATGATATTCCAAAGACTGCTTTCAGAACACGTTACGGTCATTACGAGTTTATGGTCATGCCGTTTGGTTTAACTAATGCACCAGCTGTGTTCATGGACCTTATGAACCGAGTGTGTGGACCATACCTTGACAAGTTTGTCATTGTTTTCATTGATGACATACTTATTTACTCAAAGAATGACCAAGAACACGGTGAACATTTGAGAAAGGTGTTAGAAGTATTGAGGAAGGAAGAATTGTACGCTAAGTTTTCAAAGTGTGCATTTTGGTTGGAAGAAGTTCAATTCCTCGGTCACATAGTGAACAAAGAAGGTATTAAGGTGGATCCGACAAAGATAGAAACTGTTGAAAAGTGGGAAACCCCGAAAACTCCGAAACACATACGCCAGTTTTTAGGACTAGCTGGTTACTACAGAAGGTTCATCCAAGACTTTTCCAGAATAGCAAAACCCTTGACTGCATTAACGCATAAAGGGAAGAAATTTGAATGGAATGATGAACAAGAGAAAGCGTTTCAGTTATTGAAGAAAAAGCTAACTACGGCACCTATATTGTCATTGCCTGAAGGGAATGATGATTTTGTGATTTATTGTGATGCATCAAAGCAAGGTCTCGGTTGTGTATTAATGCAACGAACGAAGGTGATTGCTTATGCGTCTAGACAATTGAAGATTCACGAACAAAATTATACGACGCATGATTTGGAATTAGGCGCGGTTGTTTTTGCATTAAAGACTTGGAGGCACTACTTATATGGGGTCAAAAGTATTATATATACCGACCACAAAAGTCTTCAACACATATTTAATCAGAAACAACTGAATATGAGGCAGCGTAGGTGGATTGAATTATTAAATGATTACGACTTTGAGATTCGTTACCACCCGGGGAAGGCAAATGTGGTAGCCGATGCCTTGAGCAAGAAGGACAGAGAACCCATTCGAGTAAAATCTATGAATATAATGATTCATAATAACATTACTACTCAAATAAAGGAGGCGCAACAAGGAGTTTTAAAAGAGGGAAATTTAAAGGATGAAATATCCAAAGGATCGGAGAAGCATCTTAATATTCGGGAAGACGGAACCCGGTATAGGGCTGAAAGGATTTGGGTACCAAAATTTGGAGATATGAGAGAAATGGTACTTAGAGAAGCTCATAAAACTAGATACTCAATACATCCTGGAACGGGGAAGATGTACAAGGATCTCAAGAAACATTTTTGGTGGCCGGGTATGAAAGCCGATGTTGCTAAATACGTAGGAGAATGTTTGACGTGTTCTAAGGTCAAAGCTGAGCATCAGAAACCATCAGGTCTACTTCAACAACCCGAAATCCCGGAATGGAAATGGGAAAACATTACCATGGATTTCATCACTAAATTGCCAAGGACTACAAGTGGTTTTGATACTATTTGGGTAATAGTTGATCGTCTCATCAAATCAGCACACTTCCTGCCAATAAGAGAAGATGACAAGATGGAGAAGTTAGCACGACTGTATTTGAAGGAAGTCGTCTCCAGACATGGAATACCAATCTCTATTATCTCTGATAGGGATGGCAGATTTATTTCAAGATTCTGGCAGACATTACAGCAAGCATTAGGAACTCATCTAGACATGAGTACTGCCTATCATCCACAAACTGATGGGCAGAGCGAAAGGACGATACAAACGCTTGAAGACATGCTACAAGCATGTGTTATTGATTTTGGAAACAGTTGGGATCGACATCTACTGTTAGCAGAATTTTCCTACAACAACAGCTACCATTCAAGCATTGAGATGGCGCCGTTTGAAGCACTTTATGGTAGAAAGTGTAGGTCTCCAATTTGTTGGAGTGAAGTGGGGGATAGACAGATTACGGGTCCGGAGATTATACAAGAAACTACCGAGAAGATCATCCAAATTCAACAACGGTTGAAAACCGCCCAAAGTCGACAAAAGAGCTACGCTGACATTAAAAGAAAAGATATAGAATTTGAAATTGGAGAGATGGTCATGCTTAAAGTTGCACCTTGGAAAGGCGTTGTTCGATTTGGTAAATGAGGGAAATTAAATCCAAGGTATATTGGACCATTCAAGATTATTGATCGTGTCGGACCAGTAGCTTACCGACTAGAGTTACCTCAACAACTCGCGGCTGTACATAACACTTTCCACGTCTCGAATTTGAAGAAATGTTTTGCTAAAGAAGATCTCACTATTCCGTTAGATGAAATCCAAATCAACGAAAAACTTCAATTCATCGAAGAACCCGTCGAAATAATGGATCGTGAGGTTAAAAGACTTAAGCAAAACAAGATACCAATTGTTAAGGTTCGATGGAATGCTCGTAGAGGACCTGAGTTCACCTGGGAGCGTGAAGATCAGATGAAGAAGAAATACCCGCATCTATTTCCAGAAGATTCGTCAACACCTTCAACAGCTTAAAATTTCGGGACGAAATTTATTTAACGGGTAGGTACTGTAGTGACCCGAACTTTTCCATGTTTATATATATTAATTGAGATTGATATTTACATGATTAAATGTTTCCAACATGTTAAGCAATCAAACTTGTTAAGACTTGATTAATTGAAATATGTTTCATATAGACAATTGACCACCCAAGTTGACCGGTGATTCACGAACGTTAAAACTTGTAAAAACTATATGATGACATATATATGGATATATATATAGTTAACATGATACTATGATAAGTAAACATATCATTAAGTATATTAACAATGAACTACATATGTAAAAACAAGACTACTAACTTAATGATTTTTAAACGAGACATATATGTAACGATTATCGTTGTAAAGACATTTAATGTATATATATCATATTAAGAGAAATTCATACATGATAATATCATGATAATATAATAATTTAAAATCTCATTTGATATTATAAACATTGGGTTAACAACATTTAACAAGATCGTTAACCTAAAGGTTTCAAAACAACACTTACATGTAACGACTAACGATGACTTAACGACTCAGTTAAAATGTATATACATGTAGTGTTTTAATATGTATTTATACACTTTTTAAAGACTTCAATACACTTATCAAAATACTTCTACTTAACAAAAATGCTTACAATTACATCCTCATTCAGTTTCATCAACAATTCTACTCGTATGCACCCGTATTCGTACTCGTACAATACACAGCTTTTAGATGTATGTACTATTGGTATATACACTCTAATGATCAGCTCTTAGCAGCCCATGTGAGTCACCTAACACATGTGGGAACCATCATTTGGCAACTAGCATGAAATATCTCATAAAATTACAAAAATATGAGTAATCATTCATGACTTATTTACATGAAAACAAAATTACATATCCTTTATATCTAATCCATACACCAACGACCAAAAACACCTACAAACACTTTCATTCTTCAATTTTCTTCATCTAATTTATCTCTCTCAAGTTCTATCTTCAAGTTCTAAGCGTTCTTCATAAATTCCAAAAGTTCTAGTTTCATAAAATCAAAAATACTTTCAAGTTTGCTAGCTCACTTCCAATCTTGTAAGGTGATCATCCAACCTCAAGAAATCTTTGTTTCTTACAGTAGGTTATCGTTCTAATACAAGGTAATAATCATATTCAAACTTTGGTTCAATTTCTATAACTATAACAATCTTATTTCAAGTGATGATCTTACTTGAACTTGTTTTCGTGTCATGATTCTACTTCAAGAACTTTGAGCCATCCAAGGATCCATTGAAGCTAGATCCATTTTTCTCTTTTCCAGTAGGTTTATCCAAGGAACTTAAGGTAGTAATGATGTTCATAACATCATTCGATTCATACATATAAAGCTATCTTATTCGAAGGTTTAAACTTGTAATCACTAGAACATAGTTTAGTTAATTCTAAACTTGTTCGCAAACAAAAATTAATCCTTCTAACTTGACTTTTAAAATCAACTAAACACATGTTCTATATCTATATGATATGCTAACTTAATGATTTAAAACCTGGAAACACGAAAAACACCGTAAAACCGGATTTACGCCGTCGTAGTAACACCGCGGGCTGTTTTGGGTTAGTTAATTAAAAACTATGATAAACTTTGATTTAAAAGTTGTTATTCTGAGAAAATGATTTTTATTATGAACATGAAACTATATCCAAAAATTATGGTTAAACTCAAAGTGGAAGTATGTTTTCTAAAATGGTCATCTAGACGTCGTTCTTTCGACTGAAATGACTACCTTTACAAAAACGACTTGTAACTTATTTTTCCGACTATAAACCTATACTTTTTCTGTTTAGATTCATAAAATAGAGTTCAATATGAAACCATAGCAATTTGATTCACTCAAAACGGATTTAAAATGAAGAAGTTATGGGTAAAACAAGATTGGATAATTTTTCTCATTTTAGCTACGTGAAAATTGGTAACAAATCTATTCCAACCATAACTTAATCAACTTGTATTGTATATTATGTAATCTTGAGATACCATAGACACGTATACAATGTTTCGACCTATCATGTCGACACATCTATATATATTTCGGAACAACCATAGACACTCTATATGTGAATGTTGGAGTTAGCTATACAGGGTTGAGGTTGATTCCAAAATATATATAGTTTGAGTTGTGATCAATACTGAGATACGTATACACTGGGTCGTGGATTGATTCAAGATAATATTTATCGATTTATTTCTGTACATCTAACTGTGGACAACTAGTTGTAGGTTACTAACGAGGACAGCTGACTTAATAAACTTAAAACATCAAAATATATTAAAAGTGTTGTAAATATATTTTGAACATACTTTGATATACATGTATATATTGTTATAGGTTCGTGAATCAACCAGTGGCCAAGTCTTACTTCCCGACGAAGTAAAAATCTGTGAAAGTGAGTTATAGTCCCACTTTTAAAATCTAATATTTTTGGGATGAGAATACATGCAGGTTTTATAAATGATTTACAAAATAGACACAAGTACGTGAAACTACATTCTATGGTTGAATTATCGAAATCGAATATGCCCCTTTTTATTAAGTCTGGTAATCTAAGAATTAGGGAACAGACACCCTAATTGACGCGAATCCTAAAGATAGATCTATTGGGCTTAACAAACCCCATCCAAAGTACCGGATGCTTTAGTACTTCAAAATTTATATCATATCCGAAGGGTGTCCCGGAATGATGGGGATATTCTTATATATGCATCTTGTTAATGTCGGTTACCAGGTGTTCACCATATGAATGATTTTTATCTCTATGTATGGGATGTGTATTGAAATATGAAATCTTGTGGTCTATTATTATGATTTGATATATATAGGTTAAACCTATAACTCACCAACATTTTTGTTGACGTTTTAAGCATGTTTATTCTCAGGTGATTATTAAGAGCTTCCGCTGTCGCATACTTAAATAAGGACGAGATTTGGAGTCCATGCTTGTATGATATTGTGTAAAAACTGCATTCAAGAAACTTATTTTGTTGTAACATATTTGTATTGTAAACCATTATGTAATGGTCGTGTGTAAACAGGATATTTTAGGTTATCATTATTTGATAATCTACGTAAAGCTTTTTAAAACCTTTATCTATGAAATAAAGGTTATGGTTTGTTTTAAAAATGAATGCAGTCTTTGAAAAACGTCTCATATTGTCATAACCCGTCCTTAACCATAAGAACATGTTAGATAACGTATGATTTCATTGCGAGGTATTGACCTCTATATGCGACATTTTTAAAAGAACAACTGCATATATTTTACATTACAAACCATAATTCTTATTTTGATACAAGCTTTAGACAAAATAAAGATGATTATCGTTTAGCGATAATCTTAGACTTACAAACTTTACATGTGATGATAACAATACGATTTCTAGCATATTTTACATTACAAATCCTCCGATATGCAGTTTTATTTTTGACACAAATATGCATACTCAAGATCTTGTTTAAATTCAACATGTTGCAGCGGAAGCTTCTAATTATCACCTGAGAATAGACATGTTTAAAACGTCAACATAAAGTTGGTGAGATATAGGTTTAATGCCGGCAGCGATATAAATATAGACCACAAGATTTCATATATAAACATTTTAATAAAAATATTCTAAGTGGTTGAGCACTTGGTAACCATACTTAACATTTAATCACGTCGCATATTCCCTTTATTATGAAATCTTACTACACCGTACCAAGTGTAGTCACAAAACGAAGTACTGTGCAACCGTTGAATACTGGTCGTCCAGTCCGGTTGGGGTTGTCAGGCCCGATAGATCTATCAACAGGATTCGCGTTTACAATACCGCTGTAAATAACAGTTACCAAGCTACAGGGAAGTATGCCAGTGGTACAACTCAACGTAGAATATATTTTTCAGTTACTTGTGTCCATAACGTAAAACATAAAATACATGTATTCTCATCCCGAAATACTTAGAGTTTAAAAGTGGGACTATATACTCACTTTCGTCTTGAAGATATGTAATTTTGACTTGGTCTCCGATTGATATCACAAACCTAACCATATATAATATATCAATACCTTTTCTTTTTAAACAATCGTCACATATATATACTTATAATACTTTTAATAATTCCTTAGTCCGTAGTTAGCAGTTCGATGTTAGTAACTCAATTTTGAATGGTTCATTTTTAGGTGTTTAATAAACCCCCAACGAAATAAATAAAACCCCCATCGTATATGTATTGGTCGAGATTAATCTTGACCCACGGTACCGGTGTTGTCAAATGACGTGTTGCGTACATAAAGTACCGGTGTTGTCAAATGACGTGTTGCGTACAATCATGGGATCTTATGATTAATCTTCTCGTATTGTTTACGGGTGATCCTGAACCATATAAAATTAAATTATGAGTACATATATATAAAATATCATGTTATTTTAAAAAGATGTGATTTATTTAATTTTCTCCAATTATTTTCGTAGCTAAACTAGTCTTAGATATCCGATCTCGTTTTGGTCATAGTTTCTTCGTTACAACTCCGTTTTCGTTGATTCAACTTGCCACTTCCTTGGATCGAGTCCCTCTTTAAGACTATGAACTGTAAATACCTTAGTTTGTATTCGAAATCACAGGTCATAGGTCAAACTTTAGTGAAACTTATGAAGTTAATCATTTTCCATCATGTAAACAACCTTAAATGATTATTTTTCTAAAAATATTTATACTTTGAGTTAAATCATGAAATTTTTATGTGTTATCATATTCATAGTAAAAATCATTTTTCCAGAAAATAAACCTCCAATTCAAAGTTTAAGATGGTTTTTAATTATCCAACCCAAAACAGCCCCCGGTTGCACTCCGACGTCGTAAAAACAGTTTTTAAGGTGTTCTTTGAAAAACCAAGTTATACCTTGTTAAATTAGCATATATTTAAGTTATATTACAGGTCTTGAAGTATTTTAAAAGTTAAGTTATAAGGATCTATTTAGTTTGCAAACAAGTTTGAAAACATTCAAACTATGTTCTTGTTGTTAAAATTTTATACCACAAAATAAGATAGCTATATATATATGAATCGAATAAGGTTATGAACAAAGTTACTACCTCAAGTTACTTGGACAAGATTGCTGTAAAAGAGGAGTAAGAACCTAGAACCAAAAGGGTGATGGAATTGGGTGAAAGATTGGAAGTAAGTTTGTGTTCTTGGAAGGATTCTTGAAGTGTTGTTGTAAGAGTTTTCTTATGGTGATTAAGTAAGGTTTTTATGGCTAGATCTTCTTGGTAACTTGCTGGATTGTTATGGAGTTTAAGGTTCTTGAAAGAGTGTGTGTTTTTAGCTAGAAAATGGAAGTTAAAATGAATCAAAATGATGATCCATGGTACTCTTATAAAAACGTGATTAAGGGGGGTATGAAGACAAAATTTTTAGCTTGTAATGTTGTGTATTTGTCAAACAATCATACAAAAGCAATTATCTCTACCTTAGGGCAGTAACAAGGGCTAGTTAGGTGGTGATTTGATGTGTATATACCAATAGTAAATACGTATAGAAGTTAGGTATGATACGAGTACATATACTCTAGATATACGTATAGAAATCTTGTGAAAACGGAACGAGGATTCAAATATAGTTATCTTTTGTGAATATACTTATATTGTTTTATGTATTTAAGTCCTTAAAAAGTGATTAAATACATTACATATACGATATATGTATAAACATTATAGGTTATAAGTATTTATATCAAAAACGTTACTTAAAGTTATCGTTTTGAAAACTTAAGTTAGTAGTTTCAAAATATACTTATAACTTATTGTTATTAATACAAAATGAGATATTAAAACATCCTTAGATTATGTTAAATATGTATATATACATATATATACACAAACGTATAATTATCATATGTTATATATTTCGTGATATCATCGGTCAAACTAGACGGTCAAACGTTGTGTAAAACTCTTTTCAAAAACATAAATCTCAACAATTTGGATTGCTTATCATGTTGGTAAAGTTTAATTTATGTAAATATTAATCTTATAAGTATGGAATGATCGAAAAAGTGCGGGTCATTACAGTACCTACCCGTTAAATAAATTTCGTCCCGAAATTTTAAAATTGTACCTATTTTGCGTCATCGGGAAACAAGTGTGGATACTTTTGTTTCATTTGATCCTATCGTTCCCAAGTAAACTCGGGACCCCTTCGAGCATTCCAACGAACCTTAACGATCGGTATGTTGCTCTGCTTGAGCCGTTTAACTTCACGATCCATGATTTCGATTGGTTCTTCGATGAATTGTAGTTTCTCGTCGACATGGATTTCTTCAAGAGGAATGGTGAGGTCTTCCTCTGCAAGACACTTCTTAAGGTTTGAGACGTGAAAGGTATTATATACTCCGGCGAGTTGTTGCGGTAACTCGAGTCGATAAGCTACCGGTCCAATGCGTTCGATGATCTTGAACGGGCCTACATACCTTGGGTTTAGTTTACCCCTTTTTCCAAAACGTATTACACCTTTCCAAGGTGACACCTTTAACATAACCATGTCACCGATCTGAAACTCTAATGGTTTCCTTCGAACATCGGCGTAGCTCTTTTGGCGACTACGGGCTGTTTTCAATCTCTCCTTGATTTGTACTATCTTCTCAGTCGTTTCGTGTATGATCTCGGGACCAGTTAATTGTCGATCTCCTACTTCATTCCAACAGATAGGAGATCTACACTTCCTTCCATACAGTGCTTCGAATGGCGCAGCTTTAATGCTCGCATGATAACTATTATTATACGAGAATTCTGCTAACGGTAAATACTTATCCCATCCGTTTCCAAAATCGATCACACATGCCCTGAGCATGTCTTCAAGAGTTTGAATCGTTCTTTCACTCTGCCCATCGGTTTGCGGATGATATGCGGTGCTCATATCCAAACGAGTTCCTAGGGCCTCCTGTAGTGATTGCCAGAACTTTGAGGTAAATCTACTATCACGATCGAATATAATGGAAATAGGTATTCCATGCCTTGAAACAATTTCCTTTATATACAATCGTAATAGTTTCTCCATTTTATCCGTTTCCTTTATAGGCAAGAAATGTGCAGACTTGGTGAGACGATCAACAATCACCCAAATGGTGTCGTATCCCCAGGCAGTCTTTGGTAACTTCGTGATGAAATCCATGGTAATACCATCCCATTTCCATTCTGGGATTTCTGGTTGTTGAAGTAACCCTGACGGCTTTTGGTGTTCTGCTTTGACCTTGGAACAAGTTAAACACTCCCCAACATATGTTGCAACGTCTGTCTTTAAATTAGGCCACCAATAATGTGTCTTAAGATCTTGATACATCTTTCCAACTCCAGGATGTATCGAGTATCTTGTCTTATGTGCCTCGTTCAATATCAACTTCCTTAATCCACCCAACTTCGGTACCCAAATACGATTTGCAAAATATCGAATTCCATCTTCCCGCATAACGAGTTGCTTCTCATACTTCTTCATTATTTCATTTCCTATATTTTCTTTAGTAAGTGCTTCTCGTTGAACTTCTTTGATTTGTGAGTTGAGATTCATGCGAATTTTTATGTTCATCGCTCGTACTCGAATTGGTTCTCGTTCCTTTCTGCTTAGAGCGTCGGCCACCACGTTTGCTTTCCCAGGATGATAACGAATTTCACAATCATAGTCATTTATTAACTCAACCCACCTACGTTGCCTCATGTTCAGCTGTTTTTGATCGAAAATATGTTGAAGGCTTTTATGATCAGTAAACACAGTGCCTTTAACCCCATACAAGTAGTGTCTCCATATCTTCAATGCAAACACGACTGCTCCCAGTTCTAGATCATGCGTCGTATAATTCCGCTCGTGAATCTTTAATTGTCGGGATGCGTATGCAATAACTTTCTTTCGTTGCATAAGAACACAACCAAAACCTTGTCGCGAAGCGTCACAATATATTTCAAAATCATCGTTCCCTTCAGGTAACAATAAAATAGGCGCCGTAGTTAACTTCTTCTTCAGTAATTGAAATGCGTTCTCCTGCTCCGAGGTCCATTCGTATTTCTTCCCTTTTTGCGTTAATGCTGTCAACGGCTTAGCTATTCGGGAAAAATCTTGAATAAACCTTCTATAATAACCGGCTAAACCCAAAAATTGGCGTATCTGCATTGGTGTTTTAGGAGTCTCCCATTTTTCAATGGCTTCAATTTTTGCTGGATCAACCTGAATTCCTTTGCTACTAACAACGTGGCCAAGAAATTGCACTTCTTTCAACCAGAAAGCACACTTAGAAAATTTAGCGTATAGCTGTTCTTTTCTCAACAACTCTAATATCAACCTTAAATGCTGCTCATGCTCTTGCTCACTCTTGGAATAGATAAGAATGTCATCAATGAAAACGATAACAAACTTATCTAAATACGGACTACAAACTCGATTCATGAGGTCCATGAATACAGCTGGCGCATTCGTCAATCCAAACGGCATGACCAAAAATTCGTAATGACCATAACGTGTCCGAAAAGCAGTTTTCGGAATGTCCTCTTCTTTGACACGTAGTTGATGATAGCCCGATCTTAGGTCGATTTTCGAATAAACACATGATCCTTGGAGTTGATCAAATAAGTCGTCAATTCTCGGTAGTGGATACTGATTTTTGATAGTTAACTTATTTAATTCACGATAATCTATACACATCCTATAAGATCCATCTTTCTTTTTAACAAATAGAATCGGAGCTCCCCACGGTGAAGTACTTGGTCGTATGAATCCACGGTCCAGTAATTCTTTTAACTGATCTTGAAGTTCTTTTAATTCGGACGGTGCAAGTCTATATGGAGCACGAGCCACTGGTGCAGCTCCTGGTACTAAATCTATTTGAAATTCTACAGATCTAAATGGAGGTAATCCCGGCAACTCTTCCGGAAAGACTTCAGGAAAATCTCTTGCCACAGGCACGTCATTTATGCTCTTCACTTTTTCCTTCGTTTCGACTTTATTAACATGTGCTAAGATAGCATAGCACCCTTTCTTCAAGCACTTTTGAGCTTTCAAATAACTAATGAGTTTTAGCTTTGAGTTACCCTTCTCTCCATAAATCATTACTGGCGTTTTATCCTTACGAGGAATGCGAATTGCCTTCTTGGCGCACACAACTTCAGCTCCTATTTTGGACATCCAGTCCATGCCGACTATTACATCAAAACTTCCTAATTCTACGGGTATCAAGTCAATTTTAAACGTTTCTCCGGCTAAATTTATTTTGCAATCACGGCAAATTTTATCGGCTTTAATTAGTTTACCATTAGCTAACTCAATCATGTACTTAGCATCTAGAGGTAATGATGAACAATTCAATTTAGCGTAAAAGCCTCTACTCACGTAACTTCTATCGGCACCAGTATCAAATATAATAGATGCGGATAAGTTATTAATGGTAAACGTACCCGTAACAAGCTCCGGGTCTTCACACGCCTCTCTAGCATTAATAACAAATGCTCTTCCACGTGCAGATCCATTATTCTTCTCTGGATTCGGACACTGGCTCTTATAGTGACCTTGTTTTCCACACCCAAAACAAGTAATGGTAGCCAAAGCAGTTCTATTTGCATTAGTGGCAGGAGTCTTGGTACCATTTGTATTTGTAACGAGAGCCCTACAATCTTCAGCAAGATGACCCTTTCGATTACATTTGTTGCATACCACATTACAGTAACCAGAGTGATGTTTGTGGCATCGGTTGCATAAAGGATTTTGTCCTTTATAACCAAAGCTTAAACCACTACCCGCACCTTGCGTGATTTCTTGTTTCTTAAAAGATTGTTGTTGGTTACCTCGATCATAATTTCCATTCCACTTTCTTTTGTTACCTGATACCTTCACATCAGTATTGGATACTTTCTTATCCATGATGACCTGATCCATTAGCTCGTTTGCCATGGTTATAGCTTCATGAATTGTATTAGGTTTCGATGCTGTAACATTTGCCTTGACCTTTTTGGGCAAACCATCTTTGTACATTTCAATCTTCCGTTCTTCGGTTGGAACCAATTCAGGACATAGCAAAACTAATTCCATGAATCGCTGATTGTAGTTGGTGATTTCAGTACCAACAACCTTCAGGCTTCGTAATTCATCTTCCAACTTCCTAACCTCGTTCCTTGGACAATACTCGTTGATTAACATTGTTTTGAATTCTTCCCAAGGAGTATCATAAGCTACATCTCCTCCTACAGCCTTCACATAATTTTTCCACCACGTGAGTGCACTATCTTGTAAAGTGCACGATGCATACTTGGTCATGTCCTTTTCAACACAACCACTTATTTTAAACACAGTCTCCATCTTTTCAATCCACCGGGTTAAACCGATCGGTCCTTCTGTTCCACTGAATGATGAGGGCTTGCAAGCTTGAAAAGTTTTGTAGGTGCATCCTACACGAGGATTTGGGTTAACTGCAGCACCTCTTGCAGCCTCGACCCATAACATTCTGTCGTTCACTCGCTGATTGATGAGTTCCTGGATTTCTTGTTCCGTCATTCGGTTCAATCGCGCCATATTCTTCTATAAGAATGAAAAGAAAATAATTATTCACATGGAATATTATAGATGTAGTGTATATTTACAGTACATTATAGCTTATTAATAATATGAACCAGGTATTATTATAAAAGCCTTTTCTTCTTATTAGCGTTTTATAATTATATCTAGGGTAGTACCTACCCGTTAATGTCCATACTTAATAGCTTAGTACAGAATCAATTACTACCATCTAAGTAATACTTAACCATGGAAAATTATTGCATTTCACACTTCACTATTTTACATATGCTTATCTTACATCGAACATTAAGCAAACCACACTAATAATATTATACAAAACATTATATGATCCCATGGTTTAATACGGCAGCGCATCGTTTGGTCTATTTTCTAGGACGTTTAGGTTCAAAGAATCGCTTAACGCTTATCCTGGCTGTCTGCCTATATTTTGGCTGTGGGGCTGAAGAACTGGATTCCGGGATAGAACGAATAGGAATAGCGGGAATAGGGGTGGTAGTGTCTAGTGGAGTTGGTGCCACATCATTCTCACTAAACTCGGGATTTGAATTTTCTAATTCATTAGCCTTTCGTTTCTTTCCTAGTTCGAACTCGTCTTTTGTAATTTCCTGTATTTCTTCCTCGGGTTCACTTTCCTCCTCGGGTTCACTTTCCTCCTCGGGTTCACTTTCCTCCTCGGGTTCACTTTCCTCCTCGGGTTCACTTTCCGGGTTCTCTATAGTTGGTTCATCCGGAATTTGTGAGTCTTCCCCAAAGATATCATTTTCGTCATCTGATAGGTTAATGACTGGAACACCATCTGAAGATTCTGGTTCGGAGTCGCTGAATGTGATAACAAGTTTTGAGCCCGACATCTATCATACAACAACTAACCCATTAGTACTACATAATATTTACATATAAATTTTAACCAACAATGATAAGCAATGGTTTTTAAATCAGACCCGGTCAAAGTCCAGACTTACTAATGTATCCTAACGACTTATCGGTTAGACACACTAATGCAAACCTGGTTCGCTAAGACCACCGCTCTGATACCACATGTCATAACCCGTCCTTAACCATAAGAACGTGTTAGATAACGTATGATTTCATTGCGAGGTATTGACCTCTATATGCGACATTTTTAAAAGAACAACTGCATATATTTTACATTACAAACCATAATTCTTATTTTGATACAAGCTTTAGACAAAATAAAGATGATTATCGTTTAGCGATAATCTTAGACTTACAAACTTTACATGTGATGATAACAATACTATTTCTAGCATATTTTACATTACAAATCCTCCGATATGCAGTTTTATTTTTGACACAAATATGCATACTCAAGATCTTGTTTAAATTCAACATGTTGCAGCGGAAGCTTCTAATTATCACCTGAGAATAGACATGTTTAAAACGTCAACATAAAGTTGGTGAGATATAGGTTTAATGCCGGCAGCGATATAAATATAGACCACAAGATTTCATATATAAACATTTTAATAAAAATATTCTAAGTGGTTGAGCACTTGGTAACCATACTTAACATTTAATCACGTCGCATATTCCCTTTATTATGAAATCTTACTACACCGTACCAAGTGTAGTCACAAAACGAAGTACTGTGCAACCGTTGAATACTGGTCGTCCAGTCCGGTTGGGGTTGTCAGGCCCGATAGATCTATCAACAGGATTCGCGTTTACAATACCGCTGTAAATAACAGTTACCAAGCTACAGGGAAGTATGCCAGTGGTACAACTCAACGTAGAATATATTTTTCAGTTACTTGTGTCCATAACGTAAAACATAAAATACATGTATTCTCATCCCGAAATACTTAGAGTTTAAAAGTGGGACTATATACTCACTTTCGTCTTGAAGATATGTAATTTTGACTTGGTCTCCGATTGATATCACAAACCTAACCATATATAATATATCAATACCTTTTCTTTTTAAACAATCGTCACATATATATACTTATAATACTTTTAATAATTCCTTAGTCCGTAGTTAGCAGTTCGATGTTAGTAACTCAATTTTAAATGGTTCATTTTTAGGTGTTTAATAAACCCCCAACGAAATAAATAAAACCCCCATCGTATATGTATTGGTCGAGATTAATCTTGACCCACGGTACCGGTGTTGTCAAATGACGTGTTGCGTACATAAAGTACCGGTGTTGTCAAATGACGTGTTGCGTACAATCATGGGATCTTATGATTGATCTTCTCGTATTGTTTACGGGTGATCCTGAACCATATAAAATTAAATTATGAGTACATATATATAAAATATCATGTTATTTTAAAAAGATGTGATTTATTTAATTTTCTCCAATTATTTTCGTAGCTAAACTAGTCTTAGATATCCGATCTCGTTTTGGTCATAGTTTCTTCGTTACAACTCCGTTTTCTTTGATTCAACTTGCCACTTCCTTGGATCGAGTCCCTCTTTAAGACTATGAACTGTAAATACCTTAGTTTGTATTCGAAATCACAGGTCATAGGTCAAACTTTAGTGAAACTTATGAAGTTAATCATTTTCCATCATGTAAACAACCTTAAATGATTATTTTTCTAAAAATATTTATACTTTGAGTTAAATCATGAAATTTTTATGTGTTATCATATTCATAGTAAAAATCATTTTTCCAGAAAATAAACCTCCAATTCAAAGTTTAAGATGGTTTTTAATTATCCAACCCAAAACAGCCCCCGGTTGCGCTCCGACGTCGTAAAAACAGTTTTTAAGGTGTTCTTTGAAAAACCAAGTTATACCTTGTTAAATTAGCATATATTTAAGTTATATTACAGGTCTTAAAGTATTTTAAAAGTTAAGTTATAAGGATCTCTTTAGTTTGCAAACAAGTTTGAAAACATTCAAACTATGTTCTTGTTGTTAAAATTTTATACCACAAAATAAGATAGCTATATATATATGAATCGAATAAGGTTATGAACAAAGTTACTACCTCAAGTTACTTGGACAAGATTGCTGTAAAAGCGGAGTAAGAACCTAGAACCAAAAGGGTGATGGAATTGGGTGAAAGATTGGAAGTAAGTTTGTGTTCTTGGAAGGATTCTTGAAGTGTTGTTGTAAGAGTTTTCTTATGGTGATTAAGTAAGGTTTTTATGGCTAGATCTTCTTGGTAACTTGCTGGATTGTTATGGAGTTTAAGGTTCTTGAAAGAGTGTGTGTTTTTAGCTAGAAAATGGAAGTTAAAATGAATCAAAATGATGATCCATGGTACTCTTATAAAAACGTGATTAAGGGGGGTATGAAGACAAAATTTTTAGCTTGTAATCTTGTGTATTTGTCAAACAATCATACAAAAGCAATTACCTCTACCTTAGGGCAGTAACAAGGGCTAGTTAGGTGGTGATTTGATGTGTATATACCAATAGTAAATACGTATAGAAGTTAGGTATGATACGAGTACATATACTCTAGATATACGTATAGAAATCTTGTGAAAACGGAACGAGGATTCAAATATAGTTATCTTTTGTGAATATACTTATATTGTTTTATGTATTTAAGTCCTTAAAAAGTGATTAAATACATTACATATACGATATATGTATAAAGATTATAGGTTATAAGTATTTATATCAAAAACGTTACTTAAAGTTATCGTTTTGAAAACTTAAGTTAGTAGTTTCAAAATATACTTATAACTTATTGTTATTAATACAAAATGAGATATTAAAACATCCTTAGATCATGTTAAATATGTATATATACATATATATACACAAACGTATAATTATCATATGTTATATAGTTCGTGATATCATCGGTCAAACGTTGTGTAAAACTCTTTTCAAAAACATAAATCTCAACAATTTGGATTGCTTATCATGTTGGTAAAGTTTAATTTATGTAAATATTAATCTTATAAGTATAGAATGATAGAAAAAGTGCGGGTCATTACACATATAGAGGTCAAAACCTCGCAACGAAATCAATTAATATGGAACGTTTTTAATCAATAAGAACGGGACATTTCACATTTGACATAACCAAAAGGTAAACCTAGACTCGACTAGTTAACTTCTCAACTAAACCGAGCATGGTGATTGGGAAACGATCTACCCAATCCTATGTAATCCAAAAGCCAAGTCTTCTAAGCATCACACGCTAACTTACTAGTTCTAGTACTTACCCTTGCCACCATCATGCGAACCTATAAAAATAAAGTCAACGAGAGGGTAAGCTAACCCTTAGTGAGTGAGAATATACTACATACATATATATGCATAAAATGGACACGCCACGCAATAATAATCAAGTAGCACATACCGGAGTATCCAAACATAAAGGCAAGCTAATCTAAGTATACCGTACGATCGCTATACAAAAAGCTAATAATATCAACAACGTAAGTACACCAACAACGATACGTACAACGCCATCGAGCTACACTCGTAAGGTTAGCTACATCACGACAAAACGAAAAATATATATATATAACAAAGCGTAAACCGCCCAAGGTTTACCCCTTAACCCAATACCAAAAGCCAAATACCAAATACCAAAATGTAGATTGGCCGAAACTACACGAGCCTTAGTAAATCCGCACCACACGAGACTACTATCTACAATACCATTACAACATCGAGGTTGGCCAAAACTACACGAGCCTTAGTGAATCCGCACCACACGAGACCACTACCTCAATAAGATGACCGAATCTACACTCGTCATCGTGAATCCGCACCACACGTGATTCACCTCCAAAATCAAAACCCACATCATCGGGGTTACTCAACCGCAACACAACACCAACCCTTCGCCATCGGGGTTATATAAATTACAACTCAATACCAACCCTTCACCATCGGGGTTATATACATTACAACTCAATACCAATCCTTCACCATCGGGGTTATATATAATCCACATCACAAGCCCATGTGATAATGTACACACGAAGTGTGCACCTCGCCAACGGTGGTCAACCAAAATGCACAACCGTGCCAATTGGACCTATTACACAAGTCCATCAAGTTCACCTATATGTGAAATGAGCTCTATAGCCGAGGATCACTTCACCCAACCTAAAATGTCCCGTTCATATTGATTATAAACGTTCCATATTAATTGATTTTGTCGCGAGGTTTTAACCTCTATATGAGATGTTTTTCAAAGACTGCATTCATTTTTAAAATAACCACAACCTTTATTTTATCTATAAAGGTTTAAAAAGCATTACGTAGATTATCAAATAATGATAATCTAAAATATACCGTTTACACACGACCATTACATAATGGTTTACAATAAGAATATATTACATCAAAAATAAGTTTCTTGAATGCAGTTTTTACATAATATCATACAAGCATGGACTCCAAATCTTGTCCTTATTTTAGTATGCAACAGCGGAAGCTTTTAAACAATCACCTGAGAATAAACATGCTTAAAACGTCAATAAAAATGTTGGTGAGTTATAGGTTTAACCTATATATTATCAAATCATAATAATAGACCACAAGATTTCATATTTCAATATACATCCCATATATAGAGATAAAAATCATTCATATGGTGAACACCTGGTAACCGACATTAACAAGATGCATATAAGAATATCCCCTATCATTCCGGGAAATCTTTCGGACATGATAAAAACAACATCGAAGTACTAAAGCATCCGGTACTTTGGATGGGGTTCGTTAGGCCCAATAGATCTATCTTTAGGATTCGCGTCAATTAGTAGATCAGTTTACTAATTCTTAGGTTACCAAGCAAAAGGGGCATATTCGGCTTCGATCATTCACCCATATAATGTAGTTTCAATTACTTGTGTCTATTTCGTAAAACATTTATAAAACTGCATGTATTCTCATCCCAAAATATTAGATTTTAAAAGTGGGACTATAACTCACTTTCACAGATTTTTACTTCATCGGGAAGTAAGACTTGGCCACTGGTCGATTCACGAACCTATAACAAATATGTACATATATATCAAAGTATGTTCAAAATATATTTACAACATTTTTAATACGTTTTAATGTTTTAAGTTTATTAAGTCAGCTGTCCTCGTTAGTAACCTACAACTAGTTGTCCACAATTAGATGTACAGAAATAAATCAATATAAATTATCTTGGATCAATCCACGACCCAGTGTATACAAGCCTCAGGCTAGATCACAACTCAAACTATATATATTATTTTGGAATCAACCTCAACCCTGTATAGCTAAGTCCAACATTACTGCATATAGAGTGTCTATGGTTGTTCCAAAATATATTATATAGATGGGTCGATATGATATGTCAAAACATTGTATACGTGTATATGGTATCCCAAGATTACATAATATATATTAGAATACATGAATAATACAATATAAGTTTGTTAAGTTATGATTTGTATAGAATTGTTACAATATTTTCCGTAGCTACAACAATCAAAAAAAAAATATCCAATCATGTTTTACCCATAACTTCTTCGTTTTAAATCCATTTTGAGTTAATCAAATTGCTATGGTTTTATATTGAACTCTATTTTATTAATCTAAACAGAAAAAGTATAGGTTTATAGTCGGAAATAAAAGTTACAAGTCATTTTTGTAAGAGGTAGTCATTTCAGTCAAAAGAACGACGTCTTGATGACCATTTTGAAAAACATACTTCCACTTTGAGTTTAACCATGATTTTTGGATATAGTTTCATGTTCATAAGAAAAATCATTTTCCCAGAAGAACAACTTTTAAATCAAAGTTTATCATAGTTTTTAATTATCAAACCCAAAACAGCCCGCGGTGTTACTACGACGGCGTATGTCCGGTTTTACGGTGTTTTTCGTGTTTCCAGGTTTTAAATCATTAAGTTAGCATATCATATAGATATAGAACATGTGTTTAGTTGATTTTAAAAGTCAAGTTAGAAGGATTATCTTTATTTGCGAACAAGTTTAGAATTAACTAAACTATGTTCTAGTGATTACAAGTTTAAATCTTCGAATAAGATAGTTTTATATGTATGAATCGAATGATGTTATGAACATCATTACTACCTCAAATTTAGTAGGTAAACCTACTGAAAGTGACAAGAAATGATCTAGCTTCAAAGGATTTTGGATGGCTTGAAAGTTCTTGAAGTAGGATCATGACACAAAAACAAGTTCAAGTAAGATTTTTACTCGAATTAAGATAGTTTATAGTTATAGAAATTGAATCAAAGTTTGAATATGATTATTACCTTAAATAAGAAAGATAACCTACTGTAAATAACAAAGGTTTCTTGATCTTAGATGATTACTTGGAATGGATTAGAAAGCTTGGATGTAAACTAGTAAACTTGAAAGGATTTTCGAAGTGTTCTTGGAGTGTTCTTCCTAAGATGATTATAGCTTGATACTTGAAGTAATTTTTGATGAAGATGATGATTAGCTACTGGAAAAATTCATTCATAAGTGTGTGTGTGTGTGTGTGTGTGTGTTGAGAGAGAATTAGAAAGAGAATTGGAAGTGAAATGGAGTGAATGATGAGTGGTAAGTGGTGAGTGGTGAGTGGGGTTAAAAGGAATTCTAGTTAGTTGACTAGTTCATGGTAGAAGTTAAAATTGATTAGTCATACATGACATAATCAAGAGTGGAATCCCATGCTAGTTCCTATTAGTATATTCCCACAGTAAGTACGTCTAGTAGCTGTGTATAATACGGGTATGAATACGACTAGAATTCTTGATGAAAAAAAAGAATGGGAATGTAACTGTACCCATTTTTGTTAAGTATGAGTATTTTGATATATGTCTTGAAGTCTTCCAAAAGTATATTAATACATCTAAATACACTACATGTATAGACATTTTAACTGAGTCGTTAAGTCATCGTTAGTCGTTGCATGTAAGTGTTGTTTTGAAACCTTTAAGTTAATGATCTCATTTAATGTTGTTAACCCATTGTTTATTATATCTAATGAGATGTTAAATTATTATATTATCATGATATTATGATATATTATTATATCTTAATATGATATATATACATTTAAATGTCGTTACAACTATAATCGTTACATATATGTCTCGTTTCGAAATCCTTAAGTTAGTAGTCTTGTTTTTACATATGTAGTTCATTGTTAACATATATAATTATCATTTTATCATGTTAAATATAGTGTAACAATATTTTAATATGATACATATGTATTTAGTAAGACGTTGTAATAACGATAATCGTTATATATATCGTTTTGACTTTCTTAACTTAGTATTCTCATTTTTATGTATATAACTCATTGTTAATATAATTATGGAGATACTTACTTATCATAATCTCATGTTAACTATATGTATATCTATATATATATCGTCATGTCGTTTTTACAAGTTTTAACGTTCGTGAATCGCCGGTCAACTTGGGTGGTCAATTGTCTACATGAAACTCATTTCAAATAATCAAGTCTTAACAAGTTTGATTGCTGAACATGTTGGAAACACTTAATCATGTAAAAATCAATTTCATTTAATATATATAAACATGGAAAAGTTCGGGTCACTACAGTGCCTACCCGTTAAATAAATTTCGTCCCGAAATTTTAAGCAGTTGGAGGTGTTGTCGTATCTTCTGGAAATAAGTGCGGGTATTTCTTATTTATCTGATCTTCTCGTTCCCAGGTAAACTCGGGTCCTCTATGAGCATTCCATCGAACCTTAACAATTGGTATTTTGTTTTGCTTAAGTCTTTTAACCTCATGATCCATTATTTCGACGGGTTCTTCGATAAATTGAAGTTTTTAGTTAATTTGGATTTCGTCTAACTGAATAGTGAGATCTTCTTTAGCAAAATATTTCTTCAAATTCGAGACGTGGAAAGTGTTATGTACAGCAGCAAGTTGTTGAGGTAACTCAAGTCGGTAAGCTACTGGTCCGACACGCTCAATAATCTTGAATGGTCCAATATACCTTGGATTTAATTTCCCTCGTTTACCAAATCGAACAACGCCTTTCCAAGGTGCAACCTTAAGCATCACCATCTCTCCAATTTCAAATTCTATATCTTTTCTTTTGATGTCGGCGTAGCTCTTTTGTCGACTTTGGGCGGTTTTCAACCGTTGTTGAATTTGGATGATCTTCTCGGTAGTTTCTTGTATTATCTCCGGACCCGTAATCTGTCTATCCCCCACTTCACTCCAACAAATCGGAGACCTGCACTTTCTACCATAAAGTGCTTCAAACGGTGCCATCTCAATGCTTGAATGGTAGCTGTTGTTGTAGGAAAATTCTGCTAACGGTAGATGTCGATCCCAACTGTTTCCGAAATCAATAACACATGCTCGTAGCATGTCTTCAAGCATTTGTATCGTCCTTTCGCTCTGCCCATCAGTTTGTAGATGACAGGCAGTACTCATGTCTAGACGAGTTCCTAATGCTTGGTGTAATGTCTTCCAGAATCGTGAAATAAATTTTCCATCCCTATCAGAGATAATAGAGATTGGTATTCCATGTCTGGAGACGACTTCCTTCAAATACAGTTGTGCTAACTTCTCCATCTTGTCATCTTCTCTTATTGGCAGGAAGTGTGCTGATTTGGTAAGACGATCAACTATTACCCAAATAGTATCAAAACCACTTGCAGTCCTTGGCAATTTAGTGATGAAATCCATGGTAATGTTTTTCCATTTTCATTCCGGGATTTTGGGTTGTTGAAGTAGACCTGATGGTTTCTGATGCTCCGCTTTGACCTTAGAACACGTCAAACATTCCCCTACGTATGAAGCAACATCGGCTTTCATACCTGGCCACCAAAAATGTTTCTTGAGATCCTTGTACATCTTCCCCGTTCCAGGATGTATTGAGTATCTGGTTTTATGAGCTTCTCTAAGTACCATTTCTCTCATATCTCCAAATTTTGGTACCCAAATTCTTTCAGCCCTATACCAGGTTCCGTCTTCCCGAATATTAAGATGCTTCTCCGATCCTTTGGGTATTTCATCCTTTAAATTTCCCTCTTTTAAAACTCCTTGTTGCGCCTTCTTTATTTGAGTAGTAAGGTTAGTGTGAATCATTATATTCATAGCTTTTACTCGAATGGGTTCTCTATCCTTTCTGCTCAAGGCGTCGGCTACCACATTTGCCTTCCCCGGGTGGTAACGAATCTCAAAGTCGTAATCATTCAACAATTCAATCCATCTGCGCTGCCTCATGTTCAGTTGTTTCTGATTAAATATGTGTTGAAGACTTTTGTGGTCGGTATATATAATACTTTTGACCCCATATAAGTAGTGCCTCCAAGTCTTAAATGCAAAAACAACCGCGCCTAATTCCAAATCATGCGTTGTATAATTCTGCTCGTGAATCTTCAATTGTCTAGACGAATAAGCAATTACTTTAATTCGTTGCATTAATACACAACCGAGACCTTGCTTTGAGGCGTCACAATATATCACAAAATCATCATTCCCTTCAGGTAATGACAATATTGGTGCCGTAGTTAACTTTTTCTTTAACAATTGAAACGCTTTCTCTTGTTCATCTTTCCATTCAAATTTCTTCCCTTTATGCGTTAATGCAGTCAAGGGTTTTGCTATTCTGGAAAAGTCTTGGATGAACCTTCTGTAGTAACCAGCTAGTCCTAAAAACTGACGTATGTGTTTCGGAGTTTTTGGGATTTCCCACTTTTCAACGGTTTCAATCTTTGCTGGATCCACCTGAATACCTTCTTTGTTCACTATGTGACCGAGGAATTGAACTTCTTCCAACCAAAATGCACACTTTGAAAACTTAGCGTACAGTTTTTCTTTTCTCAGCAACTCTAGCACTTTTCTCAAATTTTCTTCGTGCTCTTGATCATTCTTCGAGTAAATAAGTATGTCATCGATGAAAACAATGACAAACTTGTCAAGATATGGCCCACACACTCGGTTCATGAGGTCCATGAACACAGCTGGTGCGTTAGTCAATCCAAACGGCATAACCATAAACTCGTAATGACCGTAACGCGTCCTAAAAGCAGTCTTTGGAATATCATCCTCCTTCACCCGCATTTGATGATATCCAGAACGTAAATCGATCTTCGAATAAACTGACGAGCCTTGTAGTTGATCAAATAAGTCGTCGATTCTCGGTAGTGGGTAGCGGTTCTTGATGGAAAGTTTGTTCAACTCTCGGTAGTCGATACACAACCTAAATGTACCATCCTTCTTCTTGACAAACAAAACAGGAGCTCCCCACGGTGATGTGCTTGGTCGAATGAAACCACGCTCTAAAAGTTCCTGTAACTGACTTTGTAATTCTTTCATTTCGCTGGGTGCGAGTCTGTATGGAGCACGAGCTATTGGTGCAGCTCCTGGTACAAGGTCTATTTGAAATTCAACGGATCGATGTGGGGATAATTTCGGTAATTCTTTCGGAAATACATCGGGAAATTCTTTTGCGACGGGAACATCACTGATATTCTTTTCTTCAGGTTTAACTTCCTCGATGTGTGCTAGAATAACGTAACAACCTTTTCTTATTAGTTTTTGCGCCTTCAAACTACTAATAAGTTTTAATTTCGCGTTGTTCTTTTCTCCGTACACCATTAAAGGTTTTCCTTTTTCACGCATAATGCGAATCGCATTTTTGTAACAAACGATCTCTGCTCTCACCTTTTTCAACCAGTCCATGCCAATTATTACATCAAAACTCCCTAACTCGACTGGTATTAAATCAATTTTAAACGTTTCATCCCCCAGTTTAATTTCTCTCTCTCGACATATATTATCTGCTGAAATTAATTTACCGTTTGCTAATTCGAGTAAAAATTTACTATCCAAAGGCGTCAATGGGCAACTTAATTTAGCACAAAATTCTCTACTCATATAGCTTTTATCCGCACCCGAATCAAATAAAACATAAGCAGATTTATCGTCAATAAGAAACGTACCCGTAACAAGCTCCGGGTCTTCCCGTGCTTCTACCGCATTAATATTGAAAACTCTTCCACGGCCCTGCCCATTGGTATTCCCTTGATTTGGGCAATTTCTAATACTGTGGCCCGGTTTTCCACATTTATAACAAACAGCATTGGTATTACTTGCTCCGACACTATTCGTTTCGGCATTACTTGTTCCGACATTATTTGTTCCTTTAGTTCTGTTAAACTTTGGTCCGTAGACCTCACACTTTGTCGCGCTATGACCATTTCTTTTACACCTGTTGCAAAATGTCGTGCAAAACCCCTGATGATTTTCTTCACACCTATGACATGGCTGTTTTTAGTTTTTGTTGCCGTTGTTGTTATTGAGGTTGTTGTTGGGATTGTTATTGTTGTTGAAACGGTTTTTGTAGTTATTGTTGTTATTGGGATGTTTGTTGTAGTTATTGTTAGGATTGAAGTTATTGTTGCGATTGTTGTTGCGGTTGTTAGGATAGTTGTTGCGATTGTGGTTGTAATTGTTGTTATTGTTGTTGTACTGGTGACTCTTGTCACCATTTTCCTCCCACTTCCTCTTGAGTTGTTTCGTATTGGCTTCTTCGGTCGCCTGCTCTTTAATTCTTCCCTCAATCTGATTTATGAGTTTATGAGCCATTCGACTTGCCTTCTGTATAGAAGCGGGCTCGTGTGAACTCACATCTTCTTGAATCTTTACTGGTAACCCTTTTACACACGCGTCGATCTTCTCTTCTTCATCTTCGAACGCTCCCGGACACAATAGGCACAACTCTGTGAATCGTCATTCATATGTGGTAACGTCGAACCCTTGTGTTCGTAACTCTCTAAGTTCTGCCTTGAGTTTATTGACTTCGTTTCTAGGACGGTACTGCTCGTTCATCAATTGCTTGAATGCCGACCACGGTAGTGCGTAAGCAGCATTTTGTCCTACCTGTTCAAGATAGGTGTTCCACCACGTTAACGCAGTACCTGTGAAGGTATGCGTAGCCTACTTAACTTTGTCCTCTTCAGTACACTTACTTATGGCAAACACCGATTCGACTTTCTCGGTCCACCGTTTCAATCCAATTGGTCCTTCGGTTCCAACAAATTCCAAAGGTTTGCAGGCAGTGAATTCTTTGTAGGAGCATCCTACACGATTTCTTGCGCCGTTAGCTGCATTGCTAGATTCAGAGTTATTGTTGGTATGTAGCGCAGCCTATACTGCGGCTATGTTTGTAGCAAGAAAGGTACGAAATTCCTCTTTGCTCATATTCATGGTGTGTCGAGTAGTCGGTGTTATTTCCTTCAAAATAGCCAACTGAATCGAGTTAATCATACAGAATATTAAGAGTAGTCAATAGTATTTCGTAGCATAATATGAACTCATTTATAAAAGCTTTTTCTTCATATTAGCATTTTATAAGTTTAAATTCGGGTACTACCTACCCGTTAAGTTCATATTTAATAGCTAATATACAATTCAACTACTACAATTCCATATGAAAAACGGATTATAATAATATATCACATATAAATATTCTTCAAACTTACAACTTCGCTATATTACATATAACATGAAATATAGTACACTATGATACAGGACAGTTTTGAAGATAAATCTAGTTAATACGCAAGTTGTTCAGCAAAGGAAATAAAGACACGTAATTCATAAGTCCAGAAAAAAGTCATGCATTCTGGTTTTACTAAGATGACTTCCCATCCTTGGTCTTGTGGAAAATAACCGTTATGACCATTGACTAGGCAGCATGTTGTAATGTTGTCAAAAGGACGAGGGTTTCTTAATGTCCAACAGCCCCGTAACAATCTAAAAACCTTGTTTCTTACCTCAACTGCTGAATTCGTCACTTGTGGAAAGGTTTTATTTAAAAGTTGTAATTCGATATTCTTTTTCTCACTTTGGTAAGAAGCGAACATCACTAACCCGTAAGTATAACATGCTTCTTTATGTTGCATATTAGAAGCTCTTTCTAACTCGCGAAATCCTATGTTGGGATATGTTGAGTCAAAATAGGTTCTTAACCCGTAGCGTAAAATTGCATTTGGGTTCCCCGCATTTAATGCTTTAAAGAAAACACGGCGTAACTTACGATCTCCCCAATGTGATATACCCCACCTATCAAAGGAAAGCCTTTTATAAACTAGGGCATTTCTGGAAAGTCTTTCAAATGTTTGACAAGTTACTTTCGCCATAACTAAACGTGCTGATGAATTCTGACCGACTCTAAATAAGATTTCCTCAATCATATCCTCTGGTAGGTCTTCTAAAATATTCGGTTGTCTACCCTTAACGTCCATTTTGTTTTTATACTGTAAAATAGACAAGGATTATATTCGTAAAAGATAATTAACAAACAATACAAGCAATTTTTACATAGAACATAAAAGTACAAGCACACTACAATACATATAATACACAACATGATTACAACCCTCTAATCTGAATCACTGGTTTCTTCTTCTTTGGACTTGGTTCGTTTTCCTAATTTTCTAGGAATATATGGTGTTCCTCTAATACGAGTCGTCGTTTTCCATAATGGTTTAGAAAAACATGGTGGTTTAGAGGTTCCTGGGTCATTGTTACATTTTAGAAAATACGGATGTTGCCGATACATATAAAGTTCATCGGGGTTGGAATCGGGTTTCTCTATTTTTATACCTTTTCCCTTATTATTTTCTTTCGCTTTATTAAATTAGGTCGAGGTAATTTCTATAACATCATCGGAATCCTCATCGGGATCCGATTCATCGGAAAATTGGTAATATTCCCAATATTTTGCTTCCTCGGCGGAAACACCATTGACCATTATTAACTTTGGTCCGTTGGTTGAGGATTTTCTTTTATGTAATCGATTTACTATAGGTATCAATATTTCTTCCTCCGGAACCTCTTCTTCTTCTGGTTCCTCTTCTTCCGATTCCTCCTCTTCTGGTTCCTCTTCTTCCGGTTCCTCCTCTTCCGGTTCCTCTTCGGGAATTTGTGAATCTTCCCAAAATATATTCGACTCTTCATTATTATTAGGTGAATCAATGGGATTTGTACTAGAGGTAGACATCTATCACACAATATCAAACACGTTAAGAGATTAATATATCACATAATATTTACATGTTAATAATATATAGTTTCCAACAAAAAATGTTAAGCAATCGTTTTTGAAAAAAAACACGGTCTTAGTCCAGACTCACTAATGCATCCTAACAAACTCGGTAAGACACACTAATGTAATTTTCTGGTTCTCCAAGACCAACGCTCGGATACCAACTGAAATGTCCCGTTCATATTGATTATAAACGTTCCATATTAATTGATTTCGTCGCGAGATTTTGACCTCTATATGAGACGTTTTTCAAAGACTGCATTCATTTTTAAAATAACCATAACCTTTATTTTATCTATAAAGGTTTAAAAAGCATTACGTAGATTATCAAATAATGATAATCTAAAATATACCGTTTACACACGACCATTACATAATGGTTTACATTAAGAATATATTACATCAAAAATAAGTTTCTTGAATGCAGTTTTTACAAAATATCATACAAGTATGGACTCCAAATCTTGTCCTTATTTTAGTATGCAACAGCGGAAGCTCTTAATAATCACCTGAGAATAAACATGCTTAAAACGTCAACAAAAATGTTGGTGAGTTATAGGTTTAACCTATATATTATCAAATCATAATAATAGACCACAAGATTTCATATTTCAATATACATCCCATACATAGAGATAAAAATCATTCATATGGTGAACACCTGGTAACCGACATTAACAAGATGCATATAAGAATATCCCCTATCATTCGGGGAAATCCTTCTAACATGATAAAAACAACATCGAAGTACTAAAGCATCCGGTACTTTGGATGGGGGTTCGTTAGGCCCAATAGATCGATCTTTAGGATTCGCATCAATTAGTAGATCGGTTTACTAATTCTTAGGTTACCAAGCAAAAGGGGCATATTCGGCTTCGATCATTCACCCATATAATGTAGTTTCAATTACTTGTGTCTATTTCGTAAAACATTTATAAAACTGCATGTATTCTCATCCCAAAATATTAGATTTTAAAAGTGGGACTATAACTCACTTTCACAGATTTTTACTTCGTCGGGAAGTAAGACTTAGCCACTGGTCGATTCACGAACCTATAACAAATATGTACATATATATCAAAGTATGTTCAAAATATATTTACAACATTTTTAATACGTTTTAATGTTTTAAGTTTATTAAGTCAGCTGTCCTCGTTAGTAACCTACAACTAGTTGTCCACAATTAGATGTACAGAAATAAATCAATATAAATTATCTTGGATCAATCCACGACCCAGTGTATACAAGCCTCAGGCTAGATCACAAATCAAACTATATATATTATTTTGGAATCAACCTCAACCCTGTATAGCTAACTCCAACATTACTGCATATAGAGTGTCTATGGTTGTTCCAAAATATATTATATAGATGGGTCGATATGATATGTCAAAACATTGTATACGTGTCTATGGTATCCCAAGATTACATAATATATATTAAAATACATGAATAATACAATATAAGTTTGTTAAGTTATGATTTGTATAGAGTTGTTACAATATTTCCCGTAGCTACAACAATAAAAAAAAATATATCCAAACTTGTTTTACCCATAACTTCTTCGTTTTAAATCCGTTTTGAGTGAATCAAATTGCTATGATTTCATATTGAACTCTATTTTATGAATCTAAACAGAAAAAGTATAGGTTTATAATCGGAAATAAAAGTTACAAGTCATTTTTGTAAGAGGTAGTCATTTCAGTCGAAAGAACGATTTCTTGATGACCATTTTGAAAAACATACTTCCACTTTGAGTTTAACCATGATTTTTGGATATAGCTTCATTTTCATAAGAAAAATCATTTTCCCATAAGAACAACTTTTAAATCAAAGTTTATCATAGTTTTTAATTATCAAACCCAAAACAGCCCGCGGTGTTACTACGACGGCGTATGTCCGGTTTTACGGTGTTTTTCGTGTTTCCAGGTTTTAAATCATTAAGTTAGCATATCATATAGATATAGAACATGTGTTTAGTTGATTTTAAAAGTCAAGTTAGAAGGATTATCTTTATTTGCGAACAAGTTTAGAATTAACTAAACTATGTTCTAGTGATTACAAGTTTAAATCTTCGAATAAGATAGTTTTATATGTATGAATCGAATGATGTTATGAACATCATTAATACCTCAAATTTAGTAGGTAAACCTACTGAAAGTGACAAGAAATGATCTAGCTTCAAAGGATCTTGGATGGCATGAAAGTTCTTGAAGTAGGATCATGACACAAAAACAAGTTCAAGTAAGATTTTTACTCGAATTAAGATAGTTTATAGTTATAGAAATTGAATCAAAGTTTGAATATGATTATTACCTTGAATAAGAAAGATAACCTACTGTAAATAACAAAGGTTTCTTGATCTTAGATGATTACTTGGAATGGATTTGAAAGCTTGGATGTAAACTAGTAAACTTGAAAGGATTTTCGAAGTGTTCTTGGAGTGTTCTTCCTAAGATGATTATAGCTTGATTCTTGAAGTAATT
Source organism: Rutidosis leptorrhynchoides (assembly GCF_046630445.1). Lineage (NCBI taxonomy): Eukaryota > Viridiplantae > Streptophyta > Magnoliopsida > Asterales > Asteraceae > Rutidosis > Rutidosis leptorrhynchoides. Next base: position 118,231,912 of record NC_092337.1, read on the forward strand.
TTTGATGAAGATGATGATTAGCTACTGGAAAAATTCGTTCATAAGTGTGTATGTGTGTTGAGAGAGAATTAGAAAGAGAATTGGAAATGAAATGGAGTGAATGATGAGTGGTAAGTGGTGAGTGGTGAGTGGTTTAAAAGGAGGTCTAGTTAGTTGACTAGTTCATGGTAGAAGTTAAAATTGATTAGTCATACATGACATAATCAAGAGTGGAATCCCATGCTAGTTCCTATTGGTATATACCCACAGTAAGTACGTCTAGAAGCTGTGTATAATACGGGTATGAATACGACTAGAATTCTTGATGAAAAAAGAAAAGAATGGGAATGTAACTGTACCCATTTTCGTTAAGTATGAGTGTTTTGATATATGTCTTGAAGTCTTCCAAAAGTATATTAATACATCTAAATACACTACATGTATATACATTTTAACTGAGTCGTTAAGTCATCGTTAGTCGTTACATGTAAGTGTTGTTTTGAAACCTTTAAGTTAACGATCTCATTTAAAGTTGTTAACTCATTGTTTATTATATCTAATGAGATGTTAAATTATTATATTATCATGATATTATGATATATTATTATATCTTAATATGATATATATACATTTAAATGTCGTTATTATGATATTATGATATTACATTTAAATGTCGTTATTATGATATTATGATCTTAATATGATATTATATTATCATGATATTATGATATATTATTATATCTTAATATGATATATTATCATGATATTATGATATATACATTATATCTTAATATGATATATATACATTTAAATATCATAATCGTTACATATATGTCTCGTTTCGAAATCCTTAAGTTAGTAGTCTTGTTTTTACATATGTAGTTCATTGTTAACATATATAATTATCATTTTATCATGTTAAATATAGTGTAACAATATCTTAATATGATACATATGTATTTAGTAAGACGTTGTAATAACGATAATCGTTATATATATCGTTTCGACTTTCTTAACTTAGTAGTCTCATTTTTATGTATATAACTCATTGTTAATATACTTGTGGAGATACTTACTTATCATAATCTCATGTTAACTATATGTATATCTATATATATATCGTCATGTCATTTTTACAAGTTTTAACGTTCATGAATCGCCGGTCAACTTGGGTGGTCAATTGTCTACATGAAACTCATTTCAAATAATCAAGTCTTGACAAGTTTGATTACTTAACATGTTGGAAACACTTAATTATGTAAAAATCAATTTCATTTAATATATTTAAACATGAAAAAGTTCGGGTCACTACACAACCCGCACCCATCCTATACATACATATGCACATAGTATATTGACACTCACCTTGAAGTCTTAATGGATACAAACCACAATCCGCAATCGCCAATGGAAAGTACCTATTCCATTATCACATAACAAACAACACAATTAGGGTGGATTACAAACCAACCCATATTGACAACTAGTGCAATCTCGACCCAAATGCACTTCCAAGCACAAACTGTGCCGAAACTTACCAATAATCACTAACACAAGTGAGAATGGTCCTAGTACACCCATCAAACCCAATCACAAGTGTCAAACACCTATCTTGCCCAAAAAGACACCTAAACCCCAATTTTGTCCCATTTCAAAATTAGTCAACCAATTACACCCAAAAGGGTTCCAACACTTCCATAATCACTAACAATAGTGATTATACCCAAAATCAAAGCCTAATCATGGCCAAAACGTCAACCAACCCAAAACCCGCCAAGTATCAACAATAACTAGTCACCATAAACCCACTTCTTCATCTAAATGGGTTTTACAACTAACAAGCTCAAAACCCTAACTTGAATATCAAATCATAAAGATGAAATTCGGAGTTGAGACTTACCAATACAACCACAACATAGCCAAGAACGTGATGAACAACTTTAACACTTGAGCTTTCACCCGAAACACTCTTCTTCTTCCCCGATTCGAGCTTTCTCTCTCTAAACCTTTTACTCTCTCTCAAGGTTTTAGTGTGTGAGTGGGAGGGAAAGAAAATGAAGAAAATGAGATGGGGATAAGATTTTGGCCAGATATGTGGCCCACAAACCGTCCACATAGTGAAAAGACCAAAACACTCCCAAAATACCCCTTTAAATTCGAGCTGGAAATCAGATTAGGCCACGTGTCGCGTTTTTAGACAACAAGTCGCATTTCGTGACAACCAGATCGCGACAAACTCACCCAGAGCGCGACAGATTGCTCAGGTCAGGGGGTTTTCAGGGTGTCGTGTTTCAAACGCATGTGTCGCGTACCGCGATAAGCTGGGACGCGATAAACCTTCACATAACGCGATGGTTGACCTGATCAACCCAATTTCTAACATTTTAACCTTTTACAATTGACCACGGTTACAGTTAAACGTTTGAAAGATTAAAGACGCACCTTGGAACATGTGCAAGGCAAAATGGGGTGTTACAACTCTCCCCCACTTAAATTCGATCACGTCCCCGTGATCCTCGTCACTTAACAAATCCGGACCTACACTCTATGGTCCTCAGCAAACGTTCCACTCCGACTTCCACCACATTCCCCATTAACCCGAAGGTTATTTCGTTTACCAAATACACACTTGCACGCATTCTGAGACATGCAACGCGCACAACAACCGAAGCTTACAACGATCACTTAGAATACGTAGAATCACCATGTATTCTTCTAACTCCTCTAGGCAATTCTTCTCAATGAGTCACCTTCAACAACTAAATCGTCACCCGCGATTTATCGAATCTACAAATCCGAGCAAAAGAACCTGCTCAATCCCTCACATCGAGAAAACGCATCCAATCTCGAACCGAGATATCAACTCTTAGCGTACCCATACCAAGTACATTGCTAGTAACAACGGCATACCCAAAAAATAAGGTCAACAACCAAACCGATGACGACCGAAATAAAAGCGAATTCTTACGGATAACACTTACCACTTAACATCCCTTGTAGTGCGCAAACACGGCTAATACGCAACTACCGCAATTACGTGAGCAAAACACGGCTATTGCATCACTAATCACACAACATGGTCCTCATGACTGAACCATCGGCGTTTGAAACGGCCAATAGTTCTCAAATCCAACAACATGAAGGCTGGCCGAAACTACATGCGCCTTAGTGAATCCGCACCACACGCGACTCACTACCTCCACCGCAACAACAATCGGGATTGGCCGAACATACACGCATCCTAGTGAATCCGAACCACACGAGAGTCACTATCCCAATAGAATGACCGCATCTACACGTGTCATTGTGAATTCGCACCACACGAGACTCACTTCCCAAATCTCAACACAGGAATGGTACTCCCATTCTAATAACGTTACACCATGCCGATATAACACTACTCCCAAGGTGAAGTTAGCGGACAGAGTCAACGGCCATAACCCACCAATCACACACGCCCTTTTGGCCTCAATCAATGAGTGGTGTAGCATCGCGCACTGCACACACCATAGTGAATCCTGACGGAATGCACTAACCAATCACCACAAATAAAAGTATATACGCATACTTAGAATCATTCCACACCGCCTGGAATTTTCCGCACACGAATTATACGCACGCGTACACAACGCTATCACAATCGAGCAAGAACCACCTATATCGTACATAGGCACAAAACAATAATTTCTCTAGAAGAGAATCCGACACGCACATCCCTTAACCAGGAATCTAACCTTGCTCATCAAACATGTCCATTTATCTCCCAATGAGATTCACCACATTACTACCTCGGTGATAATTTAAAATCCAAAACCACAAGTACATTTTATTCCAAATCGTACTCTTACCACAATCGACCAACGTAGATGTCAACACTAGCCCCGAATCTATACGGGCTCCGTCCAACATCAACTCAGTAAAACCTTTTCGTGCGGGAGTACAGACTCCCCCACTTAGAGCTCCGTTCCATAACCACATCATTGAGATAATGGTATCCCGCGCAATTACTATCCACTTCTTGTTGACTTAGTCAACCGTCAAGTCCGTCTCCATCTCACCGAGACTCATACAACCAACATGCTAAATAAAGACAAGATCCATCCGTCTTGTATTCTATAATATACACATCACAATACCTTGCTCTATCCTTGAGCACACGAAGGATTTCGGATTATCCTTCGCTACTTCAACCAAAGTACTTACCAACCGCACAAGTATCACTCTAGCAATCACCGGGTTGCTATCACTTGTAACTTTCCACACCGTCACTCGAACACCTAAGGGTTTCTTGCCGGTACCCTAAGTTCAATGTAGCCGCAACATCGTCGGAGTCGAATACCACGCTAGTACATCGAGATCAAACACTCGATCTCTCGGGTTCCATCCCCCCGATGAACCTTATGGTTCCACCATCCTCAACACAAAAGCGAACACGCGCTTAACAATCGAACACCAAAGCCCATTCCCAAGGCTTGGTAGAAACATTTCCCAAACACTAAGGAATGCTTGGTTGCACCAAGTCTTACGCCCTTCGTCCGTCAATCCAAACGCCACCGTAGGGTAATCCCATTAGGGATATCACCCATAACAATAATATTAACAACACAATGGATTTAACAAACCCGAACTCTTCGGTACACAATAAATAATTAAGGACATATTTATTAAAACGAAAAGTACCTTAATGTCTCCTCGCAGCATTCGCCGCCGCCATCTCGGGACAATCCGGCTTGCGATATCCCTCTTTATGACAATAGTAGCACATTCCGTCATCACTTCTCGGCATTGTGCACTCCCATAATTTGTCGCCCCTCACGCCACAATTGTAACATCTAGACGCACTAGAATCCTATATACCCTTCTGTATACCACCTGTGCTCACACTTGCACCCTTAGTACTCTTACTTGGAGCACCATACGAAACAACCCTTCTCTTACTTGAAGGTTCACTAACTATCGATTGCGAATGCGATTCAAAACCCCTAGGCACGGTGAATAACTCCGCGAACGAGTTCACTTGACCAAGGCTAATCTTGCTCCGCAAGTCATCATTCAAAGTTCAATAGAAATCTCCCATCAACATATTATCCCTTCCGTTATACTCCGGGCAAAAACGAGCCTTCGCCGTAAAGGTCGTCTTGAGAGTATTCAAATCCATAGAACCTTGTTGCAAATTTCACAACTCGTCATGCAATTTCGCCAAATCGGCTTGCGTCCGGAACTCCTCGAAGAATTCCTTCTTAAAATCGTCCCACGATAACCCCATGAATGATTCACCACCAACAATATCAATTTTACCATCCAACCAATCCTTCGCCCTACCCCGCAACAAGCTAGTAGCGAGTCTTGTCCTCTTCTCGGGAGGGCATTCAATAGTACGAAAACACCCTTCGACATCCAAGATCCATGTTGTGCTTATCAAAGGATCTGGTTTCCCGTCATACATTGTAGGTTTAGTCCTCATGAAACTCTTATAACAACGCTCCATTTCACCACTACTCCGAAATACGGAATACTTCCTATCCATTTCTTCTCGTAACGCACCCAATTGCTCCGCAACGGCGGCCGCAACTCTAGCGTTAAACTCATTGTCGCTCGTCTCGATCCCGTTTTTCGTCGTCATTCTAAAGAATGCAAAACGATTAGTCCACGAACGTATAAAACCACACGCACAACACCGCCCCATCTTGCTCAACACTCGTTGTACTTCACTTATAAACACGATTTGCACCCGTAGCAATGATAGCTAGTCATTATTACGCACACACACCGTATCAACTCGTTAGTACAACGACCGCCTCTCTCGATGATATAACCCAACACAAGTAAAAATAATATTACGATACAAGCCACAATCCTAGTTAGTTCACCTATACGCTAAGGCACTAACCAAAATCCCCGTCCGACCCGTTCACCTACAAGTCCCGCAACAAATAAGCACACAATAAAGTCTAAGTCTAGGCACCTATCTCAAGTCGCCTAAATCCCTTAGATCATGCTCTGATACCACTTGAAACGACCCAACTCGTCGTTTTCCGGCCCATAATTTTTTTTCCTTATAATACATTGATATTATTAACATTTAGGTCCCAATTATGTTTTCAAAAACATCTTCATTACAATAGTAAGTTTAATCGACTTTAAAACGTACATGACATAAGTTAAATTACAAAACGGGCATACAACCCAAGACCCGTTTGACATAACCAAAAGGTAAACCTTGACCCGACTAGTTTACTTCTCAACAAAACCGAGCATGGTAATTGGGAAACGATCTACCCAATCTTATGTAATCCAAAAAACAAGTCTTCTAAGCATCACACGCTAGCTCACTAGTCCCGGTACTTACCCTTGCCGCCATCATGCAAACCTATAAAAATAAAGTCAACGAGAGGGTAAGCTAACGCTTAGTGAGTGAGAATATACTACATACATATATATGCATAAAATGGACACGCCAGACAATAATAATCAAGTAGCACATACCGAAGTATCCAAACATAAAGGCAAGCTAATCTAAGCATACCGTACGATCGCTATACAACAAGCTAATAATATCAACAATGTAAGTACACCAAAAATGATATGTACAACGCCATCGACCTACACCCGGAGGGTTAGCTACATCATGACAATACGACAAATATATATATATAACAAAGCGTAAACCAAGGTTAACCCCTTAACCCAATACCAAAAGCCAAATACCAAATACAAAAATGAAGATTGGCCGAAACTACACGAGCCTTAGTACATCCGCACCACACGAGACTACTATCTTCAATACCATTACAACATCGAGGTTGGCTGAAACTACACGAGCCTTAGTAAATCCGCACCATACGAGACCACTACCTCAATAAGATGAGTGAATCAACACGCGTCATTGTGAATCCGCACCACACGTGATTCACCTCACAAATCAAAACCCACATCATCGGGGTTACTTAACCGCAACACAACACCAACCCTTCGCCATCGGGGTTATATAAATTACAACTCAATACCAACCCTTCGCCATCGGGGTTATATACATTACAACTCAATACCAACCCTTCGCCATCGGGGTTATATATAATCCACATCACAAGCCCATGTGATAATGTACACACAAAGTGTGCACCTCACCAAAGGTGGTCAACCAAAATGCACAACCGTGCCAATTGGACCTATTACACAAGTCTATCAAGTCCACCTATATGTAAAGTGAGCTCTATAGTCGAGGATCAGTTCACCCAACCCGTACCCATCCTATACATACATATGCACATAGTATATTGACACTCACTTTGAAGTCTTGATGGATGCAAACCAATATCTGCAATCTCCAATGGAAAGTACCTATTCCATTATCACATAATAAACAATACAATTAGGGTGGATTACAAACCAACCCATATTGACAACTAGTGCAATCTCGACCCAAAAGCACTTCCAAGCACAAACCGCGCCCAAACTAACCAATAATCACTAACACAAGTGAGAATGGTCCTAGTACACCCATCAAACCCAATCACAAGTTAAACACCTATCTTGCCCAAAAAGACACCTAAACCCCAATTTTGACGCATTTCAAAATTAGTCAACCAATTTCACCCAAAAAGGTTCCAACACTCCCATAATCACTAACACTAGTAATTATACCCAAAATCAAAGCCTGATCATGGCCAAAACGTTAACCAACCCAAAACCCGCCACGTATCAATAATAACTGGTCACCATAAACCCACTTCATCATCTAAATGGGTTTTACAACTAACAAGCTCAAAACCCGAACTTGAATATCAAATCATAAAGATGAAATTCGGAGTTGAGACTTACCAATACAACTACAACGTAGCCAAGAATGAGATGAACAACTTTAACACTTGAGCTTTCACCCGAAACAGCTCTTCTTCTTCCCTGATTCGAGATTTCTCTCTCTAAACCTTTTACTCTCTCTCAAGGTTTTGGTGTGTGAGTGGGAGGGAAAGAAAATGAAGAAAATGAGATGGGGATAAGATTTTGGCCAGATATGTGGCCCTCAAACCGTCCACATAGTGAAAAGACCAAAACACCCCCAAAATACCCCTTTAAATTCGAGCTGGAAATCAGATCAGGTCACGTGTCGCGTTTCGCGACAACAGGTCGCGTTTTGCGACAACTAGATTGCGACAAACTCACCCAGAATGCGACAGATTGCTCAGGCCAGGGGGTTTTCAGGGTGTCGCATTTCAAACGCATGTGTCGCATACCGCGATAAGCTGGGACGCGATAAACCTTCACAAAATGTGATGGTTGACCTGATCAACCCAATTTCTAACATTTTAACCTTTTACAGTTGACCACAGTTACAGTTAAATGTTCGAAAGATTAAAGACGCACCTTGGAACATGTGCAAGGAAAAACGGGGTGTTACACGCTTAACTTTATCATCCTCTGCAGCCTTCTAAAACCAAGCCATATCAGTCGATAATTGCAGGTGTCGTCTGCTTATCATACCCGAAGAATCACCAGCTAACACAGTTGGCTGCGGAGTGGTTTGAGCTTGTTCTCGATGTTGTTGATGTTGAGTTGGTGGAGTTTGAGTATTACCACCAGCTGCAGCAGCAGATTAAGAAGATAGATTTACTTTCGGTAGCGACTTTGTTGTTGATGACGAACCACCATCCTTGTCCTTAACCCTAAACATTAAACGCTTTTGCCTTTGTTTGGTAGTCACATTAGGCGTTTCAGCCAGCTTTCGTTTCACCAGCACAGTCTGACTTTCATCAAGAGCTGTCACATCATCCTCATATTAGGAAAGTTTCATTACTTATATTAACACTAATCAAGATAATAATCATAGACCAACTATTATCCCTTAACAGGTTAAGACAAGTGTTGCATATCATTCAATATGTAGGACTTAAAGCATATGCTAGACAAGTGATGTGCAAGGCTAACATCTCAATTCTTAATGTTCAATTCAATTACATGATACATATCAATTTAATCTTACGATGAGGATCAATTAACATGATAATAGATTGAAAAATACATATACTATTAAACATCAAGTAGATCAACTCAAGTTACTAGCTGAACGCTAATCTTTACCCAGTTCTCATGAAATCATTAATCAAACACATCCAAACAGAGGATCTTCGACTAAGCCTAACAATATTAAACTCTATTATATAAGTGTAATTCAAGTTCAACAGATTTATCATTACTAATGTTGTTTAACTTAGTTGCATGCAATCCAATTTAACAAGTTTTATTAACTAGATCTAAACAAATAGCATGAATCGAATAATAGATTGTTGGATTAAGTGTTAATCAATCCTAAAATCAAGTTATTTAATCATTAAGCATGGCAAACAAGCATATTAAAACATAGCAGATTCAAAATAGTTTAAACAATCATCACAGAAACTCAATTTATACAGATCTGTAAAAATCAGGAACTGCACAAAAACAAGCACGAAGTCGACAGCTTTGTGCTAGTCAAGCCGGCGGCTTGGACTGGTGAAGCCGGCGGCTTCATCTGATTCCCAGACAAAGTTAAATTTCGTCCGCGTAGCCACTATGAATGTTTAGTTCATAGTGGTAGACTAACAGATAATAAAAACCGTAAATAAAACGCGATAACAAGAATAAATTGATAAAGACATGTACCTTAAAAGGTAAATTGAAAGATAACTTTGATTGATAACTTGATTACATCTTGGAACTTTGAATATAAACCTAAAACTAAGAGTTTTCGTTTTTGGTGAAAACCCTAAGAGAAAACCGACAAATACCTATACAAACTGATACACGAGGCCTCTATTTATAGTTTTTAAATTCGGTGGCCAACCCGGCGGCTTCAGTGTGAAGCCGGCGGCTTCATTAGGTCGGTTACTCCTTTTTCAAGTTTAACGTAACTAGCAAGTTGGAAAACGCGTAACTGCCTTAGGTCAAGCCGGTGGCTTCATGGTCAAGCCAGCGGCTTCAATGATCTGCAATCTCTTTGATTTCGTTTCCTTTTTTTAACTTTTCTTGGGCTTTAAGTACACGAAACTGGACTCAAGCCGGCGGCTTCAGTAGTAAGCCGGCGGCTTTCTATCTCACGAATTCTTGTGCTATCTACAATGTTCTGGAACTTTCTGAGTTTTGTCACCTAAGCCGGAGCTTCATGGTATTTTCTGCAACTTTTAACTGTTTTTGATCCTGTTTAATACATAACTTAAACAAAAATATTAGAAATACTTTTTTCTCATTTTTACCCATTTTAGTGTGTTTAAGCATTAAAAAGGCTTTAAAATAATAAGATAACTCCTTAAAATGTTATCAAAATTCTGTATAATTTATGAGTTATCAGTTATCTATATATACTTATATATTATTTTAAATTATATATAATTTTCAGTTTATATTTATTATTTAATTTATATAATAATTTCAGTTTTAATTAATATATATAATATAGTATATTAATTATTTAAACTACTTATATTAAATTAACTAAATTAATTAAACATCATAAAAGTATATTAATACTATTAATTATCAAGTTAGAGTTAAACATAAACTACATGTACATGATAATTTAATCACCAAAACCACCACTTTAATTACTAAATTCAGATAAGACCCAAATATTCAAGGAATCATCAAACATGAGCAAAATAACAAACTAAGCATGAATATCATAAGCCTAAACATAATCAAACACAACAATCTTTTAAAAATAACACTCAAATTTCATATTTAAAGTAAAACCTCAAAGCCCTAAACTTTAATTTTTAAAAATAAATGAATATATACCTTGATAGTGGTTATAGAAGGAAGATTTTGTTGTTTTTGGTTTCGTTTTGGCCGAAAATCGAAAGAAATCGCCGGTAGTTTCGAAGTTTTTAGAGAATTTAGTTTTGGTAAAGTGAGAAAGAAAAAGAGGAAATTGTCGTCTTTTTCAGCATTTTTTGCGGACGACGCCTTTCCGGACGATATTTCGTCCGAAAAAAGTTTGGAGGGGAAACGAAACATTGAGCGCCCACCAGAATTTTTGTGAAAAGTGTATTATTGTATTTGTTATTAATTAAAAACTATGTAAATTAATATTAACTTAATTTTTTTAATATTCTATTTATTATTATTTAAAAATTATATTTACTTATATATGGCTATATAAATTAATATTAATTTATGTAATTATTATATTTACTTTTTTTATTTATTATTATTTATAATGAAAAACATACTATTATTTACATAATTAATAATTAATTAAAGATCTTATTATTATTTATCACTTAAAATAATATTATATTTACTTGTATAAATATATATTATTTTATAAATTGATTATTATATTTACATTTATATAAATTATTAATATATAATTTTAGTATCATCATCATCATCATCATCGTTATCTCGTCATCATCATCATCGTCATCGGTATAATCATCACCGTCATCTTCATCATCTTCATCATCATCGTATTCATCAGAATCATCATCACTGTCATCATCATTGTCATCATCATCATCATCATCATCATCGTCAATGTATTCATCATCATTGTCGTCATCTTCATCAGAATTGTCTCGTCATCATCATCATCACTGTTACATATCACCATTATATTACGCCGTTACATTACTCCGTTACATTACACCGTTATATTACGCCATTACATTTTCTTGGAAGTTACGGGCGCGATCCTTTTAGTGGTAAATTTTTGACAGTAAACTTTTGATGTGAAATTTTGGGCGGAAAAGTTCTTCTAGTTAATACCCTCGCACATCACAGCATTAGTATACTACAACATTATGGCCTAGAATCGGTATGGTCTTTGTCGAACTTGTGGTTCAAATTTACTTATCAAAACTTGTTGGACTGATGATTACCAGTATGGTCGAAGATATTATGGTTGATCTGGTATGTTCGGACTTTTGATGTCTAAACGTTGTAGAAGGTGAACGATTTCGATTGATCCGCTCTGGTCACCCTTCTGGAAGTTATCCACTCATTCCACTCTCCCTCACTCCTAACAACCGATACAGAATAAATGGTAGATCGATAAGTGAAGGTCACGAAGTCAATCTGAACGAACTTCCAGAGATCGGCCATGAATTCAAAAGAATGAGTTGGTTTCCTTTCCTTTTGGTTGATTCGTACTTTTTCCTTCACTCATGTGTGAATTCTATTACTACTTTGAATTTACTGATGAACACAGAGTGACGTTTCCACTGTTTGAAACGACATACTCGTATAGTCTAAAAACATTCGGTGAGCTATTGGGCGTACTGTTTGGTGGTACTAATTTCTATTATCCAGGTGAAGATCTCAAAGCTCTTACTCATGATATTTTACGACATCAAATGACCCTACTTCTTTGTCATACTTGTATTCCACGAAAAATCATACAATGTAATGGCATTCTTGATGAATATCTCCGTCCTGAAATTGCTATAAGAAATTCAATTATCAGGAGTAACATGTACCACCATGAACCAAATGTCACTCGTTTGTCGATGATTGAAGCTTGTCTTCACTGGTGTCCGACTCACAATAGTGTAGTAAATATTGCTCTTTTGGTCGCTTCCCGAATGAATCAGCTTCGTTATGCAGAAACAAGAATTCTTCCATACGGAGCGTTTCTAAATCGACAATTTGTTAAAACTGATGTGGTTGAAGGTCTTGTGGGACGACATCTGATAACTACGTTATCTATCAACATGACCTTCGTTGTTGAGACTTCGGCAACATCGAGCTCAGATTCAGAAACTTCGCCCACTATGTTGGATGCTCGTAGTTATGCTCGCCGTTAATTGGTAGTTTTTCATTACTAAGTTTTCCAACTAGTTCGGATGCTTGTCGTTATTTGTGTGATTTAATTTCAGTAACATCGTAAGATCTTCAATTAATGCTCGTAGTTTAAATGTGTTTTAATTCAGTAATTTTGTATGATATTCAACTAATGCTCGTAGTTGAAATGTGTTTTAATTCAGTAACTTTGTATGATATTCATTTAGGGATCGTAGTTGAAATTGTTTTAATTCAGTAACTTTGTATGATATTCAATTAATGTGTCTAGTTGAAATGTGTTTTAATTCTAATAATTTTGCTACAAACTGAAAAAATAAGAAATTTTTCACTCTTTCAATAGAAAATACAACATTAATCTTACATAACCAGGAACAGAAAACAAATACGACCCAACTGCTAATAAACATTAATTTCACATTTCTAGCACGCTGTTTTTCAATCATAAGTTCATCTTCAAGGTTATTCTATTTTTTTAACAAACTGTGTATAATCTGCACAGCTCTATGACACATGGGTGGATCATGTCAGTCCATCAAATCGCGACTTGTGAACTACGATCAAAAAATGAAATTAGTTTGTGATATAATATTTCGTTACAGAGCAAACACAACTATTAAAAATATAGTTTTACCATACAAGATATTTATGACAACCATAGAACCGACGTCCAGAATTCCGGTATGACCAAGACGTTTAGAGAACAACAACTACACCACACTCACAGTATACCTCCATTATTTCGAATACAATGTAAAGATAATAATCGTGAGGTTGAGGTAAAAAAATTGTTAATAATGGTATTTAAATAGACAAAAATGTTCAATAAAAAAACTAGTAGCACCTTTTTCGGACGACATGTCGTCCGGGAAAGTCTGGCACCAAACTATTACTTTTTGGAGCAAATAAATACTGATTTTTTTTTCCGGGTGACATGTCATCCGGGATAGTTACGCGCCAATTTTTATTTTTTTTACTTTTTGAAGCTAATTTTTTCCTCGTAAGAAACACTTTTTAGGGACGACATATTGTCGTTCGGGAAAATATGGCCAAACTTTCCGAAAAACATACACTTTTGTCGTGTACTGGATTTTCCGGAAAAGAGTCATCTTCTTTCGCTTTTTTTTTAGTAGTGAATAGAAACTTGAAAGTTAAGAGGATCGATTACATGACCCTCGTTTACCAAGTAAGCCTACCGCACCCAAGCTATGATAACACTTAGTTTTATTTGCGAAAATTTAATATATGTTTCTCAAATTTAGTGATTTTTAATATTATTTTTTTGAAAGGCTAAATTCAATATCACAAAAGTAAATATTACACGAGAGTAAACAACCAAACGGTTGCAACTAGTCACGAATTATTAACAAAATTACAACAGGATGAAGAGCAGGTTGCAAAGTGAGCAACCCCTCACTATGATCAAGTTAGCGATAGAAAGTAACCAGGATTCGAAAGCCAAACATGCCAATCTAATTTCTTTTTTGCTCGATCTAAGAGACAACCACTCGAAGGATTTGAGTTGAAGTTCATTTAGAGTCATCAGAGTGTTTCACTTTTTATTACAGAAAACAAGGTTGTTCCGATTCTTCCAAATGAGATACGTGCAAATCCAACGAGTAGCTTGTCATATCGAATTGCCGAAGGTTGTAGCGATTTTTAATATAGAAATAAAATAGTAAAAATTAAAATAAAATAAATTGAACAAAAGTATAGAATTTAGTATATATGTTAATGTTAATGTTAATATGTTAATCTATAATCGTTGCAATTTATCACACTTCAAGATGATATCTTTATAGTCGTGCATCAGTCAACTAACTAACTAGTAATCTAATTATCTAATTATATATATATATATATATATATATATATATATATATATATATATATATATATATATATATATAGAACTCCGTTACAACACACAACAAATGAAAAACTCATTATTTACATTGCAAAATATAAAACTTTAAATATACAATATATATTTTTATTACAACATCATGTTTTAGAAGTAATACATATTATTTTTCTATCCTTATCGCCAAATTATCACACACCTTTTGATGTCACCAAACTTAAATCCCAAACCACTTGAATCCCAAACCACTTGAGTAACTCCCTAATGAGAACGACACCCTTTCTTTATATCAAGAAGTTGGTATATAATTTAAACTTCACACTCACATCAAAACACAAACATATGTACTAAATCAAAGGTATTGGAACGGCATAAAGAGACTTAGCCTTTTGTAACGTGATACCAAACCTCTCTGTCATATCCAATTCCTCGCAACTAATTCCATTGTCGATTTTCCAATCGAAATTATTGAGCAATGACCCTAACATCATAGGAATCATACGAGTCGCGAGTGGCAAACCAGGGCATATTCTTCGTCCAGCACCAAATGGTATAAGTTCAAAATCTTGACCACTAACGTCAAGTTCCAAGTTCAAGAATCTGTCAGGCTTGAACTCCAAAGCGTCCTCCCAGATATTAGGATCTCGTGATATGGCCCACGCATTGACAAGTACTTGTGTGCCCGCTGGGATGATGTAGTTGTCGAGTTTAACTTGGTTATAAACTTTTCGTGGAATCAAGAATGGGATTGATGGATGAATCCTTAACGTCTCCTTTACAACGCACGATAAGTATGGAAGTCGAGAGAGATCACTCTCTTTTACGATTTTACCCTTGCCGATAACTTGTTCAAGCTCTTCTTTGGCTTTTGCCATGGCAGCTGGGTTACGTAGTACCTCTGTCATCGCCCATTCTAATGTACTCGAAGTCGTATCTGTCCCCGCAACAAATAGATCCTATATATTTATACGGAATAAAAATATTAATTCAAGATAACGAGTAGCCACCACACTCAAATTCTATGAAAATTTTAAATAATATAAGCATGTAAACAGATAAGATTTTTGTTTCAATAACTTTGCAGTGAAATTTGAACTTAATTAAACTTTACAACTATAATCACTGGCCTATGTTAGGATGATAAAACAAATCTAATGATATCTTACCCTTGAAATGCATCTAAAATCTTAATACATGCACCTCATTGGAGCTAGCTATTTGTCATGCGATATTGTTAGGATATTAAAAAAATAGAATATAATCTTTTTTGTTTTTGTTAGGCATATTGTGGGCCCCAACGAGATCGATAACCCGCATCCGGACCACAAAACTGAATCAGCCGGGCCTGTTAACCGGGACCAAATACATTGAACTTCAAAAAGCCTTTTATTTGGGATTTGTCTTAATATCCTTTATATAATTTTCAACCCATGTTTAAGTTTATTTTGATTGTCAAAATAATAATAATTATAATTATTACCGTATACTTTTCTAACACTACATGCAATTTTTTAGTAAACATTTAATTTGTGATGGATGAAATAAATGTAAAAACACTAATGATTAAGAAAAAAGAAAAAAAACGTACCAATAACATGCTCTTGATGTGTGATCTATTGATCTCATCTGGTTTCTCTTGACTTATTTTCAAAAACACATCCAAAGCATCATCTTCCTTCAATTTTTCCATTGCCAATCTCTCTTTAATCAACTCCTCGAATATGTCCAAAACCTTCCCAAAATGGCAGGTCATTCTCTTTCGAATCCCATGCGGATCGATCTTGTTCAAAATCGGAAAATAATCCACCATATTCGGCTTCCCAACCTCCATCATAATGTTCCCAACAACATCTTTAAACTCTTTACCCGAGTTTTCCTCAAACGGGTCAGTTAAATCCTTAGAAAATATAGTATTAGACAAAAGATTCAACGTCGTTCTAAAAGCCGCACGACCAATGTCGACAGACTCATTGGATAAACTCGCTTTACGACAGTATGCTACAAGCTCTGTCACTTTTTGGTTCCTTAAATCCTGTTTGGTATCAAGACAGTTACTAGAGAATATATTAGTATTAAGAATCTTACGTAGATTACGCCACAAGTTGCTAATAGGGATCCATACGACCGAGTTTATCGAATGGTCATGAGCATGAAGGGCGTCAGGGATATGACGTGTTGAGAACGTAAGGTCTTGTTTTTGGAGTACTTCTTTGGCTGCTGTGGCTGATGAGATGACTAGTGTGTTGATTCGACCGAGTTTTAAGAACATGATTGGGCCATGGATTTTGGCTAGTTTGGCTAGGGATTGGTGTGGCTGGTCACCGAGTAAGTGAAGGCTACCGATGATCGGTAACGGGGTTGGGCCGGGTGGTAAGTTTTTTGGCTTGTTGACACCAAAAACAGAAAAAATGGTTCGAAAAATTGCGTAGGATAAGATCAGGGTAACAAAAATGGTCACAAACTCCATATGTGAATGTATGTTGTGAGTTTGGTCTCAATGAAAGTTAGTTTATATAGACTTGAATTGGAGTAATATTATCAACAAAGAATATTTTTTTATGGTATTATTGAAAACAATGAACGAGCTAGCTAGCTGCCACCAACCAAGTAACTCGCATTTAGCAAGTTGCAACTTGTATAATATCTTATCACTAGATATCATTGAATTATTTAATGTTAGTAAATTATAGGCGAATTGTTGACTTCCCTTATATAGATTGAGTTTGTCAACTCTGTTGCGTATCGAATTCAAGGATGCCGTTTACTTCCCTTTATGAGACAGATGAAATCCAACTGATATGAAAGATGTTTATGTACTCTGTTTTTTTTCTAAAATAATGATAATGATTAGTATTAAAAGAGAGGATGCCTTCATCAATAAATAAAATCAATAAAAGAATCCCTAAATTAAACCGATACAATTAAACCGTAAACATTAAAGCTCGAAAGAAATAAATTGCAAAGCACTAACCGGATAGAAAGTAGCTAACTCGACCCGAGCTAAACGAGAGACGTAGACCAAAACCTAACCAAGACTACAGAACTAAAGCAACAATCAAAGACGATGACTTATAACAACTTACAAAAAAACACTAATAATCAAAAGAGAGAAAGAAACAAATTGCGCGTTGGAGGCACAATTTAAATTTCCTTTATCCAGCCGCAACGTCTTCCATCAAC
Source organism: Rutidosis leptorrhynchoides (assembly GCF_046630445.1). Lineage (NCBI taxonomy): Eukaryota > Viridiplantae > Streptophyta > Magnoliopsida > Asterales > Asteraceae > Rutidosis > Rutidosis leptorrhynchoides. The sequence continues at coordinate 118,249,709 of NC_092337.1, forward strand.
CTTATCAACGTTTACTCCTTAGCAATGTTTAAATACTCTGATATAAGGCCAAAATCTTACATACTTTATTGAGTATTTATTACTCCCCGTTTCATAAAAACATAGTTTTTGTTGAAATAAAAATATATTAATGAATTTGTCTAATTTGCCTTTTATTAAATGTTGTTATAAATAGTCACCATTAAATTAATTGCTTTATGCCTATAAATAATGTAAAATTTTCGTTAATAAAAGAAACATAAGGTTACTTCGAGCAACGGACAATAATTTTGGGATAAACAAAAATAGTAAGGTAGACGTTTTTTTTATGGAAATGATGGAGGACAAATTTTTTTTTTGTACGCAATGGTTAAGTACTTTAATTGTGATAGGAATGTTGAATATTGAAAGGACCCGTCCTAATCCATCTGGACGAATACATTACAATTGATTACATCGCGAGGTACTTGACCTCTATATGATAGATTTTACAAACATTATATTCGTTTTTAAAAGACCAACTTTCTTTACATTGAAGGTTGACGGCATGCATACCATTTCATAAAATATCCAACTATAATTGACTTAATAATAATCTTGATGAACTCAACGACTCGAATGCAACGTCTTTTGAAATATGTCATGAATGACTCCAAGTAATATCTCTAAATTGAGCAAATGCACAGCGGAAGATTTCTTTCATACCTGAGAATAAACATGCTTTAAAGTGTCAACCAAAAGGTTGGTGAGTTCATTAGTTTATCATAAATATTCATTTTCATCATTTTAATAGACCACAAGATTTTCATTTTCAGTTCTCATAAATATACGTCTCATGCATAGAGACAAAAATATCATTCATATGGATTGAACACCTGGTAACCGACATTAACAAGATGCATATAAGAATATCCCCATCATTCCGGGACATCAATCGGACATGATATAAAAACTCGAAGTACTAAAGAATCCGCTACAACGGATGGGGTTCGTTAGGCCCAAAAGATCTATCTTTAGGATTCGCGTCAATTAGTAGACTGGTTTACTAATTCTTCGGTTACCAAGTAAAAAGGGGCATATTCGGCTTCGATCATTCTACCATATAATGTAGTTTCGATTACTTGTGTCTATTTCGTAAAACATTTATAAAAATTGCGCATTTATTCTCAGCCCAAAAATATAAAGGGTAAAAAGGCAAATGAAACTCACTTATTGTATTTTGTAGTAAAAATACATATGACTATATTGAACAATGCAGGGTTGGCCTCGGATTCACGAACCTATATCATTTGTATATAAATTAAAATGTATAATCGATATCGAACAAATTTCTTAAATTATATATTATACTTATTTAGTTTGTGTATATATTTAAAATGTTTAATATCTATATATTTAGTTATATTAATATATATATATATATATATATATATATATATATATATATATATATATATATATATATATATATATATATATATATATATATATATATATATATATATATATATATATATATATATGGTTAGTATTATATAAAGATATCATTAGTTTGTTATATATAAGTATTTATTTAAATATTGTTATTATGTTTGATATGTAAGCATATAAACTATTAATATAACTATGATATATGTATTAAGTATATCTTTAGGTACAAAATATTTATCTGTAACAAAATGGTAGTTTTGAAAAATATGATTTACTATTAATAATAACTTTCTTAATATCAATAATACGAATAACAATATTTATTAAAATCGATGTTTATGTTAATAATAATAATAATAATAATAATAATAATAATAATAATAATAATAATAATAATAGTAAAACTAATATTTACAAAAATAATATTAATACCAATATTAGTGAAAAATAATAATAATTTGTATGGTTTTTATAATAACAATAATAATAATCCTAATCATAATCATAATAATAATAGTAGTACTAGAATGATAATTTACTAATGATAATAACATTAATAATACTTATAATAATAATAATGATAATTGTTATAACACTTATTATGATACTAATAATAATTATTATAATACTTATAATTAGGTTAACAATACTAATTATAACACTTTTATCAATTATAATACTAGTAGTGTTAATAACAACAATGATAATATTAACAACATTAATAACAATAATAATAATAATATTAATAATAATAATAATGAAAATGATAATAATAATAATAATAATAATAATAATAATAATAATAATAATAATAATAATAATAATAATAATAATAATAATAATAATAATTTTTAAAAGTATAAAAACTACCTTAAGAGCCAATTTTAAAATTATTGCACCAAGCCGAGCTCGAACCCTCGACCACTCGCTCACTCGTCACTCCATTTAACCAGCTGGGCTGGATTGTTTTTCTGATTTATTTCTTATTCCAATTCAATTTATCTTGCTCCTGATTTATTACCAAGTTCATCTTCTTCAACCTAAAAATCCAAACGATCATCTAAAGCCTGTCAATTTAGTTCAATTATTTGTTTTGGTTTTTAAAACATTCAAACGAAATAGCAACGTTCCATATAAGTGATTGAATTGATTATAACAAAAGAAAATAAAATTTTTTTTATATATCTGTGACAGAAAAGAAGAAAAAAAAACGACGAACTTGATTATTGAATTCGAATTTAAAGGTCGTTTCAGTTAAAGACTTCTACACGAAATAAGTTCTAAATCATACATCAAAACTTTTCAGATCATTAATTTATCCAAAGATCTCAAAACAACTTCTAATTTCTTCATAAATCAAATCGTTTGACTTTTACCCAATAACTTTGACTTCGAAATTCGACGTCAATTTGATAAATTGGATCGTGTCACTTTCCAGATAGTTTTAGCAAAATATTCTTAGCAAAACCACATTATTACATTTTAGGATTTCATTCGAATTCGAAGTTTGTAAAAATATGAGAAGAACAAAGGTCGTGCAGCTCTTTTTTTTTTATATTTTGTTTTGTTTTAATTAACGATTTGTAGTTCGTAGTGTGTATATATAATGGGTTTGTATAAATGATTTAACAGTTACTTTGAATCCTAATAAATCATGAAATGGACTACTAACAGATTAGAGACAAGAATTATTTGAACGTACGAAAAAAAATATAAAGAATAATATCTGATTAATATGGCTAACCGATTTTGGATGTTTCTGTAATTGAATTCCACTTTACAGCCAGATCAAAGATAAGAGTCATAATGAAATACAGTTAGATAGCGAGATTTTTAACATATTCGATTAGTATATATCTGCTTTTATAATTTATTTATACTATTAATATTTAATAAATATAAACACATTAATAATAATATTGTTATTAATAATAATAACTAATAATAATAGTATTAATAATAATAATAATAATAATAATATTAATAATAATAATATTATTATTATTATTATTAATGATATTAATAATAATAATAATAATTTTGATAAAGATGATACTAATAATATGATGGTAACAATAATGATAAATAAAATGATAAGTTTACTAATGGTAATAAATTTAGAAATAATTATATTAATAATATGATGATATTAATATTAATACAGGTTATAATAGTGTTAATATTATTAATGATAATAATATCATGAATAATAATAATACAACTCGAATTATATATATATATTTTATTTTTAGAAGTAATAATATTACTTAACACAAATATTAATATCAATATTAACAATAATAATAATAATGATGGTACTAATAATATTAGTATAACAATTATTTTTAAACTTGTAATCAGTTTTAATATATATTACAATTTATTAACTATATCATACTTACCAAGTATATAATATATTAAATCTTTAATATTTATTAATTACAATATATTTCTAATGTATTACTTATGTATAGAATTCTATATATATATATATATATATATATATATATATATATATATATATATATATATATATATATATATATATATATATATATATATATATATATATCAATTTAATTATTCTGTATATTATTTTACCTTTTTGCTTTCAATTAAATAAGGTATATTTTTATTAATTCAAAATATTATATATACTCTTATATTTATATATCTATATATATACACAACTTGTTCGTGAATCGTCATGCATAATCAAAGGGTAAATGAATCACTGTAAACAGTTCAAACATTTTAAGACTCAATATTACAGACTTTGCTTATCGTCTCGAAATCATATTAAGATTAAGTTTAAATTTGATCGGAAATTTCTGGGTCGTCACAGTACCTACCCGTTAAAGAAATTTCGTCCCAAAATTTAAGTGAGGTGGTCATGGCTAACAATAAAAATGTTTTTATGACGAATATGAGTTGATAAATAGAGTTTTATCATCATTGAGTAATATACATAAAACAACTCGATTATTCGAAGCGTACGAGTGAAGCTATCACGAAAGAATGAAATGAATAAATGCAGATTCGTCTTTACCAGTGACGTAGTCATGGTTGGTTTTCGGAATTTAAGGGATTTAAAGTAAATCTTCGAAATTTAAAAGATTTGATTCATCGGCGAGTAAGGAAATTAAGATCTCTATAATTAAATACTGTGATCTACCTCGATTACTCTATCTGATATTCCCATTATAAATTAAACTTTTTCCATTCCATTATTTTCACCATTTTTATACTTTCTTTCTTAGTTCATACATCCAAAAGATTGTAAACATGCTTAATCCCGTTCTAATCCTTGATATTTTGCTAATTATCATTTCTGACATCCTTCTTTTCAATCTTCCACCAGAAAAATCTGTTTACCTCTACTATTACCTTGGGTGATATTATTCTTAATTATACCGTGTCTTTATATTGCTATTCATATTAATATCCTCGGTTTATAATTTTTGCGTTGTTGTTGGATTTTATATCTTCCCTTATATTTCAATGTCCCTGCTTCTGTCGCCTATAATTATTGTCATCCACAGTTAATGTGCTCTCTTATTTGCTGCGATTTATACCCCTTTCTATTTAAGAGCTTCATGCTTTTGTTTACTTTTCGCAAGTAATGGTCCAGAATTCATAGGTATAGAGTTTCGAATTATCATAATATACAAGGTAGAAAGGAAAGGTAGTAGCACGATTTGTTTTGTCAAATTACCTGAATCACTGAGAATAGAACTATCAAGAATATATTTTCTTGATGTGTTCAGAAGTTAAGCAGAATGAAAGAGTTATGTAACATGGCACATGATGACGTTATAGTCTGTGAATCATCACGTTTCATTAGAAACTCAGCATAACTTACTGTAATATAATCACGCTGATCAAGTGTCATTATATTATACTAACTCATGCATCAATTTCTTTACATTTCTCCAGAATTCATTCATAAATTAAACTTAGATCTTACAGAAGTTTCTAATATAATGAAACACAGGAAGTACAGAGAGGTATATAATTTCGGACGAGAATATTTATGAAAATATCCTCAGAAATATCGAAGATATTTATGATGATATTTTGGAATTTCCATGTTCGAAGGTTGATAAAGAAAAATTTTCTGCAACATTTTAACATGACTTCGGAGAAAGATATTCTCTAAAGATTTCAACGGATCCAGAATTACCTGGATTCTTTGAATATAGGGTATGGTCCTTGCATTTGTCCTTGGTCTCCTTCGTGGTTAGCTCAATCCGTTTTTCAGTTCCAACTTTTCTGAGCTTTTCCAACATACTATTCTTTATCATCAAACTTTCGATGATTAAGGTCATTTATGGTTGTCTACGGTTTCTGCTGCTTCATTAAGCTTTTTCAACATTCAGAGTATTGATTTGTAGACTGAGTGCTTTTCAGAATTTCAGAATGAAAGATCATAATTCTAAGAGATAAATGTTATACATATAACTGTTGATGTAGATATGCTGTGAGTTTTCAAAGTACTGATTGCTGATTCCCGGTAATTGGTATGACAGTTCTCGTTACAAGATGCGGATGAGTATATGATAGGGTTTTAATGAAAAAATATAACGGTTCTTCGAAGAGACTTAAGCCAATGAGTAATGAAGTTGCTGGTAAGTTTACTGCTAATGTGGTGGAATATAAATGGCTCTCTAGTAACGATGATGAAGGACAAACTTATTTATCAAAATTATAATAGAGTTTATTCGAATGAAAGGTCGATGTTGAATTGCTGAAGCTGTGACAAAATTGGCTAATTTGAAAAGGGATTGCAAAGTTATTTTGGGTAATAACAACGCTAAAGGAATTAGCACAGCTACGTGTTAAAAGTTTACTCAAGTTCCGAGTGTTTTTCAGGTGCATAGCTATATGCATCAATCTTTTCTTCCATAGATGAAGTGCGATTGGTTCATTCTCTCGATTGAAGTGTTTTCAAGAATTATGAAATGTTTGAACGCAGATTGGAATCGTCAAGATACAAATGAGGTTTAAGATGAAATCAAGTGGCAAACTTGAAGAATTATTTAGTTTCATATGTTATAATCAGTATTTTATTTCATTTTAATTGTCCAATATTATTCGTCCACAGTCGATAGTCCACAGTTAACAGTCCAATCATTCATATATAGTTTAATATATAATATTCGAATTAATTAATACGTATCGTGACCCGTGTACATGTCTCAGACTCGATCACAACTCAAACTATATATATTATTGTAGAATCAACCTCAACCCTGTATAGCTAACTCCAGCATTATTGCATATAGAGTGTCTATGGTTATTCCAAATAATATATATAGATGCGTCGATATGATATGTCAAAACCTTGTATACGTGTCCCGATATTTAAAGTGCGTAAAATAAATAACAGAAATAAAATGACGATAAATAAAATTGCGAGAATATAAACTGCGATAATTAAATTGAGTTAAATAAATGTAAATAGGAATTAACAGTTAGCTAGGAACAGTCAGCTAGGATTTTGTTAGCGTGGATTCTTAACAGCATTTCTCATAGTTAATTTGTTTGTTTCTAACAAATTTTATTTGTCCAATGTTTTCTTCATTATGCCACTTGTTGGATTCTAATAGGTCAAAATCCAAATATGAAATTGAATGAAATTGGTTATTCTGCGGTGAACGGATTTGTATAGCTGTGGTTGTATGTAGGATAGTAAATAACTGTTGAATCAGATTCGAAGAATGTACAGTGTATCTTATTAATGTGAAACTAAATATTCCTCGGGTATTACCTACCCGTTAAAATATTTTCACCATTAACAGTTTGTACAAAAGAATTTTTTTAATTACAATCTTTATGAAAACATATATACATATATATTTTTTTTCAGATGTAATCATGGATTTAATGAGTCAATATGATGTTAAACTCATTTGATTTTCGTTAGAACAAGAATATATAATCTCTAAAACATTAGAGATTACATAATCATCATGAAGAATGAAGATAATTGATATAGAACGATACGTAGAACGATGATTATACTCGAGGTACAACATGAGATGTTGAGGCATGGTTTGTTGATGGTACTGGTGCTGTCGGTACCGATGTTGGTGGTACTGTTGGTGCCGGTGATGTTGCTGAAGTTGGTAAATTTTTCACCATATACTCCAAATTGATTACTCGAGCGCGAAGTTCGTTGACTTCTTATATTATTCCAGAATGATTGTCGATCAGAATGAGCGGATGAATAAGGTTTAGAATCGTAGGTAGAATATAATCGTGATGAGATACTCTGGATATGAGAGAGAAAATGGTGTCTCGAACAGGTTCGTCGGTAAGCGCTTAAGGTTCATTGTAAAGAGGTGAATTCGGTTGGTGGAAGGGATCGCCTTTTCGCGTCTCCATTGATTAAGTCGACTACGAACCCACCAGATGAATTGGGGATGGCTGATTGATTCATTTATTCTGGTGGCACCGCTTTCGGAGCTTAGGTGAATATCCATGTCGGAATAGCTGTCGAAATAACTATCAGAATAGCTATCAAAATCTGAGGGACTCGAACTGGTTGAGGGATTCATCTCGAACGATCAGATGAAGAATTTTCGATAAGAAATAGATTATAGGATGTAGATTAGTACCCTGAAATACATAATTTTACATATGCATATATAATACTAAAATCCCATAAGTTACGGAGGAATCTACGGAATATGTCAGTCAAAGTTACAGTAACAGATACGCTAAGATATGAAGTAGCAGATACGCTAAGATATGAATTTGTCTATACACTATTAATGCAATCAATGCAGTAAGATGTGTCTAGACTAAGAATGATAAGCAAGTGATTCTCTAAGAATGATAAGCAGGTAATTTTCGACACGAAATGATAAGCAAAACTTTTGACATGCAGACACGGTCGAAGTCCAGACTCACTAATGCATCTAAGCAACTATCAGTTAGACACACTAATGCAAGACCTGGTTCGCTAAGACCACCGCTCTGATACCAACTGAAAGGACCCGTCCTAATCCATCTGGACGAATACATTACAATTGATTACATCGCGAGGTACTTGACCTCTATATGATACATTTTACAAACATTGCATTCGTTTTTAAAAGACCAACTTTCTTTACATTGAAGGTTGACGGCATGCATACCATTTCATAAAATATTCAACTATAATTGACTTAATAATAATCTTGATGAACTCAACGACTCGAATGCAACGTCTTTTGAAATATGTCATGAATGACTCCAAGTAATATCTCTAAATTGAGCAAATGCACAGCGGAAGATTTCTTTCATACCTGAGAATAAACATTCTTTAAAGTGTCAACCAAAAGGTTGGTGAGTTCATTAGTTTATCATAAATATTCATTTTCATCATTTTAATAGACCACAAGATTTTCATTTTCAGTTCTCATAAATATACGTCTCATGCATAGAGACAAAAATATCATTCATATGGATTGAACACCTGGTAACCGACATTAACAAGATGCATATAAGAATATCCCCATCATTCCGGGACATCAATTGGACATGATATAAAAACTCGAAGTACTAAAGAATCCGCTACAACGGATGGGGTTCGTTAGGCCCAAAAGATCTATCTTTAGGATTCGCGTCAATTAGTAGACTGGTTTACTAATTCTTCGGTTACCAAGTAAAAAGGGGCATATTCGGCTTCGATCATTCTACCATATAATGTAGTTTCGATTACTTGTGTCTATTTCGTAAAACATTTATAAAAATTGCGCATGTATTCTCAGCCCAAAAATATAAAGGGTAAAAAGGCAAATGAAACTCACTTATTGTATTTTGTAGTAAAAATACAAATGACTATATTGAACAATGCAGGGTTGGCCTCGGATTCACGAACCTATATATATAGGGGTAGGATCAAGAGGAAAGTAACCATTCGGGGGGAAGCAGGGGGAAGCAAAAACTTTTTTTTTTCATTTTTTGAAAAAACTTTATTCACGAACATTATAGATGAGATGAAAATATGAACATTTAGTAGTGACACTTTGTGATAAATGTTTTTATTTTGGCGGGAAAATGCTCGAAGAAGTAATATATAACAATTATCGTGTTTTTCGAGCATATGTTGAGGTTTTAGCTATTGTGGTTTAGATATTAGGGTTTAGATATTAGGGTTTGTAGGGTTTAGATATTAGGGTTTAGAAATTTAGGGTTTAGGGTTTAGATTTAGGGTTTAGATTTAGGATTTAGATTGAGTTTTTAACACGAACGGTTTAGAGTTTAGGGTTTAGGGTTTAGGATTTAGGTTTTAGGGTTTGATGTTTTGGGACCCAAAACACCAAACCCTAAACCCTAAACCCTTAACCCTAAACCCTAAACTCTAAATCGGGCTAAATTTTACTTCACAAAACATGAAAAAAGACGTTCATATTCTTCACGAACAATATTATCTTGAATGTTATTTTTGTCGATCGTTTTTCCGCCTAAATAATGACATTCATCACGAAGTGTCTCTTCTAAATGTTCATATTTTCTTGTGATCTTGATGCCGGAAAAAAAATTCCAAAAAAAATGTATTTTTTTTTTTTGCTTCCCCCTGATTGGTTACTTCCCCATGGATCCTGCCCCTATATATATATATATATATATATATATATATATATATATATATATATATATATATATATATATATATATATATATATATATATATATATATATATATATGGTTAGTATTATATAAAGATATCATTAGTTTGTTATATATAAGTATTTATTTAAATATTGTTATTATGTTTGATATGTAAGCATATAAACTATTAATATAACTATGATATATGTATTAAGTGTATTTTTAGGTACAAAATATTTATATGTAACAAAATGGTAGTTTTGAAAAATATGATTTACTATTAATAATAACTTTCTTAATATCAATAATACGAATAACAATATTTATTAAAATCGATGCTTATGTTAATAATAATAAAAGTAAAACTAATATTTACAAAAATGATATTAATACCAATATTAGTGAAAAATAATAATAATTTGTATGGTTTTTATAATAACAATAATAATAATCCTAATCATAATTATAATAATAATAGTAGTACTACAATGATAATTTACTAATGATAATAACATTAATAATACTTATAATAATAATAATGATAATTGTTATAACACTTATTATGATACTAATAATAATTATTATAATATTTATAATTAGGTTAACAATACTAATTATAACACTTTTATCAATTATAATACTAGTAGTGTTAATAACAACATTGATAATATTAACAACATTAATAACAATAATAATAATATTAATAATAATAATTAAAATGATAATAATAATAATAATTTTTAAAAGTATAAAAACTACCTTAAGAGCCATGTGATGCCCCGTACTAAATCATCATGTACGGACCATCAACAACAGGATCATTACAAGGTTAAGCACTATATGCGTTTTCAAAAAGAGTTTGCATTCATAATTAAAAGTGATGTCAAACCAACATCGGAAGTTTTACATTCCAAAAGTATGCTTCACTAAGTAGAAGCAATAATTAAGTGTACGTGACCCCAAATTGTCGTTACAAGTCATAATTCAAAAGTACTAGTGTTTGAATGCAAAGTAAAGTAGTTCATGCGTGGACAACTCTAAGCAGCGGGTGTCTACAGCACAACAAGTAAGACAGCGGAAGCAACCTCAAGCACCTGAGAAATACATGCTTAAAAAGGTCAACACAAAGGTTGGTGAGCTATAGTTTAAGTATGACATTATGTAAGGTAGGCCACGAGATTTCAGTGCTACAAAGAGCGTTTCAAAACAGTATGATAAAGTATATGTTAACCGTGGGCACTTGGTAACTAACTTAACGTTTATACCCCCTGAAAGTACACTTGGCAAGTGCGTATGTCTACAAAGTATTAAACATCCGTTAAATGCTAGCACTACTAGCCCAAGTGGGGATGTCAAACCCTATGGATCCATATCTAAGATTCGCGTTCACGGTTCAAAAACCAATGATTAAACGTTACCGAGCTAAGGGAATGTTTATGCCGTTGTATAACCCACACATATATAAAGTTTAAGTACTCGTGCCTAGTATGTAAAACATAAAATCCGCATGTATTCTCAGTTCCTAAAATAAGTTAAAGTAAAAAGGGAATGCTATAACTCACAATGATATGTAGCGGTAAAGTAGTAGTCGGGAAAGGTGTGCAAGTAAATGGTCCGAAGTCCTCAACCTAAGTCAAATAGTACTAAGTTAGTAAATCATCTTAATAGGTTTAAAAGTATGTATTTAAGGTCTTAAGGGTCATCATCATTCATCATTAAACAAAAGGTGTAAAGTAAGTTTCGTTTATGAAAGTAGTTTTCAACAAAGTCTGACTTCAGTCAGTCACCACGGCCTCTACCCTTACTGAATTAAGGTGAGACCAGTGGCCATGGCTCCGTCTATGAGTCCCTTAAGTGTGGTAAAATTTACAAAAGCAAACTCGTCTTGGTTTGACCATGGCGACAGTCTAAGTGCGAGTAGGTCAGAAATTTCTGCACAACGTTAAAGGACATAGTAACGATCGGAGGGCCATAAATCCTAAACCGTAACTCGGATTAAGACGAGTCCTATATGAAAAGTTATCTACTCGAAAAGATCTATCTAAAAATCAAGGTTAGAACAGCCCAGGTCTAATGGTATGTTCCAGAAGCATCAGGTCAGAAAGTTTTGGACAGAAACAGTAAGTTTAAAAGGGTTCCGGTGGTCTTGGTGTTTGATGTTCATCATGGTTCTCATCCTTGATGCATATAGCTTCAAGTGTACAACTCATGGGTGTGTTTACGTCATCTTAACCAAGTCTTGACCATCATAACACTAGTGCAAGTCTAAGACATGAAGCACAACTCACTTAAGAGTTGCATGTAGTTTGATGAACCAAAGTTACATCAAAGTCTTAGATCTAACACATACATGGACTTTAAAGCTAATAACAAGTTACAAACTTGAAAGTAAACTAACTAATAAAGATTATAAGTAGTAGAACATAGTTCTCAGTTTGATCTTGAAGATCCAAGACTCAAAAGTCTAGATCCCAAGTTATATTTAAAGAAAACTTATTTGTGTGTTCTTGAACTTTCAAGGTTAACTTAATTTGTTCAAGAGATATGAGATCAAGACTAACTTGTAGTACTTGACCATATAAACTAACTACATGAAATTAAAGTGCATAAAATGAAGAAGTAACTAAGTAAACAAGAAAAGGTTCATGGTTGTTCATACTTTAAAGATTCAAACCAAAGTTTGATCTTTAGAAAGTAAACTTTAAAGTTTACTTCATGAGCTTCAAGTATGTCTTTAATCAACACATGGAACTTGAAACTTTTGAAACAATTGAAGTAGAATCATAAACTAGTGAGTTTATGTTCTTGTGTTCTTGAACTTACAAGATAATAGAAGAACCAAAACTAGAAAGTTAGGTTCTTGAAAGCTAGTAAGTAACTACAATTAACAAGACAAGTAGTTAAACAAAATCAAGAACAAGTAACAAACAACAAATGATGATGATGATTCATGTATGTATTTGGTTTTAAGACAAAGGAAAGAAGAAGAGAAAAATGTTCTTGTTACTTACAAAAATGTAGAAGAATATGAGAGAAAGTTGAGAGAAAAGTGAGTGTGTGTGTAAATGAAAGAGTAATATGAATACTAGTGAGTATGTAGTGTAAAAAAAATTCAAAACACCACTACATGGCCATCAAGGCCGACGGCTTTTGGGGTGGGGGAGGGGGAAAGAGTTTGTTTGTTGGTTACATGGATGAAAAGTCTTAAAAGTTGGATACTTGGTGTTAGTTCATGGGGATTAGATGATAACTAGATTCTCATGTGACAAAACTAACTAGTTACATTTACAAGTACTACTTACATGACTAAGTGGGCTAGTCAAGTCCATTTAAAAGGTAGGGTGGGCTTGGAATCCCAATAACATAAGTCCATTCACTTTAAATTAGCCCAAGTTCAATAATTCACAAGTTAAACCAATTAAAAGCCCAAGTAACTAACTAACAACTTTAGTTAATTAAAATGATTAATAAACTAATCATGAATGTAAATAATATCTAAAAATATTATTCGTGAAAGTTCCGGGTGTCACAAAGACGTTTCGGGCACTTAAAAGTCAAGTTCGGGCAATCATGGCAACATGTAAATGTAATAACATACATTCATTTAATCACACGTATTATTAATAATAATTATTAATAAATACACGTTGGAAATTCCAGGGTCGTTACATTACCCACCTGTTAAAGAAAATTTCGTCCCGAAATTTAAGCTGAGGTAGATGGAGGAGTCGGGAAAAGGTGAGGATACTTCCGCATCATTTGATCCTCTCGCTCCCAAGTAAACTCAGGTCCTCGTTTGGCATTCTATTGTACTCGTACAATCGGAATCTTGTTGCGTTTCAAAGTTTTGATCTCACGATCCATAATCTCAACTGGTTCCTCCACAAAGTGGAGTTTGTCGTCAATTGTAAGTTCCTCAAGTGATATGATAAGTTCAGGTGAAGCAAGACACTTTTTCAAGTTCGACACGTGGAAGGTAGGATGAACTGAGCTCAATTGTGCTGGTAGATCCAAACGGTATGCAACGGGTCCAACACGTTCCAAGATTTCAAAAGGACCAATGTATCGTGGGTTCAACTTTCCACGTTTTCCAAAACGGATCACACCTTTCCAAGGTGCAACCTTCAACATTACCCGATCACCAACGTTGAATTCAAAGTCTTTACGTTTAAGATCAGCATAACTCTTTTGGCGGTCACGAGCAGTCTTAAGTCTAGCTTAAATCTGAGCAATCTTCTCCGTGGTTTCGTGGACTACCTCGGGTCCGGTGATCTGCTTTTCGCCTACTTCGGCCCAACAAATAGGAGATCGGCACTTACGGCCATACAATGCTTCGAAAGGTGCAGCATTAATGCTCGAGTGATAACTGTTGTTGTACGAGATTTCGACGAGTGGCAAATGTCTTTCCCAGGCCTTTCCAAAATCAATGACACATGCACGCAGCATGTCCTCCAAGGTCTGAATCGTTTGTTCACTTTGCCTGTCAGTCTGAGGATGATAAGCAGTGCTCATGTCGAGACGAGTTCCCATGACTTCTTGCAAAGAACGCCAAAATCTAGAAGCAAAACGGGGATCGCGATCGGAGATGATCGATAAAGGTATACCATGTCGTGATACAACCTCCTTGATGTATAACTGAGCAAGTCTCTCCATTGTATCAGTTTCCTTCATCGCTAGAAAGTGTGCAGATTTGGTAAGGCGGTCAACAATAACCCAAATAGTATCGTATCCGCCCACCGTCTTTGGTAGCTTGGTGATGAAATCCATTGTTATCCTTTCCCACTTCCATTGTGGGATTTTCGGTTGTTGAAGTAAACCAGAAGGTCTCTGATGCTCGGCTTTAACCTTCGAGCAAGTCAAACACTTACCAACATAAGTCGCAACGTCCTTCTTAAGATTCGGCCACCAATACTGTTCTTTAAGGTCGTGGTACATTTTGCCCGCTCCAGGATGAATCGAATATCTCGATTTGTGTGCTTCATCAAGTATAAGGTTCCGTAGATCTCCATAAAGAGGTACCCAAATTCTTCCGGCGTAACATCGGAGTCCAGACTCCCTAACCTCGAATCGAGAGACAAGTATGTTCAAATGTTCATGGGATATATTCTCCTCCTTGAGAGCCTCAACTTGGGCTACTCTGATCTGGCTGTTGAGGTTCGAATGGATGGTGATGTTCAGAGCCCTAACACGAAGAGGTGCCGTCCTCTCCTTTCGGCTTAAAGCGTCAGCTACAACATTGGCCTTGCCAGGGTGATAACGGAGTTCACAATCATAGTCGTTGAGCATCTCGATCCATCGACGCTGTCTCATATTCAGTTGCTTCTGATCAAAGATGTGCTGGAGACTCTTGTGATCGGTGAAGATAGTGCTCTTAGTTCCATACAAATAGTGTCTCCAAAATTTGAGCGCAAAGACAACGGCTCCAAGTTCAAGATCGTGTGTAGTGTAGTTCCGCTCGTGAATCTTCAATTGGTGGGAGGCATAGGCAATAACCTTTGATCGTTGCATCAGTACACAACCAAAACCACTCTTCGATGCATCACAATAAACAACAAAGTCGTCACTGCCTTCAGGAAGTGACAGGATAGGAGCGGTGGTCAACTTCTTCTTCAAGGTTTGGAATGCTGACTCGTGTGCGGGTTCCCAAATGAACTTCTTGCCCTTGTGAGTTAGCGCGATCAAAGGACCCGCAATCAGAGAAAATCCTTCGATGAATCTTCGATAATAACCGGCGAGACCTAGGAATTGGCGAATATGCGTTGTGGTAGTGGGGGTCTCCCACTTGCTGATAGCTTCAATCTTGGCGGGATCAACTTTGATACCCTGGTCGCTTACAACATGACCCAAAAATTGTACTTCCTTCAACCAAAATTCACACTTGGAGAATTTGGCGTAAAGTTGCTCTTGTCTTAAGAGTTCAAGCACTAATCGGAGGTGTTGCTCATGTTCTTCTTCGCTCTTAGAGTAGATGAGGATATCATCTATGAAGACGATAACAAACTTGTCCAAGTAAGGCTTGCAGACACGATTCATGAGGTCCATGAACATGCCAGGTGCATTTGTCAAACCGAATGGCTTCACGAGAAACTCATAATGGCCATAACGGGTCCTGAATGCAGTTTTCATCAAGTCACTTTCCTTCACCCTCAGCTGGTGATATCCGGATCGCAAATCGATCTTTGAATAAACGCTCGATCCTTGTAGTTGATCAAAAAGATCGTCAATTCGTGGAAGAGGATACCGATTCTTGATAGTCAATTTGTTGAGTTCACGGTAGTCGATACACATACGGAAGGTTCCATCCTTCTTCTTCACAAACAACACAGGTGTGCCCCAAGGCGAGAAGCTTGGTTGGATAAACCCTCGATCTAATAGCTCTTGTAGTTGACTATGTAATTCTTGCATCTCGGAAGGTGCGAGTCTATAAGGTGCGCGAGCTACAGCTGCAGCTCCTGGCACTAAGTCAATCTGAAACTCTACTGCTCTCTACGGCGGTAATCCAGGCAATTCCTCTGGAAAGACATCGGAAAATTCGTTTACAATTCGAACGTCGTTCGCGCTCTTCACCTCAGTTTCTACCGCTTTCACATGTGCTAGGACAGCAAAACGTCCCTTCTTCATAATCTTTTGCGCTTTCACGCAACTAATGAGGTTCAACTTCGAGGTACATCTCTCTCCATAGATAACCAGTGGTTCGCCATCTCCTTGTGGTATGCGAAGTGCTTTATCTCCGCAGATTATATCGGCCTTTATCTTGCTCAACCAATCCATACCGACGATCACGTCAAAACTTCCCAGTTTGATAGGTATCAAATCAATTTCGAAATCTGCACCAGCTATGTTGATAATAGCTCCACGACTAATATGGTCAACCTTTTCAAGTTTACCATTGGCGACCTCGACAAGCATACTCTCTTTTAACGGGACTAATGACCAATTAATCTTATCGAAAAAATCTCTACATACATAACTTCTATCCGCACCAGTATCAAACAAGACAGAAGCTAAAAGATTGTTGATTGTGAATATACCTGTCACCAAGTCGGAGTTATCGCGTGCATCCCTTGCGTTAACATTAAAAGCTCTAGCGCGCGGTGGTCCACCATCCTTTTGCTTGTTTGGGCACGCATTTCTGAAATGGCCCGTCTGTCCACATTCGTAGCACTTCTTAGGTCCATTGGTGTTCGGCTTCCCATTCAAAGTGGTGACCTTACAGTCCTTTCCGATATGCCCAGCCCGTTGGCACTTCTCACAGACAACATTGCAATATCCAGTATGGTGCTTGTAGCACCTCTTGCATTGTGGTAAGGTTCCTTTGTAGTTCGGGTTGGTGTTGGTGTTGTTGTTGGGATTAGGGTTTCCACCGTTGTTGTGCCTCTTGGCGGGGGTCTGATCGTAGTTTCTCACCCTGTTATTGTTGTTTTTGTTGTTGTTGTGGTTGTTGTGGTTGTTATCCCATTTCCTCTTTTCGCTACTACCAGCTTCAAACTTAGCCTTCTCCGGCTCATCAATAAGAATCTGATTCATGAGAGTATGCACCATGCGCATTGCTTCGGGAACACTCGGTGGCTTGGATGAGGTAACATTACCCTTGATGGACTTAGGAAGTTCCGAGAAGTATTTCTCCAAGCGCTTAAATTCGGGGGTGACCATGGTCGGACACATAAGAGCCAACTCCAAAAACCTACGATTGTAACTGTTAAGGTCGTTTCCCACGGCTTTCAACTGCATAAATTCGATCTCCATCTTTTGTATTTCGGTCCTTGGACAGTATTCCTCAATCATAGCACACTTAAACTCTTCTCAAGGCGTAGCATACGCCTCATCAATCCCTTTTGCTTGAGCTAACGTGTTCCACCACATTAGCGCGCCGTCAGATAGCGTGCAAGATGCAAACTTGGTCTTATTGTCCTCCGAACAGTTGCTAACTCGGAATATTGATTCAAGTTTCTCGAACCATCTGGTGAGACCAACTGGTCCCTCGGTGCCGCTGAAGTTATGCGGTTTGCAGCTCTGGAATTCCTTGTATGTACACCCATTTCGAACGGGTGGAATAACCGGTGGTGGTGGCGGTGGAGCTTTGAGATTTCTTTCTGCTAGGGCTGCAGCGACCCGTTCGTTGATCATGTCCTCAATCTGGGCGGCGGTAGATGTGGATCTTCCGTTAGCCATGGTATTCTAAACAAAAATTTTGACCCAAGTCAAAATCCAGCATGCAAGTAGTAATAATACAGTATATAATGACCAACATGGAATCAAAACATCACATGTTATTAAATAATGCATCTAGGTACAAATACCACAGAATCATCGTACAACAATGTAAATAGAACATCGTGCAAGAATTAAATAACGCAAAGTTCCATTCATTAATAATAATAAGTTTCATACATCTGAATAAGTTCGTACAATTGATGTTAAAGCTAAGGGGTATAAAATACTTATTAATTTTAGAAGAAATACTATTAAATACGATACAATTTTACACAAGATATTTATTTATTTATAGAATGGATATACTTAAACCTTGCTACAACACTTATAGGCAGTGTACCTAATCGTACAGTAGTGTAGTTTTTAGTAAGTCCGGTTCGTTCCACAGGGAATCTTTTTTAAACAAAGCTCAACGCTATATTAGTTTACTTTTATAAAAATACAAATATATATATAAATAATATTATTATTATAAAGGGGGGTTTTTACCGATTAATGACCGGTTTGTCGATTTTAAAACTTTAGTCGCAGTTAAAACCTAAATGTAAAATGTTAAAAATAAATACAAGGCTTAAATTAAAGCGTAAAGTAAATAATGATAATGAAATTGCGAATAATAAAATTGCGATAAAATAAACTTGCGATAATTAAAAAGTACGATAATTAAAAGTGCAATTATATACAATAACAATAAAAATGCGATAATTAGAAGTGCAATTAAATATAAAATAAAGGAAATTAAATATGAAATAAAAGAATTATGCTTATTTAAACTTCCGTAATCATGATGTTTGACGTGTTGATTTTAGTTTTATGCCCATGGGTTAATTGTCCTTTGTCCTGGATTATTTAATATGTCCGTCTGGTTTTTGTCCATAACAGTCCATCAGTCATAAATATAAAGTGCGAGTGTCCTCGTCAAATTATCCTTATACCCGAAGTTAAATATTCCAACTAATTGGGGACTTAAACTATAACAAGATTTTAATACTTTGTTTAATAATTACACCAGGATGTCGACTGAGTGTAACCCAAGGTTTTAATATTTTGTTATCAATTATACCAAGTGTCCTTGTACATAATTTCACCCCTGTTTTAATTATTCTAGTGGCTATTAATCCATTCCCGTGTCCGGTTAAATGAACAATAATTCGTACATATAAATACCCCGCCCATCGTGTCCGATCGAGTGTATATGGTAATTTATAGGGACGCCCAATTGTAAATCTTTA